>NC_071667.1:10982500-11607500 GCF_028554725.1 Zeugodacus cucurbitae
TATTAACAAAGCAATAGGATTAATACACTGTTCACTTTTTCGTGTCTACTGAGTTGCTTGGTCGGTATTAGAACAAAGACTAATGGCTAATTGTAAAAAGGTCTAACAGTACGAGTAATAGTATTAATAAGCACCTTACAAAGCATACCGTTCTGCATAACAACTAATAAAGAAGAAAAAGTTGAAAATTGATGCTCTCTTTACTGACTGCAACAATTAGCCTAGTTCCAAAAAAATCTGATATCTAAACATATTTAACGTGTGAGTTTAACGTCCAAAGACACAAAAATGTGAAATTAATTTTAAAAGCTCACTTTATTGGTGTTATCAACCAAAGGATTTCTGCTCCTTTCAATGCAGATAGCTATCAAATAAATTTGCTTGAACGGAAAGGCAATATAACCTCACTTACTTCGAAAAGCACAAAGTAATCAGATAGCGATTTACTGGAATAAACAGTATTCAATCAGGGTGAGCTGAATATAACATTTGCGTTTTGAGTAAATAGGGTCAAGCAAAAAGTTGATAAGCGTACAATGGCTGTTTGGATATCGTGAGAATTTCTTAAGAATAACAACCGTACTCTTTTGTGGCTCCTAGGATAATATATTCGTGCGTCAATGAGGTCAATGGGGGGGGTGTACTATTTGCTGTGCATTCTTCAATTCCATCTGAAGAAGTAGAAGTTCCTCATGCGGACTTTATTGAATTTAAGTGCATACGAATTTGTATTAATGAATGTTCTATTTATCTAACTTTATCTTATATTCAATCGGACTTATCTGTATATACGCAGCATGCTTCTTTAATAAATAATGTTTTTTCAATTGCTAAGAATACTGATTACATAATTGTTCTAGGCGATTTCAATTTACCGTGTGTATCTTGGAAATCTGTTGACGATTGCATTACCCCTTTTTGCACTCGTTTAAGCTTTAATGAGTTTTTGGAAGAAATGTCTGGGATGGGTCTTAACCAAATTAACTTAATTCCGAACAAGTTTGGTAAATTCTTAGATTTGGTCTATGTTGATAATTCTTCAACAGTTTCTGTGGTCCGATCTGATCCTTTAGTTTTGCCAGAGGACTCTTATCACCCTGCCTTGGAAATTAATATCGAAATCATAGACGAATTACTTGTATGCAACAAACAGGACCTTTGTTCTCGGTTCAACTTTGCGAAAGCTAACTTCAAAAAGATTAATTGTGAACTTTCTAAATTGACTTGGCCTGATTATAGTGGTAATATTGAATTAAATGTATCACATTTTAATGAAACAATTTATAATATTTTTGAAAGATTTGTTCCGAAATGTTTTATTATCAAAAGAAAAAGTTCAAATTTGTGGTATTCGAATGAGCTATGTAAATTAAAAAATAAAAAAGCTCGTGCTTTTAAACTTTATAAAAGAACTGGAGCTCTTGTTGACTATTTAAAATATTCTAAATTGCGTCGTCAGTTTGAGGAACTTAACAAAAAATGTTATAAAAACTACATAATCAAAGTAAAAAATAATATTATTCGTAATCCGAAATTGTTTTATGGTTTCGTTAACTCCAAACGCAGGATTTCAAATTTTCCGTCCGCGATGAAATATAAATCAACAATGTCATGTGACAATTATATTATTTCTAATATGTTTGCAGAATTCTTCAAATCCAATTATTGTTCAAACTACCCTATGAATGTGCCATATCATCAAGTGTTATGTCCGAGTACTGTAATTAATACACCAATTATTTCTGAAACAGATGTCTTAAATTATTTAGTTACGTTAAAAAATTCGTTTAAATATGGCCCTGATATGACTCCCTCAAGCTTTCTTAAAAATTGCGCAAAATATATCTATCTGCCCTTAACTAAGCTTTTTAACCTATCTCTTAAACAAGGTATTTTTCCGTCAATGTGGAATAACTCTTTTATATTACCTTTGCATAAAAGTGAAGTTAGATCATCTGTTGAGAACTATAGGGGTATAGCTGACATTTTAGCTTTGTCACTTTTTGAAGCTATTGTCACTGACCAAATAACTTTCTTAATCTCTCCTTTAATTTCATTCTCTCAGCATGGATTTTGTAAAGGGAAATCTACAGTAACTAACTTGCTTGAATTTGTAAACCATGTGTCAATGGGTTTTAGGGATAATAAGAATACTGATGTTATATATACAGACTTTAGTAAAGCATTCGATAGAGTAAACCACTCAATTCTTTTGCAAAAACTGAATCTTCTTGGTTTTCAACCAAGACTTCTTGAATGGGTATCCTCATATCTTACTAACAGAAAACAACAAGTTTTATTTAATAATACATTATCCGATTCAATTAGTGTCACTTCAGGGGTTCCACAGGGTAGTCATCTCGGCCCGATTCTGTTCTTGTTGTTCATCAATGATATACCTTCAGTAATTAAGTTTTCAGAAATTTTATTATATGCGGATGATGTAAAACTTTTTAAATCATATACTTCTCATAACGAAAGGACTGAGTTGCAATCGGATTTAAATAATTTAGTTACTGGGTGTCACAAAAATGATATGCCACTGAATCTTAAAAAATGTAAAACGATGTGCTTTTTTATGTGTAGAACTGTTGATCTTTCCCCCTATGTAATAAATAACTTCAGTTTAGAGCAAGTGTTTAGCTTTGTTGATTTAGGAGTTAATATGGACCCTAAACTAAATTTTAATTCTCATGTAAATTCAATTGTCTTAAAAGCTAAAGGTGCTCTTAGCTTTGTTAAACGTTGGTCTAAAGAATTTAGTGATCCGTATATTACTAAAATTCTTTTTACAACATTGGTAAGGCCTATATTGGAGTATGGTTCTGTGGTATGGAATCCTAGCTATCAATCCCATTCTGATAAGCTTGAGTCCGTTCAAAAACAATTTTTACTTTTTGCTTTAGGCCACTTACATTGGGATTCAAGATTGAATCTTCCCCCGTATACTAGTCGTTTAAAACTTATAAGTCTTCCCACACTCACTAGTCGCAGAGAAATGCTAGGTATAATTTTTCTAGTAAAACTTCTGAATGGTTTAGTTTGTAGTTCATTCCTTTTGTCTGATATTAAGTTTAATGTCCCATTGCGTTCATCCAGGCAGTTTAGACCATTATTTCTAAAATCTTCTAGAACAAATTTTGAGTTAAATGAACCATTCTGCCGAATATGCCATGATTTTAATTCGCATTCCAGCACATTTGATCCATCTGACTCAATATTTAGCATCAAAAAAACTATTTTGTCTTCTCTTAATAAATAATATTCAGAAATTTTTAACTTTTTGTTTTTATATATTTTTAAATCTCAGCTGTTGAAATGTTTCTTTCTGTAGCTGAGCAGTTTGAGAACCGGACGCTTAAAAATCTCTTGCCTTTCTAGACTCGGCAAATTCCGCTCGTATGCGGACTGCGCCCCACGCGTCGGTTGGGCGGGAGGAGGGTAATCGTTTGGGTTAATAATAATAATAATAAACATAGCTGCAAATTTTGCTATAATATTGTAGAGCTTACATTTGTAGAAGGTCTATCGATGCTGAGTTTCTTCTATATTTTCATATATGTATGTACATAGCAGATATTCAATTAGCCCACATGTTACAACACACAAATTTCTTACATATATCAAACTCTTGAAATAAAATACTGAATTTTTAAAGAATGCTGAAGATATGAATGTGACAAGAGGTTTTTAGGAAGCGGAGAAAATACAGATCAAAATTATGAAAAATAAACTGCAAGAATCTCTCCGTCAGGCTCGTGACATTACTTTCTCTCTTTCATCTATACGCAAAGTAAGAAGTGCGGTCTCTTATAAAGCAGTTGATTCAATAATCTCTTGCTTTGCTCTTCCTGTGTTTAATTTTTTAACAGGCATGAAGTAAGCATGATACATCGGAAAATAATAAAAAAAAAATTTTAAACGCCTTAAAATCATTAAATCCTGAAGAATGCAAATGCGAAAAACAATCGCAACATTTTTTGTCAGTCTAATAATAGCTGCCATCGATTGGTTACTTCTCTGCTCGCTATCTTTTGGCGCTGCTCACCTGTCAAAAATTTTACATGTGAAAGCAACAACAAAGATATCTAGTTGAATTCGTGCTGGAGAGTATGCGAATACCTCATTAAAATTTCAATAGTCGCTTGATGAGTGCTACCAAGTTTTGTTTTACTCATTTTAGAATCATGTTACTATTGTGAACGGCTTTAAGAACAAATTACTGTCAAAATAATAAAAATTGTTATACACATATTTGAAATTGAAAAGGGCAGGCGAAGATAAATCGTTAGTATATTTTTATTGAATTTATTGAATAAAAAACTTTAATAAAAATTAAATTTGTTGCAGAAAACGTTAGACATAGACGGTGGTTGAAGAGTTCAGTGCGACCAAGTGTATACAATTCGATTTCAGTGCTGCCAGTTTGTATGGAAATTTGGAAATTTTGTTCGATTGGCTTGTCTATAGCAGTTAGCCAATCGATGACAGCTAATATAACATATTGGCCGATTTGACAGGATTAGTATAACGGGGCTATGTGAGGTCATAAATTCTTTAACATAGGGTGTAGACGCGATATATTTAGCTTTTATGATTGTCTGTTACAGTCAGAGTATGCCGTGCTTAAGTACAAATACGAGTATAAAGACATTGGAACATTTTTATGAATATAGCGCAAGATGAGATACTGAAACGCATCTAAAAAAATATTTCTTTTTGTCAAAATGTGTAAGTGATCGGTGCTCATTTGGTATGGAGGCCTGATCTATTCTTCTATATTAGTACTATTTCATTAGATCTAAGGTGTCATTCTGCTCAACTGTTTGCCCGATTTTTTAAGCTAGAGGGTTAACAAATTGACTAAACCAGTCACCATATTAAAGTCCTCTTATTGTTCTCAACGGTCCGCAAGTGAAACTTCTTTAAACCAGATCGTGTCACTTAATGTCTCTCTTAAAAATAATATGGTCTTCATATAGCTATCAAGTTTTATTATTACGAAATCATTCAAACTTAAAAAGCTAACTCAATAAACTATATTAGAGATAGAAAAGATTCAGATGATTAAATATGAATTAGCATATTCAGCTTCAACGCTCTGATTTGAGAAATTAATAGCTGAGTCGAGAGCTAAGCATATCAGTAAACTGCTACTGGCGTTTAGTAGACAACCAGCCACTACAAGCCGTTAGTATACTGGCTCCAATAGCCCACGCCTTTTCACAGACCTCTAAACCAAATTGAAACAATAACACAGGGTCTTCGACAGTTCATAAGTGGTAAGAACTATAAAATTAAAAGAGCAAAGAAGCTCACAAGTTAATTAATCTATTCGTGGTTAACCAAAGAAGTGGCTTTTAAGTATAAATATATATATGTATATATGTATTTATATATAGATTTTTTGTTGTGAAATCACTGCTTCATCTCAGCTTTTGCGGTTTCCCATTTTAATGGCACACCGTTAACCAAATATGGCCACAATAACACTTTGCCTACTCTCCACATTTGCCTTTGCGCTGCTGCTTTCCATACATACATACAAATGGTGTCGCTGAGGAAACAGAAACAGGTCAAAATGGCCAAAATTTCTTTCCTTTCCCAAAAAAGGAAACACTTGTTGGCTGTGTAGCCAAAATTGGTTAACAATTGGTTTTGCTCTTTGCTCTGTCTGTCCTGAATTTCTCATTTGAATCGCTTTGTTTGGGGCAAATGCGTCGATTATTATATATTTTCGTAAGTGTTTCAAATTAAAAACGCTTGCTCAACGAGCAATCGAGCAGTGAAATCTTCAACCTCACCTTTGTTGGCCATAAATGGGCAGCGTCTGCGAGCTGAGCTTATACTACTCTGCCGCTTAATTGTACTTGTCAATCGGGAATTGAGCGAATGCGATTGGTCGCTGAGTTAGTCATTAGCGCTGGTTGTTTATTCGCGCATTAAACTATTTTTAAAAGATTTATTCATTAATTTCTGACAGTTGCTAATGGTTGCGAGTTTTGTGTTTGTTTTTATTGCACATTAACTGTAATCTATTTGATTCTGTGAAACAATTAAGATGACTTTATTACAGACTTAATATAGGTGGAGCTTAGAATAAGGCAAAAAAATGGTTCTTGTGAAAAATGAAAGGTCATTCGACTATTATATAAAAAAGTACAGATTATTATCTATAATGCATAATTATTCAAGGAACAAGGAAATTTACAACTTTTTAATTATAATTCTTTCTATTACATATTAAAATGAACTGCTTAAATTGTTGGTAAATGTGAACATTGGATATTTCTTTTGTGATACGATGGATTTAACTGATAGAATCATCATCTTTCTATACTATTATATTTCAGTGAACTTGTGGAACATTATTTTTCTAGCTTGTCTTTTCATACGAACATTTTTATCGTTATTTGAACTGATTTCAGATAGCCTCAATACTTTACAAATGTAGTAAGTTTCCATTTTAATAAAACCTACAAGAGAGCAATTTGGCGAACCTTTTCAACACAACTTCAGATCACGGTTATATCTATCATACATTATGAGTTCTCCTTATTTAAGTTTTGGACTCTCATATTAGTGGACGAACTTGTTTCTGTAACTTGGTGAGTTCGAAACGGCAGAATGCATAGCATGTGGATGATGGAACTTTATTACATCAACTCGGCCAACGCCCTTCCTGCAGTCGGTTGAGAAGGGATGTCTAGGTCAGTCAGAAAATTTAAGAAATTCAGTGTATTGTTAAATGGAGTTTAGTTGAGAATCGTTGTGGATTATTTGAGTACATTTTTTCGAGAATAAGAGTTAGTGTTGATTTTACATAATCAACCTCAAAAAGAATATAATTAATGTCAATAAAAACAGTAGAAAGCGCTTAAAAACAAAGTCAGTGAGAAGTTGTAGTACCAAATACCCGCGATTAAAGTGAAACTAAAAGCCTGATCGCTGCATGAAAATATTATCACAATGAAAATATTATTATGTAATTTGCACATATCAAAACATCATCATTTCGCATTTCCTCAAATGGCCATACGATTGAAGCACTCCTAAGTACTCATACTCACAATTCAATCATTCAGCAATCACATGCTCTGCCACCGCACGAGCAGTGCGCACATCCGCCGCTTCATTGATGAGAATTACTGTGATGACATGTAAATAAAAATACAATATCACTTAGATACCGGCAAACAGAAAATAATAAATATACTAGTTACGAACCTACCATGCATTCCCAGGCAGCGTGTTAGAATACCTTCATAGCCGCTACTTACATATGTACATATATCTACTTATATATGTATATGAATATACGTGACAGAATTACTCTTCCGCTGCTGATAACCGACCATCATATGACGCGCAACTTTCCACGACAATTTCACTAACTGGCCTATCATTCATATGCAGCAACCATGCGTCATTGCTGATAAGCGGAATTTGTACACAAACACGCTAGACAACGGAAGCTAAGCAAAAAAAAAAAACAACAAAAACTAGCAAAAAATACCAAAAAAGGATGAAAACGAATATTAATTGAGTCTAATAAATATAGTAGAACTCCATATGCAAGGAAATCAATGAAATTATATATATATATATATGTACATAAAGAGAAGCTTTCACCTGAGCGCACGCCATTTACGCACATACACATACATATATACAATTGTATGTGCGTATCTCCCATACATGCGTCGGCAAGTTGACATCTGTGGCGTATGAGTGACCGATATTGGCGCAATTGAAATATACGTATTTATGGTCGATTGCGTTGAGTACACCTTCGACGTAATATCAACAAGCTAAATGTTACACATGTACACGCACATAACGGTGTATTTACGTAGTGTATTAAAAGGTTTAGCGCTGGGGTGTTGCGGTAGCGCTGCGCCGTTGTTTTTGTGTGTAACGCGGTGGCTGTTAGGCGGTGGGTTGTGAACGTTTACAGCAAGATATTTTTAAAACTAGAAAATATTGCAACATTTTTTGTAAAATAAAGACTTAAAACTGCATAGAAATTTCATAAGAAATTCACAAAAAAATTTAAGAATCCTTCTATAAATCAGTCTCGAATTTTTAGACAGAAAAATCGTGGCCCATAACCGGCGCGTTGTTCATAGTCACGCATATCATTTATTAATTCAATTAAAATTGGCGTGTTTCTCTCCATTATGTCTAGTGCTTGTGTTTTTCCTGATTTATAGCTGAAGACTTGACGGCGTCACGCAGTCATATGCATGCAAAGCGTAATTCGTAAATAATGATTTCCCACATCGCTAACGTGATTGGGGCGTGAAAGTACGCATGGCGTTTGTATGCGCCTAATATGGCGTAAAATAATTACACGTAAATATAATAAATACAATTAATGCTTTGTACTTAAATAAACGACAGCTAGTGACTGTTCAAGGAAATTATCGCTACTTATATATATAATATATAGAAATTAGTGTAATACAAATTCGTTAATATAATGCTATAATAATCAATAAGAGTTTTTTTTTACAATTATAACTCACACTCGAAGTCAGTGGCGAACGCAGGAAAAAAATTTGGGTAGGGGTTTTAGGAAAAAAGACAATGTTTCATTATTTTATTCAGAAATTGAAGTCTAATCTTATTTTAATTTGGGCCATAACATTTAATATCTCTTCCTCCATCACGTCTATATCTCTATGGATATTCAAGAGAGCCATTCCGTTCAGGCGTGCTTCTCTAGTTTTATTTCTTAAATATGTTTTAAGCCTGCGAAGTGAGGAACACGAGCGTTCACTTGAAGCTACAGATATAGGGATTATTGCTCCAATCTTTAAAAAACGATGCACTGTTTTGAAAAATTTTGCATTGCAACAATTCAACGCGTCTAAAAAAAGTTTTGGATCTCTTTGTCTGATTTAACCAGTTCCTGAAAATATATTCGAAATTTTAGTTAGAAAATATAATCTGAAGAGAAGATTTTTAACCTTTTCCACATTCTAAATTCAGCAACGAAATCATCGGGATCTTCTACACCAGCGGTTAAGTTAAGACACTCAAGTATTTTTTTGCAAATAGCATAATTTTTTTTAATTTAAATTTATTTCACAACAGTTTGCTCATGGAACGAAAACTGAAAGTCATAATAAAAATTTTTTAAATTTTTCCTGTATTATGATTAACAATAAACTCTAAAAAAAATAATAGAAACCTTATTGGTGACTTTTCAGTTCAGAACTAATTTTCAAAAGAAGTCCATTTTCGACTCACAATTCCCCTTAAATCTAAAAAAATCCAGTTCAGCAGCCACAGAGTTATAAGGCAAAGTCCAGATTATATTTTTCTGGGTTTTTTAATTGGCCTACATTCCCACAACTTTTTAATACTATCCAGATACAATAGGTTTGTTTTTAGTTTAACATTTTCATAGTTTCAAAAAATTAAATTTTATCAGCAGAAAAGTATCAAAATAGGCCGTTTGTGAACAAAAAAGTATCAAATCACAAAATTTAGAAGATACAATTGTATCAAAACGGCAACGCTGTTAGTGACTAATGTATTCATTTATTTTACATATCCATACATCGTCGGCAGAAAGATTGCTTTGAAAACAACAAATTACAATTTTTCAAATGACTATGTAGAATTAAATTCTATTATTTAAAAATTCAATTACTTTGGGGGGGGTTTTAACACCCCAAACCCCCCCCCCCCCTGCGTTCGCCCCTGCTAGAATTTCTTTAATATTAAACTAGTGCAATTACTAATGCCAGTACTTTCATTTGCACAGTAACGCTTTTTCAAGATTAAAACTAAAAATCTTCCGAAGTCACTCAGTGGAATTATGTAATCTAGAATTTAGTGGTCCAAAATACAAGAATGATATAATACATAAATACTTTGAGAGATAACTATCAAGCCAGTTGACAAATCAGTTGTTAAAAAACATTATTGGTCCATTTTTTTAACTGAAGATAAACCCAACTTTAAACACGGTTGATAACCGTGAGCGCTGCAGTCAAATGAATCCCGACTATTTGGTTCCTAGCGTCAATATCAACACGATTATTGGAAAGAATTTTTGTTATCAGAATCATATCAGGAAATGCGGCTGTGATTTGGCAATCTAGTTCGTGTGAATGAAGTCCATTAGAATATTTTTTTTTAACAGAAATGCGTCAAGACAATGGTTTATATTAATAAAGCGGCTGGGACTGAACAGTTGTAAATCATATCTTATTGTCGATATATGTACTCGTAAAATAGACTCTGGCGACACGGAATTGTATTGACGTTAGATTGTCCAAATAATTTTGGGGAATTTCGAGGGCTTATAGTACTTCAAGTTACGTTGGTTTAACTGTCGTATAATATTTAAAAATAATATATTCATATCAATATAATATTAACTCATTTGTGATAAACTGAATGTAGTATAAAATTTCAATTTAGAAGCAATGTGTTCATTTCTTAAGATAATTTAAGAATTTCTTTGTGAACTAAATTTTTTATAAGAAGTACATATAACCATGGAATGAAAAGAACATACATAACATACCACTGGGTCCACATACTGCTTACATTCATAAAATGCTGAAAAGTACTTACTAATGTCACTTCAAGCGCTTTATGTACTTTCGCTATGACTTTTTCACTCAATAAAAAATTTATTTTCCTTAAAATTTGACTGCGTACAACATTTTGTTGAAATTGAAGCGGCGCTACGTCGGTCGTAAACACTTTACTTTAATGTCTGGTATTTGCACATATTTACTTACACTAAATTTACAGATACATATACATATGTAGGTAGTATGTACATATGCAAGCAATTAAAAGCACAAGAACTGCGCTGTAAGCCTCACGTTCCAAAAGGATACTCTGCAGAGATGTCCACGAGTTCCAAATTGTATGTCGGCAGTATTAATTGAAATGCTTTTAGTTAAAGTGTATTTTCGTAAATCAAAAATTTGATCTGAAGACAAGAGTTAAGAGTTCAGTGCTTCATAAATAGCTACTCATTCAAGTCCTATGTTTCAGTGATCCCTAGAAGAAGTTAGTTTAATCGGATCATAATTAAGTTTTTACTCTATATAGAACAAAGATCTGCTGCAGTTTCCTAACCCTACTTGGAATACGGGTTGTACTCGACTATGCCTACCTATACTGATAGAAAAAAAGAACATTTTGGTCCGATTTTTCTATATACCAATCCAGAATCCAGAACTCTATATTAAAACGCAAAAGATTCTATCTAATTCAAATTTAACTGAATGGAATTTGATACTCAGGAGCAAATGTAATACATTTTTTTAAACCCCGGAAAGGCAAATCTTGGCACTTGCACCAATTTTGCCTGCCGGGTGGGCAGTTCTCTGGCAACTTCAAACAAATGTGTGAGACACTTTAGACAGCATGAATTGACATCATTTTATGCGCTCGGCCAAATAAACTCGTACTCACAGCTGTTTTTCGGTTCCTTTCAATTTCGCCGTTGCTTTGTAATTTGCCTAGCAACATGCAACAACAAAAAGCGCATTGCTGCAAATGTATCGTTGACACTTCGCGGCAATCAATAAAAATCTTCTATTCTCGGCGTACACGAAAAACGCTTTCAAACTAAAAGAGCAGCAGCAGCAAAACGAACAACAACAGCAATGAAACCAATTCCAATAGCAGCAGCAACGTTGCAAGCATGCCTCCCAAGCGACTCGTAAAAGTTTGCCACGGCAGACAACGCCATGCAAGGTAGGCCCGCTCGTTTAAAAGTAGATTTTTCTAATTTTCTACATTTTTAAATTACGGCGAATTTGTGCGACTGTTTGAGTGTGTATGTGTGTAGCGTACTCCTTCTTGTTCTGTGTGTGTATAGTTGTCAGCATGCAACACGCGTACGCACATTAAAAGACATTAAAAGTTTTTATTGTTAAAAAGTGGCAACAAAACGGAAATTGATGGCAACACTCAAAAAAATCACAGCTAATTTGTTAGACAACAAATCGCCGTCACTCGGCTGCGACGTTGCACCACCAAAGCACAAGCGGGCGATGCATGCATGAAATTGTTGTTGTTATTGCTATGGTTGACACATTGGCTGTTGCTGCTGTTGTTGATGGCTTTTTACTGCAGTTCGCGCCGAAATAATGATGGGCGGCGCCTCACCAACAAGGAAGCAGACCGACAGTCAGCCAGTTAGTCAGTTCATCAGTCTGTTGCAGAGTCCAGCGCGTGGTGCGTTACTGCAAATGACCAGATCGCGCGCCAGAATTACCGCTGAGACACGGCAGCGCGAAGACAAAGCGGCCAAGCATCCATTACCAACAACAACAGATATGAACGAAAAAAATACAACAACAAAAACAAAACCAATCAAAGCAAATAGCTAAATAGAAATTAAAAGAGACAAAGTACCGAAAACATCAACAATAGCAACAAAAACATGCCAAAGATGAAGGCATCAATAATGAAAACATAATGACAACAAAAGGAAAACAACAATAACAAGTTAGTATACATATGTATACTTGTAGGTATGAGAAAAACAACAATAACAATTAATGAAATGGAAAAGTGTCAAGCGGAAGTGTGTCACGGATTTTTCAAAAATAGCCGCCGAACACTAAAACAAAACAACAGCAACAACAACGTTATTTCCCATTGTCGTTTTGTGTTTTTGTGTCTTAGTTGCATTGGTTAGGATGTTGCATAAAAACCATATATATGTACATACATATGTATATGAAAGATCTGGAAGTATTTTCGTGGCTTACTTAACGGCTTAAGTAGTTTTTGAGATCAGCATTAACGTCAAGGATTTTGAACTAAAGTAGCTGTCCTATTTTGTGATTTTTGGTTTTTTTCTCTTGACGAAATAATTATGAAATATTAAAATTATAAATCAAAAATAAAAAAACTATTATATAAAGTTAAATTTTGAAGAATTACAAATTTAAATTTTTTTTATTTGTGGGGAATCTCAACTTGATATTCAATCTCATTCTTCAATTTATTTCAAAAATCACTGAATTTGAGAACTAAAATTTGCTCGAGTTGAAAGGTATTCCTATAAGGTATTCCTATAACACAATTTATTTTATTAAAACGATATGACTCACGCTTAACAGAACTCTGCTGAAATGTCATTGTTACTTTAAGGACTGCATTAGTTCTTAATTTGACCTCTAATTTGAAATTAACAAAAGTATTAATTAATTAAAATGCCTTTAAAAAATGTTAATGGTCTAGTTAATTAAAGTGTTCAGACACATTCAATTAGTTTATGTTTGTAATAGTCTTTTCGCACAGGAGTTAATTGTTAAATTAACCGGCCTTTGTCGATTAAAGCGCTGATTTAGAACGATTTACCATAAAAAAGAAAAATCGTATTTTACTACATTAATTTTTAATCGAATACAAATCGAGTTGAAACTGAAATGTAGCTCTGCGATTTGTTTTCTACGTTGAAAGTTTGGTTGTGGTTATTAATGATATAAAATAGCAATCAGCTGATGAAACTTAGCAACTTCTTATAAACTGCAAAAACAAAAATGTATAACAGCTGATCGTTAATCGAGTAGCCGGCAGTGCGAAAGTCAAAAACTGGTTTCTCAAATACAATCTTAATATATTAAATTAATTTGGTTGTGCGAAAAGGTTATTACACGATTTTATTTCAAATCTTTCGCATTTTCGCTCTCTCGGAAGGAATTAACTAATTGAATTTGGCTCTAACGGAAAGTGAAATTTTCTTTCGCACAGAACGTATGAATTACGTTATGTATACAGAATTCATACGTTTTGTTTCGTTTCACTTATCCTTTAAAATGCCGTTAATATTTATTCATACCAATAAAATGCAAAATTTCTTATATTTTTATACTGAAGAGAAATGTATTTCTATTCTTATACATTTTTTACGGGACAATCACCTAAGACACACAGGCATATACTTACATAATATAAACGTACTGCTATTTTATAATTTCTGCAAGTATTTTCGAATAAGAATGTTTAATGCATACACTGAGCAAAATAATAATTAATTTTATACAGCATTTTTAACAACAAAAACTAAAAACCAAAAAAAAAAAATTTTTTTTAATTTCACTTAATAAGTAACAATTAGAATTTTTTAACCTTTTTTTTGTAATTTTTAAATCTTAGCTGTTGACATTTTTCTTTCTGTAAATGGCAATTTGAGATCTCGACGCTTAAAAATCGCTTGCTTTTCCTGACTCGGCAAATTCCGCTCGTTTTCGGATTACGCCCCACGCGTCGGTTAGGCTGGAGGAGGGTAATTGTTTGGGTTTATAAAGAAAAAAATGATTGAACAATCAATTTTAAGCTTCTATCATTACCAACAAATATTCATCATCAAGATATATGTAAACAGACGACCCAAAAAATTATAGACCTACTTGGCATAAGTGGAAGTAGGTTATGTTGGATTCAAATGCGGTCTATGAACTTTTTCACATATAATTTTTCTCAATTTCTTCTAAGATGGAACTCATACTAACAACTTGACTTCGAAAACGTTTAATATTTTTATTTTTAATATTTTAATAAACTACTTTTAGCTCAAATCCATTTAACATAGTTCAATTATTTCTCTCAGTGTACAACGAAATGTTAATGCTGTGTACGATGTGTTGTGGGCGTATTTTGATTATGATAAACTGGCGAATTATGTTGTCATTTTAAATTTTGTAGTGTGTACAATATAAGAGCTGCATTTTCCATTCTTTGAGCACATTTTCCCGTGCACTTATGCATACATAAACATGTGCTTTAAGACACAGCCATATGAAGAACATGCTATGACAGTGCAGACAAAAATTAAATATCTCAACATTCGTGTATGTAGATATGTATCTACTATATGTATATATCGCACGTTCTTATTAATATGTATATACGTTTGTAACTAAGTGTAAAAATATGTAAATATTGCAGAAGTTATAATAGAAGCACCAAAACTTCAGCATTTCCATTGCCATCAGAGCCTTTTAAAATGTTTGCTTCTTATTGTTGTTGTATGTGGTGCAACTATAGCGATTTATGTTGCAAACGCACTAAGCATGCAGGCAGTCAAATAGTCATCCATTGAGAATGTATGTATGTAAATGGAATATGCAAATTTTTAAGTTGTCAACTTGTTAAGTTTCAAGAATTATAAAGCATTCAAGTGCGGACGCGTAAATAGAGTTGACACGTTACTGGCTGCCAGACAGCAGGAAAAACACTGCGAAACAAACAAACATATACATATGTATGCTTAAAAGGCGAACTAGTTATAGCTAAGCGCGACATAAAAAACAACTAGTTTACTATTCGAAATTATTAAAAAAAAATTATTAAAAAAATATTAAAAATAAAAATAAAACAAAAATAAAAAAAAATATTTAAAAACAAGTAAGGAAGGGCTAAGTTCGGGTGTAACCGAACATTTTATACTCTCGCAATTTATTTATTTAACTTTATTTATATTATATAATACACAATTTGACCCATACATATATTCGTCATATATATTGTATAAAGTTTATTGAAAGTTGGAAACTATAATATTAGGTTAGAAGCACCGAGGTCCTCATGTTCGATATGTGGGGCCTTGAAAACCTATGGTCCGATTTTGGCGATTTTTAGAATGGAGCTGCCACACTATGAACATAGTATTTGTGCAAAGTTCTGCACCGATATCTTCACTAGTGCTTATTTTATATATTGTAAAGTAAACGATCCAGATCGTCTTCAAAGTTCTGGTATATAGGAAGTAGGCGTGGCTATGAAACGATTTGGCCAATTTTCACAACATATTATTGGGAGGTAAGGAAACTATTACAAACCAAGTTTCATTAAAATCGCTCGAGTAGTTCCTGAGATATGTTTTTTGACCCATAAGTGGGCGACGCCACGCCCATTTTCAATTTTGTAAAAAAAATCTGAGTGCAGCTTTCATCTGCCATTTCTTATGTAAAATTTAGTGTTTCTGACGTTTTTCGTTAGTTAGTTAACTTACTTTTAGTAATTTTCAACCTAACTTTTGTATGGGAGGTGGGTGTGGTTATTATCCGATTTTTTTTCATTTTTGGACTGTATTAAAAAAAACGACTGCAGAAAGTTTGGTTTATATAGCTTTATTGGTTTGCGAGATATGTACAAAAAACTTAGTAGGGGGCGGGGCCACGCCCACTTCCCCAAAAAATTACATCCAAGTATGCCCCTTCATAGTGCGATCCTTCATACCAAATTTTATTTCCATAGCTTTATTTATGGCTTAGTTATGGCACTCTATGTGTTTTCGGTTCTCGCCATTTTGTAGGCGTGGCAGTGGTCCGATTTTGCTCATTTTCGAAAGCAACCTTCCTATGGTGCCAAGAAATAAGTGTGCCAAGTTTCATCAAGATATCTTAATTTTTACTCAATTTACAGTTTGCACAGACGGACGGACGGACGGACGGACGGACGGACAGACAGACATTCGGATTTGAACTCCACTCTTCACCCTGATCACTTTGGTATATATAACTCTATATCTAACTCGTTTAGTTTTGGGTGTGACAAACAACCGTTATGTGAACAAAACTATAATACTCTCTTTAGCAACATTTGTTGCGAGAGTATAAAAAGTTTAATAGTCCGAACAACACACTGTAGCGCTATGTCCGCTATTATCTAGCTTTTAAAAATAGCAAACAGGCACATTTGCAGTGTGTACATAGGCAAACTAAATAGCTTTTATGTTTAAAAATAAATGTTTTACCAAAAATCACCACATCGCCGGCGACTAAAAATATTATCGAATTTTCACATAATTTCCAAATTTAACTCGCGTGCCTCATGCAACACGTCGCGGCGTGCGGAACATTAAATTGTAAACAAATAGCCGCACACACATACACACAACCGTACACAGGGGCAGTGACGACGACACCAAAACAATGTCTAATTACATTTGACGGCTGTTACGTCAATGCTCATATATTGCACTGCTTGACTGATCTATTGAACAGCGTCTGCCCCAGTCGTGCCCACAGCCGCGCCACACACAAACACACGCGCGCTCAGGCATACAAAAATGCCATATTCGTGCAAAAATTCTGTGCTAACAATATCCAAATTCATCTTGTCTAATTTTAAAGCGCGCTCGCATCAGCAACGCTGCCACGCTGCCAACAACACACAATTGTAGCATCTCCCTTGTGCGCGCCGCTGACGTCACCAGTCAGATACAATAACGAATTTCTATATACACATATCAATAATCGCCGAAAGTGCCGCGTTTGCATATAGTTTTGCCCGAATTAGTCGTGCCTCGTCATCACTTGTCAAAACATGTGATCGCCACACAAATGATCTGCACACCCCACCAGCCTCATGAGCGCCAATTTACAAAGGTCTATTTGTGTGGTATGCGCGTTCGAAACGCCACCTTACACCTCAGTGCGCCGGTGAAACCCTGACGGCGAGGATTTGCTGGCATTTCCGAATTTGTGAAAACAAAACGATTAGCGGAAAATTACGTCAAAGAATTTTCTCTTTCAATAAACAATGACGAAAATAGCTGGTACACATCATAGCCGCCAAAATTCAAAAACAATTTTTGGCAAATATTATATACATATATGTGAAACTAAGGCGCGATAGTGGGCATAACTATTAGTTGGAGAGTGGAGTGAGTGAGAGCGACCAGTGAGAGAAGAGAAAATCGTGAAAGCTTTCATCATTTTATTTGATACCAAAATATTTCTTTTCTGCGTGCAATGGAGAGAATAATCAGATCTTTTTCTCCGAGTTCTCGAAATTCGATGTTCAATTACATCGGAAATATCTACTCTATCTCTCTAACAGCCTATGTTTTAATATTCGTAGCATAAAATAAAGTTCCTAAAACTTTTGTTACTATAATGCGGGCTACATCTTGAGAAATAATAGACCTCCTAAATTCGTCGAAAGTGAAGTGATTTCCAAATGTCGACTATTGTACTTACATATATTATATATAGACGGCAAAACCTTTCTCTCGAAAACTCCTAGTGCCGTCTCATCGGTTGTCGACATCGTCCACGCTTCTACACCATAAAGTAGAACGAGAATTATGAGGAACTTGTAGAGTTTGATTTTGGTTCGTCGTCGAGTGGACTTTACTTTCCAATTGCCCACTCAGTCCAATGTAGCACCTGTTGGCAAGAGTGATTTTGCGTCGAATTTCCAGGCTGACATTGTTGGTGTTGTTGATGATGCTGGTTCCAATGTAGACGAAACTATCTATAACTTCAAAATTATGACTGTCAACAGTGAGGTGAGTACCAAGACGCGAATGCGCCGATTGCTTTTTTTTTGATGACAGGACATATTTCGCTTTGTCCTCATTCACAACCGGACCCATTCGCTTCGCTTCCTTATCTAGTCTGGAAAAAGCAGAACTGTTGTTTCCACTGATATCGATATCATCGGCGTACGCCAGCAGCTTTATACTTTTATAGATTTTTGTACTTTCTATACTTAGCTCTTCAGCTCTTATTATTTTATCCAGTAATAGATTGAAGAAGTGGCACCATAGTGAGTCACCCTTTGTGAAACCTAGTTTGGTATCGAACGGCTCAGAGAAGTCCCTCCAGCTCTTGACGGAGCGTTTGGTGTTGCTTAACATCAGTTTACACAGCCGTATTAGTTTCGCAGAGACACCAAATTTAGACATAACGGCACAGAGTCTTCGTATCAGCTCGTTTTTTGGACTTGCCGAAATCCATCTGTTTCGTCTTCAGCTACTGTGATTAGTGGGTTTTCTGGACTCAAATCACAACGACATTGGGGTATAATGGAGATAACTGAGTGTCGAAGACATAACGAAACAAAATTCGTGGTATATTCTGGATGCGGTTTACCTTAGGCTCAGCTTTATACCTTTGACTGTAATTTAAATAAAGATTCCACAAATACATATATTTTTTTGTTATATATATTATTTAGTAAATTAAATGTCTCCATTACAAAAACAAAAATAATGCAATCGCTAAAATAAATTCAAATTTACACCTATTGTAAATGATATTAGGAGTATTGTTGCTATTGTAAGATGTATTCATTGTATGAATAATGTCAAGCGTGGGCATTCAAGGCACGCTTCAGTATCAGCACGGCAAATTAAATGAGAAAATGAAAATTACGAGCGTGGGGAGACGAGTCTAAGTCTCACACAAACACACACAACGCCATGCCTGTTCGATAAATATGATAACAACAACAGAAACTGACACTTGGCACGCGCCTCATAGTGCAAATGAGTGGTTGGAAAAGTAAATGCGAACACAGATTCACCTGAAATGGAGTGACGCAGCCACACAACCGAGACACACCAAATACATTCGAAAATTAGCAAAGCAGCAAAGTGATAATCATTAAACTAAAACCGATGTGTTTGATGGTTAGTGCGGTCGCAGGCAGTGCGCGCAGACGAGCTTACCCACACAAGCGAATGTACAAAACCGGCCTGCCTTAAATGGTGAAAATACAGCCCAGCGTCTATAAATCAGTTTATATCCATTCGATCTATGTGTGTGTTGGTGAACTTACACGTTTACCTGAATATCAGTGGGATGGCATTGGTATTGAATTGAAGTGACTTTTGCAAAACAAACAACTCAAGCTCAGCACCAATGACAACCATTGCAAAGAAATAACAATTAAATACTTTTGTTCTTAATCTGTGCATAAGGGCGTATATACTAAAATATAAATGTAACCATCCAGGCATACCACTGATACAACATTATTGAATTTTTAAGCAAGATACACTCACTCACTGAAGGTTAAATAAAAATTTTTTAAATATTATAGAGTTGACAGTCCTCGGCCGGTTACAATTTCGTGAATTCTTGGCCAAAAAAAATACTGTAACGACTCATTAGCCTCCATATTTGCCAGACATGTCTAGGTGTGATTTTTTCCAATTTCCAAAAAGAGAACCTTAAAGAGCAGTTGTTTTACAAACAACAGAGAAATCACTGAAAGAACCAAAGGTATCACAAAAATCTAGTTTAAAAAGTTGTTCGACGATCGGAACAGGCGCTGACATAAGTGCATAGTATCAAATGAAGTCTATTTTAAAGGCGACAACAATAATGTGGAAGGAAAATTCCCTTTATATTATGAACAGACCACGTAGTATTCTAATAAAATAATATATTTCCACAAACGACTTTTATATTCAGAACTTTGGAGATGGGAGCGTTGATTATATTGAGTCAAAATATCAATGCTCGCCCTAAAAAGAGCAGAAACGTTATTCAGTTTAGTTTTTTAACTTAGACTGAATCAATCTGCTGAGTCTGTTAACCCTCACGGTGATAATATTAGATTGGCAAATATCTCCCTTCCGCCTTTTTGTCTTTTGAATTTCGCGGCTATGTAAAAAGCGCTACAGAGCTCGTATCTGGAAATACTATACATCTTTGAAAGGTCTTGACATAACCTACAAAACGACGCTATGCATGATTAGTTTGGATATTGCGTTCAACAGTTATAAACGTGTAAACATGGAGTTCACTCATGCCGAAATTCATGATATTTTAAAGTTTTCCTTCGTTGAAGGCAAATATGCTAGAGAAACGTTCCGTGAGATTAATGGTGTTTTGGGGGATGGTACTCTATCACTTCGAACTGCGGAGGAATGGTTTCGACTATTCAGAGCGGGTGAAGTGGGAGTTAGACCGACATATGTCATCTCGTGACATCGCCCAGGAGATGGGACTTAGTCACCAAACCATTTTAAACCATCTGCAGATGGCTGGATACACAAAAAAACTTGATGTTGCCGCATGATTTCACGCAAAAAACCTTCTGGACCGAATCAACGCCTGCGATATGCTGTTAAAACGGAACGAACTCGACCCATTTTTGTAGCGAATGGTGACTGACAACGAAAAATGGATCACATACGACAATATCAAGCGAAAACGGTAATAGCCGAAGGCCGGTGAATCGTTCCAAACAGTGGCCAAGCCGGGAGTGACGGCCAGGAAGGTTTTGCTGTGTGTTTGGTGGGATTGGAAGGGAATCATCCACTATAGCAGCTCCCATATGGCCAGACGCTTAATTCTACCATCTACTGCGAACAACTGGACCGCTTGAAGCAGGCGATCGACCAGAAGCGTCCAGAATTGGCCAACAGGAAGGGTGTAGTGTTCCACCAGGACAACGCCAGACCAAACATTCGTCAGAAGCTACGGAAGCTCGGCTGGAAGGTTTTATCGCATCCACCATATAGCCCGGACATAGCGCCAAGTGATTACCACTTGGTCCTGTCCATGGCGAACGCCCTTGTTGGTGTAAAGTTGAACTCAAAAGTGGCTTGTGAAAATTGGCTGTCCGAGTTATTCGCATATAAGGAAGGGGGTATAATGAAATTGCCGTCTAGATGGAGACAGTTTATCGAACGAAACGGCGTATATTTGAACTAAATCCGATCACTGTAACACTTTTTATAAAGCATTGGATAAAGAGCACAAAAACAGAAGGGCGATATTTGCCAACCTAATATGTATTTGAGACCGAATATTAACTTTAATCATACAATGAACTTCACACGACATATTTAAATAGAATTCGAAGTTCGTTTAACAAAATTTATTTCATATTTTCGCTCCAAAAACTGAACGGAAAAACTATCAGTTGAGAGTCTTCGTTAAACTTTTATTATCTTAGAACTTACACATCCTGAGTACTACTCTGAAAGACTGACAGTGAGGTGTCCCACAAATTGACGATAATCAGAATGGTTAAAAACATCTAACTCCGAATCATCGATTGCAATTTATTGTTGTTGTGACATCACTTACTTATTATTATGTCCGTGGTACATGTGACCGATGAAGGCGACGTAATGCTTGAAAAAAATGTTGTTGTCTCTCGTAGTTTGAAACTTTTATGTATAACGATTCATCGCATTTAACACTTGTATGCCGCTTTAATATCTCTAAATATTTAATAGCAAAACCAAGAGTTAAAATTTATATTAGCCACCGAGACTTTTTGTTAGTCTCAACAAAGATAAATAATCAACCCGGTTATTATCGCTCGCTCTGTTTAGTTCTAAGTAAATCATATCGTGATTTCAGTTAGCTTCCTATTCAGTCGCATTATGGAGCAACAACAACAACAACTTTAACTACTCTTATAGTTGCAATGCCAATAATAGTCTATCATGGTACGACTGAAAGCAACTTTTCCGCTGAAAATGAATAGGGAAAAATAAAAACAACAATTAAAGAAATCAAGCAAAAGAGAAACGCAAGCAAAGTCAGCATTTTAGTGTGAATGTGATGACAATATATGCATGGCCTTTTCTAACATTTTAACTCCACCTCTAATTTACAAGGTTTACCTGGTCATAGATGATTATGAAAGTACGTTTGTATGCTTAGTATATGTACGTATGTATGTATGCAAGCACATATTGAAAACACTTGAGCTTTTAATTTTTTTTTTTTTTGTGATTAAGTATTTGCATTTAGTCGAGTTGAGTTGAGGAAATAAAGTGCTTCATTTACGAGTATATAAATATTTATGCATACATAGATACAGTATTGTTATTGCTTTCCATTACATGCAATTCAAATACATACGTACATATTGTCACTTAAAAAAAATAATTACATATTTTGCTTCTTTGAATCGCCATTCAATCTTAATAACCATGGCTACTGCTTTTGAATTGTTGTGCAACAACAGTGTTGATAACGTTGTTATAGCTGCGCTCAGGCTCTCACTCTGTATGTTTGTCGGTTGACTGTTGTTGATTATGCTTTACGCTTACTTTCCTTTGAGCTTCAACTATTCATGTGTCCAATTGAGCACATCGGACGTGCCACGTTTTTTTAAGGAAAAGAAAAAGCCACAACAACAATTTCATTTGTATTAAAATTTTAAATTTATTTTTTTTTAATATTATTTTTTTATATTAGATTTTTAAAAAAATCCACTGTTTTTTGTTTTTCTTGCTTCAAATAACTGCTTTATGTCTCCTTGTGTTTTATATATCTATTTGTATTGCGATAAATTTGAAGTCAACACGATTTACTACCGGAAAAGACAAATTACGTAAATTTTGCATTTCAAGCCGTTTGCTCGCTGCTGGAACATGCTTAAATTTCAGTCACACACATACACACACTGGCACAACCATAAGCAAACCAACCAGCAGCGATTGCCTACCGTTGCTTACTCTCTATATCTGCCCCTACTTGCCGCTATGACATAGCCTGTTGGCCCTGCCTTGATGTCGCGCTTTAATAGTAGGCGTTCAAAGCTCATTTCAATAATTCAATTGTCTTCGATTTCATTACTTTATAGTTGGCTAACCATAAAGTGTGTATGTACATACATAAATTTGTTTATTTAAGCTTATATATTGCATCTATACATATCTATACGGCATAATAAGTATATAAGTATATGCTTGTTTACGCTGTTAGCTTTGTGTGGGCTTGGAAGACATACATACATATGATACATACAGTTAACAAGTCTCGTATATTTTTTAATCAAAGAATTCAGTGACAAATAGGATTGTTGCAATAAATATGAAATTCATTCATAAAAATCGATTTGCACTCAATTCAATTGACGGCATTAGGCAACATATTTATGCGTAGTATTGCGACATTACGAATTTATAATGAGACATATGTATATAGATAGATGCAATTTTACACACTATTGACAGTTGCATGAGGCTAGTAAGATTTCGTTTACTTAGTGATCAATTTTGTGAAAATATACACATAAGTGCACAGTGGGTTAATGCTGAAAATTAATATATTCTAATTGAGACACTTTTATAGCTTCAAATATCACTCCAGCCTTAAATTCGCCTAAATAATTTCCGACTGATTAATTTGAAGACGATATGAATATTTTAAAAGCGTAAATATTCAAATAAATGTGATCGTATATTGGCTTTATGGAATAACTATATACAGAGACTTTTTTTAAATACCAAAGCTCTTTGATTCAGGAATTATATTCAAAACATATTTTTTATTTTCACCATACAATCAAAAGTATCTCTATAATGATATTTCGAAAATAACCCTGAGTATGTAAGTACATATTACTTACTGTCACTTTGACATTCTTTTCGTAGAGGTAATATTTATTCCGAGAGCTCAATAACTAAAAGTATACTTACGCAGATTTTTTCTGCCGTAGTGTCCAAAAGCATTCTTAGCAGATCTCATTACGATGCTGCACTCTCAAGATATCCTGATGAGAACAGTACCATGTAGTTTATATTTCTCTTTAGTATGTATGTATGTGATTAGCGTTGAACCGTTTAGCCGGTTATAGCCGAATCGATGAGAGCGCACCACTCGTCTATTTCCTTCGCAGTTCGGCGCCAGTTGGAAATCCCAAGTGTAACCAGGTCGCTCTCCACCTGGTCCCTCCAACGGAGTGGAGGACTTCCCCCTCATCGGCTTCCTCCGGCGGGTACTGCGTCGAGCACTTTCAGAGCTTGAGTGTTTTCGTCCATTCGGACAACATGACCTAGCCAGCGTAGCCGCTGTCTTTTTATTCGCTGAACTATGTCAATGTCGTCGTATAAATCGTACAGCTCATCGTTCCATCGTCTGCGGTATTCGCCGTTGCCAATGTTTAGAGGACCATAAATCTTGCGCAAAACCTTTCTCTCGAAAACCTCAAGAGTCGTCTCATCCTTTTCGTGCTATCGAAGGCAGCTTTAAAATCGATGAAAAGATGGTGAGTATCGATTTTTCTCTCTCGGGTCTTTTCCAAGATTTGGCGCATGGTGAATATCTGGTCCATTGTCGATTTTCCAGGTCTAAAGCCATACTGATAAGGTCCAAACAGTTCATTGACGGTGGGCTTTAGTCTTTCACACAATACGCTCGAACCTTATATGCGATATTGAGGAGACTTATACCACGGTAATTGGCGCAGATTGTGGAGTCTCCCTTTTTATGGATTGGGCAGAGCACACTGAGATTCCAATCGGCAGTCATGCTTTTTTCCGACCATATTCTGCAAAGAAGCTGATGCATGCACCTTATCAGTTCTTCGCCGCCGTATTTGAATGGCTCGGCCCGTAATCTATCGGCCCCCGCCGCTTTGTTGTTCTTTAAGGGGGTAATTGCTATTCGAATTTCTTCATGGTCGGGTAATGAAAAATATGTTCCATCGTCATCGATTGAGGAATCGGGTTCGGAGAAGTGTTCCTTCCATAATCCCAGTATGCCCTGGACATCGGTTACCAGATTACCACCTTGGTCTCTACATGAGGATGGTCCGGTCTTGAAACCTTCATTAAGTCGCTTCATTTTTTCATTAAATTTTCGAGCATTACCTCTGTCTGCCAGCTTCTTAAGCTCTTCGTACTCACGCATTTCGGCCTCTTTCTTTTTTTGTCTGCAGATGCGTCTCGCTTCCCTCTTCAGCTCTCGGTATCTATCCCATCCCGCACGTGTTGTAGTCATCGTACCAGCTTGTTTTTTGTCGTTGCCAAAATCCAATTGTTTCGGCTGCAGCGGTAAGCAGTGTTGAGATGCCAAGTAGCCAAGTAACTTGATGTATTTTCTTATGCTGTAATCTGGTATTACAGACGACCATATTTCGGGCCCCAGCGAAGTCGATCAGCCTCAGGTCGTTTGGCGATGTTTTGTCATGGAGGCTGAATTTTCCGACTGTTGTGCCAAAGACACCTTCTTTACCCACCCTAGCGTTGAAATCGCCAAGCACGATTTTGACATCGTGACATCGCGCTCATAGGTGCGTTCTAGGCGCTCATAGAAAGTATCTTTGGTCACATCGTCCTTCTCTTCCGTTGGGGCGTGGGCGGAAATAAGCGATATGTTGAAGAACCTCGCTTTGATGCGGATTGTGGCTAGACGTTCATCCACAGGGGTGAATGCCAGGACTCGGCGACGGAGCCTCTCTCCCACCACAAATCTAACACCAAATTTGCGCTCCTTTATATGGCCGCTGTAGTAGATGTCACAAGGACCCACCTTCTGCCATCCTTGTCCCGTCCATCGCACTTATTGGATGGCGGTGATATCAGCCTTTTAGTAGATTTCCCTTGAAAATCGCTGCATTTTACATTGTTGTATGCATTTTTATTAAACAATAGGTGTTTTTGCAACAGCTTCAGGTCCAAAAAGTAACTGGTAGATTCCCATGCGCTCTTCTCTTTTACAAAAATACTTCGCCAATCATGCAGATCTAAAGTCATACTGAGTATTAATAACTTCTGATGTAATTTCCGACCCCAAATAGGTTTTTTGTATATATGTATCTCACAAACTACAACAGCTAGTTAAACCAAACTTACTGGTCGCATTTCCTTTTAGTACCCCCCATCCCACACTAACAAAAATGGAAAATGGGCCCACATACGGATCAAAACCCATATCATAGAAACTACTCCACCGATTTCAATGGAATTCGTTAAGTGATATTTTTTTTGACATCCTGATATTACCGATTGAACTAAAAGGATTCATCTGATTCGTTCCCTTTATAATATATACATCCGGAAGCAATGAAGATATTGGAATAAAACTTTAAACGAATATTGTATTATGGAGGTATGGCATCAATTATGGAAAAATTGTCAAAATCGAACTATATTTTCAAGACCCCCGATGTCGAACATGAAGAACTCAGTGCCTAAGGGTAATTTATTACCGAAACTATCGGTAAATCTCCCAAATATTTTAATTCAATTCAGAGGGAATTTTTTTCTTTTTTCTGTGATCCAATTGTACCGCATTTCTTTCACTTAAAATTTCTTTCTGTCTACATCATTAGGAACTTTGTTGAAAAATCAATATCAATGCCGTTATAGTATCAATATCAGTCCTCGTTATATAAATATGTTATAATTCTTTTTGTCTTCTCTGTCTTTTGAACAGTATGCTCAATAAATATTCGTGCTATTATATTTGTTTTATTGGCATACTTTCTAAAAAATCAAATCTAAAAAGTTTTCGAAAATCTACAAATATTGCGGAGCTACAGTACCACAATATTTGATTTAGCGATGCTCAGACATAAACAATTGGCACGCGCAAACCACGCGCCACATGCCACCTTTTCGTCTAGGCAATGTGTGACCATGCTAATTTGTTTATTGCATGTACCTACATATACATAGGTATGGATGTCTGTCTCATTTAACGCACGAATGCCCGAAATTTTATACACCCATGAAATCATAAGCCACAGCGTAACGCATGAACTCATTTGGCATAATATTTTTTTATTAGCAACTTGGCATAGTTTGCGCAAGATAAACATTGTATTTATGCGCAAAATTCGTATATGTGAGCAACACATAACGGTATATAGGCAAGCACACGGCGCTGAATGTTTTCCGCATTTACGAGCACATATTTCGGCAGTGCGCACCAATTAGACATTTGGCCAAGAATAAACGCACACGAAATATTTGAGGAATCCCTGACGTCGAACGATAGCCGACCGCGAATTTAGATACACATATGTATATATGTGTGTGTATGTGCAGCGGCTGCTCGCCTGCCTGGCTAGTTGGCTGATATTGAACTCATGAGCTGTTTATGATCACCGGCGAACGCATGAAAAAGCAAATAAAATAATTTGCAATGTTTAACTGCGTCCGCTTGCATATGTATGTGTGTGTGTGCCTTTGCATACTGTGAACAATTTCGCATTAGCCACGAAGGTAAATTCAAACATTCAATTGTGCGCGCGTTTCGCCTAATATTTAGCCCAAAGTGAGTATTCTTCTTTTTCTCGCTGTTTTTGTAAGAAAGTTATTTTTAGTTTTTTACTCAGCGCGCGCCAGCAATGAACGCTCACCGGCATGAGAATTGCGAGCTAAGGTGAAGGTGAGTAGCAAGGTTTGCCTTAATGGTCAGCCGTACACACTGGCATACAAATCTACACGTGTGTATGCCAATTGCATCTAAATGTTAGCGCTACACTTGGTCACGTCATCACTTGTAGTCCGCTGTGTATGTATTCTTACGTAGCCGTTATTACGTTAATAAAATAAACATAGTTTCTACAAGAAGTGCTTTCGGAGCGGAGAGCAGAGCATCGGTGTTTTTATATAGAGAAAAGCTCAGGCTCAGTTAGCAGCCAATTGGCATATGCCAACAAGTACCCACCCACCCCCAGTGGCAGTAATAAGTGACGTCGTCAGTTGTTACGTCATTATGTTGTGAGCCATTCGCGTATATATATACACATACACACACACAGGCACAGCGTTATTGTGGTTAGTGTTAGCGCGCGTTAAAGGCACACTGACACTCACACTCACATACGCCCCAACGAATGAAGCGTAACAAAGTGCTTGCATTAATTTATTATTAGTAAATAATAGCGACTAAGCGTTTATACATATGCAACACACATGGTTAAGCACTTTGGCTGCAAGAGCACTCGATAATCTGCAAATAGTGCAATTAGCGCTAGAAAATTTTTCTTTAAACAAATTATTTTTAATTTTAGCTGCACTTGCCGCACACTTCACAATTATTTTTAGTGCTGCACGTTTGTCATGGCCGCAGCAGCAGATCAACTTGCCCACATTGCAATTATCTATTTGTTTTTTTTTTATTTTTTTGCTTAAACGTGTTTAAAAATAATTTGCAAAGAACTGTGGTGGGGCTACGACCGATAGCAGAGTGTGTTTTTGAGTGTATGTGTGAGATTAGCATTGGTGTTCTTCAAGCCTTTTAGTGGGAAAGCGATTTAGAGTGGCAAGGTAGCATCACACTCAGACACACAGGAGCAAACGGTAGTGATGACGTAATGGCTGTACAACTGGCTGCAATGTCAACATTAGAATGACTGCAGAGCAAATTATGTAGTAAATAATTTTTTTTTTTTTAATTTTACTCAATCCACTAATAATGTAAATGTAAAGTAAAAAAAAATAAAATTATTTTTTTCTCAAAATTAACATTTTTTTTTAAGAAGTGAAATTTAAATTAATCTATAAAACGAAATAATAAGCTTCAGATAAGGAAAATTTCGTAGAATTTCTACATTATTATACTTAAAAAATGAGAAGTTTTTTAAAGAAGAACATTGAAAAGTTAGAAATATGTGTCCATAAAACGTTAATCGACAATTTTGTTTTCGTTTTTTTTTTTGGAACATTCAGCCGGCAATTGGAATTCAACTAGCTTTTAACGATTCACAAAAATAGGCAAGATTTTTAGGATACAGAGTTATACATTATCATATTTAAAAGAAATCTTCTTAAAATAATTATATTTACAATCTTGAAAAGTATTCAAAAAATGTTCAAATATTTTGTAGGTGAGAATCATAAAAAATTTACAAAATTGTACTGTTAGATATTTTACTTATATGCATATTCTTCCGAAAAGAATGATGAGCTGTCGAATCAAAATAAAGGATTTTCTTAAAATCAAAAATCAGCACGCAGACAGCTATTTGTCGGATTTAGCTCTTGGTCTTGGTTTCCCAGCCTGTTCTCTAACCTAACCTCAAAATATTCACTGGAAGGCACTAAAGTAACTGAATACCATTATGAGGTATATTTTAATTATTATTAAAATAATTAACATGCGCATTTTATTCATCATTTAGTTCTACAGCTCTCTGTGAGATTTGATCTGCTGAACAATACGCCTCCAAGCTATTCTTCTTCTCTTTTGCAGTCTCTCTTCTGTTTTCCAGTCGGAGTTTCTTCAGATATTTGTTTAATTCGTCCTTCCATCTTGAACTTGGTCTTCCTTGATTCTTGCTCTGCCGATGAATGGTTTCGCGTCCATTACCTTCTTTGGCCTATTGATTCATCCATTCTTGTAATATGTAATAGCCATCTTATTCGTTGTGTTTTAATAAATCGCACCACGTTTTCGCCTTGAATTTGTTGGCCAAGTTCGCTCTTCCATCTTATTCTACATTCATCAGTTCCGATTCTGACTGCGCCAAACATTTTTCGGAGAGTTTTTCTTTCGAAGGTCATCAATTTCGTATAGTCTTTTGCGCTTATTATTTCAGCTTCATAGCACAACACTGGTCGTACTATGGTTTTATACAGTGCTAGTTTACATGGTCTGTTGATTAGTTCGGACTTAAAGAGTTTTATAAGAGATGCGAACGATTTATTTGCTGCTTGCATCGATCATCGATTGTAACGCCTAAGTAGCCTATTGAAATTATTTTCAGGTTAGAAACACCTTATGTGCCCGCCTTAATACTTATCGAAACTTACATTACATCTATATTCATTAATATTTTGCCGCCAAAAACTAAAATAAACACAACTATTAGATATAATCAAATCAGTGCATAAATAGGAAAATATTACAAAAATTCGGCAACAACAAGTCACACTGCTCATGCCTCGCCTTATATGGCCTTCTAGATTTCGTTTTCCACCAAAACAACCAGCAGTGATTCAGCCACAATGCCGGCAAACAATAAACAAATATTCACGCGAAATTCGCAAATAAATTTTCATTGATGACGTCGGTGAAGGCTAAAAGCCAAATAACTACAACTGACTATAGATATATGTATATACAAACAGAGAGATATTTCAAATAAACAAAAGAAGCGGCTTTTGGGGTAGTGTACTCGTAGCACAAATTATTGATATATGTGTGTGTGTGTGTTTGCATGCCAAGCTATTTGAGGAACATTAGATAAGATTGTAGAACAACATATGAGAGTCGAATGTAAACAGAAATATAATTACGTTAATGAGCAATGGATATGAACATATGAAATATACTGTTTGTATATATACATATATAGGTTTGTATGTTTGCATTTAATATAACTAAACGCAGCGCGCTAATCAGTATAGCCGAAATTGCCCAAAATGCTTGAGAGAAACAACAAATTATTAAAGCACAAAAATTATGTATATACATACATATACATATATATGTTTGTATTTGTCTTTCGTATGTATATACGTATATGCATGTCTTCAACGAAATTTGCCACAGCAACCTGTGTATGTATTGGCATTTTTGTAAACTCTTTGCTTGCGCTGTTGCTTATTTCTGCTATTGCTGTTGTTGTTATTGTTTTTGTTGTTTACACAAGCAGAAACAAACTGTTGATTGGCTGTTGTGCGCTTGCGCCAGCCCCGTCTGCACGAAAATGGCTGCAAAACAGGGAGGAGACCCACACTGCGATTGGAGCGACACGCCGCCGTACCCCTCGCACAGCATACAAAAACAAAAAAAACAACACACACACCAATCAACTCACAACTAACTAACATACTCAGGCTGCACAAGTGCCAAGCGTGTATAGCGTGTTTTTCGAAGTTCGAAAAGCGGCAGCTCACCGCACAGGGGAAACGTTCGTGTGGCTCTCGCGACGCTCCCAAACGCCAGCCCAGAGCGCACCGGCCCCTCATACACAGGCGCAACCAACCGCGTCTGTGTACGTATATGTAACTACGTAAGCAAACATGCCGCTGTGCTGTGGTTGGGGAGCACGCAAGCCGGCTAAATGCACACAAGCAAATCGCGCGCGTGTGTTTGTGTGTAGCGCTATACAGCGGCATTGCTAGTGACTGGCTAACTGGCTGGCTAGCTAGCTGCTGGTTGAATTTTCATTCATAAAAACCAAATGTGTGCTCTTCGCGTGCTTCAGTTGTGTTCGAACAAGCGCGTCGGTTAGTTCTCCAATTGCGCCAAGCAAACCAGTCAGCAACTGTTTAATCTGCATACATACACATATATGTATAAGCAATTAATTGCAGTTAACAAATAATAAAACATAATAAAAGTATTTAAAAAATAATAATTAATTAAATTGTAATATTTGCGTAAAAAAGTGTGAGCGTAAATTGGCTAAAACAAAAACGCCGAGATAGACAAGAAATGAAAATTTCGTGAAAATCGTGTGCGAAAAATCTGTAACGGCAAAAAGTGACTTTAAGCTACCGTTAAGTTTGACAAAAATAATTGAAATTGTTTGCGTGGCGTCTCCTGCCACAGCGATTGAGCAACACAGCAAATAAATGTGAACAAAAACAGCATTAAGGAAATATAAATTTACAACTACTCATTGGTGGTTATTGAAACTCACAAAACAATAATCGTAGAACAGCAAGTGTAGCGCCGAGCAGGACTACACCACTGTGCCATAAAGTGTGCGGAGCAAAGTGAATTCGCTACAATTAACGAAAACTGCAGGTGAGAAGCGTGAAAAAGAAAGTGTTTACCTCCACATACACACCCCCACAAATAAATAACAACAACAATTGACGTTTTTTCGGCTTTCATATGTACATATTGTTGTATGTATGTGTGTGCGCGTTGCTTTGTTAAAAAGTGAAAGGATTTTTTATTGATCCAAATAACTGTGTTACACCGGCAGCCTTGCGAAGCCATCCGACTATTAGACAAACAAACAAACAATTGTTGTTTCATACAACTTTACACGTCAAACATATTTGTATGTACATATGTTTGTATATGTTTTATTTGTGTGTGTGTGCAAAAATTTACTAAACTCTATATACACACATACAAGTATAGTGCCTGTCTGTATGTAAATATTTGTTAATTTGCCGAATCGTTCATACGAATGCCGCCTACACCCCCACAACGCGTGAACGCCGTCTATTAGTCGCAGCAGCAGCAACAACAATACTAATCGCATAGCAAAACCTGCAAAATTGTGTTGAATGAATGCATGAATGAATTGCCACATATAACTATATACTGATATACAGTTAAATGAAAATTGCTGCACATACCAACACACATACTCGGCAGTGTACTCGTACATATGTGCCGTTAAGATAGCAACTTTTAGTGACGTATTTGTACTCAAACGTTGATATCAGCCGCCCGGTTGCTTTTCTGCATATGTATTTATTTGATTTGTTTTTCTTGACACTAAGCACTGGTTACTGCTCCAGCGTCACTACGCGTGTACGTCGAGCAAATTTGTTATCGATTTTTTGCGCGCAACAGCAGCAAACGCACACACTCACACACACGTTATACAGCATAGGCGATAAGAGCTGCCACATATACTTATAAGAGTTGAATTTACTGGCTGTGAATTTCATACGAATAACTCACGTCAAATGTACGTCATATACTTTGCCGGCTTGCTATACCGTTATCCTAAACGCCAAGTGTAGTAGCGCCAGTAAATCGTGAAAGTTGCCGTTCGTGTTGAAATTTTAGTGTCACACAATTTCATTTGTGAAAGTTAAAAGTGCAAAGAACAAAACGCAAAACAAAAATAACAAAAACAAAAGAGTTAGAAAACATATTTTTTTTTCTAACAAATAAAAAGTAAAAATCAATTTAACAGCTTAAAGGTCCTGCAACTGTGGTGCACAACCACGAAACAACAGCAACAACTGTGAAGTTCGTTGAATTCTTCTATTAGTGTCATTCATATCCAGGTGAGTTCTAAAGTGTGTGGAAGTACGCGCCTCAAATATTTCCTTAGTTATATACATATTAAAATTATGAATATATTGTAAATAACAGCATTTGTAGTTGGAAGAAAGTTGTTGCAAATAAATTAATTAATGCATACATTCATACATATGCCTTAAAAAGTATGTAGTTTTATTTCATGGTGTACAGTGACTAAAATACCGTAGTGTTATTGTATGTAGTGTGTATGCAGTTGATTGTTGGGTATGCCACGCAGAATATAATGTGCCTAAATAAAAAACATGGCGGTAAATATTATCAAATTTCACCAAAATTCAAAAATATTTTTTTTTTTTATAATTTCAAATAATAATATATGCTAAAAAAATAAAAATGACATTAAAAAAACTGATAATTTTTAAATTATAAATTAAATAGTAAAAATATATAAAAAAATAATTATTTTTAAATTATATTTAAGTCACAATTTTTTAATTTAAAATTTATAATATAAAAAATAATTTAAAAAAATATTATTTTTTGTTTTTATTTTATATTTTTATTTTTATTTTATTTAATTTTTTTATTTTTTACAAGAGATATAACTATAAAGAATTACTCCACTAAATTTGAAGCGCTGGCTACAGATGCTCAATTAAAAAAAAATTATTAAAATAAATAAAATCAGTAGTAACTCAAATAATTAAAGAACAACATTTTTTTTTTATATTTTTAAGCAATTATTTATGGATATGAAAAAAAAAATATTAATCCTTTTGCAACATACCCAAAAATATCATTAAATATTCATCCTTAAAAAATATATATATTGTTACCAATATTTAATTTGCATGCCTTCGAAAATTTTACAATATTTTGATATTTTTGTAAGAAAGTTAGTAGAAAGTGGTCATTTTTTATTTTTAAAATAGTGTTTGGAAAATATGTGTGGTGCTAGTAAAACCCCGTAAAATTCTTTTTGCTTTACATTTGTACTCACAAGCTTTAAACTAGGTTTTAAGTACAAATTGGCCTTTCTTTCCACATTTATTGTGCAAAAAATTAAAAATAGAAAATATTTATAAAGTATTAATCTGAATATGCTATAAAACTATTTTCGCTACAATTTGCTGCATTATAAAATGCCTGCCTTTAAAATATAATATCCAAACGATTTTATTTTTATAGCTTTTACAAATTTTATAAGCATATTTTAATTACGCTTATAAACTATACATTGTAGGCAAAAATTTTAAATTCATACAATATATTAAATATTTGACAATACTTATTTATGAGCAAATGGTTAAGAAAAATTCATAAAAACCACAAGTGTCAGCTCATAAATAAGCGCATGCTGATACAAATTTACATACACTGCCTTCAAAAACTACAGCACAAAATATTAATATACCGTTTTCATACATATTTATATATTTTAATATGTATGTATGCGCTTATTGTTTATTTATAAATAATCCAAAAATATTGTTTTCTTCAAAACTATTATTTTTTTATAAATCTCCTGCGCTAGACAACTAATTTGTTCAAATTGGCCATGTGCTAAATATAGTTGCATAAACAAACACATATTTCAAAATAATATTTTATTTTTTAAGCATTGTCGGTCGAAAGAGTACATATATACGAGTTTAAGCAGTTCGTTTTTCAAATATTATTTATTTATATATAAGTTTATTTGTTTGTTTAGCTTAAATTTACTTTATTTATGTTTAATTAAAAATAATAATTTTTATTGTTCGAACCAATATAGCTTTCCAGCTTCGTTATCATCTAAATTTATTGTTAATCGGATGTTCGGTCGACAAAATAATATATATAAAATATGTACATATGAACATATGAACATATTTTATTACTAAATATTTTAAATAAATAAAATTCTTTAAATAGAAAGTGTTGAAGTTTTGTTAATAATAAAAAAAATTAATGACATTTTTATTGCATCTAAATAGAAAAATAGCAGGAAATTAAAGATAAAATCATATTTTTTTAATAATAATTAGTTTCAAATTACATTTGAATATTTAATAAAAATATTTTTTTTAATCTTTCAAATATTTATTATTTTATTATATATATTTTTAATTAATTTTTTATTATTTTTTCTTTTAAAATAATAATGAATGTAAATTCTTTTTATTGATTTTCTAATAAACAGTATAATTGTTCTATAATTACAATATTTAATTTAAATTTTATTTTTATTATGTATGCAAAAGAATAATATTGTTATCTTCAATTATTTTGTTTTTTAATTTTACGCAAATTAGGTTTTTTAAATATTTTTCATTATTTTAATATTTTTGAATTTGGGTTTTTCATTTTATTTTCTATTCTCTATTATTTATATTTCATTGTATCATTTAATAATCTACATTCACATAAAAAAATCCGCTCGTAATCGAATATTTTTAAAGCGCTTGCCTCATATATTTCAACCTATGATTTATGAACGCTCCAATCTCAAAAAATAAATCTCATTTAGCCTTTACGATGCAAATAATTCATACTTAATGGAAAACTTTCAATGGCTCATTGCGAGCGCAGCAGGACACAATGCGGCAAATTTAAATATTTTATTGTTTATTTAGAATTTATTTAGAAAGACATTTATTTTAATGTAAAACCACACATACATATACATACCCATATGTATATGTGTGCAGCTTTACTTTGAGATATTTTGCATATTTTACACCTGAGATAATTGAAAGCGTCAGCCATATTGAACGATACACCATCTAAATTATGGCAGTAACCACACAGAGGTGTGTGTGTGGCTTAAAAAATTATGGAGCTCGCTTGCTGGATCTGCGGCTCAGCTGTGTTGATCGCAGAAATAAGCAGTTAGCGATTTCTTGCAGCTTGGCGGCGATTGCTCCGACTCCTGCCTGCCTGCCTGGCTGCCTGCGGGGCGCAATTTGACGATCGTAACGCAGCGTCTATTCGACTGTAATTATAGTTTTTAATAACAAATAATAAATAATAGAAATAATTTAATCGTTTCACAGACTCTTAACGGGGCGTTGCGCACACACACACACATATATGTACATACACTCAGGCGCGCACATAAACACTTCAAATATTTATTAGTTGCGCCATATGCAAAATAACTGTATATTGTATTTTGTTATATACTATACATACATATATTATATATACATATAGCTATGTACTAAATCTGGCTCTAACTGTAAAACTAAAGCTTATTCCAATTTTTTTTTTGTTTAGTTACAATTTGATTAGCACTTGTTGCACTATTTCGGAATGTTGCATTAAATCTTAAGTATTATATGGCGACAGACTCAGGTTTATATGTAAAAATTTGGTATATAAGTATACAGTGTTGGCCAAATAATTAGCATTAAAAATTTTAATTTAAGTGTATCATTGAATTTCTCTATGATACACTTAAATAATAATTAATTTTTGTGAAGTATTTTTTTTAATACATTTTTTAAATAAAAAAAATATATATTTAAAATTTTATACATTATAGTTAATTTTTTTTATTATTTAAAATTTTTTTTTTTTATTATTTTTAAAATTTTTTATTTTAATATTTATAATTGCTTTTTTCCTAAAATTTTTCTTATAATAATAAGTTTTAATTAAAAAATTTTCAATATCTCAGCCACCACAGTAAATGCTGCTTTCATAAGTATATTTTTAGTTTTATCTAAATGTTGCGCGCAAAATTTCGAAATTTTCGTAAATGACGGGTGTAAGTAGTGTCTGGTCACTTTGGCTAAATGATGCAAAAATTTAATTGCCGGCATTCATGGATGAAATTAATATACACACACAAAAATCAAAACAAAAAATATATAGCTTAATTTGAAGTAGCGAAAATTTGTTAAAAACTTACCGACTACATATATACACACATGCAACACGAAAATAATTTGCAAACACACGAAATATGTGCTTGTATGTATGTAAATTCATTTAACGCTCAATAAAAATTCGCGTGCTATGAAAACAAAATAGCGGACAAATTCTTAGCAGCGCAAAAAAAAACAACAAAACAAGAAAAAACAAATTCACTTAAAAGTAAAAAACTACATAAAATTACAAAAATACCAACAAATAAGTATGTATATATGTATATAAATATGTGCTTATAGTATATATGTGGACCGCCAGTATGGCTAACTGCCGCGCGTGTGACTTTGTAGTCAATTACCGAGCTGCAACGCCAACACACCCGCGCCTATATGCAAATAAAAATGTACATTTACCACTAATAAACTGCAACACGCCGAATGGCCAACAATAACATTTGAAAATGTTTGCTCACTTAGCAGCGGCAAGTGATGAGAAAATTATTTTTTTCCATAATTTTTTTGTAATATTCACAAATTTTCTAATATCTATATGCCTAGAAATGATGCTTGAACAAAATTTTATATCTACACATATGTACATATGTTTTTACAATGTTGCAACATTGTTGGCTTGTCTGCGACATTAGCGACGGAAAATATGAAAATAGTCAGCCGTAAAAATATTTATAGTTTGTTTATCGGCGGCTTAAATATGCGGAGATTTTCTTTATGTGCACACAGCAACAACAACAAGCACTCTTCCAACACATTCTCCAACGACAAATTTACAAATTTATACCGACAACAACAATGCGGCAATAAATGCACAATCAATCCACATGACCACTCTGGCCGATTAACGGCGGCAACAAAAGCCAAAAACGGAACGGTCAAATGAGGTGATTTCGGTGTTGTTGTTGCACTTGTTGTTGCAACTCATATTCCCATGTTAACGGTTTGCGTGCTATTAGTGCCCTGTAAAACTATGTTTGTTTGTGTAAAGCAGCTCAGCAGTAAGCTCAATCATTTATCGCTGCGTTTCCCATAATGTGCTGTGTGATTGCGCTGAGCTTGTGCTGAGCTTGAATGCACGCTTATTGTCTTTGACCACAAAAACAACAACAACAACTTGTGTTGCCCTAACAACTCAACAAATTAATTATTACACAATTAGCCAGCCAGCCAGCAACATGTGTTGCTCAGAACTCACCGTTATTTGTTTAAGCGCTCAATAATAACGGCAAACATTGCTGACGCAAAACACAAAACACAGCTTCTCACGTCACTTTCAGCGCGTATGCAAGATTTACATGCACGCAGCTATTGTATTAGCCAACAGTAGCCTGTTTAGTTAGCGCTTCACTCGAACGCCGCGCATTTAAATTTAGAAAAAGTACAAAAAAAATTAAAATAATAGAAAAAAATAGAAAAAAAGTAAAAATAAACTTTTGACACATCACACGTCTCTCGTGTGGCCGCAAGCAAATATTTTCGTTTCTAATTTTTTATGAAAACACACATACATACACCCGCATTTCATGCAACGTAGTGCTCAGTGGCCGCCACTTGTCGCCACCGCCGGCAGCTGCCGCGCTGTCACACCGGCATGTGAATGCAGTTGTTTGTTTTATTAAATTCTACAAAACGCACAATTTGTGCATTGTTGTATATCCATGAGTTGGAAAATACAAAAAACAGAGCTGTTGCGTCCGATCGAATACAAGAAAATTGCCTGAAGCACTGCTGCGTTTGAAAAAGTAGTAAAAGAAAAGTGTTATGTTATGCATTGTCACACCTTAGAAGTTGCACAGAGTTGTTTGTAGTTGTTGGCATGTAGCAGAAAATGTTATTTATATATTTTATTTTTATTTATTTATATGTAATATGTGTGATAATAAGCTGAATGTACTATTATTTCTAATATAATACCATATGATCACTTTTCCAATTGGTTATTCTAAAAAAATCCCTACCAAAGATGAAGCTTCTTAACACAACTCAATTAAAAAAAGTGAAGTTGTAAAAGTCTTAAAAATGTCGAAGATGTACTTATAAGCTGAGGACCTCGTTCTCTTTTTGTCCAATTAATCCCATATAACCTGTTAAAACAGAATCCAAGGTCCGAAGTTCCAAGGTTTTAAGCTTCCTGCGTGCTATTGCTTCGAAACATGTTATTTTCTAGAGCTCATCAGAAATATTGCAAGTAAACTATATAATATGTATATTTAACCTCAACTATGTTTGTGGAAAATGTTCTGCAATTTAATGTGAATTTTTACTTTTTATTGTTCATGTCATAAAAACTGCACATAACACAACGGTGCACATATCAAAATGATCATGCATGTGTGTGTGAAAATATTTTTTTTTGTATTTTTCAAAAGTAAATTTTGAACGCCTGTGTTCAGCGTCAAGATGTTAACGTACGCTTTGCTATGCATTTCAAATCAGTCTCAATAAAAATGTTAATGCATTTCATGTGCGAAATATATTTGTGTATGAGACAGATTGTTATCAAATTGATTGTGGCCAAATCAAGCGAACAGGTAGAATTATGACTGCAAATGTTTGATGTTTTATAATAATTATAATGACAATAAAAAATATATTTTTTTTGATAAAAATATATTATTTTTTGACATTGAGTGTGTTTTTTCTTTTTTTGTTGTATGAAAAACCGAATTCAAATGAGTATTGCAAAAATATTTTGTTTAATCTGACAAGCACTATTTCAAATTGCAAATAGTTGATTTCGGAACAACCAAAAACAGGCAAACTGACCACTTATGGTACCGAGTGTGTTGAAAAGCTGACCTTAAAGCTACAACCAATTACGTCAAGGTCGAAATTAAGAAAAAAAAGCAAAAAAAAATTACAAAAATAAGTAAGCGAAACAAAGCAGCAAAACTATTTTTATTTAATAAGTAAAATTTATTGTTTTTAATTTTTAATAATATTATTTAATTTTATTTTTTTGTTTTTTTTCCATTTCTGTAGACTGTTTTGTATTTTGCAAAATTATTTTTATTTAATAATAACACTGTGATAGTTTTTTTCCAAAAAAAAAAATAAGACAAGACCAAATTCGACGGTTTCCCTCTATTTCGGGTCCTACGAATCGAACTGCATCATTACTTTTTTGAGTTACAATCATGGTTTCATACAAAATTTTTTTTTGAAGTTTTTCATCAAAGTGGCCCATTGTAAGAGAAAGGCACTTTTTTCTTCGGTCTCTAACTTTTTTAATGTTGACTTTTTTGGTAAACTTTCTTTGGCAAAGCTTCTCAGAATAAGTCTGTCTTTAAGTTCTTAGAGGACTGTAAACCCCAAAATCAATGTTTTTTGTGTCCTTATAGCCAATATGTCGAAAAAACTGAAATTTAATCCATTTTTTTAATGTTTTTGCCCTCAGGTTTCGGCAATATTTTAATTTACCCTTTGATACTTATACATTAAGTGACATCTTGTAATAGTAAGAAACTTAAGCAAAGACAACGTTCTGAGAAAACTAACCATTAGAAAAAAAAACTTAACAAAATTTGTATTTTTTAAAAAAGCTACACTAACTATGTTTGTGTGCTATTTTATTTTTTTTGTATCTTATAAGTGTTATCAATAAGTATCATAAATTTGTACACAATATTTAAATTAAATTTAATAAGACATCTATCAATGTCTAACACAAATCAGCAAGCAACGAGTCAAGCTTTTTTCCGCTGTACCAATGTTCAAGGGGGCGGCGACTTGATGAAATCTTTCTCCATGCTCATCGGATTCAGTCGGAACTTGCTGCTCAAAATGGTCCTTGTGATGGTGAAAGAAATAAATTTTTAAGGACATATTCACACCTATTTCTTCAAAAGCGTCTACCATGTCATATACATATTTTTTCCAATCTTCAGACCGGTGCATTCCTAAGCAATGGTTTATAATGTGATGGGGTGTCACTTAATGTATAAGTATCAAAGGGTAAATTAAAATATTGACGAAACGTGAGTGCAAAAACATTAAAAAAATGGATTAAATTTCAGTTTTTTTTACATATTGGCTATAAGGACACAAAAAACATTGATTTTGGGGTTTACAGTCATCTAAGAACTTAAAGACGGACTTATTCTGAGAAGCTTTGCCAAAGAAAGTTTACCAAAAAAGTCAACATTAAAAAAGTTAGAGACCGAAGAAAAAGTGCCTTTCTCTTACAATGGGCCACTTTGATGAAAAACTTCAAAAAAAAAATTTTGTATGAAACCATGATTGTAACTCAAAAAAGTAATGATGCAGTTCGATTCGTAGGACCCGAAATAGGGGGAAACCGTCGAATTTGGTCTTGTCTTTTTTTTTTTGACTATCACAGTGTAATTAATATTTGTTGTTTTAAATTTTTAAATTTTTTTTAGTAATTTATTAATTTTTAATTTTTTATATTTCTGTTTTTTTTTTGTTTTGTAAAATTTATTTTTATTTAATGATAAGTAATATTTTTCGTTTTAATTTTTTTATTTAATAATTACCATTTCAGTTATTATTATTATTTTTATTATCTTGTTCTCTTTCCTTTATTTTATTATTTTTTAGTTAATTTTTCCATTAATTAGCAAAATTTTGTGCATATTTTACGCAAGCGCCAAAAAAATACATAATTTTTACTTTAAATAAAAATAAGGAAAATATTTTCTACATTAAACCGCCAGCATAATGTAAAATTTGCCAACAGCAATAAAAGCAAAAATAACAAAAATGCGCCAACCACACATTCAATACCCGGCACTAGCCACAATAATAACAATAATAATAGTAATAATAACACAAATACAATAAAAACAGCAGCATATCACTCTTTATGGAGCCGTTAAGTAGCCAATATGCAAAAGTCCAAACAGGCGGCTGGACCACAACAATTCACTTCTCCACAAGCCGCTATACGCTTTGCAGCAACTTGTGGCGCGCTCTTTTAATCCCATTCAGACAGCCAAAAGCAACATACAGCCAAAGGCAAAAACAATAAAAAATACAAAACAAAAATATAAAAAATAAATAAACATTAATATAAAAAGCGTTGTTTAATATCCCACACTCACACACACAGCGGCTTAAATACAAGCAAACATGTAGCTGGCTTTTGCTACAAGAATCCATTGGTCTAAGTAACAAAAACACGCAGCTGAAATGAAGAAAACGCAAAAATAATAAAAGCATTCAAAATAAATATCGTTTAAAAGCCATGGAAAAAATCACAACATCGGCTTAAAACATCAAGACAATCGTTGCAAGGTAAATGCGACAGACGACGAGCCACCACAAACGTGTACAAGGCAGCCACCACCGCCTCCAACGGCAGCGCTGTCGACGACACAGCCACGTAAAAGGTTCGTCTATGAGCAGCGGTTGTGCCAGAGCATATTTTCATGAACTCACCAGAGCCTAAGAGCACAGCACAGCAGAACAGAACACCGTCAGTCCGCAGCTAGTGACCGTAAGCCAAAAGTCGTCAACAGCGATTGCCGACTACAGTCGCAACAGTCACAGTTCAAGCTCCCAGCAGCAGCTTCTCATCTTGAAACCGGTTGAATACTTAATTAAAATAATATTGCCAGATAACTTTGCATTATTGTTATTAACTTATTCCATTCTTAAATATTTTTGCGCGTTTAAACTAAAATTTCATTTACTGCTAAATGTGGAGTCTCACACAAAGAGTAGATATGTGTCTGTATATGTGTTTGTATTTATAAAAGCCGATAGAAATGCCCATTTAGCTGTATATTAGCCAGCTTTAATATTGTCATTCATAGTTAACGAACTGCTAATGAAATATTGTGTGCGGCTTGAGCGTGATTTTGATCGAATGAGGAGTGTGGGTATCTATGTGTGTCTACAGGAAGTTGATTTTGTGCTGGAAGCGGTGTTACAATTGGCGATTTTTTTTTTTTTTTTAGGAAAATTGTTGCAATTTTTGCAAAAATAATGCTAACAGTTCTTTATTGTTGTTTTTATTTTTAATTAAATTTCATTTATTTCTTAAATTACCATAAATGAGAGCTTCTGGAACAACGTAGCTAAGCGCTGAAATATAACAATGCTCCAATTTCTTCTCCTATTAGGCTTAGCTCTGTTGGTTTTCAAAATTTTTTTTGAATTTTAAAAAATTATAATTCAAATTATTGAATTTTAAAGTACATAATTTGAATTTTTCGGGTTAAAATTTAACGAAAATATTCATTTTGTTTGAATTATATGTTTTTGAGATTTTGATTTTGTTTTTGGCCTTGTTTCATTTGATATTCATTTAATATCGCTTAGAACATTAAAGAATGTTCTGCTTTTTATACGATTTCTAGTATGCTACAGAACTCAAACAGATTATCCGTACTGCTTATAAACAAATACATGTACATATATATATATAGTATAGCTAAACGTACACCCGCTCCTCATAAGCCAAAATACGAGCACTACTGACAACCGTATCGAAGTAAAGAACACCAACAAACACGAAATCAGAGTTGTAGCAAAGCAACAAGCTCTGACGAAAACCACTTCTAAAATCTAGCAAAAGTATAAAGAAATCAAAATAAAAGCAACAAAAACTTCGGAACTGCTGCATCATTTTAGAGGAGTGTCAATGATGTCTACCGATCATAGGTGTATACACACACCCACAAAGACAATAAGACAGCAGCCCAGCCATTCACCAGTTACACAGCGCCATACGAGCAGCGCTGCCAATGAAGACGCCGACGCTACTAGCTATTTAGTAGAGCACGGCTGAGCTGAGCTTAAACGCGACTTTGCTGGCTATACACTGTAGCGAAGCATTCGCTCGCGATTCTCAAAAGATGCTTAAACACACATTTGGCTGTTTGAGGGTGTGTGTGTTTGGCAAGTGATTCATTGTTGTAGCTTGACAGTTGTTGGTATTTTACGTGTACTTGCCATTTTTTATAGCAATGCAAATTTTTTTCTTGAATAATATTCTGTTTTTTCAATAACTCTGTGCTAATATCAATGAGTTTGTGTGTGTGTTTGTATATATGTATGCAGCTACGAGCAATCTTTGCTGGTTTAGTCACAAATATGAATGAATTATTTCAAATCAATATCAAGTGCACTGTTGTATTGTTGTTGTATTGTTGCTATTGGTAGTGATTCTAATTCCGTTTTTATAGCTTTTTTATATCTTTTGAATGTGTTAAGTATTATATTTTTTTTATAAAATCGTACATATCTACAGCACACAGTGAAACAAATAATTTTAATTTTTTGCAATGCTTATCAGTTAATCTTGGCAAAGAGATCATAGAACAGTGCTTAAAAAGTTAAATCTTCATGAGTGGTTGAAAGCGCTCGAGCTAAAACCAAATATAATACATTTTAAAATTTAGAACTGTTATGAAACGAGTTTTGTAGTTGAAAGTTTCTAAAAAAAGTGATTTTCAAATAAATGAAATTTTATTTATTTGCAAGTTCCCGGTACATAGTCGACATATTATTTATTTTACAGCAAATAGTATAAATTATTTAAAAAATGTAGTATATATTTCAGCGCAATTATTAATTGACATTTTTAGGTAAAAAAGTTTCAATATTTCAAAGCACCGCGTATTTGCAAATATTTGTTTTTTATGTAGCATATGATATAGCAGAAGAAATAGTAAAAATTAGTCTATATTGTGGCGCAATCATTAGAATAAGCTCAAGGTATTCATATTTGATATTATTGAAAAATGAATTCCGATCCAGTATAATACTACTGTATTTTATATTAAATTCAATAATATTACTGATTTAAATAATTCGTTATGGTTAAAAATACTAGTGAAACTCCTAAAAATAGGCAACATTTTACTTTAAATGGTAGTTCTCCTAAAGGTAGGCAACGTTTTACTGATAGTAGCAATGGTATAATATATTAATATAATTTACAACTTAAACTCATTAAATATCATAGTAAAAGGCGCCATAAAATGTAAATATTTTACAAAAATATTCCAAAAGTGAGCAAAACTATTTAAATGGTATTTTTAATTCCACATATTTGCCACTTTTTTGTGCATACTAAATAGCAAAAAAACATATTGCCACATCATTTTCAAAAAATAATGCAGAGAAGAGCGTGCACACTTCGGTTTCACTTTTGTCCGTTGATAAAACATAAGTGCTCGTACACACTTCACCGCAATTCCGTCAATGAATAACTCGTACAATTTGCAAAAGCTTAATAAACAAAGAAGAGCAACGTTGACGTTGAAATAGTTTGTTTTTTTATTTATTTAAATAAATAAATGCGCACAGTAGTTATTTTAGCGCAGAGATTCTGACATTAAGTGCACTTCAAGCGAAGAGCAAATGGTTGAAAAGAGCTTCCTCTAAATAAATAATGAATATATTTACAGAGCTACATATATATAAATATATATATTTTTGCGCATATATGGAGGCGCTAAAAATTTATTAAAGTAGAAAAAAGTCAAATGAAATGAGTTGCCGTGAGGTCGACGCTGAGGTTTCGACTGCTGCGTCTGTACGAGCTTGATATGAGACTGGATACTGCTCGCTTATAAGTCACCAACGCTTAAAATTGGCGAGCTGCTCAAGTGATGTTTCTTCAAGCGCCAAGCAGTTCAAGTGTACACCAAAATTTGCGAGCTGCTGTGATGTTTTTGGGTTATTTATTTATATTTTTTGTAATTTTTTTTTTTAATTTTTTGTGATTTTTAAATTTTCGTTGATATTTATGATAATCAGTAATGTGTTTGGACGCCTTTTGGGTCATGCATTTTTTTCTCACTAAATTATTACGACTTGCCAAAGCGTTAATTTTGTTGTAATTTTTACGAAATAATGTCAACGTCTAACCGCTAAACGTTGAACCATAACAAAACATCACCCGTCTAATTTATGACACATTTAAAAGACAATAGAAAACCATAAAATAATCAATTTCGACATTTTCTACACTCTCAAGTGAAATTCAATTAAACGCATGGAATTAAATTAGTGACATCAGTGAGTGGCGATGATGCATATATTCATATGTATGCATGTGTATGTATGTGTGAATGTTTAGATACATGAAACACCCGCACAAACACTGCTGAAGTTAAGCTGAGTATGCGCATGAGCACCTAGCTCTGTATTTAGGTATTCATATACGTCTATACACACCTTTCTTATGTAAATAATGGCAAATTAATGTCGAATTGCCAAGTAAATTGTCAAGTGATATTTTTTATGACTTTTTAATAGACAAAAAATGCTGCGCTATACCAATATTGACCATATACATACGCACTTATGAAGTAATATACTCAAAATAGTATAGTATATACCTACTTACATGCATTTTAGACATTTTTGTGAGATAATTGATGCGCATGCGCGCATACTTTTGGCGAATTTTCACAATGTATGACTAGTTTATACACGCACACTGATAAACTTGCACATAAATGAAGCTAGCTGACAGTTTGTGCTGTCAAAAGTGGGTCAGTGCTTAACGAAAAGCAATATGAAACGCCTAGCACAGAGCTTGCCAAAAAGCATTGTGGGAACTGGAACACTTTAGCCAGTCAGCTTACTGAGCATACACTTCCCTACCTTGAGTTCACACATGTGCTTCTTCATTTGGTAGACTGCTTCTTCGCTGCTGCCATTTGTGCTTTAAGTGCTTAATCGATTTCAATTTAATTGTATACAACAAGTTGTTGTTCTAAACACGATTGTTGCTGCTGTTGCTGCGGGCGACACGTTGTAATTGTTGGCGTGGCGTTGAGTTGTCAGCGCCAATGATGGCTCGATTGAGTGTGAGAGCATTGATGGTAGCTTGAACGGTGCGTGTCGTGTGTGGGTGCACGATGTCAGTTGGTTAATGTTATGTCCATTTGGTGGCTGATATTTTATGATATTGTTGTATTAGCTATCGTAGTAAATAATCAAATAAATATGTAATGAGTCTATATGTATAAGAGAATGATTGCGCCAATGAATGAAATGCTATTTTCATTGAATTGTAGCCATAAATGTTTGTTAGTCGAAATATTGTAGACTTGTAATTAGTAATTACATTCGGACAACCCTGTTAGGGAGTCGAAAAATCTAATTGCTGTCAAATCAAACCAATCAATGATTGCCACACAAGATTTTGACATTTGTTCATGTGTAAACGAGCGAAATGAGAATCAAAAATTAAAAAAAAACTCTTAAAATTAATCAACATTTAATTGCCCTAAATAAAATGAATTAAATTATTTATTTGAGAGCACATTGTATATTTATTTTATTATATTTTTCAATTTCTTCTAGTTCTCATTTTTAGAAACCTTCTAGTTCTATTTTCTGGAGTTTTTATATCATATTTTGAAATACAGCTGTTTGCTTGAATTCTAATATGGGATCAAAATAAGTAGCTTAATCTTTTTTACTGCACAATATATTAGATTTTGAAATCTCTAGCTTATATATTAAACTTAAAACCACTAAACTAATCATACAATTATGCTTCCTCTTTCTTCTCTTAGGTGGCGTAGCCCCTGGAACCCCATCAGCGGCCATGATCATGGAAGGGCTTGAAACCCTTGTGGCGCCATCGCATCACGCATTCCTACTAACCGAATCCGCCGCCGCCGCACACTTCAATGTGCTGAGCTTCGATACGTGTCTCTTCAAGACCACCGCACAGACTAGTCCCTCGACCGCGGCCACATCGGCGGCCACCTATCTCAGCACCCCATCACATACATTTGGCGGTGGCCATTTGGGCGCCGCCCAAACGTTACTCCACTACAATCTCTCGACGGCGAATAACAATCATCAGACCGCCCTAGCGTGCAGCAGCAGCGGCAGCAGCAGCGCGTGTAATACAGCGACAACCAATAATATTGTCACATCCGCGGCAGCAGGCACAAATTCAGCGTTGAGCGCTGCCATTTCACGTACAAATTTCACACGTATCGGTGTTGCCACCAACAACAGTAGTAGCAACAGCAACAGCAGTAATACAAGTTGTAATACAGTAGCGACCGCAGTACAGCAAGCAAACGCGGCGCTAACATCGCCAACGCTAGCGGCAAGCGCCGCAGTCACTGCAGCCAACAACAACAGTAATAATAATAGTGGACGCAATTCCGCGACACATTTGAGTCTGCTCAATACCGCACAACATAGTCCGGGCAGTCACGCGGCAGCCAGTTTAGGTGGCGTCGGCGCCACTCCCAACGGCGTAGATATCGCAAGCAGCGTTGTCAAGCAATCGCATCAGCAGTCATTGCCGTCGGACGCGCAGTGCGGTGATACGCAGACGGGCGATCTCAATACGCCCGTCACCACATCCAACGATATTCCATCATTCTTCGGACCATCAACCATTGTTGAGCCGCCACCCATTACAGGTAAGGAATGCTTGCGAAATACGAGTATATGTTAGCAAATTATATTCTTTCTAAATATTTATTGTATATATGTACATATGTATTTATTGAGTCTCAAAGTCGTGCCGAGTCTGCGCTGACAAAGTATTTTTATATCAACCTTAAATCGGTTTCTTATAAATTATGATGCGCGAAACCTGATCTACTTCGAAAGCTTACAAAACGCTGACACATTTCACTGCTGATTAACATTGAATAATCATTTCGATCACTACGGACAGGTTCCATTTCATGCGATATTTTTGCACGAACTGTTTGTTTTGGCTCAAAAGAGTTTTTGTTATAATTTTGGCATTTAATTAATGCTAATAGTGATTGTGTGTGCGCAACGATTGTCTTGGATATTGTGCCGTATATTGGTCTTAAGTTACAATTGATTTATTGACTTAAAGAATGGCTCAGAGAATTAGTCACAACACTGGGGACAACCAAAAATTCGAAATCGTTATTAAAATACTTTCAAATAGTGTTGCGGTGGCTGGAATCGCTCGAAGAGAACGAAGAGAACCATAAAGTATAATCAAATTTGTAAATATTTCATTTTCATGGAACTCCACTTTGAATATCAAGGCTTCTAAAGATCTGTAAGTTTCATAAAACTGTTGTTTAAGGACCAGTACAAAGTAAAGTGCAATAATATTAATTTCAGAGGCTTTTAAAAAGAACACACTATCAGACCTTAGTTATATTCAGAATGAAAAAAGAACTTATCTTCAAAACCTATGTTATTCTTTTTTGTTACTCTCCCAACTTCTACCTAACCTCTTAAGCAATATTTCGTATATTGCAGCAACAACAACTGACCATTGCGCACAAGTGGGCAATTATATATTTTCTTACAAATATTAAACGAATAATCTTGCAGACAATGAAATATCGTAAAAGACATACTTACAGACACTCGCTGGTACTCGCTTGCGAAATTCCTTGTTTCATAGACCCTGTGCTTTAGTATTGTGTCGTACATATAATAAATTTATCTTGGCTAAGTTGCGTTCCATTTTTGACTGATCATGCCTTGATACTGCTGAGTGTTTAAGTTAATGTTTTTTTCTTCTCTTATTTCTCTATGTCTTGTGTGTTTTCATATTTTTCTTCCAATTTTTATTTTTATATCCGTTGTTTATTTCATGTCTGTCTGTGTGTATGTTTTGGCGCACTGCTGAAAAGACACTTCGGACTCTCGAGTGTTGTGTTAAGGGCACTTAAGATCTTGTTAAAACATGTTGTTTTTCATGTTTTCACTTTTAAATTGTTTTTGTTATTTTTTTCGTTTTTTGTTTTTTTTTGTTAATATTCAGAAAACAATAATCACATTGTAGTGATATTTTTAAAAATTATTTATAAAAATTATTAGTTAATTTTTACAACATTTGCGGCTATTTATTTTGGCTTGAAGTTGAGTAATTTGTCTGCTTGTTGAGTGATCATACTTGGAGGTTATACAAAATTAGCGAGTCATTAAAAAAAAAATAATATTTTTATTATTTATTATATTTTTGTTGAGAGTTGTTGTTTTATTTGGAAAAAATGAGCAGAACATTAAAAATATTTTATTCAAATTATTCTTTAGTATTTCAGAACCCTCAATATCTCCAGTATTTATCTTATACAAAATTTATTACTAACTTTCTTTTAAAAGAGCAGCATTTTCCTCGATTAAATTGCTACTAAAGCACACAAAGACAACTCCATATGAGACCAGCATACATACCTATAAAATTACAAAGACACTCTATACATCAACGATAACTGTTTATCAGGCACATTATAGTAGTTACGGTATTAATTAATCGTGTCGTATATACTATTAAACATTTCCGTTCAGTGTCAATGTTTCCCCCAGGCCTTATGCCATGACTACTGAGTCGTTATCACTGGCGGCCTAGCGTTTGCGCTTCTTAGTCGCACAGACTTTCGTAGCGCTGATCTCGTGCTAAATATGCTCATTCTAATTGAATTAAAGAATGTATTTGATACGGACATCTGTGATCTCGTAAAGCGCGCTTAAATGTGAATTTGCTTAATGCAGCAACCCCCTCGCTACCACTACATACTTGCTCAGTTTGATTACACTTTTTTTCACATAATTTCGTTGGAAAACAAAGCAGTTTGAATGCTAAGATACGTCGAAAATGTAAATAAAAAAGCGCAACAAATTGAATTTAATTGATATAGTAATTTCAGAAAGGAAATACAAATTTCATAAACTTTTCCCATTGCACGCAAATGGCGACAAGACTGGACTAATGAATTGTAGACGTTTTAGATTTTGTATTTATGTGGGTATGCATGTGATATGTGTGTGAAAGATTTTCGAATGCAATTCCATTTTTTCTTATGAAAAGTAGAAAAAGGCAGCGATGAGTTTGTTAAACTTTACGAATTATTTATTTATTTATTTTTTTATTTATTATTATTATATTTATTTTATTTATTGTCTAAAATTGATTATATTTTATTAAAGTAAATAGTTGACTTATCATTCGATATTACACGCCCACTCATTATTAATTACAGTACAAAAAGAAAACTAAAAAAACGTTGCCTACAATTAGGCGCGTGTAGCAATTTATCATAGTTAAGTGCCCAAAATGGTCAAAATATATTCCAACTGCAAAAAAAATCCACTCTGAAGTGTTTAAAAGTCTAAATAGTTAAAGGTATTTTTTCTAGAACACAACGAATAAATATTGAAAATTTATAATATTTTTTTCATTTTATCACAAAAAAATATCCATAGAGGCATACATACATTTGTACTTCAAAATCAGTGCAGTTAATTGAAAACATTAAATTATTTTATTTTTAGCAGCAATAAACCAAATAATAAATATTATATTTTCTTATACTCGTATAAGCGCTCTTCAACACGTTTCTTCATCATGCTTTTCTATTGGCACTTAAATATAAAATTAGCTACAGTGTAATTCTTTTATTTAAAAACAAAAGAACAGAAAATGCCTGCATTCAGCGGCAATTAATTACTTAATATTTCTTAATTATATTTTTTATGATCTATACATTTGCGGGTAAAAGTCTAAAAACAATTTCGTAGACGAAGAAAACGTTTCTGCAACAACAACAAAAATTTGAAACAAAACAAAAAAGCGAAAAGAAAAAATCAAATAAAATACATTTATTAGCTATGAATACATAAAAAGTTGCTGTCACCATAAATTTTACAAAACATTTAATTTCGAAAGTCAGCGCGTTGTACGAACAGCAGCAATGGCCACAACAACCAGCATACAAGTAGCAAAAGAAAATTTTCGGTTTGCCCACGCAAATAGAAAATGTTGTATTGTTTTTGGAAAAGTTATGCAGAGCAGAAAAAGAAAAACAAAAAAAGAATATTGTCAAAAAATGTTGGCAAGTATGCGTGTGTACACTAAGTGACCAAAATATACATAGCAGTGCTGCTGTTTGTCACATTTAACTGTGCTTCGCTGATTTTTGTATTTTTCTCTCTTTTTTTTAATTTCTTTAATAATTTTTTTTTTTTACTTTTTCTGCAACGCATTTCCAAATCTTCATGCATTTCCATTTTAAGAATTGCAAGTATTTCATAAGTATGCATGTATCTGAGGCATTTTCTGAAGCTTCTTCTCCTTCAAATTGCATATAATATTTTTTGTTTGACAATGATGTAGTCGCTTTTAATCGCTAAACTTGGCAACGCCGAACGCATTTTTCATGTCACAAACTGGCAGAATCCCCAACAAATTTCAAAGTGCATTAAGAACAATAAAATAATATTAACTCGTCCGAACGCAATGAACTCAGCACAATACATCAAACATATACATATATGTATGTACTTTCACGACACATATTTATTAGCCGAAAATAAGCCATAAAATTTTGGCAATTCATAATAATTTATTAGCAATGCGAAAAGATTTAAATACAAGTTTGTATGAGTACATAAGTATATGTGCGACAATAATAACTGCCGAAGGAAGTGCACTCAGTGAGTCTACATTAGTTCTTTCTTTCACTCTCTCCCCACTCTAATATATGTATTTGCACTGAAACCTCTGTCGGCGCTAGAATTCTTATATTGCAAGCGCTTAAGCATTATGGGCTCATTAAAACTTCTTCGTAATCTTCTGTATTCCAGGAAATTCTAATAAAAATGCAATTTACCAACGAGAAAATGATTCAAGGTGGTGCACTCAAATTGTGGCAATGAGTCTTATTTCATAATTAATACCCTGATCTCTCTTCTCTCGAATATAACGCAGCTGAGCCTACATATGATGCCAAAGTAAGAAATTGTAAGTTGAAAGCTCTTCAGCATTATGGCTGCGTTAAAAGTTCCTCGTAACACTATAAATAATCCAATAACTACTCGTTAAACGGTAATTCCCATCGAGAAAAAGGCGAAAGTGATTCAAAGTAGTGCACTCAAATTGTGAGAATATTTCATTATAATATTTTGCCTCCTCTCTCAAAAGGAACTGAGGCGCATGCATGACGCCTACCGGCGCTAAAATTTTAATTTCGAAAACTCTTAAACAATATGGCTTCACTGTAACAATTCCTCATCAAATGGTAATTCCCATCGATTACCATGCGAAAATGATTCAACATGTGTGTATTATCCGGTTGAGGTGCAAAGTTCAGGCAATTTCCACGAAGTTCCGTTTAGTGTGCCTGTTAAAAGTTTGATAATTATTTTTCCGCAAATTTGAGTGGCGCTCAAAATAACACTATCAGTTCTGAGTAAGTGCTCGAGCTAATGAGTAATTTCAAAGTTCATGTTCATTAGAGGGCGAAAAGTGTACCAAGTTCAAACTGATAGCGGTACAAACATATTTTTCGGTGCAAAAAATATTGAATCGACTTGGGTGGTTCTCAAGGCCTTATCACTTGTATGCACAGTTTTATGTGAATTACACTCAAGTAGCGTATGTTTTGACCTTGAATTAAAGCAATACAAATAAAATGTTCTTCTAATTATAATTCTGATTACAATTAAATTACTATAGTAAGGAAAATAGAATTCGTTAGAAGCCGAGTCTATCGGGCTTTGTTTGGCAACTGAAATCTATTCACATATGTATCTCATTCCAACTTTCTGCATTTTTATTAAATCACTAGCTATCATATACACTTTCATCAAGCAAAAAATGTGTAGTTAAAACAAAAAAAAAATCGACATATCACCGCCTTAATTAAACACAAAAACAACGATATATGAAACTAAACAAAAATAATAATCGCCACAAATACAAGGCGGTAATCAAAGCAAAAACAAAAAATAAAAAATTATAACAAAACCAACAAAAACAAATCTACGTAAAAGCGCGATAAAGTACCATTTGTGAATACTTCACACTGCGACAATAACACTGCTGGCTTGACCGCCGTATTAAAGAATTCTTTTGAGCATACTACACATATTTATGTTTTGATCACTAGTAGCTTATGTATATCGAAGTCCATACATTTGTTTGCGGCACCACTGCTCATAACCATTACAACAAGTGTTCACATGGTGCTGCTGCGACAGCGCGCGAACGCAGGATTGATGTTAAGTCACATTAAAGACACATTGCAACTCAATCAATTCGCAACTGAAGAATCGCATTGTAGAAAATGCAACACAACACAAAAAACAGAGCACAAAACAACAGAGGCGAGAGAGTGTCCATGCATCGGTGTTCGGAATGTAATTAGTCTTCTGTGCACCAGTAATGTTGTGCTTTATTCGCACTTTTTTTTGCTCGCCATTTGATGCTTCTGATGCTTTCGTTGCAATCAACATTATAGCCAACACACTTGTTGCTGTTATTGTTGCCGTCCAATGTCGATGTTTTTCTTGTGTCGCAATTCAAGCTACTGCAGCCGACCGACCTCCCGTGTCGATTTCTCGCGAAACGCGAAGGAGCGTCCAGCTGACTGGCTCGCTGGCTGGCTGGTTGGCTGCCACTGGCATTGCTTGCTGCCTTTTGGCATTTTGATTTTGGTCAATTCGAGCAGTCAAGTTCGTCGAACGTCTTTGCGTCGGCAACTACTGGGCGGCATTCGCGGAAATCACTTTGCCATGGATATCTTTTTTGTGGAAGCGCTTGAAGAATGCTGAATGATTTTGTTGCATGCAATTAATTGAGAGCGTGCAGCTGGATGTTGCAGCATGTAAGTTGACACGTTGCGAAGATGTTTTGTTTTGTATGGATGGGTGTAAAATCTAAAGCAAACACATATATTCTTCCCAAGCGAAAATAGACTGTCCAAAATTTAATTACCTGAGTATCTTAATTAATTGCTACTCCTAACCTCACATTTTCCTATAATTCCGACATTAATAATCATAATTTCACATCTTTTTTTTGCAGGTTCCATCGAATCAGAGGATTTGTCCCTCGAACCCCAGCCCACATCCAGTCCGGTGCTGTGCAGTCCATTGAAGGAGGAGCGCAGCACACCGCCAACTTTGGCCATTGTCAAGGAAGAAACAAGTAATAATAGTTGTACCATGTACCCTACACATCTAAGTCAGAATCAGACAACAACATCTACAACAACAGCAACAAGCACGACATTATGTAATAATACTGTCAATACAAGTACTCAAAATAATACACAACAACAGCAACAACAACACCATCAAAGCCAACAACACCATCAACAGCAGACACAACATACACAACACCATCAACAACATGCCGGCCAACATTCACCACACCGCCATCACCCGTATCAACATCCACAACAGCAACAACATCACTTACAACAACAACAAAACCAAATAACACACCACAACTCCTTACACCAAAACCAACATCAACAACAACACCTGCAACACAATAGTCATCATACACAGCATCATCAACAACAACAACAACAACAACACCATACACAATATCAGCATACGGTGCATAGCCTTCATCAACCACACGCCCATCAACAACACCATCACCAACAACATCAACAACAACAACAGCATGCGCAACAACACCAACAACAGCAGCAACAACAACAACAAACGCATGCAACTAGCAATAGCAATAGCGGCAAAATATCATATCGTGGCATTTTCACCACTACAGGTAATACAGCGATGAGCGGTCTGCATTCCGCAGCTGCCGCCGCCGCTGCCGCAACTCAGCAACAACAACAGCAGCAACAACAGCAACATCAGCATCAGCAGCAGGCTGCGCAACAACAGATTGGTTCGCCACAATTGAGCGTGTTGCCTGGACAAATGTCTCCACCGTCCGCTGGTCTTGGCAATAGCTGGGGTCTACCCAGCCCTGATAAGACACTCTTCCAGCCACCCATATTCAGCTTACTCGGACCTGGTCCACAGAGTACAGCACAAGCACATTATGCCGCCCAACAAACTGTAGCGCAACCATCGTCGACACCCTCACCCTCGCATCACATGCACGCTGGCGGTTATGATGACGGCCGCGCGGCAGCTCAGCATGTTGAACTACTCGGTCTCAACATGGATTGCTCACCGATTATATTAAAACAACCGCCACCAAGCTATAGCAGCACCAGCAGCTTCACCAGCCTAGCGGATATGCAACAGGCGCAAGCCAATCATGAGTTGCAACAATACCGTCAACAAATATCTGTCGCCGCGACTAAGTACCAGTGGCTAGATTCGCCAGCCGAATACGGTGGCGCGCAACAGTCCTTGGTAGTACCCGGTCCATCATCCGCAACCTCTTCGGCAGCCGCAGCATCCGTAATTGGTGGTATCATTCCAAAGCAAGAGGCTTACTCGGATCCCACGCCGCCACACCATATGCAACCGCCAGCATCGCAAGGCCAATCTGGCTATTCCGTTGTGCAACTAGCTGAATACAGTCCGTCGACAAGCAAGGGTCACGAAATTTTGTCACAAGTGTATCAGCAGAGCACCATGCCGCTCAAACTGGTGCCAGTAAAGCCACGCAAGTATCCGAATCGGCCAAGTAAAACACCTGTACACGAGCGCCCATACGCCTGCCCCGTGGAGAATTGCGACCGTCGCTTTTCGCGATCCGATGAACTTACACGCCACATACGCATACATACCGGTCAAAAACCCTTCCAGTGTCGTATTTGCATGCGTTCCTTCAGCCGCTCCGATCACCTTACAACGCACATACGCACGCACACCGGTGAGAAACCTTTCTCCTGTGATATCTGCGGTCGCAAGTTTGCGCGTTCCGACGAGAAGAAGCGTCACGCCAAGGTGCATCTCAAACAACGTATTAAGAAAGAATCCAAGTTGAGTCAACAACAACAGCAGCAGCAACAACAACAAGCCGCAGCAGCGGCGGCAGCAGCTGCACAACAACAACAACAACATCATCATCACCACTCAGCTCATCACATGCTTCATTCCGGCGATCTACCCATTGTGACGAGTAGCGCTACCAGTTTGTAGGCCGAAACTAATTCATCATCGAATGATTCCATCTCACGAACAACTCCGCCATCGTTGCCAACGCCACCGCTATTCGCGGAGGATTGGCATGCGGAGCTTTCATCGCCTTTCTCACCAAATACACCGCTGGACGTAATGCCCACAGCAGAGCTTTCATTACGCGGCATTTGCAATGAAATACCGTCTACGGCTTTCCCCTTCCCCTTAGACATGTTTGGCGAATATACTGAGACACCCGAAGATAGCGAGCTAACCGAAGATGATGCTTTGTTGGGTAGTGAAGATTACGATATGGAAGAATACGAAGAAACCGAATCCGAACTAGATAATGAGTTGAATGCGCGCAATGAGTGTGACGCAGTCGGCAACAACACTGTCATCAGTACTGCCGAAGCGGCTACAAACACAACGCCAATGTTGCATATGAAAAACTCAAGCACGCTATCGGTGCGGCAATTTGACAGTGTTAATGACAATGAAACTATTGGCAATATACCAGTAGCCATATTACGTGGTCTAACTACGCGCGGTTCATCGGCTGACAACAACCAAGATATGGTAATAGTTTTTCTTACACAGTAGATTAATATTTTCAAAAACTATAAACATATATGTATGTTAAAGTGTGGTGAAATAGTATATTTTAATTAATGTAATGTGTATATTGACACTTGGCAGTTAACAAGTTAGTGTTGAAAATCTTTAAAGTTTTGTATTAAAAGCTTTCGAAGTAAATTATTAGTGTCACTTCTGCTGTCAATTGCCAATATATACGTTCTACGCACAAAATTTAAAAATATTAATGTCTCCAAAACACACACTACTCTGATTTATCACTTTAATTAAAGCAAAACTACAATAAAATGTTGCAAACAAAATCTAAATCATCGCTACTACAAAATCACTTGCGTAGGAAACACTCGATGATGATTAAAAATGAAATTATTCAAAAAAACATACTACGAACAAATCAAAAAAGCAACAAATATTTAAATTTAGATATGTTAAAGTAAACAAATATACAAAAAAACATAGTTTAGAAAATTAAAAACCACGAAACACAAAAACAAAAAATCACCGGAAATTGATGAAAAATTCAAATATCAAAAAAAAAAATAGTAATAAAAATTTATAAAAACTACAAATCGCTTTCATAGGTTGTTATATTGTTAACTTCAAAAGTTTAACAAATCGAAACTGTTGCTATCAAATATTGCTGTACAATACAAAAACAAAAACCAACAAATCTACAAAGAACTTATAAAACAAGCTGCAGTTACAAGACATTTACCATAGTTTAGCTTATAATAAAACTATAATTTAAAATAAAGTTTACGATGTTATTAAGAAATTTAAAAAAATCATAAACAAAAAACAAAAACATTAACAAATCGTTACATGCAAAGCAGAGACAGTTTAAATGAGTATCCACTAATCTCACCAAGGTACTACAAATACGTTTTTCGGTGTTACAATATAGAAAATAATAACTGTTTACTAAAAAACAATAACAAAGCCGAGTAACAAATAACCAGCGCATAATTTGTGTAAAAAAAATATATATTTTAAAAAATTAAAACTCATTAAGCGCTTGCTGTTTAAAGCATTAATTGCAGCAGATTTAGCACAAAGAATAACTTAAATTAACTTATATCTCTAATACTGTGATCTCATTTGTAATAAATTAATTTTAATTTTAAACTTCAATTAAAAAATGAATTAAAAACGAAAAACCTAACATTTAAACTAAAATTAATTTAAAAAAATAATTAAAATAATTTAAAATGAAAGAACGCCTCATTATTAGCTAATTTTTTCGCATAACTTATTATAAATTTTTTGTTTTTTATTTTTATTTTTTTGTAAAAATTAGTATTACTTTAGCATATGGTCTTTTAGCAACTAAACTCAATAACCTCAAGTACTAAATTTCTATACTAATTTATTTATTTATAAATGTCAAAATTGCAAAAAAAAAAAATATTTTGAAAATCCAAAACTAAAAAACAACAAAAACGTCCAAAAATTATATGTATTTGAATTTTCATAACTGTTTCGTGTTAAATGTTTGCACAACAAAAACAAAAGAAAAACAGTAAACATAAATTTTTAATTCTACTTAGTATGCATACATACATACTTACACAGACATACATACATATATGGTTATGCGCGTTACGCATATTAAATTCCTAAGTTTTAATTAGCATTTTAAGTTTTAGCTGTTTAAGTGCAGTTGTTTAGCTGCGTTTAGCATATCGTACAATAGTTGCACCAGTGAAATTATGTAAGCATAAGTTAAATATAAGCAAATAGTTTCGTTTGTAAATTTGTATTTGTAAGCTACATACATACATACATATACGCACAGCCATTTTACCTTTTAATTGTTTTCCACTGAAATTGTTTTTTTTTTTGTTTATTGTCTTCGAGAGTTCTTAAACTAAGCATGCGCTTAACTCGTTGTGTATGTGTAAATTTCTGTTGTTTCTTATTTGATGTAATCAATATAATTTGTAAACGAAAACCTTATTATAAATACCTGTGGATGTGCCTAGCAGCTCGTATTTGTTTTCGCTTATTTTGTTAAAAATTTATGTTTTCTCTATTCAAACTGTTTGTAATTACTATATATTTAATTTTTTCTACGTCCATTGAAAGCATGAAAATGCTAAAAAATGCAAAATAAATATAAATAAAAACAAATACAAATATTATGTAAAAAAAAAAAATATTTTTGTTTTTTATTTAAAAATGTTATATTTTTTTATTTAAAAATATTATATTTTTTATATTTTTTTATTTAAAAATATTATATTTTTTTATAATATTATTTTTATTTCAGCACCAAAAATTTCTTAATCAAATGCAAGCATTATTTGCCTTTTTTTTATTATAGTTAAATTTTTTAACTAAAAAATTTGGAAACCAAACTTCTATCATATACATATTCTTAATTTAGATAATCTTTTGCTTACTTCTGTACCCCAATATATTAGAAAAGGTTCAGATTTGTAAAATATCAGCAGTTAATGGTTATATAGTTGAACGTTAATTATTTATAGAAAAAACTTGCTGAGGCATTAACAATTCGCAAACGATTTTAGTAATGAAATTTCAAATACTCCTTAAATTTCGAAAATACCCTGTATTTGGAAATTCTGTTGGGATTTATAGGCAAATCTGTCCGGCCTTGACATTTTTCTCCATATAGCTCTATTACAAGCTTTACTCGTTCGCCATTAATTCTGATCTGATCCCTTAACTTTTACATGAAAAATTGGCTCTCCTGGCACCTTTATGCTAGGTAGATCAGTTTCGAGAATAGTTTCGTTCACTTCATGATATCAGTGTCGAAGTTTTCTAAATAGCATCCCACAATCCGCACTGAATCATCTAGAATACTTAAATAATTTTGTGCCGGATAAAGTAGATTTATTAGAGACTAGCTTAGCTACACATACTTAAAAAACAGGGACAATCGTAACAAAGTCAATATTTTTATACTAAATCTTGGGACACAGTTCTAAAGAGCTTGTATAACTAATATTGAACAAAAAAATGTCTAGTTTTTCAAGATGAATAAAACTATTGCATATTGTACCATCAGTCATATGGTTTATTCTCATTAAATGATTTCATTTGTTGCTTATCCACAAAATTTTTCTCAGCACTTTTTTGAAGACTAAGAAATTTATGTATTCCTTTTTTACTTAATATTATTGCAAGATCTGTATGTAGATGGTATGTAAGGTAACAGAACGAAATTAGAAAATTTTCTTGAAAAAAGAAAAACAATTTACACTGTTTAAATTTTCTTTTAATTTCCGAATGCCTTTACGAAGTGGAAGATCGCTTCGTACTCACACGTGAATACAATGCTGTGCTTGAAAAACTGAAAGTTTGTAAAGATGGTTTCTAGGTTAGATATCAGAGCTAGGCGATAAGGAATAAAGCAAAGAATTTGTAGTTGTAAAAGTGTATGCGTAGTTAGTAAAAACGATTTTGTATTGTCAATAAATGTAGGTATACATTAAGTTAGGTTAAAGAAGTGCATAACTGTAAAGTTAAGCTGATCGAAAGGACAGACTCAGTAGTAAGCTTAAACAAATGCAGTCTATGCTCGGGTAAGTTTTGGTAGCAAATAATTATAAGTAGGCGTTAAGAAATGTATACGAGCAGAGATAAGCGTTTTTTTTTTGTAAAACAGTGTGATCTTTTGAGTGTTAAGTGTGTGTTTTTTTCTATTACAACCCTAATACTTTTAGCAAAATAATGATTTTGTTAATTGAAATTGTAATTTTTGAATTAACAAAATCATTACTTAGCATAGCCGCTAAAATCAAACACAACTAGATAAGTAAGGTATGCAACAAAATTAAAAACAAAAAGAAAACAAAAATATCATATGAAAATTGAAACTGGCAAATTCAACGAAAAGCAACTTAGAAGTGCGTTCTTTTTCAGAGTGGCTTAATGCGTGCATATACATATACATACATATATCCAATAATGAAAGTTTTGGAAAATGCATGCTAATTTATGTATGTTTACTTAGTGTCCTTTGATCATATATTAGATATATGTCTAACGTTTTATGTGTGTTTTTTTGTTGCTTCAAAAAATGTGCTATTTTCCCAAACTAATAAAGAACTTGAAGAACTCGAAAATTTGAGCCAACAAAACGAACAGGTTTTACATGGCCTTCAACATACATATTTACATATTTACAAACAATATAAGTGAAAATAATTTGGAACAGCATGTGCCATTAACAGTAGAAATTTATCATAAATCGTAGTGAATTTATATAGCGTGAGAAGATAGTACGTTGAAGTGTTGCGAATTGCAGTTCTTGAACAATTAGTAAAATAAATGATTTTTAAGAATTTTTCGATGGATATTTATAACAAAACAGTATTGAAAAAAAAAATAAAAATATAAAAAAAAATTTAATAAATATTAATACATACATATATATTTATGTATATAAGCGTAGTGTTGTAAACCAATAAAGTTTCTTAATATGGGAAATCAAAACAGATATAAATGTGACCCATATATGCAAGTTTATATACATACATACTTATATACTTGCATGCATAAAAGTATTATATATCCATAGATAGCTGCAGTTATCTGTAAGGTGTTGTGAGATTTTCATTTATCACATTTTTGCATTACATATATGCTCTTTGAATTAATTTATAGTTATTAGAAAAACATTCAATGAAATATATGTATTGAGATATCTTATATATATATTATGAATGCTAAATTGTGGATTGTTTTTCTTCCATATTTGTGGCAAAATATAATATGTCTTTATGTATGTAATACATATAAAAATAAAAAATTAAAAATAATTATTGAATGATTGTAATGATTCCAATAAATAAAATATTAATTATTAAAAATATTTGGATTTGCAAAATTATAAATCAATATATTTAAATATAAAAAAATATTTCAAAAAAAAATTAAAAAAAAATATAAAAAAAAAAAATATTTCAAAATATATTTCAAAAAAGTATTAAAAATAATTTGAAAAATACTACAAATAATATGTTTTTTAAATAAATATATTTAACATTTTAAAAATAAATAAAATGAACATTGAAAATATTTCTTTCCAAATGAATAAACTAAAAGATCAATAAATATTCTCACGTTTACGCCGTTTAATTGTATTTGTCTTAAATGTTAATAAAAAATTATTTCGAAAAAAAAATGTTAAAAATAGTAAGGCATAATTTACATTAAAACGCACACTCAGTAAAACGTATGTACGCACATGTACATAAGTATTTAGTCAATAAAGCAAGTGAAATATCATGCACGAATAAATTTGAAATTAAATTTTAAATCAATGAAAAATATTAATATTTTTTCATAGTTATATGCATACATGAATATACATTCCACTAACAATCATTTGAAGCAAATTTTTTCGCTGTTTTGAGTGTTAATATAATAAGAAAGTGAAAATGTGCAAATATTATTCCAGAATAATAATATTATATTGTTTACAAAATAATTTCGGAAAATTAAACAAAAATAAATTTAAAAAAAATAGAATGAATCAATTTAAACAAACAAAGATTATATAAACAAATACTTAAAATTATATATAATCAAATAATTAAACAAATCACAGAATTAAAAATATAATATTAAATACCTTAAACAACAAAAATATTTAAAGAAAAATATTAAACATAAATTAAAAAAATATATACAAAATTCAAAACCAGAATTTGAAATTTAAAAAATATTAAAAAAAAAATGGAAATAAAAATATAATTTTAACAAAAATGAAAAATGAAATAAATCTAAATAGACACAAAAAATATAAAAAACGAAAATAAAGAATAATAATTTGCATAAGAATTGACAAAAAATGAAATAATCAAACAATAAATTAATTAAAAATATTAAAAATTTCAAAATAAAAATAAATTGAAATCAAATACATTCAAAAATATATAAAAAAAAATAAATAATAAAGTATATAATACAAAGTTAAAACAAAATTTAAATAATAAAAAAAATTTAAAAACTACAAGCAGAGCTTACTAACAAAATATTTCAATGTATGTATTACAATTTCAAATTAAAAAATGGAAATTAAATGAAGCATTACTTATATATGAATTTAAAGACTTTCAATTGAGTAACAAACATATACATATATACACACTAACAAAGAAGCTGTGGTCAAATTTACACAACTCAAAGCAAAGATGAAGACATTTTTTCATTTTTAAGCCAAATAAGACATGTCTCTTATATATATTTATCAACATTGTACACAAATGTACTGTAATAAAATGAATCTCAAAAATTTTTCAATCCAAATTGTTTCCCCAAAATTGTATGAATACATGTTAGTTATAAATATGCGAGTGTGTAAACTCACTCATATAAGCATATTGAAATGCTGCTCTTGAATTTCACCCACTCCCCCTCATTCGAAAAGACTGTCTTTATGTTGTAAACGTATTGGTGAAAAGTAAGAATAAAACAAACATTGACTTCAACTAAATGTAAATTTATTTATTAAGAAATTTAAGAAGAAATGAAAATACAAAATTGGCAAAATTTGTTAAAAGAATTTTTTGTTAGTTATCACATAGTAATTATTATAATTAATATACAAATACAAATGAATATGTTACTAAGTTGTTTGTGTACCTATATCACTATTTACTAATTATATATACATATATATTTGTATTTTTACTTGTATGACATTTTTAGTATTTTTACATTTATCTATAATTGTGATGGTATTTTAAAATTATAGCATTTAATTGTGGGTTACTAAGTATGGCGCAATAAGTGTAACTAAGAAAAATATTTAGATTTTTTCGATTTTGTAATTAACAACCAGATTCAATTACAATAACATGTATGTAATACATCTTTGGTGCTTTTATTCACAAAGATACTCAAAAGCTTACGAAAAGCTTCATGCATATGATGAAAGCTTGATTGAAATCTTTTCATCGTACTTCTCACTTTATTGCGTTTCACTTATGCACCCACTACATTTTCTTATATTTAAATTATGTAATTCACTAAAATAATTTATAGCAAATTTTTTGTCAGTATTTTCATAAATATTATTATTAAATATTTAAAAATATCAAATGATTATAAATCACAATAAAATATGAAAACGAATTTTTTCGCAATTTTTTTATTATTTTGAAGGAAAATTAGGTTTGTCTTTTATCATCGACAGAAAATTTACTATTTCTGCATTTTCACAATGGAAAAATAGCCTCCATGTATAGCATATGTATCCATAGACAGGCAGGACTAACCAAAATCCATTATAAACGTGTACAGTTTATTACAGGATCTTCAAAATACAATCATGGAAATGTCTCGGATGTTGTCTGATATTCTAATAGGCCGTTTTAAAATATATTAAAAGCCGTTGGGGCGTAATTAAGATAATAAAACTGCTAAGAAACCGCAGAGTGTCATTAACCAAGTTACTAGAACCTCTAAGTAGTTAAACGAAAGGATGTACTGACGCCAGTGATTCAACACATGTCTCCTCTGTATCCTCTGTAAGTACATATCTCTATGGCACTATGGTAAAAGTCGACAACTAATCAAGTGATCAACAACCAATCCGACAAATGTTTTGCTTTAGTTTCACGGACAATCGGTCGCTCAGTACCAGACTGACGTCGAGTTTGACACGCTTGGCATGCAAAGCAATTCGATACGCTCGCTGTCTAGTGGTGCTGCAATGAGCGAATGATGTCGCGTGGCATGTAGCGAGTGGCATGAGGCTTCATGTGTTAATGAGTGACCAGAGTTGATTTATTTTCCAAATAAATTGAACTACTTCATTTGGTACATGTCATTTGGGATGCTGAAAAGTCTTGTCACACCTTTGCATTGTTTGTTTCGGACTTAAGAATTGTTTGTTGTTATTTATGTAGATTTTTATTTTCATTTAAAGCATACAACGAATAGCAGACACATATTTTTTGTAACATTTCTGGCAGCTTGTTGTATAGTCTATAAGTAAAAATACATTTCCACAAGAAAAGCGAAAAAGCAAGAAAAGAGCGCAGATTGTAAAAAAACACTAAACTATTAATAAAAGCATTATCAAGTCCTATGACATTTGACTAATTGAAAGCTGCTGATTGCGCGAAAAAGTCGATGAAGAGCAACACATATGTGTCTATCACTCAGAGTACACAAAGCTTGGAGTGATGCAAAAAAAGCACAAAAAATTTTCTCCCTAAAATCATGGCTTTGAAAAATGAGAAGGAACAGTTTTGTATTTGTGTTACTCTTGCCAGTTGCTACAACCATTTGTACACTGACTGACTTGACCAAAACCGACTGCAGCTGTGCTGTTGCGCCTTTCCGCTCAGACATCCTCAGCCACTAATTCTAATCAAAAACAATTCATCACTCAACACCAACCACACGCTCCCTGTTCTACTACATACTGGAAGAATGAGCAACACAAACTGGAAGAACGAATTTTAAAAGCACATCTTCGAAATTATCGTTTTTTTTCATAAATACTGGGTGACAGTTCTTTTTCGTTTGTAATTGTAATTTTTCGTTTGTAAATTTGTATATGAAGTCGGTATTACATTTCATGTAGAAACGTCTTTAAGAAAAGTATGAGAGCGCAATGAGAGCGATTTTCGTAGAATGACGATTTAAATTCCATCCCTTTCCACATTCGATCTCCTTTGAGAAACGTAGTCGCGAAATTAGCTCTCTTCATATTGTTAATAGGTTACCTCGTAGTAGTTTGAAGATCGAAGTTTCAAGACTTTTCCAAAGGATGAAAGCTAATATTAGGAATGTACTTTTGGATCTAGAGCAAGAAACTACTACCGATATCTTCAAAATTTAAATATCCACCTGGATGAATGTGGAGCACCCTGTATTTGTGTATATTAACGTAGGGCAGTTGCCGGCTGTCTTTTCATTATAGCATGTAGGAAATACTTACACTAGATGACACGAAAATTCACGTGCAATGCGTTTAACTAATGTAACACAAATGGATTGCCTCGGCCGCTACTACAATGGTAGTGTTGATGTTGACAACAACTGCTGCTGACCATCAAACGAGCTCCAGTATCAGTTGCACAATATTTCATCGTAAGTGTTGGCCCCATTTGGTAAACAGAAGCCTCTCTTTAATGCAATTGCGAGTGCGAAGAAATGGATCAGTTTCGGTTTCGTATACAGTCTCGGCGAGTTAAACACGCTAATCACGAGAATAGATTTACATACACATATACATATATCAGAGTAGCATTCACACAATACATAAGTATATATGATGATTGCGGTTTTGAAATGCAAGTGTTGGGGTCCATATATGCTTTTAGTGCTTTATGAAACAGGAGGGACCGGAAAATATAACATTCATTGCTTTTCTGGAATAGTAAAAAAATATAGGACTTAAGAACGAGTTAGATTATGTTTATTCTGGGAATTTTACCAATACATAGGTTTTAACGTCTGTCAATATGAACGATGGTCTAACCATTATCGAATGGAAAATGAGCTAAATTTATTTTGTTACAGTTGGGGTCTTCCTATCTGAATGAACTCTGATGTACACTTATCACAGACGTAGTTATGAAAATTTTACTTTCAAGACTGACCGATCCAGGCAATGTTAGATCGCCTAATCCTTTCCGATACGGTAAAATCGGTTTTCGACAAAATTACGCCATTCCATCCCCGTCAAAACAGCCAGATTCTTGGAAATCGATTGCAAGGCCAAATTTTTATATTTTTTATTATAAGGTACGTTCAAATAAAGAAGTCCCAATCTTAAGGTTTTTTGTCATCTAAAAACTATCATCAATTAATTTTGGAGTGTTCATTTTGGTGCAGCATTAACCACGTACGGACACGGGCGTCCCTTAATTGGGAAGGTGCCTCTGCCAACTGGTTGATGTCCTCATACAACTAAAGGCTGACATCACCGCCGTCCAAGAAGTGCGATGGACGGGACAAGGACGGAAGAATGTGGGTCCTTGTGACATCTACTACAGCGGCCATATAAAGGAGCGCAAATTTGGTGTTGGATTTGTGGTGGGAGAGAGACTAAGTCGCCGAGTCCTGGCATTCACCCCGGTGGATGAACGTCTTGCCACAATCCGCATCAAAGCGAGGTTCTTCAACATATCGCTGATTTGCGCCCACGCCCCAACGGAAGAGAAGGACGATGTGACCAAAGATGCTTTCTATGAGCGCCTAGAATGCACCTATGAGCGCTGCCCCCGCCACGATGTCAAAATTGTGCTTGGCGATTTTAACGCCAGGGTGGGTAAAGAAGGAGTCTTTGGCACAACAGTCGGAAAATTCAGCTTCCATGACGAAACATCGCCAAACGGCCTGAGGCTGATCGACTTCGCTGGGGCCCGAAATATGGTTGTCTGTAGTACCAGATTCCATCATAAAAAATTCATCAAGCAACGTGGCTGTCCCCTGATCGAAACACGCGCAATCAAATCGATCACGTTGTGATAGACGGAAAAAATGTCTCCAGTGTTTTAGACGTGCGTACGCTCCGAGGACCAAACATTGACTCGGACCATTATCTAGTAGCAGCAAAGATACGCACTCGCCTCTGTGCAGCAAAGAACGCCCGTCAACAAACACAAGGAAGGTTCGACGTCGAAAAGCTGCAATCACAACCGACAGCCGAACGATTTTCTACTCGACTTGCTCTCTGAGAGCACTCATCAGCATCTCGATATAAGGGAGCTGTGGAACGGCATCTCAAACTCATTGCATACCGCTGCAGCCGAAACAATTGGTCTCCGGCAACGCCAAAAAACCAGTTGGTACGATGAGAATTGTCGTTCCGCAGTGGAGAGAAAACAGACTGCCTACCTCGCAATGTTGCGATCGACCACAACACGTTCGGGGTGGGATAGATATCGAGAACTGAAGAGGGAAGCGAGACGCATTTGCAGACGTAAAAAGAAAGAGGCCGAAATGCGTGAGTATGAAAAGCTTGAAAAGCTGGCCGACATGGGTAATGCTCGAAAATTTTATGAAAAGATGAGGCGATTAACAGAAGATTTTAAGACCGGAGCATTATCATGTAGGGACCGAGGAGGTAATCTGGAAACGGTTTTCCAGAGCATACTGAGATTATGGAGGGAACACTTCTCCGACCTGCTCAATGGCAGTGAAAGTAGAACACCAGGAGATGGTGAACCCGATTACCCAATCGATGGCGATGGAATAGATGTTCCATTACCCGACCATGAAGAAATTCGAATAGCAATTACCCGCTTGAAGAATAACAAAGCGGAGGGGGCAGATGGATTACCGGCCGAGCTATTCAAATACGGCGGCGAAGAGCTGATAAGGTGCATGCATCAGCTTCTTTGTAGAATATGGTCGGAAGAAAGCATGCCTGACGATTGGAATCTTACTGTGCTCTGCCCAATCCATAAGAAGGGAGACCCCACAACCTGCGCCAACTACCGTGGTATAAGTCTCCTCGATATCGCATATAAGGTTTTGTCGAGCGTATTGTGTGAAAGACTAACCGTCAACGAACTGATTGGACCTTATCAGTCTGGCTTTAGACCTGGAAAATCTAAAATGGACCAGATATTCACCATGCGCCAAATCCTGGAAAAGACCCGAGAGAGAAGAATCGATACTCACCATCTTTTATCGATTTTAAAGCTGCCTTCGATAGCACGAAAAGGAGCTGCCTTTATGCCGCGATGTCTGAATTTGGTATCCCTGCAAAACTAATACGGCTATGTAAGCTGACGTTGAGCAACACCAAAAGCTCCGTCATGATCGGGAAGGACCTCTCCGAGCCGTTCGATACCAAACGAGGGTTCAGACAGGGTGACTCACTATCGTGCGACTTCTTCAATCTATTACTGGAGAAAATAATACGAGCTGCACAGCTAAATAGAGAGGGTACAATCTTCTACAAGAGTGTACATCTCCTGGTGTATGCCGATGATATTGATATCATCGGAAGCAACAACCGCGCCGTTTGTTCTGCGTTTTCCAGACCAGATAAAGAAGAGAAGCGTATGGGTCTGGTGATGAATGAGGACAAGACGAAATATCTCCTGTCATCAAACAAACAGTCAGCGCACTCGCGTCTTGGCTCCCACGTCACTGTTGACAGTCATAACTTTGAAGTTGTAGATAATTTCGTTTATCTGGGAACCAGCATTAACAACACCAACAATGTCAGCCTTGAAATCCAACGCAGAATCACTCTTGCCAACAGGTGCTACAATGGACTGAGTAGGCAATTGAAAAGTAAAGTCCTCTCTCGACGAACCAAAATCATCGTCCTGATGTATGGCGCTGAAGCGTGGACGATGACAACATCCGATGTGACGACTCTTGGGGTTTTCGAGAGAAAGGTTTTGCGCAAGATTTATGGTCCTCTAAACATTGGCAACGGCGAATACCGCAGACGATGGAACGATGAGCTGTACGATTTATACGACGACATTGACATAGTTCAGCGAATAAAAAGACAGCGGCTACGCTGGCTAGGTCATGTTGTACGCACTCTGGTGGATTCGGCTATAATCGCTTAAAGCGGTTCCTACGATAATTATATAATTTTATATATATATTAACCACGTATGAAAACAAAATTTAAAATTTTCTAAGATGTTTGCTTCAGTCGATAATTTAATTAGACTTTTTAAAAACAAGTTTCCGTTGGTTGACACTACACTCATACATTTATTCATCGAGTATTTAGTGCCATTTCTAGATCGTGTTTGCAATTGAAAGCGCAATCGAATCTCACGATCTTGAAAACATTCTACTATAAAATCTTATCAGCCTTCATCGGTGCGCTTGAAAATGACAAACAGGAACACTTAAACTCACAATATAAGTGAATGTGCAAGCACTTAAGAAATTGATTAAAGCCAAACATTAAAAACCATAACTGAGTTTGATGCACGGCAAGCAAAAGTGCATGACAGAAGAGGATTAGGAGTGTGTACAACCAACCATTGTTAGCTTTGAATTTGGTAGTAGAAAGAAATAAAATTAGGAAATAAAAAACTATTTAAATTTAAACAACGTTCTAAAAGACGCGTAGGCACGTTTTGTATATTCTTTCCTATCCAGTCACTTTTAAAGGAACTAATTCTTTCCTTTGACTTATATGGTCTTTTCCTCGATGGAAGACTTTGAAATGGAAGACATGATGCGGATACTTCTTAGCAGGACTCGACAGAAAACCCTTCAAGTCTCTTCTCTCTTTAACAACATAATTTTTTCTTATGCACTCATATTTAAAGGAACTGACTTTTTCTTTGATTTATATGGTCACGATGCGGGTACTCCTTAAAAGGATCCTTTAGATAGACCTTAAAGAGGTTCCTTTACTACATTAGGTCCATCTTCTGAAACGTATGGAGTGCTTGCGTTCAAGAAAATGAAACCTTCCTTACAAAAGTCATTGTAATTATCTACTTTTTTCAAAATTCCCTCCATGATACAACATCGTCCCAGCTACAAATGCAGGAAAGTTAATAAAATTCCTAGAATATTCTGCAACGTCACAGTGACTAACTTGGATTGAGCGCATGCTTGGTTTGTATCAAATAACTTGGTTTGCGCATGTCATAACACCGGCGATCCATGCCAAAACCAACAACAATGACATAAGAAGTCACCAGCGGCAACAACAGTAATAAACTGAAAACAAGAAGTGCTCGAATTGACAGCAATGAAATTGCCGCTTCGCCGTCACTGCGGCTGAAATGGTCAGTGCAACGGTGGAACGTGCCATGCAAAGTGCTCACACACACACACATACTTAGGTGATGTTATATATGAATCACATTGCTCGAGTGCCGAAGGAGTTCCACTGACTGTGGCTTCCTGATTTCGCTCGTTGAAAATAAAGATTTTTTACGAGCGAATTGCATTCATAATTTTTGCATCGCTTCTGCGCGTGCGCAGGTGACTTGGCAGCCTACCTACCGGCCAAACTAGCGGTTGTGGCAAACACATACATGCATATGTTCAAATGAATATAAATATATTTACAGTGTTATATGTTAGTTTTTTTCTACCACTCCACGCTCCGTTCGATTGCGACTCCTCAACGAAAGTTTTTATTATACGAGTACGTACTTTTATGTAGCTCTAGTGTGTTATTGTTGTTTGCCATTTTATTACATTCCTCGTCTGATATTTGCATGTATGACATACACAGTCATCTATATATGTATGTAAATAATATTTGCGCAAATTCTTTTAATGTGCATTTAGTTAGTTCTAAATAGTGAGAACTATTGCATTTAGAATTGTGGTTACCACTCACTTCTTCAATGGCACCAAATTGGTGTTATATATGTATGTAGATATAGTGATGTTATGTTCAAGATGAAACTACGACTTTGGTTACATGTGTATATAAAGATGTATTCTATGTATGTTATTGGCGTTCAACCGTTTAACCGGTTATAGCCGAATCGATGAGAGCGCGCCACTCTTCTCTTTCCTTCGCAATTCGGCGCCAGAGTGGAGGCCTTCCCCTTCCTCGGCTTCCTCCGGCGGGTAGCCGCTGTCTTTTTTTTCGCTGAACTATGTCAATGTCGTCGTATAACTCGTACAGCTCATCGTCCCATCGTCCGCGGTATTCGCCGTAGCCAATGTTCTGAGGACCATAAATCTTGCGCAAAATTTTCCTCTCGAAAACTCCTAGTGTCGTCTCATCTGATGTTGACATCGTCCAAGCTTCTGCACCATAAAGCAGGACGGGTATGAGAAGCGACTTGTAGAGTTTGATTTTGGTTCGTCGAGAGAGGACTTTACTGTTCAATTGCCTACTCAGTCCAAAGTAGCACCTGTTGGCAAGAGTGATTCTGCGCTGGATTTCGAGGCTGACATTGTTGGTGTTGTTGATACTGGTTCCCAGGTATACGAAATTATCTACGACTTCGAAGTTATGACTGTCAACAGTGACGTGGGAGCCAAGACGCGTGGGAGCCACACGCGCTGCTTGATGACAGGAGATATTTCGTCTTGTCCTCATTCACCTCCAGACCCATTCGCTTCGCCTCCTTATCCATGCGGGAAAAAGCAGAACTAACGGCGCGGGTGTTGTTTCTAATGATATCAATATCATCGGCGTACGCCAGCAGCTGTACACTCTTATAGAAGATTGTACCTTCTCTATTTAGCTCTGCAGCTCGTATTATTTTCTCCAGCAACAGATTAAAGAAATCACACGAGAGTGAGTCACCTTGTCTGAAACCTCGTTTGGTATCGAACGGCTCGGAGAGGTCCTTCCCAATTATGACGGAGCTTTTGGTGTTGCTCAACGTCAACTTACACAGCCGTATTAGTATTGCGGGGATACCAAATTCAGACATCGCGGCATAAAGGCAGCTCTTTTTGTGCTGTCGAAAGCAGATTTAAAATCGACAAAAAGGTGGTGTGTGTCGATCCTATTTTCACGGGTCTTCTCCCAGATTTGGCGCATGGTGAATATCTGGTCCATGGTGGATTTTCCAGGTCTAAAGCCACACTGATAAGGTCCAATCAGTTTGTTGACGGTGGGCTTAAGTCTTTCACACAGTACGCTCGATAGAACCTTGTATGCGATATTTAGGAGGCTTATCCCACGGTAATTAGCACAGTTTGTGGGATCTCCCTTTTTATGGATTGGGCCGCTTTGTTGTTCTTCAGGCGGGTAATTGCTATTCGAATTTCTTCATGGTCGGGTAATGGAATATCTATTCCATCGTCATCGATTGGGGAATCGGGTTCGCCATCTCCTGGTGTTGTACTTTCACTGCCATTCAGCAGGTCGGAGAAGTGTTCCATCCATAATCCCAGTATGCCATGGACATCGGTTACCAGATTACCATCTTGGTCTCTACATGAGGATGCTCTGGTCTTGAAACCTTCGTTAAGTCGCTTCATTTTTTCGTAAAATTTTCGAGCATTACCTCTGTCTGCCAGTTTCTCAAGCTCTTCGTACTCACGCATTTCGGCCTCTTTCTTTTTTTGTCTGCAGATGCGTCTCGCTTCCCTCTTCAGCTCTCGGTATCTATCCCATCCCGCACGTGTTGTGGTTGTTTGAAACGTTGCGAGGTAGGCAGTCTGTTTTCTCTCCGCTGCGAGACGGCATTCCTCATCGTACCAGCTTGTTTTTTGTCGTTGCCGAAATCCAATTGTTTCGGTACGCAGTGAGTTTGAGATGCCGTCCCACAGTTCCCTTATACCGAGCTGCTGATGAGTGCTCTCAGTGAGCAGGAGTGCAAGTCGAGTAGAGTATTTCGTGGCTGTCTGTTGCGATTACAGCTTTTCGACGTCGAACCTTCCTTGTGTTTGTTGACGGTCGCGTTTTGCTGCACAGAGGCGGGTGCGTATCTTCGCTGCAACCAGATAATGGTCCGAGTCTATATTTGGTCCTCGGAGCGTACGCACGTCTTAAACCCTGGAGACATGTCTTCCGTCTATCACAACATGATCGATTTGGTTACGCGTGTTTCGATCAGGAGACAGCCAAGTACCTTGGTGTATTTTCTTATGCTGGAATCTGGTACTACAGCCGACCATATTTCGGGCCCCAGCGAAGTCGATCAGCCTCAGGCCGTTTGGCGATGTTTCGTCAGGCTGAATTTTCCGACTGTTGTGCCAAAGACACCTTCTTTACCCACCCTGGCGTTAAAATCGCCAAGCACGATTTTGACATCGTGGCGGGGGCAGCGCTCATAGGTGCGTTCTAGGCGCTCATAGAAAGCATCTTTGGTCACATCGTCCTTCTCTTCCGTTGGGGCGTGGGCGCAAATCAGCGATATGTTGAAGAACCTCGCTTTAATGCGGATTGTGGCTAGACGTTCATCCACCGGGGTAAATGCCAGGACTCGGCGACGGAGTCTCTCTCCCACCACAAATCCAACACCAAATTTGCGCTCCTTTATATGGTCGCTGTAGTAGATGTCACAAGAACCCACCTTCTTCCGTCCTTGTCCTGGTGATGTCAGCCTTTAGTCGTATGAGGACATCAACCAGCTGGGCAGAGGCACCTTCCCAATTAAGGGTCCGGACATTCCTGGTGCATGTCCTTAAATCATTATCCTTAAAACGTTTGAAGGTGTCGTCATCAAAAGGGGGGTGTCTCATCAGAGGCTTTCGATTTTTCATTGGTACTTCGTTCTTATGTGGTGGGTCCCAAACCCTACGCACAACTGCAGGAGCAGGTTCGCCTTCTCACTTTAGCTCGCCTTCAAACGGATGTTTGTTAGCTACCCAGAGAATACTTGGTCGTTTCTGGCCACTCCCAAGTGAATGACAATCAAAAACTTTTCTCACTTACGTGAACTTCTACACATGATCCCATCCTCCAATAAAGATGTATTAGTCCCAAATAATAGACGAGATTCAAAATATATACGAGTATATTTTTTTAGTAATAATAAGTCGAGTATAGCTACTATTCCTGCCCATTGTCTATTCGACATCTTGGAAGTTGTCTAAGGTCTTTTAACATATTTTATCTAAATATGTTCTATAGCTATTTTTAAAAGTCATTTCGAAAATTGTGTTGAAATTTTTGTCACTTGTCAAGAATTCATAAACTTTTGTTTTATAATTGGATAGACTCATGTTAGATTTATATTCTTGACTTTATATGCAAAACCTGAAGATTAAAATGAATTATGAAATGATGTCGTACCCTGTATTTGCAGTTTGCCATAAGGGAAATGGAATTCAATCCGCTGATAACTGCGATAAATTCTCAAGGAACTCCCTAGGAACTTAAAAATTCGTATATACAAATGTTTCATTATTTCAAAATGGAGTAATATTACGTTACCGGATTTATCAGCATTTTTGCATCACACGTAAGAATAAGGTATTTTATATACAGTTCTGTCACAAACGTATAAATTTGAGGTGCACAAAAAACTGTAAAATGTTTACCAGTTTAAGCTTTTAAGCTATATTTACTTATATATATGCATGCCTCAGAAATTCCTAACCACACCCACTACTAATACTTGATCGCTTGCTTATATTATATATACGAGTATATTGTCTTTATGAGCAACTTTACTAACTATAAAAGCTATAAATTTGCATTTTAGTAAGATCTTCATTACATTTGGTGCAGCGAAGACACAGTCAAACTGACCGCGAAGTGTCAACAACTTTGACACACCATTTTATCAATCACGTACGATCGATATCAGTTCGGTCTGTTGCATGGCCAACCGTCAGGGATATGCTTGAGATGTCCGTCTACGAAGCATTGTGAGTGAAGAAGGCAGGTTGTTACTACGTTTGTGTAGGGTACTGCGTTACATGCGATTGTTTTATATTGGAACGTGTCCTCGCGCCGCTCCAACGCAGCTGGGAGCTGCTTTCGCAGAATCGGCCCAGCATTTCATTGCTCATTCAAATGCCGACTTTTACTATAACCGGTAAAAGTAATACGCCGTTTGGCACTACACTAACTGTATTGTTGTTGCATTTACTTTTTTATGCTTACGTATACACATATATTATATATATCTTTAATATTTTACTACGAGTGAAGTTACGATTACCCCCGCCTCGTCGGCTTGTTGTTAGGAGGCCGCTTGGCGTACGCTCACTTGTAGCTTCATAGCCGGCACTCGTTAATTTTGATTTATGCGCTCAATTTATGAAATATTGTTGGCAATGCGCAGAACAACACGTTGCCCAAGCAAGAACAAGAAGAGGAGGAAGAAGAACTAAGAACTTCAGCAAGGCACGCACAACAGGCATAAGTCAGCGCCAGTCAATTTGACTCCAAACTAAACACAACAACTCCAGAAGGAAGTCATAGGAAATATTTGAAATGTGTCTCAGTGAGCAACGCTGCCATCCACGCCAAGCAAATATAAACAACAGCAACAAAAACAATATGCATATTTATACAAACAGCGTAAGCGTGCTCCATATATTGTTATACCAGTTTTGTCCATTTTCGTTGTTCTTGCTGGATGTTGTTGTTGTTATTGTTGATGTTACGCTTGTCAATATTGGCGATTGGAAAATGCGAAGTCACATCAGAGTCACCGCATGCAGCAAATATTTACCCGCGCACGCATCCGCACGCCACTCACTCACGCCAACCGATCGCCTCGTGCTCGCCACCCGCATACGAAGTTGCACCCGCAGTGACGCGCCAAGTCATTTGCATTCGCACACATACTCTTACACTCATCTATATAAGTATATGTATGAGAATACATGAATATTGCGAGTTGCACGCAGCCTCAACGGGCTTCGTGCCGCTCCGCGCCCTTTCCACCAGCCGCTTAGCTTGTCTGCCGATGGCAACCTGGCCGCGTCAGGCTCGTAAAATTTCTAATCTACCGCGTCTGCCACAATCACGCTTAGAAGCCAGTTGTTTGGCCGCCTGTCCAAGTTGTAAGCAACATTTGAACTAGTTTGCGCAGACACGCCGCATTCGACGCTGGTGTGTGTGCGCATGCGTTGGTGCCTCGACATTGTCCGTCGCAAGTTGTGGTGCACGAGTGTCTATCTTAGAATTTGAATTTATTATAATTATACATTTTCGTACATATGCATTTTGATGGCGCTATTAGCGGGTATTTTTTAATTGCTTCCTCATCCAAGCGTTACTGCCGTCGCGCTCTGGCGCGCACACGTTGCGTCCTGCCGCTAGTGTTACATGTTGATCACTGCCGATTGACACAATAAAGCAAACTATTTAATTTTTAATGTCAAACTAAATCGAACGTTATCAGCATGCTTGCAGAATATGGTTTCATTACTGGAAATGAACAACTTCATTTTCATTTACATATTTTTGTATGCGTTTGGGAGATTTGACGGTATCTGAGAAATTGTGTTCGGTTAAAATTGGTGGTTATAGGTAGTAAATCATTCATGACAAATATTAGCACTGGCTTATGCAAGAAGCAATTTTACATAATGATCACTTTTCTCACTTTGTTCATCTTTAAATGTTGCTGGATGACTGTTTAGCAATAGTAATGATAATTTTATGGATTTTACGTAACAGCCTTTGGGATCATAAACTAGGTGTATAGTCTTCGGTGCCTGGTACATATGAAGGTTAGGTCTAACTATAAAACATAAAGGACTCGACTCTCTAGAGTAGCAGACTTGAGTTCTAGCGAACGAAACCAGTCTCTTCAATGGCTCTTAGACAACATCTCCACCAACGTTAGATTGCTGTGGAGATAATAACCATAACCAAATTTCAAAACAGTTTTGTCTATGTGAACAGAATGGTCGAATATTTGTTCGATAAAAAACTTTCATCTTGGCAGTAGTCTAGAAATCTAACTACAAGTTGAAGTAGCAACATGCACATATAGTACAATCCCGAGTGTTTTATAAAAACAATGATGCAAAATGGTGCCGCGATAGCGATTGATACTCGACTACTCGCAAATTACGATATAATACTGTTCAACGACCTGTACTAAATATGTCAGATTAAATTGTTAGAAATATATATGAAGGCTGATTATAATCACGATAATTATCGTCGTGATATGCTTCGAATTGGAAATGAAAGCTGCAAAAAGACAAACACTGATTTTCGAAAAAATATATAAGGTTGTGAAATATCTTCCTTTTTGTCTTTTGAATTTCGCGGCTAATACATAACCTACAAAACGACGCTATGCATGATTAGTTTGGATATTGCGTTCAACAGTTATAGACGTGTAAATATGGAGTTCACTAACGCCGAAATTCGCGCTATTTTAAAGTTTTCCTTCGTTAAAGGCAAATCCGCTAGAAACGTTCCGTGAGATTAATGGTGTTTTGGGGGATGGTACTAATCAGTTCGAACAGCAGAGGATTGATTTCGACGATTCAGAGCGGGTGAAAACGACACCATGGGTAAGCCAGCCGGCGGAAGACCTGTGACGACGAATACCGATCAAATCATGGAAAACATCGAGTTAGACCGGCATGTGGTATCTCGTGACATCGCCCAGGAGCTGGGAGTTAGTCACCAAACCATTTTAAACCATCTGCAGAAGGCTGGATACACAAAAAAGCTTGATGTTTGGGTGCCGCATGATTTGACGCAAAAAACACTTCCGAATCAACGCCTGCTCTATGCTGCTGAAACGGAACGAACTCGACCCATTTTTGAAGCGGTTGGTGACTGGCGACGAAAAATGGATCACATACGACAATATCAAGCGAAAACGGTAGTGGTCGATGCCGGTGAATCATCCCATACAGTGGCCAAGCCGGATTTGGCGACCAAAAAGGTTTTGCTGTGTGTTTGGTGGGATTGGAAGGGAATATCCACTATGAGCTGCTCATATATAGCCAGACGCTTAATTCTACCATCTACTGCAAACAACTGGACCGCTTGAAACAGGCGATCGACCAGAAGCGTCCAGAATTGGCCAACCGGAAGGGTGAAGTGTTCAACCATGACAACGCCAGAGCACACACTTCGTTGATGACTCGTCAGAAGCAACGGGAGCTCGGATGGGAGGTTTTATCGCATCCACCATATAGCACGGCCTTAGCGCCAATCACTACCTGTTCCTGTCCATGGCGAACGCCTTTGGTGATGTAAAGTTGAGCTTAAAAGAGGCTTGTGAAAAGTGGCTGTCCGAGTTCTTCGCAAATAAGGAGGCGGCTTCTACGAGGAGGATATTATGAATTTGCCATCTATATGGAAACAGATTGTCGAACGAAACGGCTCATATTTGAACTAAATCCGATCACTGTAGCACTTTTTTATAAAGCAATGAATAAAGAGCAAAAAAAGCGGAAGGGAGGACAACTTAATATTTGCTTACCACTATTCACTTTATACCAGTTGTTTTCAATTAAATTTCTGTTAGTACAAGCAATTAAGCGAGATCCTCCAAAGTCAAAAGGCAGAATTTATTAACACAATACACCTGCAGGCCGCAGGTGTTGACAAACGTACAAATATTTCGGAAGCTGTGAAAAACTCAAATATATTTTTGTACAGTAGCTCCAGTTAAACAAGTAAGCCCCCAATTCATTGAATATACAATTGCTAGCGCTAAAGTCTAGATATGGCGGAAAGCGAAGGGTGTAGAGGATTTCAAACTCAAATTTAGTGCATGTATGCGCATATTTAAGTCTGTCTACATGTGTATGTAAATATGAAATATATTTTCTACACATGTCAAACTGTCCAAAGTGTAGCTGCGAGGCAGGCGCCAAGTGAACTAGTCAAAGTATTTATTTGAAATTTTAATTAACTTAGAAATTTAATTTGTGTGTCGAACGTGGCATAGCTAAGCTCATATATGTATGTATGTATGTATATGCCAAATACATGTTTACATATGTAAAATATTCGTATGAGAAATTTAAGCGGTGAGATTGAACAGGAGGCGGAACGAGCGCTGTTGGTGGCGACGCAAAACACAAAAATTACATAGGTAAATTGAATACTTTATTACCGTTATAACTATAAATTCATCTAAATACATAACAACAAGTAAATACATACACATATTGTTTAATCAGACTTTTATTTATTTGAATATATTCGTATATGTCGTACAACATGCGCCAACAACTCATTACAAGCAACAAATAAGAAAAAAAAAACGAAACACAAGCAAGAACAACAATCATATTGCTAATAACAACAACAGCTAGTAATTTTTGTTTCTGTAAGACAATAGAACAGATATTTGTTAGTGTCGACGATATGTTGTACATCGTTTAAACGAATGTTCTTACCGTTGTTCACAAAATCCTATAACCAAATCAAAATAAAGGAAAAAAGAATCTCGCGCTTGAGTCGCACTCAACTTTTTATACCCAGAGTATGTTTAACTGTCAAGGGTTTTTCAAAATTGTTCCTAGTTTATTCAATTATCTCTTCGGTGTCATGAAATTTATTTCCAGCGAGCAATCTCTTGAGGTACGAAAGCCGTTGGAGTCGTAAAATAGGGTGGATGGCATCTGAAGCCCATTTTCGCGTTTTCGACATCTATTAGCTAAGATCACATTCAATTGTTGACACTAACTAACTAGCTGGACTAGAAATGAAATGGCTAAACTCAAGACGGTGTATTTATACATTGAATTGTTGCTTAGTCTTCCACTTAATAACTAGAATATCTTACATTAAGAGACATTCGAATGAGCACCAAAACTTCATAACCGGATAGATAATGAAATTTTACAGTCACTTTATGCGATAGCTCAAATTTTTCCAGGTCTTGGAGAATGCAATCATTATCCTAACTTGTTAATCATTCGTGAAAATTGTTCGAAGACCGGCAGGTTAATATCTACATTACAAAAGCTGTCTTCGATTCGAAATTTGTCTGAAAGCGCTGGTCTCTTAATTAACAATTTTTATGTAAAAGCCGCAACACTGTTATCGAGCTGAATTTGTACAAGAGTTTGAGCATCTGATATAGCTTGTTCGATTGGCCACTCTCTAACAGTTGACGAACCGAAAACAAGGTTGCAGCGATCATGTAAAAGAGTAAATAACTTCGTTTAGCGAACATATACATAACTACCATTCGAAACGAAGTGGTGTCTCTGATTTATAAAATATACACCAACTAACATAGTCACAGGGTATAAAACAACAAATTTGTGTAACGAAAAAGAATTATGAGCGTAGCATAGAAATGAAGACCACATTCGTGCTATGCTCGTTTGAATGACAAGCGAATCGGCGAGCGTAAATGAACGGCACGCCTCACATTGGCAAGCTCATTAACAGAGGATTAACGGTATTTAAATTACATTTTGAAAACAGCAACGCCGTCGCCGCAACAACTTCAACAGCGGTTCAACAACGACGGCTACAAATGGCGTCTGTGACAATAACAACAATATACCAAAACGATTTCTAATTACGAATCTATTATGAATGCATTTAAAGCTTGTTGTTTCATTATTGATTTCGGCTGCTATACGCATGCGCATTGCCACAAAGCCACACTTGTAGCTAGTTAGTTTAGAAGAAAAGCTTTGTACTAAAGACACCGATTGGAAAGGCAGTAGCGTCACACTGTGACAGGTTACGCCTCCTGCGCTGTTCCTTATAATTGCAATGCAACACAACGTGTTGTCACCACTTTACAATTAACTCGTGATATGTTTGTATGTACATGAGTGTACGTGAGTGTGTGTGTGTGTGGATTGGTGTTGCCTTCCAGACTAGCCCCAAAGACTAAATGTCTAACAAGAGGCGAACAAATAAACAAACAATCAGACAGGTAGGCTGACAAACTGCCTAAAGTGGTAACAAACGTAAATGCAAGAACAATAACAACAATATACAAAAAAGACAACAATAACGTCCTCCAGTAATACTGTCAATTAGCGATTTTATGTTGCTGTTGCTGTTGAGCTTGTGCCTGTTGTGATCCACTGATGCGACTATTGCCACCAGCCACTAGTCATTTGACATTTTTTCGGCTGCAGCCGCTCGCTTACATGTCAGACGCAGCAGGTTGTTAACTAACTCCAAATGACACCACAGCGAACGGTGGACCTGTGCCGTTGGTGAAACATTTCAAAATCAATGCACATAAAAAATTATTTAAAACCAACAAAGGCGGGTGCTTATACACACAGACTCACGCATACACGTAGTCACTTTGAAACGCTTTTAATTTTCCTTAAATGTTTTAAGCGCCACTTTCGTTGGCGCTGTCACATTGCTCCTTACCTTAAACACTTCTTCTTCTCTTTGGTCTCCATATATGCACCCTGCCAGCATCGTAAGCGTAGCGAGCCATGTTTGTCTATTAATAATGCGTAGTTCTGTTAACAAGTGGCAGTGATAATGCGTTGATGAGCATTCCTTCATCATCGCATTAGTCGAGGTAACGGAACAATTAAGGCGTGCTTTATCATTATGCTCGCATGCTTATGTGTGCAGCTACTGCTGGATAGCTGTATGTAGGTACATATGTCGCAGCAGCTATGGAGTTGATTGTTTTTATTGATGCTTCAAAGTGTTGCCGCCTCCTTTATCAAACACTGATTAAATTGTAATTATTCAATGCCCGTAGGGGGTGTTTGTTTGGCGAGACAAAATCGTATAAAACAAATATATGCATATGTAATAGTATAGGAATAGATATACAGTCATGTGAAAAATAATAGGGACACATGACACATGTCCCTATTATTTCGCACACTCAAAAACGATCTTACTTCACAAAATGATCAACATTTTTTCTTTGATAACGGTTCTTTACTTCACTGACATCCCAGCGAACAATTGCATGTTACATTTTTGATAATTTTTATACTCTCGCAACCTGTTGCACAGAGTATTATAGTTTTGTTCACATAACGGTTGTTTGTGTCACCAAGAAATAAAAGAGTTAGATATGGGGTTATATATATATAAATGATCAGGAGTGGATTTAAAATCCGGATGTCTGTCCGTCCGTGCAAGCGATAACTTGAGTAAAAATTAAGATATCTTAATGAAACTTGGAACACACATTCCTTGGCACCCTGAAAAGGTTGCTTTCAAAAATGGGCAAATCGGACCACTGCCACGCCCACAAAATGGCGAAAACCGAAAACCTATACAGTGTCATAACTAAGCCATAAATAAAGTTATGAAAATAAAATTTGGAACGTAGGATCGCATTAGGAAGGGGCACATTTGGATGTAATTTTTTTTTTTAAGTGGGCGTCACCCCACCCCCAAATAGGTTTTTTGTATATAGATCGCAAACCAATAAAGCTATATAAACCAAACTTTCTGTAGTCGATTCTCTTACGTACCCACCACACCATGAAAATAGTTGAAATCGGATAAAAACCACGCCCACCTCCCATACAAAGGTTAGCTTGAAAATTACTAAAAGTGGGTTAACTCACTAACAAAAAACGTCAGAAACACTAAATTTCACATACGAAATGGCAGATGGAAGCTTCACTCAGATTTTTTTACAAAATGGAAAATGGGCGTGGCGTCGCCCACTTATGGGTCAAAAACCATATCTCAGGAACTACTCGACCGATTTCAATGAAATTTGGGTTTTAATAGTTTCCTTACCTCCCAATAATATGTTGTGAAAATTGGCCAAATCGCTTCACAACCACGCCTACTTCCTATATACCAGAACTTTGAAGACGATCTGAATCATTTACTTTACAATATATAAAGTAAGCACTAGTGAAGATATCGGTGCAGAATTTTGCACAAATACTACGTTTATAGTGTGGCAGCCCCACTCTAAAAATCGCCAAAATCGGACCATAGGTTTTCAAGGCCCCATATATCGAACAGGAGGACCTCGGTGCTTCTAACCTAATATTAGGGTTTCCAACTTTCAATGGACTTTATACAATATATATGACGAATATGTGGGTAAAATTGTGTATTATATAATATTAATTAAGTTAAATAAATAAATTGCGAGAGTATGAAATGTTCGGTTACACCCGAACTTAGTCCTTCCTTACTTGTTTTATTTTATTTTTAATTTTATTGTTTACCTATTTTCAAGCAAGTGTTCCTATTATTTTTTAAATGACTGTATATAAGTTTATATACAGATATGTATATGTAAAATAATCCGTCAGTTCTTTGTAGTATTGAGCTTTCACTAAATTAATCAAATATGTGAAATATGAATCCAAATTTCTTAGTTTCGAATTCGTAAGAGAATATAATTAATATCAAACATTTAAAATTAAAATTTTCCAGTAAAAAAAATTTATCATAACATAACTTTGCCCAATTTGTTTATTAAAAAACCTTTACTCTACATAAAATCTCATAGACCAACAATTATTATGAGAAACCTTTAGATATAAAAATGGTTCTTAGTGACCATTATTACAAACGCAATTCAGATTAACAATTTTGGCTAGAGGAAAGAATATCACTGAGATTAGATCATCTCTTTTTCTAGCAACTTGTATCGAAAATACCAGCGAAATCAGGTCGCTCTCCTACTTCTTCCTCTGCTTCCACCGGCGTGAAGCTTTCACTTTCAAAGCAGGATGTTTGTTCGTCCATTTGGACGACATAACTGAACTATGTCCATGGTCTATAGGTATTCGCCGTTACATCTTGTTCAAAGGACCATAAAACGTCCGCAAAACCTTTCTGCCTCATCGAATGTCGACATCGTCCAGGCTTCTAAGCCATAAATCAGGACGGGAATAATGAGCGACTTGTAGAGTTGTGTTTTGGTTCGTCGAGAGAGGACTTTATTTTTCAATTGCCTATCGAGTTCAAAGAGTACCTGTTGGCAAGAGTAATTCTGCGTTGGAATTCGATGGTGACATTGTTGGTGTTGTTAATGCTGGTTCCAAGGATTGACAGTCCTGGAGAAATTGGAACTAACAGCGTGATTGTTAAGACCAATGATAACGACATTAGTGATGAGCGATGTTTCACTACCGGTGATTTTTTCACTGTGATTGAAAAATCACATATAGCGACTGCGATCAATTTTTGTAAATAGCAATGATTTACAATCGCCATAGCAGTTCAGTAATTTGAGTTCGATCACAGTAGCTATAGAGAAGTTCAGTGCTTTTGTTCGATTACAGTACATGAAAAGTAGTAATCACTGTTCAGTAGGAATATCAGTTCGAAAGTAGCAATCACTGTTCAGTAGCAATATCAGTTCGAATGTCGAATTCGAGCAATCACTGTTCAGTGATCACAGTAGCAATTTTAGTTGCGATTTCGATAATTTTGGGTACGGTGATTACAAAAGCAGTTAAATGTACCCAAAATTTTTTAATTAGTTAATTGTGATTACAAAAAAATTAAAAGAAAATGTGGAGTACAAATTATCATAAATTCGTTTTTTTGGTGCAATCGCAATAGCAATATAAAATCACAGTGATTTAAAAATAACAATCACTGAAATCACTGTGATTCAAAAATAGCAATATCGCTCATCACTAATCGACATCATCCACATACGCCAGCAATGATAGACTTTCGTGGAATATTGTACCCAGTCTATTTAGCTATGCGGGTCTTATTATTTTCTTCAGCATCAGGTGAAAGAAATCAAACGATAAAGAACTTACCTGAAACCTCTTTGGTACCGAACGACTCAGAGGTCTTTCTCAATTTTAGCTACGCTTCTGGTACTATCCAATGTCAGTTTGCACAGCCATATAAGCTCTGCAAGGATATCAATAGTGGCAAAGAGGCAGCTCCTTTTCGGCAACTTTAAAATCGAATCTTATCTGTCAGCTCTTTTCCAAGATATTGCGCTTGAGGAATATCTGGTACATGGTGGTCCTGAATATAAGAAAATATTAAAAATACGACAGTCAGATTTACATAACCGGAACGGACCCGTCTATCTTATGACTTTAAAAATATGTACAGCTGCTGGCCATCGAATTACGAACGAATTCTTTTGACAATGTTTTCAATTTATGGTGAAAGTTACAAAATTACAACCTGGGTGGCATCCTTTGCCTATATTTCTACTGTATAGTTTACGGTATAATATTCGAATAAGCTTGCCTACTTTATAGTTATCGGCTGACAATTATTGTAACCGTAGTTTTTTTTTGTAATTCGTAATTGTTCGTAATTTGGTGGCCAGGTACTGTATACTCCTATAATGAAAAGTTTTGATTCCAAAATTGTGTAAAACTCTCCTCACTCGATATCTAATAAAAAACGCAGTGTAAACCACTCTATATAACTAAAAAATATCTCTCACATAATTTGCTTTATTAACTACAAATCTGGTTTATATGTTCGTAATTAGTATCCATCATACCAGCCACCATCAATGGTCATCTAAATTACGACTAGTTATGCAACCAATTATACGATTGCCATTACCTCCTAGCAGCATATGTTTATTTGTTGTATTGGTCTGAGTCCAAAACTAGATGTAACACAGCACGATTACTGCAACTAATTTGTGATAAATTATTAAAATTCTTGTCACCGCAACAGAAAACATTGTTAGAGCAACAAATTTACATGCTAAAATAATTGAACAGCAATTTTCCATTCCACCACAAATTGCTGACCAGAATCTTTAACGTTAACTGCGCTAATCCCGGATTGAGTGTGACGATGAGGATGAGACTGTGCCTACAAATACCCAGCGACGCACATGGCAGCTGCGTCTAAGACATGTACTCACGTGCGCTGCGACATGTGTAAATTGAGAAACCAAAAAGGACAACAGCGCTTCGACAGCGGCGGCGGCGGCAGCGAAACCTGCAGTTAGAGGTGTTGCAGGAGGCCGCGGCAATGCCACCATGAAGCTCTAGCACTTACCACATGGAAGGCGGTGTGTTGTTGGATTGTTGTCGTTGTTGTGCAACTAAATCGAGTTGAATGCTAGAAACAGAAACAAACGGCCAAATTGATTTTGCATTTTTGCCGGTTTTAAATTTAAATCGGTTTAGCATTTTTACGCTTCAGGACATTGGCGCGACGAGTTTCACTGCAGCCCTTACCCATGCAGTGGCAGCGTGTTTTGCCTACTGTTGTTGCTATTGCATGGTGCAACAACTGGCTGCCGCTGCTCATCAGGCCAGGACAAGGCCTTGCAACTTGTCGAACAAGCTGGAAAGACAACAACTTCAATTGCTTGCTGGCCAAGCGTTAAAGGAGGAAATGACTTTATGGTGTGCGAATCGCACGTTGTTGTTGTCACCGCCACATATGCATATGAGTTTGTGAGTTGTGCCCCTTCAAGTGTTCAACTGGATGTTGCAATTTTAATTGAACTAGCCATTAATTAATTTCAACATACTCGGTTGGAGGTGGCAAGGGCAACTTAAACACACACAGGACAACAACTACTTACTAGAGGTGGGCATTTCTATCTACATACATGTGTATATAGAGAGAGATGGGGTTTATTTACAGTGTTTGTAGCATTGTATGTGATTGATAATTTTCCTTCATATATATTTGATCGACCTTCCCAGCTGTATTTGAATAAAAATAGAACAGATTTATAGTCTCTTAGACTAAGCATTTTTATATCAGAAATAAACGAGAACCTTTGACATCAGCTTTCTTTAATAGTTTCTTCATAATGTTAGATTTTACCTCAAGATGAGTTAAGCAATAACCAATGTCACTATCAATGATCCCAAATTATTACGTGGTGAGATTACAAGGAAAGATACACCAGACTCACGATCAGTAGAATGGGAACAGATCAAGACTCCACTGTGGTCTTGTCTTTGCTATCGGAGGGCAATCCTCACGACAGCAAACTACTAGTACTTGCAGAACCCTTAAAATGTTAATATTATAACAGGTCAATCTATTTCTTCATAGTACGGTTTAAATCGTACCGAATGCAAGTTGGAAGAGCTGGATTGTGGTAGAAGATAGGTCAAAATTAGTTAATGAATTACCAAAATCACTGTCAATGATTCCAGGTTATGTCGAGATCATAGCGGAATCCCAGAATAGATTACAAGGAAAGACACCGTCAGATCGTAAGACTGAGATCAGTAGAATGGGAACAGGAGGGCGGAACCCTTAACAGGATTAATATTTTATTAATTTTTTTTAGTTAGAGTAGATAGAGAGAGTTCAAGACTAATATATTTGTATTATCTTTTTTTAGCTGAAGTGTGAGAGTATGTATAATATTGTCAGCGAAAAGAACGATTCGTCGGCAAAAAATAAATTTAAGAACTATTCACCAGGAAAAGATACATCAGCTATATTTTGTAAAATAAAGCTTTGATTCTAGAAACGCTTAAGGTCGAATATGGCAGAGATACTTATAAGACTACAATGTAGAATCTACCTCTTTCCTCACCCAAAAGAGAGAGAAAGGGAGATTATCCCTCTTTTTTGGATGGATAGCTAATTTTTGAGCAGCATTACAGACATAAATGCACCCGATAGCTTGACAAAGTACATTCCACCCATATCGGCAAGCCTTAATAAAAAATTTTCAAATTTTGTGCTAATGAAATTATTATTATTAGATCAGATAACATTCAAATATCACATGTTAAAGTAATAAAACTAAATGAGCTACTTGCTTCTACTTAAACCCTTTAGCATCTACATATCAGCAGAAACTATCTAAACAGCGAGCTGTGGGCGCCACGTTGTGTTTCTTCGCTGCTTTACAGAGTCAACGGTAGCGCTACCATGAGTTTTGACCATTAATTGCGGCTCTCCGTATGTGTGTGTAGATGTGTATATATTGAACAGCTGCTGCATTTCCTTCATTAATTCGACTTCATTAAATCAGTTTTCAAAATTTCCTCATTAAATTTCGACTATTAAAATGCAACTAGACAGCTACCAAACGCCAGGTCCAACTGTGCGATAAAATCAGACCACCCCACACTCCACTCCCGATTTCGACGTTGAGTTCGAAATTATAAAAGGTGGAAAATATCATGCCTTCCAAAGGCCGTGCTGATCAATCTATGCAAATTTATTTTGCCAAGCCAGTCATAAAGATAAGGATTCAAAGTACCAAATTAATTTGAATCTAATTTTTATTGCTTTGGTAAATTGATTTTTAATATTCTTCGCGCCCTGTTTGCCACAAGACAATTTAGTGGGGCTGCGTGTTTTGACTGGAAAACAGGCTGTGGAAAAAAAGAGTTGTTGTATTTAATGTTGATTTCAAGATTACATTACTCGCATTAATTACAAACTTTGCGATTTCCAGCCGTTAGCAGGCACACAGGCATGTGTGTTTATAGTTGTAGTCGCACCAGCGCTAAGCAAAGCATTGCGCATGCGTATAGTCTATCAACAGCGTAAGCCATATTAACGGTTGTGTTAGCGAGAAAAATTGTTATTAAAACATTTTATGACTTTTACCTAATTAGTGTGAGTTCGAAGTAATAGCGAGAGACTATGCTATGCAATGCCAATAACAATAACAATGCGTCAAATGAAATGGATTTGAATGCGTTTTATTTAGCTAGTTAATGGTGTCATTATATAAACACAACAAAAAAGCACAAAATCACATATTATGGCTCCGCAGCGATAAAGTAAAACAAACTTCAACAAATGAAGCTTCATTTGATCCACAACACAGTGATTCTTTTTTGTATATGAGCACACTTTTGTTGTAAATTTTTATGTTGTGTATTTGAACCGATATCGTTGCACATCAACTTTTGATGAGCTTTAAGTGCGATTTGTAGATAAAAATTTGTAACAGATAGTAACAAATTTATTCCAATGCAATTGATTTTGGAAATAGAGAAAGAATTAAATTGTGTGTGTCTTTCTATAAAAAGAAGAAACTTAATTTAAATTGTTTTAAATCTTGGGTGAGCTTAGTAATAAAATGTTATGCTTAACCCATATGATTTTATTGCCGTTTTCATTAATTTTACTGCTATGTGAGAGACACAGTTTCAAAGTTGTAACAGAATACGACTACCCATGTTGCCTTTGGCAGAACTCGTGGACTGTATACTTGTTTCATAAGAATTCAATTTAATACAACTTGAACTTTTTAAAGCTATGCAGTATTTATTTTCGAATTTACATGTTCCGTTTTGTCTGCTTAATTCAAACAAATTTCTTTACAATGCTGGCAACACGACACCAACATTTATGATATGCAGTTTTGGGGATCCCAAATGAACACATTGTAGACCGTGTATAAGATGTCTTAAGATCTGTTGTTTATCACTAGATACCCTTCTTTCTTGTATAACAAATTTTCGACCGCAGGAATTATAGAAACAACTTTGAGTTACTAGATTACAATTTATTCGATTTTTCTTATTATTTGTAATGATCTCTTTTAAGATATATATATTTATAGCGGAATTTTTGTTTTCTAAACTAAAGATAAAGTTCTATGAAATTCGAATTCAAGACTAAATAATGCATGAATAATGCAAACACCAATGAAGTAATCGAACAAGACAAGGGATCGAAATTAACGTTCCCATGGTAGTTGGGTCTTCGCTTCTCGGAACAAACCCAACATACGTTTTCGAACAAGGACAGTCAATACACCATCATTTTTGGGATCTATATACCTATTGCAACAATAACTATAACTACAGGAATCGGAATTGCATATATATGTATAAGTATGGTTAGAAAACAGCAAGACTTTGATATTGATAAGGACCAAACAACAGGTTTTCTGGCCAATTCATAATAAGACCGATATTAAGATTTTTTTCAAAATGAAAAGAAGGAATAATACAGTCCATCAACGACAAACTAAAGGACTATACTCCTCACATATTTAACTTCGACCAGATATTCACCACGTCTTCTACAACCAGAGAAGACAAATCCAAACCTATTTTAAATTCATGTGGTATCACAATAAACCTTGTTCGAATATGTTAAAGTGTACCTATCTAAGTTCAGAAAAAATCCAAGGAAGCTAAAAAGAAGAAGTTCTTTTCATTGTTAGAAAAATCCAAAACCCAAGAAGTCAAATCAAAACTTATATTCAATTCATTTCAGTAAACAATATCACAATAAACCTTATTCGAATATGTCAAAGGAGGTTGGGATCATTGTCAATGTTGTGACAATCCTATCTAAGTTCAGAAAATATTCAAAGAAACCAAAAAGAATATATTGTTGCTCTCAGTGCTTGAAAGATCTAATAAAGTGCGGTTTCGAATTGACACTACCTGCAGAACGTACACACACCGCAAATATCTCATTTCCGAAGAAAAGATTTTAAAAAGCTCCAATCATACTGATGGCAACACATAAATAACACATTGCAATTTCTTCCACAAATGCTGTGGCAGCAAATGTCAAATTGACAGCAGCTTTAAGCAGCTGAAATAAAACTGTTAACACCTCCATTTACTGCGACATGCGATTGTGACTTAAGTGAGTGCTGAAAAGACGTACAAAGTGTTTTTGTGCGTGCCGATAATTACAGACCGATTTGAGGATGATAGATAAACGAGTCAAATGCGTCAGCTTAGTGGGCGCTGCATGAGCCACACACCAACGGATATTAACCACCATGTGATCACTGATCGTCAGGTAGCGAGAATTAAGTAGTAGAGCGATGAGCCGCCGTGGGGCGTCAAATAAATCGTTAATGAGCCGCTAATCAAAGAGTGGACAAGCGACTAATTTCAAAAGGACAGGCGGCACGAGCAGCAATGAAGGTGTCGAAATTAAATTGAAACTTAGCCAAACGACCATAATTTCTTGCTAACGAGGGTAAAATGCCGGCAGCTGAAAGGCTGTAAGACAAAAGGCTCTAAATTATTGTAGCTACGGTTATCAATTATAGGCGGGGCAAAGGAGGAGTTCGGGTTGTTATAAAGAATTGAAGCAAGTGCAACACAATGTATCATTCAAATGCCAATCAAGGCTTAAGACATTATATATTGCATACCAGAATTTCAGCTTACTCGTAACTTTGTGAACTTTATTGCGACTAACGCATTACTAACACAGTTTTAGCTGCAAACGAAAGAAAGTACGACTTCAACATACATAGTATATTGTGGCATATGCAACCTGGCTGCACAAGTTTGGATGAAAACCAAATGCAAAAAACCAAATTGACTATCCACAGATATGCAGATGAGAGCCATTGATAATTTATAGCATAGTAGCAGCCGATTTGCCAATTTCCCGATGAGGGCACCAGTAGTGCCAGTAAAATAGCGCAAGCGCACTGGGGATGGCGATCAAAAGCGTGCGAGTGATTACCCGGTAGCGGTGATTCAGTCAAAATGCACTGAAAGGCTATAATTTCATAACCGATGAATGCGCAGATGCCGCTACCAAGCGACTGGACATGACTACACCAGTTGGCGCAGTAAAACAACACCGGCTGTTAGATGGCTCCATACATAAATTCATAAATATGATATGCGCATGCGCGTGTGTGTGTGTGTGTTTAATGCATCCGAAGAGGCGACTAGCCGGCTGGAAGACACAGCGTCTTTGAGTATTGATCAGCTAGTAAATTGCCTTGCCACTGTGGCGCGCACTGCGCAAATATGCGATTGAGGCACTTGCAACATGCGCTCATCAAGTGGTGCGGCTGTGTTTACATGTGTGCTTGTGTGCAGCATACAACAATCGATTATACGCAAATTCAGGCATGAAAAATTTGCTTACATTGCCGCATCAATAATTCATCGTCTAAAACCGATCATTAAACGTTTCATACTCTTCAGTTGCACTCTATACTCGTATACTTGAGTTTTCATCTCTTGTTGTTTGCTGTTATGTTTTTACCAGTAAACGTGGCATTGTTGGAGTGCTACATGAGAATGAATGAAATGATGAATCGAACATACAAGTATGAGCTCCATGTTTACACTGTGTCTATCGAGGTTCGAAAGTGGCTATCCAGATTAGACCAAAACTTAAATAATAGTTCTTTTAAATATCGCTTCTTTAAGATTTACATTCTACTTAACCTAAAAGTTTTTGTACAAAACAGTAAAAACGAACAAGTGACTGGTCCACTAAATAGAGTTATGAGAAAATACGTAAGGAGCTACAACAAACAGGGAAAATACATATGTGTTTTAAGTTTATCTTAAATCAGTTTGAGTTATCTCAACACACTCGGTCAGAATCTAGTATTTCATCGCAGCACTTCAGAGCACGAAAACAGACAACTCCATCGGTTAATGACCAAATACCGATTCGCCTCTGGTTACGTAGACCCGAGTCTCTTGAAAACAAAACAAAGAGATCTTTGCTGATATCTAGAGAGGTGTTAGGAAATTTTTCATAAAAAAGTCCAGATTGTACAATAAATCGGATCAAAAAAGTTAGGATGGTGTTTTGGAAATAAATAAATTATTAGCTGGTCCATTCATAGTGAAATTGTTTGATGGAAGAGACAGTATCATATCTAGGTCATAAAGCTTGTAGCAAATATGACCTACAAAGTATATTGATAGATATAACGGTAGATAACACATGTAACAGCAATTGAAATATTTCGAGAATCGTACAAGTACGAAGTACGCCAATTTACCAAAAAGGGAGGTTTGGAAGAAACTAAGGTTGAAGTCATGGACTGATTATATATTTTAAGTCCTTTATTAACTTATATTCTATTACCTATATTTTTATTAAATACTTAGAAAACAAAATCTTCCTAACCCCTGTCAATCCCGTACTTTCCGCCAAATCTTTATATATTTATTGATTTACGCTTCATCACAAATTTTACGTTTGCACAGCGGAAAGACTAACAATTTACCGAACGGCACGCCCAATATTAACTACACAATTTACACGCCACAACAAATAGAAACAATTAATATTTATACGCGATGGCAATATATGGGTGTTTATATACCATATATATTTATATACTCTTACATATACGAACATATGCACATGAGTCCACGGAAATAATTGAGCAAAAATTAATAGCTGACACAGTGCGACAGGTCGGTCTTCCAGGTGACCAGCCTGCCAGCGCAACTACAGCACGACATCATGCGGCTGACCATTGGGGTTCCGGATAGGCGGCGATCCTGTTGAAAAATTGCAAATGAATTTCTCAGTCATTTGCTTTACGATTTTAGTGCTTCTGGTATTGAGCGTGTAACAGCAGTGGAGCAGAGTTGGCGCAACGGCGGCAATGCCGATTACACGTGCACTTAACAAAAGCAAAAACAAAACACACAAAATGAATGGGAAGAAGTAGCTGCAGAGGGTTCAAGAGCAGTAAACTCTACGTACAGTCGGTATGTAAGTAAATATGTATGTATGTATATGCATATGGGCCAGTGGCGCTGTCAACCACCCAACACGTTTTCACAAAGCTGCCACACCATGAACCAATGTGCAACATTTACCTACACGTTGTTTACAGTTTGTTGTTTCAGTCTTTTGTTTCGTTGCATATTCGCTCTTGCCACTTTATTTACTTTGTGCTGCTTAGCTGTGGCTTTAAATAACACTCAGCAGCATGCCACATGTACACACTAGTAGTTATGACCTGGCGCAGCGTAACACGGTGTGGCAGCCGTAGCGCTGTGCGGCAAGCGAGCTACTGGAGACGCAGCGAGTGCGCTCTTTATACTCAAACGTCAATATTTATTTGCACAATTTCTGCTAGGCGTTGTTGCGTAAAGCGCCATAATACCGCGCAATCACTTATCATTTACCACCTTTATATTTATTTTACTCCATCAACACATGAGCGCTGTAAGTCGCCGAAGTCTGTGGTGATAGTGTCGCAGTGTTCCTTACAGTAGCCAAACTCATTGCGGATCAGCAGTGTTTTGAGTTCATGTGGTGCATTTAATGTGATCGCTGTAGGAATATAACTCGTCTATTGAATTTACGCTTATAAATTTGTTATGCATTTTTAATTATGTAATACAGGAAAAATCACTTAAAATACTTCACTTAATGAGCAGGTTGGAATTTTTGACTGTGCGCACATTTTTTTAATAATCAAGAAAGTTAGAGTGAGTGTGTGCGAAAAATATATTCTTATATATAAATGGATGAATATCTAGAATAGTTAACTCAAACGAAACATTTCTCTTTTTTCGGAACCCTTTAAGTCTCTTTCTTCAAACATAGGGAAACCTTATAAAACGATAATTGCGTCAAAAAGCATCTTTACCAAATAAATATTACTTTTACTCGCATAGTCGAGTATTAAAAGTAGCATTCGCTTAATACTCTTAAAGCGTTTTCTTTTCTCAAAAAAATGTAACATTTATTCTGCCCTGTATTCGGATTTTCAAATTGTGGATGAGAGTTGACTAGCATAATAGGAAGACATTTCTCTGTTCTTTTATCACGTAAAAAATGGAAAACATTCAAAAAGGTAGTACAGCATTTGTATAATGTTGAAAAATAAAAAGGCATCATTTTCATCGAGAAAAGAAAACGCTATTAGATACAGTCCATCGTAGAGTTTTCCTAAGGTCATTCGATTGTCACACAACCATCCTGCATCATCGAATGATTTACTCACCAAAGAAACCGAAGAATATTTAATGGATTTTATAATAGAATCTATCCGTTAAGGTCCAGTCGTTCTTAAATGTAACTTTATCTCATTTATCTAAATTTCAAAGCATTTTTGTTGATGATAATTTATAATGATCCATTTTTGGTAAGCACATATAATTTAATTATAAATCATTGTCGACGAAATTCCAGGAAAAATATTACAACCATAAAAAAAATGTGAATAAAAGCTATAATTTAAGTTCCAATAACACCAAATTTTGGGAAAATAAATCTAAGTTCCCTGCAGAATTATTCCTCAATGTCTGTTTACAATCTGTTCCAAATGCAGGGCAATCGATTTGAATGTTGAAAGAAACCAATAATCTAACACCATCAGGAAACGAAAATTGTTGTAGCAAAACTATTATAGTTTTTTTACCATACACCGATATTTAACTAACATAATATAGCTATATAAACCAAACTTTCTGCAGTCGTTTTTTTTACTAAAAGTGAGTTAACTCAGTAACGAAAAACGTCACAAACACTAAATTTCACATAAGAAATGGCATATGGAAGCTGCACTCAGATTTTTTTACAAAATGGAAAATGGGCGTGGCATCGCCCACTTATGTGTCCAAAACCATATCTCAGGAACTACACGACCGATTTCAATGAAACTTGGTTTGTAATAGTTTCCTTACATCCCAATGATATGTTGTGAAAATAGGCCAAATCGCTTTACAACCACGCCTACTTCCTATATACCAGAACTTTGAAGACAATCTGAATCGTTTACTTTACAATACATAAAGTAAGCACTAGTGAAGATATCGGTGCAGAACTTTGCACAAATACTACGTTCACATTGTGGCAGCCCCATTCTAAAAATCGCCAAAATCGGACCATAAGTTTTCAAGGCCCCATATATCGAACATGAGAACCTCGGTGCTTCTAACCTTATATTGTGGTTTCCAACTTTCAATGGACTTTATACAATATATATGACGAATATGAGGGTCAAATTGTGTATTATATAATATTAATTAAGTTAAATAAATAAATTGCGAGAGTATAAAATGTTCGGTTACACCCGAACTTAGCCCTTCCTTACTTGTTTCGACTTAAAAATGTTTCAAAAACGGACGCTATATGACGCATAAAATAAAAACTTAGCAAATGTAAGTATGTCTATGGCATATTTTTATAATCATTCCGTCCTATTATCCGTGTGATAATAAACGTTTTATTGACATTCTCTGCAGCTCATAACTGACACAGTTGAGATCATAATAAACAAAGCGTAAAATGGGAATGAAGGGAAAAGGATGCATGTAGTATATGGTACATATGAAGGAATCATAAATAAGTGTGTAGCCAATAAGAATGATAGTACACTCTTCTATGTCCCTCCAGATTAAACCAAGCCCAGTATACACTTTTTATATGCAAAACTGGACCGGTAGGCGGTAGTTTTGGTTTCAAGGGATGTTCTGGGGATGGGACCAACGAATCAACCGATTTTTATCGATAAAATAATATTTTTTTTGTAAATAACAGATATTTTTTCAGCCTTCTTACTGCCTTCCCTAAATAAAAGCAGCAGCGGCAAATGAGGATGAATGTATAGCGCATACCGAAAAACTCGACGGCGACGCTGAGCGGTTGAAAAATTCTATTTTGACAGCGCGTTAAGAAGTAAAGTTGGCTGCGAAAAACGAAGTTTCTCTGCACAATGAAATTCCACAACAGCAATTCAAGTAAACTTTTGGATATTGGAGGTAAAGTTGACGCTTTTATTTAGGGATGGCGCATCGACGTTAACGCTGACCGGTAAAAAATGTTCCGCCAACGCTTTTATTTAGGGAAGGCAGTAAGCATGATCCCAATATTGATATTTTAATCGCATAAAACTTTACAAGGCCTTATTGTGCTGTTTTGTTATTGAAATCGTCACGAATGAGAGCACCGACCTCTAGACCTCGTCGTTCAAATTCAGTCATATGTGACACTACTCTTCCTTAACTAGTTCTGATGTAGTTTATGTGGCACTTCTCCCTATTTTCAACTACAGGTTATTTGCTTGCAACAAATGCGTACATAAATAAACATATGAAGGAGTATGTTTACGCCTTTTCAATGCGTTAAACAACCAAATTCCACAGATAGTTACACACACACATTAATGTATCCTTATATGGAACATAAACTTGTACAAATGTTTGTATATAAAGGTTGACTGCCGCAATGTTGACCTCATGTCGCAGCATGTCGAACAATTCTTTTGAATGGGCATAAAATTGTCACTTCTGACGCACGTGCGAATGCAGGTAATCACTTCACACCGAGGCACATTTACGTTTTGCTCCTTTTCAACGGCAACGCTGTGCATATACGGTGCCATTGACGATCAAGAAGATTCTGCTGCTGTTGTTGTTGGTGGTGGTGAGTTTGGCGTTAATTACGCTCCATAAAGATCTTGAATGTGTCTTGATTTTAAAAGCGAACGCATTTTGACACTTTACTCTTCTACTGCCCCCTCAGCTGTTGTGTTCGTATGGCTTAGGTAGAATGGTTATGTTTTGAGCAGAAACATGTATTTGGCTTAAAGACAATGAAAACATGCCGTTTTATGTCAATTTACCTGGTGACTCCAATCTCCGCTGCATATTCCAAATGAAACGCTCAAGAGATAAGCGCGTGAAAAATTAATGAACAATATCGTTTCACTTGTTTATTATAATTTAAGGTATTTAAAAAGGTTTGAAGATTACTCGCACGAAAGCGAGTGGCGTTAATTGTGGATTAAGGCAGAAATCGAAGTGTTTGCATTTTGTTGACCAATTTTTATTTACATTCCAGAGCTACAAAAGTTGATATCTTTCGGGATTTTTGAATTATAAAAAACTTTACTAATCAATAAATATTCATATGATATTTTTATGCATATGTATGTATCATGAGTATTTCACAATAAAAATGCGTAATAAGTAACATGTATTAGGTTAGAAAATATCTCATTTCCGCCTTTTTGTCTTTTGAATTTCGCGGCTATGTATAAAGCGCTACAGAGCTCGCATCTGGTAATACTATACATCTTTGAAAGGTCTAGACATAACCTACAAAATGACGCTATGCGTAATTAGTTAGGATATTGCGTTCAACAGTTATAGACGTGTAAACGTGGAGTTCACTAACGCCAAAATTCTACTTTCTTTCCTTCGTTAAAAGAAATCCGATAGAGAAACGTTCCGTGAGATTAATGGTTTTTTGTAGGAGGGTACTCTATCACTTCGAACTCCGGAGGAATGGTTTCGACGATTTAGGGCGGGTGAAAACGACACCATAGATAAGCCTGCCGGCGGACAACCTGTGACGACGAATACCAATTAAATCGTGGAAACCATCGAGTTAGACCGGCATGTAGCATCTCGTGACATCGCCCAGGAGATGGGAGTTAGTCACCAAACCATTTTAAAATATCTGCAGAAGGATGGATACACAAAAGAGCTTGATGTTTGGGTGCCGCATGATTTTACGCAAAAAAACCTTCTTGACCGAATCAAACGGAACGAACTCGACCCATTTTTGAAGCGGATGGTGATGGCGACGAAAAATGGATCACATACCACAATATCAAGCGAAAACGGTCGTGGTCGAAGGCCAGTGAACCGTCCCAAACAGTGGCCAAGCCGGGATTGACGGCCAGGAAGGTTTGCTGTGTATTTGGTGGGATTGGAACGGAATCATCCACTATTAGCTGCTCCCATATGGCCAGACGCTTAATTCTACTATCTACTGCGAACAACTGGACCGCGGAAGGTGAGATATTTGCAAACCGATATATATATGTATCTACGTTTTAGAGAGCAACGAATCGAACACGCTATACACGTTGTTCAAAAGGACACATACGTATCATCGGTATTAAAAATACGTTTACATTTGAAGTGAGTTAAAATAACAACAATAAAGTTAAGCCACACAAAAGCTGGTGTAAATCGCTTGAAGCTATTTCGCTAGCGGAACACTCTTCTGCATCATGTATGTATTTGTTGTTGGTTCAAAGCGAAATGTCCACAATGCAATCATAAATTATTGCATTTTAATGGATTTCTGAAGCTGCAACGATGCTGGTGGCGATGCGCTATTGCCAGGCACCATACACACATGAATATCTTTGGTGACGGCCGCGCATGCGCAGAGCCAAACAAGCGCATCATACATTTTTTCCTGCTACTGATTGTTTATCAAAGAATGTGGCTCACTTCCCGAGTCCGATGCTGCATGTAGAACAGCGAAGTTGCACACGAATGGCTTTATTCAACTCAAGCTTTGTTCAGGCATTATAATTTCTAACGCCATAAATTTGATGTTTTCACTCTGGCTTTGTTACATACACTCATACACAAGAGCATATTATATTTATGTATGCCTACATGCAGTTTGACATTTAAATTGGCGCATTCAAACATTAACACACATACGAGCGGTTTGTAAACACCAACTGGCTGTCATTAATTTGTTGGTGGCCAACGCGAGGCAATCAAATTGTTCACAAATTCATTTCTTACAAATGCATACATACATACATAAATATTTACGAGTGCACATGTTTGAAATGCTTTCTTGTTCGTTACATTTCCATTTGTTAAGAGCTCGCTTTATTTTGGTTAACTGCTTCGAGTTTCTAAGCGCAGACCTCCCAGTTGCTGCGGCGACTATTCACTATGATAAGCAAATGTTTTGTTGTGGCTCAAAACTGTCAATAAGTGCTCCATTTTCGAGTTGTTATCATTGCTCTCTTCACAATTTGTATGTTAATTTTGGTGATTACTGCGACCATATGCTGTGTGTAGTCTTTGATGCGCAACGATGTTGGTGGTTCGGTAATCAATAAATTAAATTACGGTAAGTGGCGAGGGTAGATTGACCTAAACATTTGAAGTGATACAAATTATCTACGGTCTACAGTGTTCAAACACTGAAAGTATTTCGACTTTTTTCTTTCCAAACTTAAAAAGAGACAAAATTAAACGAAAATGGTTCAAAGCGTTTTCTTTGTAGTAAAAATTTCATCCAAAGAGAAACCAAAGCTCTAGAAACATCTGGTGTAATTTTTGTATACACCGAAGAAGTCAAAGAATCCAAAACTCTCGTCAAATTTATTCTGAAATTGCGAGATCTAACAAAGAGTGTATGTTCAGCATTTAAGTTTTTATACTCTCACAACAAAAGTTGCTAAGAGAGTATTATAGTGTTGTCCACATAACGGTTGTTTGTAAGTCCTAAAACTAAGCGAGTTAGATATAAGATTATATATACCAAAGTGATCAGGGTGACGAGTAAAGTTCAAATCCGGATGTCTGTCTGTCCGTCCGTCTGTCCGTCCGTGCAAGCTGTAACTTGAGTAAAAATTGAGATATCACGTGTTCCTTGGCACCATAACTAACCCTTAAATTAAGCTATGAAAATAAAATTTGGAACATACGATCGCACTATGAAGGTGCATATTTGGATGTAATTTTTTTGTAGTTTTTTATACATATCTCGCAAACTAATAGAGCTATATAAACCAAACTTTCTGCAGTCGTCTTTTTTAACCACTTCTTAATACAGTCCAAAAATGAAATCGAATAATAACCACCTCCCATACAAAAGTTAGGTTGAAAACTACTAAAAGTGCGTTAACTCACTAACGAAACATGTCAGAAACACTAAATTTTACATAACAAATGGCAGATGGAAGCTGCACTCAAATTTTTTTACAAAATGGAAAATGGGCGTGGCATCTCCCACTTAATGGTCAAAAACCATATCTCAGGAACTACTCGACAGATTTCAATGAAATTCGGTATATAATATTTTCTTGACACCCTGCTGATACGTGTGGAAAATGGATGAAATCGGTTCACAACTACGACAACTTCCCATATACACAATTTTGAATTCCATCTGATTCCTTCACTTTATAAGGTATACATAAGGAACCAATGAAGATAGCGAAATAAAAGTTTACATAAATACTGTATATGATCTGTGGCATCACTTGTGAAAAAATTGTCGAAATCGGACAATAACTTTTTAAGGCCCTGGATAACGAATTTGAAGAACTCAGTGCCTTATGGTAATTTTTCACCGAAAATATCGGTAAATCTCTCAGATATCTTAATTTAATTCAGAGGAAATCTTGTTCTTCTAATAGTGTGTCTCTGTATCAGAAGTGGTTAAAATCAGGTCATAACTTCCCCTAGCTCTCATATAGCTAATTATAGGATTTTCAAAAATACGTTGGTCTTAATAGCTTATAAATCGGCTCATATATGAAATTTCTTAGCCAAATAAAATGAGCATACAATCTTAGATATAATGTATGTTGGTGATGAAAATGAGTTGAATCGTCTCAGGAATTGCCTCAGCCTATATACCATATATGATTATTTTTGTTTTTCTATTGGACTTTATACCGAATATATGGTATATAGGCCAAATTGTGTGTTATATTGATAAAAATATAGCAATAAATTGCGAGAGTATAAAATGTTCGGTTGCACCCGAACTTAGCCTTTCCTTACTTGTTAATGAACCATTCGTTCAAGATTTCATTAGGTAATTTATATATGTTGTATAACTAGATCGACAAGTTATAATAAAACTGTTTTCAAGTGTTAGTCACAAAATTTCCTCACTTCCGTGAACTTCTACATATGGTCCCATCCCCCTGTCATCAAACAAACAGTCACCGCATTCGAGTCTTGACTCCCACATCACTGTTGACCGTCATAACTTCGAAGTGGAAGATAATTTCGACTATGTTGGAACCAGTATCAACAACACCAACAATGTCAGTCTCGAAATACTACGCAGAGTAGGCAATTGAATAGTGAAGTTCTCTCTCGACGAACGATTAACGATATTGACATAGTCCAGTGAATAAAAAGCCAGCGGCTACACTGGCTAAGTCAAATTGTCCGAATGGACCAAAGCACACCAGCTTTGAAAGTTATCGATGCAGTACCCGCTGGTGGAAGCAGAGGAACGTGAAGATCTTCACTCCGTTGGAAAGAGCAGCTGACTCTTTTCAAGAGTCGAAACTGAAATATTGACATCCGAACACACTTGCGAGAGACTAAATCGTGTCTGTCTATGAATATTAGCAAATATGATAATTATTGAAGGAATACGTGTATAAATGAGCTCGATAATTTAATCGGGCTGACATCTCTTTCTTCAAGATTTTAAGTCGGATCCATCGGTCTCAATCAATACCGACTCCAAAGTCTGTCTTAAATATTTAAACAGAATAATTTCTAACAACAGCTACTATCTACAAGAAAATCGGAATTCACAAAAATCCAGAGAAAATAAAATGGTCTAAAATGACTTTTCACTTCGGAATTTTGGACATTTCAATAGCAAAATTATTAGTTTTTCAAAGAGTATTTTTTTTCATCCTGTGCTTATGGTATTTATTTTCTTTTTTAATATCCATCAATATTCTGCTATATAGTTTAAATAAAAAAAATTTATAATATTTTTTTTGTAACGGACTTATATTGTGTGAACATAACTCTACATTGCTATTTCTACTAGATTTGCTATATAGTTTAAATAAAAAAAATTTATAATATTTTTTTGTAACGGACTTATATTGTGTGAACATAACTCTACATTGCTATTTCTACTAGATTTGATACACGGTACTATGGTATATTGATTATCAATGTAATATTTTTAAGAATTAAGTTTAGGCTTAGAAATCAACAAAAGAATAGAACTATGTCAGTTACTCTGTACAGGGTATGCATTTCCCTCAAATGCTTCTGCTCCAGTTTCCAAATTATCTAAAACAATTAATATATTACAGTTTCCACACTTGAGTCCACACATAATCCAGCCAACTTTGTAAATGTTGGGAGCGTGTTTGTTCGTCTGACTGCAGATTGTTGTTATGCGGTGGATCATTGGGAAAATCAATAATGTATTCCCATCCAGAATAATCCTCATAATTGGAGGATAACGAATATTCTGATATATCTGATTCCTCCGACATACTCGTCTCCGATGCAGTAAGCGTCAGTGAGGAATTCAATTCAAAGTCTGATAAATCATAAGATTCAGGATCGGAAATTTCATATAAATCGTCCATTTTCAGCGTTCAACAGATGACACAAATTAAAAATTGTATGCAAAACGTTCTCCGGCGGTTTATATTTTTTTATAAGTCTCTTGATGTTTTCAAGAGCGCAGCGCTTAATTGAAGTCTTGCTTTCGTCTTCGGTACTTATGCTGTATTGATCCTTAAATGCTTGAAATGCTCGCTTTTATACTGACAGTCGAAAGTTTTGGTTTATATTTTTAGGCATTTCCTTTTATTATATTAAGAATGCGTACTTAGATTCTAAGGATCTTTCATTCAGCTACCTGGTGATGCTAGGGTAATTTAACACTTTTTTACAGTATTTCGATAGGCAGGTAAAGAGAAGATTATGCAAAAAACCACGGGTTTTTCCATGTGACAAAGTATTCATTTAAAGACGGTTGCTCTCTCTTTCTTCTTTTGTGATCATAATCATTTTGTCGTCCGCAATGGAAAATGGATAGTACAACAGAGCAATTTTGATATTCCATTAAAATATAGTTCACTCAAAAGTAGTTGACTCAAAATAACAATTTTTTCCGCGAATAGTTCAATAGATTTCATAGAATTTAAGAATGATATAGTGGTCGACGCTCATAGGGGCCTGCTACACCTTCAATATGTATCGTGATATTTGGATCGCGATCTATATTGAATATTGATGGATTACTTCGCGACTGCTAGACGTTCAATATATATTACGTCAATATTTATACGATGTTGTTAGTGTTTTCATAAGAAAAAATATTTAAAAAGTTTATTTGTTTATTTTTTGTACATTTTTTCATAAAATTTCGGAAGAAAACCTAAGAAAATCATGTTAGGCTATTGTTTTTCCTCCCACAGCAATTCATTATATGTAACCAATATTTGGACGTTATCAAAAAACCTTTGGCAGATGAGTTGCATAGCTCTGGCAAAGATTCTATTGTAAACAGTATAATGTATGTTCATTTATTATAATAAAGTTAATTTTAAAATTTTGCCACTGTTGTATTTCACCAATTCGGACTTGTAAATCGCAAAATATGCTACACATTCAATATTTATCTCGCGATCCACGATCCGCGGTCTGGATTTCAAAATATTTAAATATTTTGTGATATGGATCGTGATCCATCAATATTGCATGCTAAACGTTCAATAAATATCGCGATACAGGAAATATCACGATAAATACTGAACGTGTAGCAGGCGCCATAGAGTAGCTTTGATTTTTGAGTACATTCCAAGAAATATGTTTGTACTCTTCTAACAAGTTGCACGAGAGCTCACAGTCGAGGAGAGGTGCATCATTGTTGTTTCGAACATTAATTTTCGGGCTAAAACTCTAAAATTTGGACAAGTATTGCCAAAAATTAATATAAAAATTCGATTTATTGATATATCTATCAATCCAGTATCCCTAAGAAAAATAACTTAGATATTTTTGAATAATTTTTATAGACACTTTTGGCTAAAACCGGATATAGGTATATTTACGTATTTTTTTACTTTTAAATACCCTAATCTCTAATCTCGATAACAAACAAATAAAAAGTGGTGAAAAAACAATGCAAGAATTTTGATTACCGCCACTGATTTCACCACCAAATTATCAAAAACAATTAAACCGTCTTGAAATATTATGCTCCGATTAAATCTCGACATACTTAGCGTGCTTTTCATTAATGACTTTCTCAAACTGAGAGACAAAATCAAATAAATCGCTTTGATAAGCATAACAATTTAGCAGAAGCGTCACAAAATCGAAAACATTTTTGTTTTCTATAAAAAAAACTTCAGTTTAAAACAAAACGAAACTCATAAACGAAGTCAAATTAATTGCTTAATGAAAGCTGGAAATAATTCAAATTCAAAATATTTATAATGTCTAGGCGTTTGCAGAGCCCACCAGCGGGCGCAACCCGGCTGGCACTGGCCCGGTGGCTTGGCGCAGCAGCAACGCTCTATATACGCTGGCAGTGGTGCGGAGTACAATTAGACCGCAGACGCACAGCTTGTGGCCCGCCTGGTGGACGGCGGACTTGGGGGCCTGTAAAACGTTTTCTCACCGTCATTAGGCGAAATGTCGCTGATAACCGATCGACGCCGCTGATTGTAAGCCCCGATAAGCGCGTTGTAAGTGTGGCAAGCCGCGCGCAACAACAACAGCAACAAGGCGGCACTGCAACTGGCATAGAAAAATTGGTAGTCGAATTGTTGGCGGCTTTGCATGTTGCTGTCGCCTGTGGTTTAGCGGCGAAGCGGCAAGCGTTTGCTCCAGCAGCGGCGCATGCATGGCGGCAACAGGTGCAAGTGTAAATAATCTGTGCGCGCACGATTGCTCAAATCCGTACCAGCACCAGTAATGTGAGTCGTCGTAATTTCGGTGCACCGATCTCGTGCGCAGCCTGCTGTGCGGGAAAAATGGCGCCGCATTTAGTTACATTCGCCACGCTGGTCAACAATTTAAGGCAGTTACACGTGTTTTATGCATTAACTATTTAACATGTGTCCGAATGTATGTATGTATTTGAGTTTACGAACATTAATATCTACTCGTAATCGTAGTCTCTTAGCTGTAACGGTATAGATAGCTAACAGCGTAAATTATATGTGGATAGAATTTTAATTATCTAAACATTTGGACAAATAGCTTTATCAATACAAATAATGGGTCAAGAGAGAAACAATTGAGACTCACCAGTCTCGTCAGAACAATTATTTAGTTCCCAACTAGATCAGTTTTTATTCAAAGGTAGCCATATCTGCTGACTCCAGCTTTAACCTTTGGGGGCCTGTGATGATGTAAAGTACGAAAACTATTCGAGCAATATATTATTGGTTCCTTTAATTCGAATATGGAGCAAGACATTTACTTTTCTACTTTACTTAGTCCCAACATAAGCAGTATGGGACTGAATTTTTAAACGACAAAGAGTGACCCGATAAATATTGCAAATGAAGTGATTTCTATTGGTTCCCCTCTGAAGTACCATTAAAAGAATGAAACTTTAAAACCAAGGAAAGAAAATGAAAACTAGATGATGTCTAACAAATGATCTCAATTATCCAATTTTCGTTAAAAAATTATATTTCATTAACTGCCATGATATGTATAGTATTTTTTTATCAGCTGTAGCTCCCTTGAAGCTTTTAAATCATATTAAATGCAAAACAAAATTGTGTAATAAACAACATTGCCATAAAATGCAGCACAACAAAACATTAATATTGAAACCACAAAACGGAGAGGAATATTTGTAAGTTTGTTTATGTGCTTGGATGCTGACTTCTTATTTAAGGCGCGTGCTAAGCCATTCAAGAAGCAAAATTCAACAAACAGCAAGATACTAAAATCGCTCGGTTATACCATATATGTACCTATGTACTGACAACAATAACGAACATGAGACAACAAAAAGCACAAGACATCATCGACAAAATGACAGCAAACAAACTGACGATTCGGTCAAAGTTGCCGGTAAGAGGAAAACAAACATTGTCTTGCTGTGCGCGAAGATTTCTTAAAGCTAGAAATACCCACTTAGTAATTTTTGTTAATTCTCTTGCGAAGTTTTGGCACAATCTTCAATATGAATCAGGTGTTTGAGCTTGTGACAATCATTTTTAGACAATTTAGAAACTATTTATCATGATAACATGCCATCAAAGATTTGCCCTCAGAGAATCTACATCGGTACTACTACGGCAAATATTGACAGGATTCACAAATTCCAGAGAAAACATCTAAATCAAACAAATACGGCTTTAATAAGGTTTTAAATCGGATCAGGACCAGGAAGCAAACCAGTATTTCTGTGAGAAATAATTTTTTGAATTTATTTTTTTTATTTCTACGATAAAAAATCTCTACTCATTTGCATCATTCAAAAAATACTCTGTTAAGTTAAGTCATTTTTGGTGGCAAGCGTTTGTACGGTCCTTACTTTTACGTTTTATATTGTGGTAAGCAAGATCTTGGTTACTGAGCATGTATACAAAAAATAAATGTAAAATAAAAAACTACAACAACATTAACAAAAGCAAAGAAAAAAAGATTTGTCTTAACTCTTGTGTCGTATTAATAATTTTTTGGGATGGGCATATCCGTGGTTACTTTTGAGTTTGTTTTCAATGTTGCTGGTTGTTACTTTGATTCTCTTTGATGGCACAATCACAAGCAACGCATTGCCAAACTCCAATGCATATGTATGTGTGTTTATGTACAATGTGAGTGCATGTAGAATTGTACCATGAACATGGTAACAGTCCCGCGGCTTATAGCCCAGAGAGATTTATTTTTATCTGTTTGTATCGATAAGTTTGTGGATACACGCCTGTAGCCAATCAGCGCGGCACAGTGTGTTGAAAATGCAATTTTTTGGGATATGAATATATAGTTTTTTGTATAATATTACATTTTTTTTTATGAAAAGTAAAATCTTCGCCTTATCTAAACAAAAAAATATTACTTGTTTACTTTTATTACTATTATTTATTTAATTTTTTTTTATATTAAATTTTTTTGTTTTGTTTTATACATATTTTATCATTTAATATATATATATACTTCCTCAGCATGACAAATTCTATCACACCTCTTACCTTCTGTGCTCCATAATCAAGATAATATTGTATTTTCGTATTTATAATATTTACATACATACATACAAGTGTTCGATGGTGATTTTTCGTTTGATTGATTGGATTAGGTACTTAAGTTATTAATTTCTAGCTTCATGTGTCTGCTTGTGTGTATACCTCTATTTGAGCACCCTCGCTCACAACTCAACTTCACTGTGACTCTTTACCATATTAGCCAAGACAAGCCTAGTCGATTCATGGACTTTGCGTTCATTCACTCGATCTTGCAGACTCACATTCATTCACAGGTATATTCATTCACCAAAAACGTAGTTAATACGCACAGCTCGTGCCCAGTTTTTATACAATTTTTTTCATTTATATTTTTATATTTCTTCTTTAATTTTTTTTTTAATTTTTTTTTCCATGCAAGCATCTGATTATGGCATTTTGGCGTGCTTGTATATTTTCTATTAATTGAAATTGAGTTTACATGACTGAGGAGCGCGCATTTCGGACACAATTGGGCTTTGACAAATTATCAACCGCACTTTTTCATTAGATAAATACGAGTTTGTGTACTTATATATATACATATATATGAAAGAGTTTGTTGAATGTACAGAAAGAAACTCGTCACCCAGCAAACCAAATTTTTAAATTTCGTAGCCTTGACAGATTTGAGTATCTTATGTAGACGTAAGCTAATACAGGCAATATTGATTATTCTAACGATTAAGGCTTTTGAGCCTTGTAATTTGTAATCAAAAACATCAGCTTCAAAAAACGATGAAATAAATACACAGAAAACGTCAAAATTTGTGTCAGGTAAGCAATATTTTCTTAAATCTACTTAAGCCTTTTTAATAGCTTGTTACTGGAATATAGCTACTAAACGCCGTAAATTTCTTCGAAAGCAATTTATGTATTTGGTTTGTTGGGTAAAACCAAATTCTAAAGGCAAAAACGGAATTAATTGTTTATTTCCTCTATGTCAGCTTTTGACGACGCATGACAAATAAACAATGTAGAAAGCATCAATGTCCACTTTGGCTATTAACAAGTTTGATACTCATCGGCTGTAGTTGCTATTCAAATCTATTTCGGTTACTGTTATGGAGAGTATTAACGAAAAAAGATAATTCTGAGTTAGTAGCCGGTTATGGAACTGAGGCAATTTAAAATATGAAAAAATTGTTTGACATTTTTCATCAAATTTTTGTACTTTTCCTTATATAAAGATAATAAATTTTGTACTTTGACTTGTATACTTCTTTCATTGATCTATAATTTTATATCTATCAAAAAAAGCAAAGCAACAATTGCAAATCCAGGTTAATGCTCCATTTCTTGACTTCAAAAAGGGTCCAGTGGGTTATAATATGTCAAATGACTTCTAAAGTTCCGTAATAATATGAGGGAGCAAAAAAATTGCCAGTAGAAAAAAATGCGAAGTACAAACATTCTTCGAATCAATCTATACTTAGACCCCTTCCTAGATTATTGTATTTTAAGAGATTTATTTTAATACATTTATTACAATTTTGGACGTAGCTGAGTTTATCGAATCAACTCTCTTTACAAAGTGTCGAGTCGTTCTATATTCTTTCTTGAAAATTATTTAAAAGTTCCTTTAATTAAAATTTCCAGAAAAGGATGTGCTTTTATATATAAGACCTCTTACTAACCTCACTGTCTTCTCATGCAACCTTCCATTGCGCTTTAGACAAACTGCGTTCTTAATTTACACAACTAATTATATGGCTCTGGCCTCCATGTAAAATTGACGCAAATAAATGATTTGTTGTTCTCCATTTTATGTCAGGCAAAATGTCACTTACCATTGTTGCCAGTCTGATATTTGAATGGACTTTGTTGGCTTAGCACCTAGCAGCGGGTGTCTAACAAGTGACAAATCTGTAAGGCACAACACGCCTGTTGTTATAAATGTTCTAATAGATGTTTTGTTGGCATACAAATAGTGGAATAAGTAACATTATGCGCTATGGAAATAGCAAAAATAGAAAAGCATAAACAAATGCATCACAGTCAGAGGTAAAGCAAGCAATTTATGGCAGATATTTATGTATATGCTTTTGCAGCATCGCCAATAGATGCTGGTCATTAACAGCGACAGGAAGTATTTTTCGATGCAAGCGACGAAAATTGGTGACATTTTCTTTCTTGATAGCCACAATTCTGTGGTTATAGCAACAAGAGATGAAGTCGAATTGAGACACAACCAAATAATTCACGCAAAGCTTGCACTTGTTGGTAATGTGTTAAAAAATATGATAGTTAAATTTTTAAATTTAAGCTCTTAAATGTTAAATTATATTTTGTCTCTAGGGTCAAGCATTGGTCGATTAAATCGATTTTTATACTCTCGCAACAAAAGTTGCTAAAGAGAGTATTATAGTTTTGTTCGCATAACGGTTGTTTGTAACACCCAAAACTAAACGAGTTAGATATAGGGTTATATATACCAAAGTGATCAGGGTGACGAATAGATTTGAAATCCTTGAGTAAAAATTAAGATATCTTAACGAAACTTGGCACGAATATTCCTTGGCACCATAAGAAGATCAAGTTGGAAAATGGGCAGAATCGGACTATTGCCACGCCCACAAAATGGCGAAAACCAAAAACACATAAAGTGTCATAACTAAGCCATAAATGAAGATATAAAAGTAAAATATGGAATAAAGGATCGCACTAGGAGGGGGCATATCTGGATGTAATTTTTTTATAGAAGTGGGCGTGGCCCCGCCCACAAATCGGTTATTTGTATTTAACTCGCAAACTAATAAAGCTATACAAACCAAACTTTCTGCAGTCGGTTCTATTACATACCCCACCACACACCATGAAAATAGTTGAAATCAGATAATAACCACGCCCACCTCCCATACAAAGGTTAGGTTGAAAATGACTAAAAGTGGGTTAACTAACTAACGAAAAACGTCAGAAACACCAAATTTTACATAAGAAATGGCAGAGGGGAGCTGTACTCAGATTTTTTACAAAATGGAAAATGGGCGTGGCATCGCCCACTTATGGGTCAAAAACCATATCTCAGGAACTACTCGACCGATTCAAATGAAATTCGGTAAATAATATTTTGACACAGATAAAAAATGCGCGAAATCGGTTCAAAACCACGCCTACTTCCCATGTAATCAATTTTGAATTCCATCTGATTCCTTCACTTTATAATGTAAACATAAGAAACCAATGAAGATAACGGAATAAAACTTTACACATTTAGTGCATATCATCTCTGGCTTCACTTGTGAAAAAATTGTCGAAAACAGACCATAACTTTTCAAGGCCCCAGATATCGAACATGTTGAACTCTGCGCCTAAGGATAAATTTTAATTTTTATTTAAAATATGGGTAAATCTCTCAGATATTTCTATTTAATTCGGAGGAAATTGTTTTCTTCTAATAGTGTGTCTCTGTTCCAAAAATTATTAAAATCGGCTCATAACATTTCCATATACCTCATTATAGGTTTTTCAAAAGTATCTTCTCCTAGCTCCCATATACCTAATTATAGGTTTTTCAAAAATACGGAGAGCTTTATTCCGCATATATGTATTGGCTAAATTTTTTCAATAAATTGCGAGAGTATAAAATGTTCGGTTGCACCCGAACTTAGCCTTTCCTTACTTGTTTTTTATATCGATCTTGAACATTTGTGTCAACATTAACCCAACAAAATATTTGTAGAGATCTGTTTGCATTCCAAACTTATTCTCAACTGAAAATGTCACTTTTTGAAACTTAAATTTACCAAAAAACGGCGGAAGCAAAGTTGTAGACCTAATAATTTTTAAGATTCAAAAATAAACATTTAACACCGGGCTGTGAAATTACGCAAAATCAAGGTAAGCTGTTTTAGCTTGCAACAAAACGTATATAAATTTTATGTCACCAAAAAATTGCTACAAACTCGAAATTATATCAATATTTTAGCAATTTAAAGCAAACTAGTTCTAATGGCTTTACAGTCCGCTAAGATTTTCGCTTTAATCCAAATAAATGGCATAACTTCATATTAAATTTACAAATCTTCAATACGAGTATCGTAAGCGATAGCCAATAATTTAACAACTTCAGTCGACCTTAGAGGCTACATTACAAAATACTGTCAGCACGAGGGCAAACATACATATGCAAGTACATACATATGTCTGCATTATAATGAGCTCTTGCAATATTTTCTTATTAAACTGCCACTAAACCCACTAGCCGACATCAGCTCAATTGTCATCACATTTAAAAGTGGATACAACAGTTATAATGGATTTACATAATTACTCAAGACTGCAGGCGCCCGGCAACTCATAATGCATTATTTCAATTACATATGTATGTACGTATGGACACTTGTATAGAAAGCCTTTGGCGTTTAATTCGCCGTCTTGCCTCATGACTGTGATACAGTTGCTGATAGCATTAATTTGTCTATTGCTTATACTACTTTTTTTATGACACTACACTCTTTCGCCTTTAGCCAAACGCGCAGTGGATTACGGCTAAAATATGATAGCCGTAATAGCAACAAACTTGTTTTATGATTTATGAAGTTATTATTCTATGTAATATATTTGCTTTAAATGTGACAGCTTATTTTACGTTTTAATACCCTTTAAAGGCGCTAATTAGCAAAATAACAACTGCAAGCGCTGAAAGCCACATGTAAATTTCGATTATTATTATATTTGCATATGTATAAGTATTTGTAATGATTAATTGTAGAAATTCTATGACAGAGGCGAGTCAATTTTTTCTAGTTTAAAATTTTCATATAACAAATTTGCAAATATGTACTTCTTACAAACCACATAACGGTAAAATGTAGAATATGTAAATTAAATGGAAATACACAAACTTCACGATTTGATTGAGTCTCTTAACAACAATGTTCTATCTACTTAATAGAGATCATATGTAGTTATACAAGAATCTTCCAGTTCTTTCATCTATAAATGGAAATCCCGAGAACATCAGTAGGTTTCAGCATCTCTAACGCTATATAAAAACTCCTCAGAAGACCTCAATGGTGTAGAATTTATCACCGTGACTGAAGACAAAATATTATATTAGTCAACCAGAAGAATACAAGATTTGAAAGTTAAGAAGGTAACGATGAAAAATTGGATCAAAAGGATAGACTAAAGTATGAGAGAATTAGGGAAGAGTTTGACATGCTAGTAGAGAGGAATAATGATCGATAATACTTTCAAAGAACGAGGTAACAAACCGTAAAATTTAAGAACATCTATTAAATTTCAGACAACCGAAGTCCAGTGCTAGCAAACTGGTGGGCGATAATGAGTTCGACCAAAGTAGCTAAACTGATCCCAGTAAGACGATATGTTTTACAGCAAAAAAAAAAAACATGAGACCTTTTTGTATTTGCTGGAAGTGTTAAATGAAGAGGGAATGAGTGAACTAGATCTGAGATACGACTCGACGTAGTCCTCAAAAAAAGATGGAACCTTTACCTCGAATAAATCATTGCGTGTTGAGGTGTTTTTAGTTTTTCCTTGTTCTCTGAGTGATTGACCGCACACACTCTAATGATTCTTAGCTGTATTTATTAGAACTCGAGGCATATTATGTATGTGATTGGCGTTGCAACCGTTTAGCCGGTTATAGCCGAATCGACGATAGTGCGCCACCTCTCTCTCTTTCCTTCGCAGTTCGGCGCCAGTTGGAGATCCCAAGTGTAACCAGGTCGCTCTCCACCTGGTCCCTCCAACGGAGTGGAGGCCTTCCCCTTCCTCGGCTTCCTCCGGCGGGTACTGCATCGAACACTTTCAGGGCTGGAGTGTTTTCGTCCATTCGGACAACATGACCTAGCCAGCGTAGCCGCTGTCTTTTTATTCGCTGAACTATGTCAATGTCGTCGTATAACTCGTACAGCTCATCGTTCCATCGTCTGCGGTATTCGCCGTTGCCAATGTTCTGAGGACCATAAATCTTGCGCAAAATTTTCCTCTCGAAAACTCCTAGTGTCGTCTCATCTGATGTTGACATCGTCCAAGCTTCTGTACCGTAGAGCAGGACGGGAATGATAAGCGACTTGTAGAGCTTGATTTTGGTTCGTCGAGAGAGGACTTTACTGTTCAATTGCCTACTCAGTCCAAAGTAGCACCTGTTGGCAAGAGTTATTCTGCGCTGGATTTCGAGGCTGACATTGTTCGTGTTGTTGATGCTGGTTCCCAGGTATACGAAATTATCTACGACCTCGAAGTTATGACTGTCAACAGTCGGACGCGAATGCGCCGACTGTTTGCTTGATGACAGGAGATATTTCGTCTTGTCCTCATTCACCTCCAGACCCATTCGCTTCGCCTCCTTATCCATGCGGGAAAGAGCAGAACAAACGGCACGGTTGTTGCTTCCGATGATATCAATATCATCGGCGTACGCCAGGAGCTGTACACTCTTGTAGAAGATTGTACCTTCTCGGTTTAACTCTGCAGCTCTTATAATTTTTTCCAGCATCAGGTTAAAGAAGTCGCACGATAGTGAGTCACCTTGTCTGAAACCTCGTTTGGTATCGAACGGCTCGGAGAGGTCCTTCCCAATCATGACGGAGCTTTTGGTGTTGCTCAACGTCAATTTACACAGCCGTATTAGTTTTGCGGGGATATCAAATTCGGACATCGCGGCGTAAAGGCAACTCCTTTTCGTGCTGTCGAAAGCAGCTTTAAAATCGACAAAAGGTGGTGTGTGTCGATCCTCTTTTCACGGGTCTTCTCCAAAATTTGGCGCATGGTGAATATCTGGTCAGTTGTCGATTTTCCAGGTCTAAAGCCACACTGATAAGGTCCAATCAGTTTGTTGACGGTGGGCTTTAGTCTTTCACACAGTACGCTCGATAGAACCTTGTATGCGATATTTAGGAGGCTGATCCCACGGTAATTGGCACAGATTGTGGGATCTCCCTTTTTATGGATTGGGCAGAGCACACTGAGATTCCAATCGTCAGGCATGCTTTCTTCCGACCATATTCTGCAAAGAAGCTGATGCATGCACCTTATCAGATCTTCGCCGCCATATTTGAATAGTTCTGCCGGTAATCTATCGGCCCCCGCTGCTTTGTTGTTCTTCAAGCGGGTAATTGCTATTCGAATTTCTTCATGGTCGGGTAATGGAACATCTGTTCCATCGTCATCGATTGGGGGATCGGGTTCGCCATCTCCTGGTGTTGTACTCTCACTGCCATTCAGCAGGCCGGAGAAGTGTTCCCTCCATAATCCCAGTATGCCCTGGACAACGGTTACCAGATTACCACCTTGGTCTCTACATGAGGATGCTCCGGTCTTGAAACCTTCGTTAAGTCGCTTCATTTTTTCATAAAATTTTCGAGCATTCCCTCTGTCTGCCAGCTTCTCAAGCTCTTCGTACTCACGCATTTCGGCCTCTTTCTTTTTTTGTCTGCAGATGCGTCTCGCTTCCCTCTTCAGCTCTCGGTATCTATCCCATCCCGCACGTGTTGTGGTCGTTTGCAACGTTGCGAGGTAGGCAGTCTGTTTTCTCTCCGCTGCGAGACGGCCAGCTTGTTTTTTGTCGTTGCCGAAAACCAATTGTTTCGGCTGCAGCGGTACGCAGTGAGTTTGAGATGCCGTTCCACAGTCCCCTTATACCGAGATGCTGATGAGTGCTCTCAGAGAGCAGGAGTGCAAGTCGAGTAGAGTATTTCATGGCTGTCTGTTGCGATTGCAGCTTTTCGACGTCGAACCTTCCTTGTGTTTGTTGACGGGCATTCTTTGCTGCACAGAGGCGGGTGCGTATCTTCGCTGCGACCAGATAATGGTCCGAGTCTATATTTGGTCCTCGGAGCGTACGCACGTCTAAAACACATGAGACATGTCTTCCGTCTATCACAACGTGATCGATTTGGTTCCGCGTGTTTCGATCAGGAGACAGCCAAGTAGCTTGATGTATTTTCTTATGCTGGAATCTGGTACTACAGACGACCATATTACGGGCCCCAGCGAAGTCGATCAGCCTCAGGCCGTTTGGCGATGTTTCGTCATGGAGGCTGAATTTTCCGACTGTTGTGCCAAAGACACCTTTTTTACCCATCGTGGCGGGGGCAGCGCTCATAGGTGCGTTCTAGGCGCTCATAGAAAGCATCTTTGGTCACATCGTCCTTCTCTTCCGTTGGGGCGTGGGCGCAAATCAGCGATATGTTGAAGAACCTCGCTTTGATGCGGATTGTGGCAAGACGTTCATCCACCGGGGTGAATGCCAGGACTCTGCGACGGAGTCTCTCTCCCACCACAAATCCAACACCAAATTTGCGCTCCTTTATATGGCCGCTGTAGTAGATGTCACAAGGACCCACCTTCTTCCGTCCTTGTCCCGTCCATCGCACTTCTTGGATGGCGGTGATGTCAGGTTTGAGTCGTATGAGGACATCAACCAGCTGGGCAGAGGCACCTTCCCAATTAAGGGTCCGGACATTCCAGGTGCATGCCGCATAAGCGGGCTTCGCCTTCTCACTTTAGCTCGCCTTCAAACGGATGTCTGTTGGCTACCCAGAGGATACTTGGTCTAAAACCGGAAGTCGTGAGCTGCTTGAACCATGTGGAGAAGAATCGTTTCTGGCCACTCCCAAGTGAATGACAATCAAAAACTTTCCTCACTTGCGTGAACTTCTACACATGATCCCATCGAGGCATATTATACTCGAAACTTATTTCCTCAAACAAAAATTTCAGATTCTAACTAAATTTTACATGGCCTCTGCATTAAGGTTCACTTATATAAGAGTAGCAAAAGCGTTTTGCTTCTCAGATGTGAGTTATATGTATGTATGGTATAGACAAATACTTGCTAAGCATGTTTTTGTAATCTTCGAAATACGAAATTAGAAAATTAGTTTCCTAACAAAATGTACAAATTACACGTTTCTGACATTTGTCAACCGTTTAATTTTTGGAGAAATTTAAACTTCTTACAGTTTGCCGCTTTTTATGGTCCATTATGTTGTAGGGACAGACGCGAGTCGATGAAAACGAGACGCAATTAACAACAATTAGAAAGCGGTATTTGTGGCAGAAATTAATTGTGTCGACGATAGTTACTCGGCTGGGGGTACATAGTGCTCCATATTAGGCACGACAAACACCACACTTACTTACATACAAACATCAGGCTCGAATGAACCAATAAAACAAATAAATAATGACTACACAAGCTATTGAGCCTCTGGTTTTCGATAAAATATTCTTTATTTTAAAAAAGCTAATTCGTTGCCGAACCTTATTAGCAGTTAATTTGTAGCTAAAAGATAACGCCAGCCATCGCGTCTTACATAAGTCAACCAGTCGTGAGGCGCGACACGAAGCGGCCGAGCCATATGTTACTTTCATTTGCACTTTTATTATTATTGTTTTATTCGATGTGTAACTAATTGAGCTGGTACTGTGGTCAATAAAGTAAATTGGCAATTCAATAATACTGGTTTTATGTAATATTATGACTTTTCCAAAATGCACGTTGGCAATTAAACGGGAGCGACAGATCGACATATGGCCAAGATATTGTCTATGGAATTTTAGAATTCCAGATGTTGTTACTTGTGTGGGTTTGTATAAGACGAGAGTGTAGAATACCAAACTGAGAGGGTTGAGTTCAAGTCAATAATGAGGCAAAATATAAAATTGTATGCGGAAGAAATCAGTTCTATTGGCTGCCATTCCTTGGCATGCAAACTGAAATCAACGAAAATTATTCTGCAAAAAAAACCTTGCCATAAAATCAATCTGTATTATTTTAACAAAACTTTGGGCCAGCACCATAAGCAGAGGCGCCACCAAAGAATGATTGTGAATGATCAACCAAGCAATTAGACGACTGGTCACCTTAGCGTCTGTGCATGAAGTTAACAAATTGATAAATGATTTGGTCGAAATTAGTGCAGACGCACAGACACGCATTACATCGAACGAAAATTAAAAAGGCTGTTGCATCGCTGGTTAGTTGTAACTGTCGCATACCGCGTTCGGACATTTACAAATGATTTTATGTAAATGCCTGCATTGGCTTGAGCAAGTGCGTGCGCATGCCCATCGGACTCATTTACAATGCTGTTTAGCGGGGCGGTGTGGTTGCAATGCCTTGGCGCACATAATAAACGTATATATGTTAGTTAATAAATGATGGCATTTAGAAACGTGAATCTGTGGTAAATAGTTTGCCATGTATTCAAGGCGCAACTGTTGACAATTTCGACCACCCCATAATGAAAATAAAATGCTCTTTCATATGTCTGCGAAAAGTTGAAAGACGAGAATTGAAACCATAAGGTTTGAAGTTAGACTTAGCCCTCAAACACCATAAATATAATTTTCACAACTGTTGCACTATACGTCTGTAAGATATAAGAATATCTTAAATTAACATTGTTGCTCTAAAAAGCATTGTCTCTCTAACAATAAGTCAGACCCTGCAGTAAAAAGGAATATTCTCGATTAATAAGTCCCTAAACGACATATCGACTGATCTTATGAAGAGAAATATTACACAATCTTACATAAAGTCATTAACGGAGAGCCTACCTTCATAATACAGCACAAAAATATGTATTGATCTTTGATTAAACAAACTATTATGGTTGTACAGATCTCGTGATCTCGAGTATTTATAGTTTAAACAAATTAGAAGCTGAAGTCCCGAACTAAAGAACTATGTACATTGATTTATGAATTTACATATATTTAACATAGTTTATGAGTTTGATTTATTAAAAAACTCTCTGAGTTGAAGGATCCAGGAAAGACCAACTATAATATTAGGGAATATTGAGATATGTGAGAAAAATTATGTTGTGACTTATGACCGATTAAACTTAAATATTATGTGTAGTATATGTTTTAGCCGCCCGTCCGTTGATAGAATCTAATAGGTTATGTTAGGTTATACTGGTAGGCCAATAAGCCACACATAGACCAGTTTTGGTCCTTTGCGTTACCAGATGGAGTGTCGCCACGTTGCCCACAAGGAGTAGTCATCCTTTAGGATACCTGTGCTTGACGCAAATTTGAAAAAGTTTCGTGGTTTCACTTTCGATACCTCTTCCAGATTTGCATATTCTGAGGCCCCCAAGTTGCCTTGACAATGCAGGGCAATTGCACAAGAGATGCTTCATTCCCACCAGACAGTGACCAGTGAGTACTCCCACCAAACTCCTACAGTCCCTTCTATCGAGTGACAGTAGAAGTTATGTGTACTTCTGGTTTACCGCTTTACACATGGTTTTGCGGTTTTACACCCCGGTATATTTGTCCAAGATTTTTCTTGTCCTTTATTTTGAAGGAATTGTGTTTATTCTTGATATATGGTCGAAAAGATTGATGCAGAGAGATATAATGCCAAGCTACCCAAGATTAAATGATTGAAGAGAGGTTTTAAGCCTTATCATGATTATCAATGCAAGTTACCTGAGTAAGAAAAAGAACTATGGGTTTACCAGAGTAGTTAACCGTCTAATGATCACTTATTAGGGCAGAAATCGTACTACTATTTCATGGAAGCATATATTTTTAATATTTCGCAGATGATTTCTATACTTATTTGTTTTTGTAAACTCAATAATTTGCATAACATACACTATATATATAAAATATGACGGATGTCTTTGCGGTAGCGCTAGTTGTGACAGCTATAGCGAATGGTAGGCGCAACGCCTGTGCCAATATACAACAAACACACATATACAATACAGCAACTTTAAACTATTTACACTTTATGCATATACAAAGCAAAAAAAACTATCAAAACGGCTGACGGACATATTAAAAGAGCTGCATGTTGCATGTTTTCTTAGGATCTTGACATTCTTATAGTCATGCTAGCCAAGTTTACTGCACTGGCCTTTGACTTGTCATTCATTACCAGCAAATGTGAGTGAGTCGTCGCAGCAACGGTGGCGGTGATGTTATCAACGCGTTTATTTGTTGTTGTGCTGCCACTTCACTTGCATTTAGCAACGCTTTTGTCAGCATTGCAAGCCTCTTTGTTGCGGTTCAGCATACGCTTCTATTAAACGCGCAACAGAATTGCCATCATCAGTAAAACATAACACATATTTTGGTTCCTCAGTTATTTTATTTCTAAGTCTGTACAAGCCCTTGGAAATTTACAACACAAGATCTCTAGGTAGAATAAATAGGAGTCCATGTCGAGCACTTGAAAAATTTTTACATCCGCAAGAAAAGATTCAACAAGAAACCTTGATTTTTTTTATGGCCAATTCACCTTACATCTGAGAAAGATTGTCTAACCTAAAATTGTTCATTCAAAGTAGGAACCTCGACCGCTTTTCGGTACGGTTATATTAGTGTAGCATAAGCGATCGGTATTTGTACTTCATGTATACTTTAGGGTCAGGTTTCTAAGAAAAAGACGCCTCACTAACGATAAAACTCGATTACTAAGTTATCAGGTTTTTCAGGAAGTCAACTGTAAAAACACAAAGATTTTGTGTACAACTTCTTTGATTATCAAAAAACACAGAAACTTGGCAACTCTAACCACAACATAATAACAGCAGAATGAAATCCCATTTCCACTCTCAATTGTGGCTACTGCAGTGATTACTTTTACGTTGTCCTCTTGGTTGCTGTTGTTGCATTTGTTGGTGTTGATGTTGCTGGTTGATATTGCTCCCGGAATTTCAATGCTTACCATTTTGCGGCGGCGCGCAACCACTTAACTCATCTTGTCTAGAGTGTAACAATGAATGCATTCAAGCACCGCAAGCACATTCGAATTGCGGCAGCAAGGCGGTCTGTGGTTTTGCTGCACAACTAAACAACCGACACACAGGGACGAAAAGCGGCACGTGCACAGTTCGTGGCAGTGAACAAGCTGGCAAAATGGTTGGTGCTGTTATAGCGTTTATTACTCGCATTTTGCGTAGCGTGCCTCCTGGAAGCAGACAGTGGCAACAACAGAACGGCCAAGTGTTGTTTTGAAAACCGTTCACCGGTAAGAGTTGTTTAACTGTTGCAACAATGTGAAAGCCAAACGAGCAAGCAAGCAAGCGAGGACAAACCATTTTTTTTGACACGTTCCAACTTTTATGAATCTCTGTAATATGCAAGTCATCAGAAAGTGGACTACAAGCATTTAATTTTTATATACAAATATATGTAGAGATATTAAGGCGATTTTTAACAAACCCAGTAGGCAATTTGGCAAGTTCTGAATGTGTATCACGTACAACAAACGGCTTAGAATCGTATCAGTACTTCATAGACGCACATTGAGAATGCGATACAACACTAACGTTAACGGACAACGTTGGTACTGTTAAGAAGTGAGAGCCTCGAGCTGCTCCATAAAACACGACCTTTAGTGCTAATGAACCATAGGCTACATAAAACACGACCTTTAGTGCTAATGAACCATAGGCTACTTCAACTATTGGAGATTTATGGGTCCAATTGAGTTAAAAGGTGAAAATATCTAAACTTTTTAGATTTGCCTTGGTCGGCTGACCGATAAGTAATAATATATAATTAATATTTAAAAATTTCATTAACAAAACTTGTTTTCTCTCAGGTAATAGCACTGTGAGTGCTTTGTTCTAACGCCAAAAAAAAACAAACAGAAAGTCTTTCGAGTTCGAATTAGAGAAGTGCAAGTTGCAGTGATCTCAAGTAATATGAAAAGATATTGCAAGGCAAACCAGAAAGTTTTTCCAAAACAAACAAAAGAACTGTTAAATAGAGCAGGACTCCGGCTCACTGCCACAACGAAACTTTGGAAGCATCATGTATCATCCAATTAGCATCACCAAATCGAGACCGCAAAAGAATTTCAAAGCCACATGAGATTTAGGATCCTAGAATTAAAAAGATATGAATTTTAGAAATACTGTCCAAACACGCGCTTTTTCAGGTTGCTGTAATAAACCCTATGCAGTACTCAAACCAAATTATGCAGCGAATTCTCCGTTCTGAATAAGTTATTTAACTTTAGGATGAAATTAGAATTCAATAAGAGTGGCCGAGGAATCTGTGTTCTTATCAGACAAAGTGGAAGTCGAGCAACCCAAAATTTAATCCCTTTATGCTAATACTTTTGAGTTAAGAAATCTAACGACACTCCAGAGATGTTAGACTAGTTATCCGAGAATAAGTTATTTCAACTATTTTTCTCGTGTTACAAATTATTAAGAAATCCCTAGCAAACCTTAATCCTTTTACAAATTCGTTGTGGCTTATTAACAACACTGAATCCTGGAACCGTCAGTTGTCGTCATTTTGTTGCTACTGTTGCCAAAGCCGTCAACAGTTCGGTGGCCAAATTCGCCAAGCTTGTCTTGTCATTCGTTTTGCTGACTGCCGTCATTCGATTAGTGAGCATGTGCGCGAGACAGTGAGACAGTCGGCACAATGGCTACTAATACAAGGTTCAATGTGTTCGCGCGAAATCACAAAAAAATATGTAACGATATTTTTCTTCATGAAAAACATATATACAGCTGAAGCTTCTGTGCAGACAAATGTGATTGAGTGCAGTAGAAAACTGTAATGACAAGAAAGAGGTACTTTAAGAGCAAACTTGTGAGCTCTATGAGAGTTTGGTGGATCAAATTGCAAATTATTTTCGCTATCCTTACAAACGCTTTGCTTTTCACAATTTGCCAAGTGGATCACTTTTTATAACGTTATTAGATTTGATTGGTATTGTGTAGAATCTGTGACTATTGTTAGTAGCACCAGAGTTTTGTTACTCGATCTCATTAGCCTGATTTTTGATAACACTATTCAATTGCTTGATGATTATTATTAATATCACAGAAATCTAATTAAAAGTATAGTCCAGCAACCTGTGAATCCTTGAAATCGTGATATCCTTGGTCGGATATATGTCCCGTTCCGGTTACCCAGATTGGTCGCCTTAATATTTAGTATGGGATGTGGATAATATAATTATTCCAGGAATGTGAAGGATGTCAAAGTTTGGTGGGCTTTTATATAACGGTGAATATGGTATAAGATGGAGTTGAACTTTACAAAATTCATGAAGTTATTGGAGTTGAAGCCTGAGATTCAACTATTATTTTCTTTATAAAATCAGCATAATAATTTAGAAGTCTAAACGCAAATATATTTATAGCTCTTAAAGGATAACTTCCCCCAGACATAAAATCTGCAAACAAATCCATAATAACACAATACACTTCGCCATATGTGTACGTATTTTTAAGTGCATAAGCTTCCGTTATACTCGTTTGTGGCTTTAAAAATAGATTTTCTACATATCAAATATCAATTTCACAGTAGTTGACCCTAATCAATTGCGATTGCTCGTTAAGAGCATAACTTCTATTCTCCCAAGTGTACAATGGATTACTTGGTACTTATCATATGCTTTCAAAGGCAAACCTGCATTGTGACGTCAACAGTTGAACATTGAAATCGGCCGCCAAGAGCAAAGGCAGCTGTAAGAGCAGGAAATACACAGGATAAAATTAAAAACAAGTACCATTAATGTTGAAAAAACGGGCGTAAAGTGAAGATAGCTTTATTCCACATCTAATACAAAGATTAATCTACACAGAACACAAAAGATTAATCTACACACATTCATACATATGTATGTGTATCTAAATTTATGAAGATGTACTCTCGCATATTTTTACACGGCTGCTATATTTAAAAGCTCGCTAACATTGTATGCATGACGTCAGTGTGCGATGGAGCGTCAGTCGGAAAACCCCGAAAGCAATTGAAAATACACAGTAGAAAATATACATACACACGTACGAACGTGAATGTGAGCGCTCATCTATCTTACAACACGACAAGCAACAGTTTTCACTTACACTTTTCATTCAAAAGCATGATGTACCTTAACCTCTAAATTCTCTTCCGCTTTTCATACTTCGGCATCAATGCATATACATTTGTATATAGAAGAATCTACACACATACATATAAGAACGGATATGTGCTATACTAACATTAGTCTTACTCTCTGACAGTCCCACTACGAAAATTTTCATAAACTTTCATAAAGCTCTTTGGCTTGAATGAAAGCTCAACTATTATGTAGCATGACAAATGTGGTTAAAATTAAATTCGAATTATAATATCTTATTCAGTAAAAAACTTTTCTGAAAGTGCTGTGTCAAAATTTATTGAAATGAAAGCTTGGCAAAACTTGACTAGCGGAATATGATTCTATCTACCACAAGCAACTGTTGTCGTGTGGCTACTATGCCACGAATGCTACCTAAAACCGTAAACAAATCCTGAAACCTGAAAGCTTAATCTGGGAAGCTTTTGTGATCACTTCTAATTCGTTGAAAAGCTCTGAAAGTTTTTGCGTTGAACCAGAGGCTTTGATGTGTCACATATTAAAATTTTGACTAAAATAAATAAATAAATGTTTCAAAGAAACTATGAAAGCTAACCAAGCTTTAAGTATGGCTTGTTGAGTACAAAGAACCAGAAATTGTAACTAACAACTTAACACTGATTTTTCCAACAAAACAATGGGTTTAAACAAATACAACCAAATATCTAAAACGGCATAACGTGCGCAAAAGAGCTTTCATATATATGTATGCCCATATACAAATACGTGCAGAGATAACTAGAGTCATTTGCAAGCGTAGCAGTATAACAATGACGATAAGCAACATCATGGTCAAGGCGCATGTGCCGGCTATAGGACAAATCGATAAATTATGGGGTAATGCAAAGTCAAGAGCAAGGCAAGGAAGCAATGCTCGTTGTCATATAACCGGGCGTACATACACATACACATATAAGTACTGTATATATAGACAAAGCCAAGTAAATGCATCTCGGTAAGTGAGAATTTGTATGTCAAAGTGTAAACAAATAATGCAAAAATAGAAATGAGGCCGTGTGTTAGGCGCTTATAGGGTGCTGCATCGTACCTTAGGCTGTAATGGCATACAAGCAACTCTGATTTATAGTTTAAAATAGTTTCGAAAGATGTAGGACTTTACTAAGAAGAAAGTTTATGTAACATTCTTTTATTTTTGAAATTTATGAATTAATAATTAATTTTAATTCTCAACAAAAGTTTGCTAACAACCACCCGTTTTTATTGTAGTTTCAGTTGAAAGCTTCCACAATATGAGCTTTTTCTAAGTAAAACATTTTTTTTTCGTAATAACAGCTAGTAAAATTAGCAAAGCTTGTGCATATATGTTAGTACATGAGTATACGTATGCGTTTATTTAATCACATATATATATATATTTTTAAATGCATAAGAGCCTTTCATATATACTAAGAAAATTTCTATTTCAATATAATATTAAATTTAAGTTATTTTTAAATGATAGAAAACTCATCTTTATGGGGAATTAATCTTTATAATATTAAAAAATCCTAATTATTAGAGAATCTTTACTAGTCTAAATATACTTTACATAAAATGATAAATGAGTAGAAAATTATTAATGATCGTTGATGGTCACTGGAAAATACAGTAACACGGAAAAAGAACTCAACAAACATATCTATTATGCTTTAATTGTAGCACAGTCACTGGAGAATATGTGAAGTATGCCTGGGATTTTAATTCATACCAGTGACTTGCGTGTATGGACTTAGAGGTCATTGGCATTTACTTTCAATTCTCTTATTAATAGGTGAGTAATAAGCGCGAGTCTCTGCTTTCGTGTTAATTGGTTTAAATAATTTTTTCATCATAAATTAATGTAAAGCAGTCACATTGAATATTTATAGAATTTATCAAAATCTATGTCACTCCGTGTCTATTTCGTGAGTCGTCTTTTCAAATCCTCCTACGAGCAGTCTAAAGTTTAATCTCTATAAAATCCATTCTTCCCTAAAATCCATAATTTGTTTCAATATTCTTCTATTTTTGCACAAATAAATACAAAAGTAGTTGTTTTATGCGGAAAATAGGAAGCTAGAGTGCTTAATGTAATACGTCAAAATATTGAAGAAGGAAACGCCATGGCGTATGAGCAACATTTTTCGTGTTTAAATCGTCCCCTCAATATAACAATAGCGTATGTGCTCAAACGCCATTATTATTTTATTGCATATTTAGAATCTCCATCATTGATTCTATGTCTGGTCAAAATTTCGTCAAATTCTACTTCCACAAAGTGGGTCAAAATGTCATTGGAAAAAATGGTGTATAATATCATTTTCATGTTTTTTGTTCATGTTTTCTGATTTGACAAAAACTGTAAACTCGATTTTCTCAAAACCCAAAAAAAAATTATACGCTATTGTTATATTGAGGGGACGAAATGTAAATTATTTGGTCCCCACTTACATTGAACCAGTTTGAAGTTTAAATGATAATAGTATGAATTTTATTACTTTGTAGTATTTTCGAATTTTGTTTCTATTATGACAGGGATGCATTTTGTTAAGGGGCTATACCAGTGTGACATTTTCAAAAAATCGTTTTTTTTTTATTTTTTACTACCGCTCGCAGGTATAAGCTGCTATAGTCGAAACTTTAAACACGTTTTTCTCGAAACGACATTTCTCAAAATTGCTGACATCATAACTCAACGATAAATTGACCGATTGACTTCAAATTTAAACTGAGTATTCTTAAATTTATTAACTATACAATGACATACGATATTTTTGAATTGTTGAAAATTGTTAATTTGGCTTAAAAAACGACCATAACCTAAATGACGAGATTTTTTTTCCAAAACTACGCCATTTTGCTAATTTTTGGTATTTTTCAATAATCTTAGGTCATTTCAGTTGGGGTACATTTTTTTAGCACCTCCCAAGACAGCCCATAACTCCGTTATTTTTCAATATTTTTATAATAAAAAATCCTAAAATATAGCTAAATATATACTTTATAATATTCAAAAAACTTCGAAACATTCAATCGGATACTCTCTTAAAAAAAATTCGAAATTCGCCTAATTTTTAATGGGTTACATTGGTATAGTCTCTTAAGTTGATGGAATTTGATATCGAAAAAGTAATATGTAAGCATAATATTACGTATAAAATGATATTAGTCTTGAATTTTAAGTATTCACCTACGTTGTTAATGTTGAATGGGCAACATGTGGCAATTTTTAATTTTCGTGGGCACTACAACTACAAGAATTTCTAATTTACGTTCAGAAACTTGCAAAAAATTTCAATATCGACAAATAAATGTTGGAAGAGTAATTTAACTGAATGTAAAGTCGAAATTCTGTAAAATTGTTAAATAATGCTAAACCGAAATAAATTTAGATTATAGATATATGTAAGTTTAGACAAAATGTCTTCAGTTGATAGGAACGCCATGGCGTATAAGTGTTACTTTAATAGAAACGCTTTTGAAATTACATAACAGCTTTCAAGTAAATAAGTTGCAAAGTGAAAAGTAAAATGTGAATGTGTACGTGGTCATCAGGAAGCAGCAATAAATTTCAAATTTGAAAACAAAAACATCGACAACAGTATTGTAGGCAGCGCGCACACACACACACACACAAATTTAATAAAGCGACGAGCCGACGCCCAGAAGTACAAGGCACAGACATACATATTGGGCAAATAGGAAACGAAACCAGAGCATCCTACATAATGGTATAAAATCGATTTTTGCGCATTCACAAATTTTACAAAATGAACACAGGCATAAAATGTGTTGTGTTGTTGTTGCAATGTAACAATCCGAACGAGATTGTGGCAATCGCAGCAACTGGGAGCTGTAAAAGCACAGCAAATAAAGTTTTCACTTTACACATGTAACCAAATACCGTTAATATATATGGTTGTGTGTATGTCAGTTTTTCGGAAATTCGCTGTGAAGCAGCCAAGTTCAGCAGACGGTAAGCATCATAGGCGGCACAGCTACGTTTGTACTGCGGCACTGTATATGCAAGCATGGATGGCCTTGAACGGCTGGGGAAAGGCACGCAAATACTAAAACACAGTTATGTGCGAATTTCATTGACGACCGTTAAGTAAACGAACCAAAGTCATTCATAAAATTCCAAGGAGGGGTGGCGCGACATGCGCAATACAACAATTTCGAAAATTCGAATATCGAAAATTCTGCAAAGCAAATTTCACGCATGCGCTTTGGTACAAACGCCACAACCCCACCATTACGGCCGTCACTCAAGGGCAGCGTAAAATGTTCATTCATAAAACCGAGTAGTACACTAAAGCGGAGGCGACGGCGTATGCGTAAAATGCTTCTGGGTAAAACCGCACGGCGGGCGTGCGACCGGTTGTTTTTACTGTGCTCGCTATTAGTTGAAATGAGTTGCGTTGTGCCTCCCTTTCACTCATAAGAATTGGCTTTGGCACCTTATGCTGGGGACAATGAAAGGTCTCGACACAGGGGTTATGTGCATATACTACTATGCACTCATACGCGCTTATACGAGTACATATGTAGTAGTAAGTGCTGTAGGTCTGTACGCTTGTGTGACTTCATTCATAACTTGGCCCGCAGCAAAAACATATATACATACTTACAGACATGTGTAGTTAAATACAAAAACAAGTGCACACGCATAGTTGGAAATTTTCCGTATAGTCCTTTTCTACTATAAACATGTACATATGTACTTAAGTATGTATTTACTCGTAAAAATGTATATAATACATGAGCTAGTCTGTCGCCTGACTGCGTGCTCAATTTGCATTACGTCAACAGGGAGGTAGCTAAATTAGCGTGAAATGTGCTACAACAAATGTTGCATAAACCACAAACATAACGAAGAGGCGTATTACAATAACAAACAAAATTTTAAATAACTAATTATGTAGCTCGCTATCGACTATAAAAATAAAACTTCCATTACAGCAGAATATTAAATTTGCTCATAAAGCTTATTAGATAGTTGGATTATAAAAATATTATAAAACAATTTTTTCTGATAATGACTGAGAAATAGCTAACGTTAAATATAAGCAATAATAGGTATTATGCGATGGTCTCACAATGGACCACAATGGACAATGATTGGGCATGCCAATTCGAATTAAATTTGTCACAAATCGTATATTACAGTTTGAAAGCCAATGGACTCGAAATCACACCACACCTTATATAACACAATGTTAATTTCGATCAGATTCCTTCATTTTATAATAGATAAATCAAATGTGAATGAACGTGAATGCAGTTTTCGAAATAGAAGTTATCATAAATAATGCTTTTAAGGCAACACTCATCTTCCAAAAAAATTCGAAATCAAACAATATCTTTTCAAGCTCTCTGATACCAAATTGGTTTTATACAGAAAATATCGGTTAATTTAAAAGATATCTTAATGGAATTTAGTACTTTAAATGTATAAAATCGGTTCAGTACTTCCCCCAGCTCCCATATACTTGTATGTCGGTCATAACATAAGATATCTTGATATATTAATGGGCAACACCAGTGTAACCCATGAAAAATTAGGCGATTTCGATAGATTTTTTCGAAGTTTATTACACATAATACACATAATAAGGTACATTTTCAACTATATTTCAATTTTTTTTTTCAAAAATATTTAAAAATAACTAAGGTTTTCGGAGGTGCCAAAAAGAAAATTTCCACAACTGCTGACATGATTCCGGCCGAAGGTTGAATTTACTATACAATGACCTACGATTTTTGAAAAATGTCAAAATTTAACAAAATGGCGTAGTTTTGAAAAAAATGTCGTTGTTTTAGATAAAAAAATGGTCGTTTTTTTAATGCCAAATTGACAATTTTCATCAAATCAAAAAGATCATAGGTCATTGTATAGTTATTATATTCAAGAATACTCAGTTTAAATTTCAGTTTTGAAAAATTGCGTTTCGAGAAAAACGTGTTTAAAATTTCGACTATATCAGCTTATGCCTGTGAGCGGTCGGTCTTTAGAACGCTGTCATTTAAAATCCATTCAAGATACGACCTTACCGTTTCCACGGGATATTTTTGAAAGTATAAACTATCGAATGAGCAAAAATAAAAAAAAAATCTATTTTTTTTAAATGTCACAATGGTATAGCCCCTTAAGAGACATTTTATGTGGGATATACTGTAAATTTGTGCCTATATCGAACCCGAAATTATTTTTTATTGATTTTCGTTATATTAGAAGACCTTGTTCAGAACATATCGAGCAATGTTTGAGTTATGTTAATAGAATGAATAAAATTATATGAAAATAATTCACGAGCATACTTCAATGATATCAGTCCTGGCCTTTAGGCCTTTTAGGACTATCTTTACCCACCAACTCTTCGTTGGACTTTATTCGGTGTATATTGGTTTTATCGGTCAGACCTTCACTGGCATATATACCATATTTACTAACTGAATTATAGTATGTCCATGGTCGGATTATAATTTAAGGCCCATAGACCCGTATGGCGTGCGAATGGTAAATAGTGTTGGTTCTTAGTTACATACACGGAATGAATAATAATAGTAGTAATCAAAAGCTTATGCTATACGTACAGACACATGTCTCTTTATGTACTATGTGCCGTGCTAGACTTTCACAATCTGTAGTAGTTCTCCCTATATATGTATATATCTAATTATATACATATATACGGGTGGAGTTAGTATATACTGCGCTTATTTGGCGCGTTTTTCACAAGGACGTTAGACTCGTCCACACAGTGGCGCATTGTTTCCAAACTTTACACACACTCAAGTCAAATGCGACATTAAGTGATTTAGTCACGCTTACCACAGCTTAACCGCAGCCGCTGCGTTGGGCTGTTGCTTTTAATCGATTTCATCAATGAAATTAACTTAGTCCCTCCCTGTTGACTTTTATTTATTCTGTTTACCCCAATTTCGCATTTGTTGCTTCGAAGTGTTTTATACCCGAACTCGAGTTTGTTGTACAGGTTACTTTGGCATTGTTGCATCAGGTGTTGTTTGTAACAGCCTAAGATATAAAGGAAATATTTTAAGTATTTAGTAATTTTGTTTTAAGAATGATCTTTATACATATCTTGATCGTTGAATGACATTTTCGACATAAGACTGAAAGCTTTTAAGTACTATATATATATATATAAATCCGTCCAGCAATCCCTCGTGTAAGTCGTGATATCTCTGTTAATTTTGATAAAATTTCATATACGAGCACAGGATTCCTTACTTGCCGTTATGTAATGTATATATTATAGTATATTCCAACAATAATCTGGAGGATGGGATCATGTGTAGAAGTTCACGCAAGTGAGGAAAGTTTTTGATTGTCATTCACTTGGGAGTGGCCAGAAACGATTCTTCTCCACATGGTTCAAGCAGCTCACGACTTCCGGTTTTAGACCAAGTATCCTCTGGGTAGCCAACAGACATCCGTTCGAAGGCGAGCTAAAGTGAGAAGGCGAAGCCCGCTTATGCGGTTGTGCGTAGGGCTTGGGACCCACCACATAAAAACGAAGTACCAATGAAAAATCTACGAAAGCCTCGGATGAGACACCTCCCTTTTGATGACGACCCCTGCAAACGTTTTAAGGATAATGATATAAGGGCATGCACCTGGAATGTCCGGACCTTTAATTGGGAAGGTGCCTCTGCCCAGCTGGTTATGTCCTCATACGACTCAAGGCTGACATCACCGCCATCCAAGAAGTGCGATGGACGGGACAAGGACGGAAGAAGGTGGGTCCTTGTGACATCTACTACAGCGGCCATATAAAGGAGCGCAAATTTGGTGTTGGATTTGTGGTGGGAGAGAGACTCCGTCGCAGAGTCCTGGCATTCACCCCGGTGGATGAACGTCTTGCCATAATCCGCATCAAAGCGAGGTTCTTCAACATATCGCTGATTTGCGCCCACGCCCCAACGGAAGAGAAGGACGATGTGACCAAAGATGCTTTCTATGAGCGCCTAGAACGCACCTATGAGCGCTGCCCCTGCCACGACGTAAAAGTCTTGTTTGGCGATTTTAACGCCAGGGTGGGTAAAGAAGGTGTCTTTGGCACAACAGTCGGAAAATTCAGCCTCCATGACGAAACATCGCCAAACGGCCTGAGGCTGATCGACTTCGCTGGGGCCCGAAATATGGTCGTCTGTAGTACCAGATTCCAGCATAAGAAAATACATCAAGCTACTTGGCTGTCTCCTGATCGAAACACGCGGAACCAAAAAGATCACGTTGTGATAGACGGAAGACATGTCTCCTGTGTTTTAGACGTGCGTACGCTCCGAGGACCAAATATAGACTCGGACCATTATCTGGTCGCAGCGAAGATACGCACCCGCCTCTGTGCAGCAAAGAATGCCCGTCAACAAACACAAGGAAGGTTCGACGTCGAAAAGCTGCAATCGCAACAGATAGCCACGAAATACTCTACTCGACTTGCACTCCTGCTCTCTGAGAGCACTCATCAGCATCTCGGTATAAGGGAACTGTGGAACGGCATCTCAAACTCATGCTGTCCTCTATTTCCTTCTTTACCATAGGAATATCAAGATCGTTATGGATATTTTCATTACGCATGTACCATGGTGAACCCGTTATTGTTCTAAGCATTTTAGATTGGAATCTCTGAATTATATCAATGTTGGTTGCACAGGTCGTACCCCACAGTTGAATACCATACATCCAAATCGGTTTTATGATTGCATTGTATAACAGGACTTTGTTGTCTAGGCTAAGTTTAGAATTTTTGTTTAGAAGCCAATTTAAATTTGCTGCTCTTAACTTCATGCAAGTTACTTTACTCGCTATATGTTTCCGCCACGTAAGCCTTCGATCCAGGTGAATCCCAAGATAGGTTACTTCATTCGCTTGGGGTACTAATACATTGTTTATTTTAACTGTCCGACATGTTTCTGGCCTTAGAGAAAATGTAACATGCTTGCATTTTTGCTCATTAATTTTTATACGCCAGTTGGCTAGCCATTCTTCGACACAAGTTAAGTGCTCCTCTAATACTCTTGATGCTCTAATGGGGCATTTGTTTCGGCTTACTATGGCTGTGTCATCCGCAAAAGTGGATGTCAATACGTTATTAGCTATTGGAATGCCTGCTGTATATATTATGTACAGAGTGGGGTTTAATACACTGCCCTGAGGTACACCGACCCTTATTGCTCGTTCTTCTGATATAAAATCTGCTACTTTAACCGTAAATTTCCTATTTCTTAAATATGACTCCAATGTTTTATGCAATTCGTAAGGTAAAACGTTTTTGATTTTCCATAAAAGGCCTTCATGCCAGACCTTATCGAACGCCTGAACTACATCGAGAAAAATAGCTGAACAGTACTCTCTGTGCTCGAATGCTTTCCTGATTTCGTTTGTAATTCTATTCACTTGCTCTACTGTGCCATGTTTAGCACGAAAACCGAATTGATGGGTTGGTATTATATTATTTTCGTGGAGGAAAGGAGACATTTTTGATAGTAAAACTTTTTCGAATATTTTGGATAGACATGGTAAGAGACTTATTGGTCTGTAGGAAGATGGTTGTGTTAAGTTTTTTCCAGGTTTATCTACCATGATGATCTGCGACTTTTTCCACGAAATTGGATAGTACCCGAAACCAAGAATTGCATTAAAGAGCAAAGAGAGCACTGATATAGCAATATTTGGCAACTCAATTAACATTTTTGGAGTAATATTATCGTGTCCTGAAGACTTTTTCGGATTTAGCTCTTTTAGGATCTTGATAATTTCATAAGTAGACGTCCTAATAGACACGCTTGACTCGTTTGCAATATTGGGCAAAGTTGGCAACTTAAAGTTGTTTTTTGGTCCATTGGGTTGAAATACCTTTTCTAGGTGATTTACAAAGCAATTTGCCTTTTCCTCATTACTGCGCGCCCAATTACCATTCGACTGTCTTATAGGCATCTTGGAATCTACTGGAGGCTTAAAATACTTTTGGGCTTTCCAAAGGCAGTTTTTCTTGCTAGAATTTGGACACAGGTGCTTGATATAATTTTCAGTATTGTATTCTTCATCGCGTTTAAGTGCTTTTTTTAACTTACGTGCAGCCGATTTCAGTTGACGCAGAGTTGAAGGGGGACGACTTAACTGCCATTCACGTCTCGCTTGCCTTTTCTCAATTACAAGCTTTTCTATTTCATTATTAGTCATGTTTCTAAAAACCTTAACTTTTCTTTTAGGTGTTGCCAAGACAGCTGCATTTGTTATTACATCATTGAATTCTCTTACGCTTTCATCAATATCTCTTCCTGTACTTATTTTTAAATCGATATTAATGTGGCTGCTGATATATTTTCTATATTTCAACCAGTTAGTTTTAAAAGATGTTAGAGATACTTTTGGCTCAACTATCATGGGCTGTTCGCATAACTTTATTAGTACAGGAGAATGATCTGAAGATAAGTCTGTACATGTATCTGCTGTTATTAGCGATCTATCTATATTTTTGACTACAGCAAAATCTATTAAGTCTGGTATTTTGTTTCTATCACTGGGCCAGTATGTCGGCTTACCAGGAGATATTATATCAAGGTTATTGTGCTTATTTATAATAGTGTAGTACAGCTGTCGTCCTTTCGGATTAATAAGACGTGAGCCCCAGTACATGTGTTTTACATTATAATCACCACCTGCTAGAAATCTTGGACCTAGCGTTCCAAAAAAATCTTTAAATTCGCAGTCTGTAATTTTAAAACGAGGTGGACAGTATATAGCCGTCAGATTGAGGTCAGAACCTCGATTTTTCAATGATATTGTTGTAGCTTGTAGCTGCGCTGTAGCATGTGGTTCTAAAGTATGGTGGTTTAGCCGATTTCTAACCAATACTGCTGTTCCACCGTGCGCCTTTCCATCTGGATGATTTGAAACATGAAGTCTATATCCCGCTATAAAGAAATTGTTTTTATTTGTTAAATGAGTTTCTGATATCAGCATAACATCTATGTTTTTTTCAGTCAGAAATCGGTTTGTGTTGGTTTACACCGTTGGCATTCCATATACAAATATTTAGTATACTCATTTTTTAGATAATAAGGTTTGTAACATTTGATTTTGAGATTTGATCAAATCTTGGATCATGTTTTGCATCGTAGACATGAATTGTGTCATACATTGAGTCAGATTTAGAATCATATTTTCAATACCTCCACTTGGTGGATTTTGCGGTTGTTGCATTTGCACAGCGTTGCCTTTTACCACATTTGCATAGCTTCCCTGGACAAGGATATCCTTAGAATTACCAGGTTTCGAACTCTGGTCTGTAATTACTACATTTTCGTTACGAGGGATATTCAACATTTGGTTACGACAAGCTTGAATTCCCAGTGACAATTTTGATTTCAAGTCTTTATATACAGGGCAGTCCCTGTAGTTAGCAGTATGATTTCCTCCACAGTTACTGCATTTTTTATTTGTATCCTCTTTTTTGAGAGTGCATTTTGATGTTGGGTGCAAATCACCACATACCACACAAACACTGCGTAGAGTGCAATATGATTTGGTATGCCCATACTCTTGGCAGTTAGTGCATTGTACCGGACCATTTCTTTTATGAGGTTCTTCAACGGTAATTCTACGATGGAGTAAATATTTTAAATTGTATATTGGGTGTGTTTCATTCTTTTTTATTGGATTAGAGTTTGGCAACAATTCAATTTTAAACATTGGTTGTGGTACTTTATTTCTATTGAAGATATTTACCACATTTTTAATTCCAAAGCCGCATTCTTCAAGGGCTTCTTTGATATCATTAGATTCTACCGAAGACTCAATGCCTTTTACAAGAGCTCTTCAGTTGATAAGAATAATAATTCTTGTTGTTATTTGACAAAAATTTCACTATATCCATAAAAATTTTTTCAGTGTAGGATTGTATTTTAGTTTCATCTATCTTGCCTTTTTTCAAAGGCACGATATGAAAATTGTTGGTACCTACAATTTCACTGAGTTTATCAACAAGTGCATTTGAGCTACGCTCACGTAAATATATTGGCGGCGGCTTGGCATTCGCGACTGTGGTGGCACCCTTCCCATCGTCGTCCAAACCATTGCTTAGTATGGCAAATCTGTTGCCATTTAAATTTCCAGGCTTATTTGTATTAAGCGTGGCGGGTTGAAACTTTTTGGCATTAACCGCTGTCTTGATTTCCTTTTTATGTTGACGTAGCGGTCAATGCCAGTCTGTACAGATTGTACTTTTCTCTTCGGTACATGCTCACCTTGCATTGTTTTTTCCATTGTTGTCCGCTCGTTTGCTGATACCTGCTTGGTTGATGTTGCCTGCTGATTTGTTGTTGCGCACTTGCTGTTTTTTTCAGTTTCTGCTGATCCCTTCTGCTGCTCGGCTGAGCGCTTCGATGACTCATCTTTCTCACCGTTTGATTGTTTATTTGAGAGAGCAGATTTTGCAGGCTCAACAAAGCTGAAGTAGGCGTTCAGAGAATGCCTACGACCTTGCTGTTGAGACTGCGCAGCGCTAGCGCTCATATGTTTGTTTTTTTTTTTTATTTGTTTGTTTTGTTCACTTTTATATGTTGTTTGTTATTTATTGTTATTTTAAACTAATTTGTTTTGTTTATGTTTTGTGTTTTGATTTAAAATTTCGAATACACAAGTTATTGGTTCTTTATTTTTTTTGTTTTGCTTTTATTATTAATTTATTATGAAAGTTTTCATGGAGCGCATTAAACACGTCCGTACTCTTTGAAAGCTTACACTCACTTCAGCTTGAGAAGCTGGCAGACAGAGGGAATGCTCGAAAATTTTATGAAAAAATGAAGCGACTTAACGAAGGTTTCAAGACCGGAGCATCCTCATGTAGAGACCAGGGTGGTAATCTGGTAACCGATGTCCAGAGCATACTGGGATTATGGAGGGAACACTTCTCCGACCTGCTGAATGGCAGTGAGAGTACAACACCAGGAGATGGCGAACCCGATCCCCCAATCGATGACGATGGAACAGATGTTCCATTACCCGACCATGAAGAAATTCGAATAGCAATTACCCGCTTGAAGAACAACAAAGCAGCGGGGGCCGATAAATTACCGGCAGAACTATTCAAATACGGCGGCGAAGAACTGATAAGGTGCATGCATCAGCTTCTTTGCAGAATATGGTCGGAAGAAAGCATGCCTGACGATTGGAATCTCAGTGTGCTCTGCCCACTCCATAAAAAGGGAGATCCCACAATCTGCGCCAATTACCGTGGGATCAACCTCCTAAATATCGCATACAAGGTTCTATCGAGCGTACTGTATGAAAGACTAAAGCCCACCGTCAACAAACTGATTGGACCTTATCAGTGTGGCTTTAGATCTGGAAAATCGACAACTGACCAGATATTCACCATGCGCCAAATCTTGGAGAAGACCCGTGAAAAGAGAATCGACACACACCACCTTTTTGTCGATTTTAAAGCTGCTTTCGAGAGCACGAAAAGGAGTTGCCTTTACGCCTCGATGTCTGAATTTGGTATCCCCGCAAAACTAATACGGCTGTGTAAATTGACGTTGAGCAACACCAAAAGCTCCGTCATGATTAGGAAGGACCTCTCCGAGCCGTTCGATACCAAACGAGGTTTTAGACAAGGTGACTCACTATCGTGCGACTTCTTTAACCTGATGCTGGAAAAAATTATAAGAGCTGCAGAGCTAAACCAAGAAGGTACAATCTTCTACAAGAGTGTACAGCTCCTGGCGTACGCCGATGATATTGATATCATCGGAAGCAACAACCGCGCCGTTTGTTCTGCTTTTTCCCGCATGGATAAGGAGGCGAAGCGAATGGGTCTGGAGGTGAATGAGGACAAGACGAAATATCGCCTGTCATCAAACAAACAGTCGGCGCATTCGCGTCTTGGCTCCCATGTCACTGTTGACAGTCATAACTTCGAGGTCGTAGATAATTTCGTATACCTGGGAACCAGCCGCAGCCAAGATGTGTTGATTTAAGAATATATGTATGTACATACGAGTCTATATACTAATTAAATTTTTAAAGCCATGTGGCAATCGGTAAATAGATGAAAAGAAAATGACTCGGTAGATAGAGATATTAGTAGTCATAAGGTGCCTACAAACCTCGTTATAGTCTTGTAGGGACTAAAACGGATATAGAAGGTTTTAAATTCATATGACTTAAAGCTGCTACGGCATTTAAAACGCAAACGCATAAAAATTACAATTACAAAAATTCAAAAATAAGATTTTTAGCTATTGCTAATTAATATATTTATTGATCGCAGCTTCCGATATTGTATGTCTATACATCTGAAGCTCTTACTCTGTGTCTTGTCGTGGAGTTCTTATTTCATTCCAAATGAACTGATTGTCAGACAATAAGATCTTTTGTCATACACCCGATGTGACCTCTAAGTTTTTCAGGAGATAGAAATAGGAAAATGTTTCAAATAAATTGTGGATCAGACTTACTACTTTAAGGTTAGCCTGTGTAATAGTTCTATGATGATAGCAGAGCATAATTTCGGTTGTTCCAGCTACATACATATTCAGTGGAGCTTCCATAGTTCGAACTTCTATAACTCGAACTTTTGAACTCGACTTTTGAGGCATGAGACGTCAAGACGTCAAGAGCATAACAATAGCAGACTACAACAAACAAAATTACAGAATAACTGTTTTAAGGCAGTAGTCTGCTTTAGAAGACGAAAAAAAGCGGTTTTTAGTATTTTTTTTTTTTGAAAGGGAAGGAAATGATTGCGGTAAACGGAATTTTAAGACGATAGTGTATATAGTACACGGCTTAAAAACAATATTTATTATTAATAAATATTGAAATTTTTTCAAAGTTGTAAGTATTTTTAAGGAGCACCTGGAGTCTGCACTTGTAAACCGGTGATGGAGGTCGTGCGATGCATCTGAAACAGTCGAACCAAATTTTTTTTTAATCTTTATAAGTTTATTTTCTTTATGAACTAAAAAAATACCGAAAAAGTTACAAAACTCCAAATTTTTTCGAAGTTTGAAAAAAAAAAAATCACTTTTTTAAGAAAAAAATTGACTTTAAGTTGCAAAACAAGTAGTTTAAATAATACTTTTGTCCAACTTTTTTAGTTCAAATAGAAGATAATTTAATACTGAAGCTAGATCACTTTGGTTTTTTTCGATCGGACATATGTATATTCTTTTTGCTATCGCCGGCACCGTTTTCTAACACTTGTGAAAATGAAAACTCGAGAAAACACTCTTTAAAGTGTGCCTGAGCATTCGCACCTGCTCGACGCTCGGCCACTAAAACTGCTCTAGCTTCAACAATATGTCGAATTGGCCTCTGGAATTTTAAAGACATATTCTTGGATAGTTTTGGAAGAGATTAAAAAAAAAAACAAAAAAATCGATTTTTTGAAGCCTGTAAAGCAGACTACTGTCTTAACCTATTAACGCCCAAGCCGAAACCGCGCATGTCAATTAATTTTAGTTGTTATTTATTATGTCATAAGTAGTAAAATATGAAGTTAAACAAGTAAGGAAGGGCTAAGTTCGGGTGTAACCGAACATTTTATACTCTCGCAATTTATTTATTTAACTTTATTTATATTAATAATACACAATTTGATCCACATATTCTTCATATATAATGCATAAAGTCCATAGTGGTTGTGAAGCGATTTAGCCTATTTTCACAATATATCATTGGGATGTAAGGAAACTATTATAAACCAAGTTTCATTGAAATCGGTCGAGTAGGTAATGAGATATGGTTTTTGACCCATAAGTGGGCGACGCCACGCCCATTTTTCACTTTGTAAAAAGATCTGAGTGTAGCTTCCATCTGCCATTTCCTATGTAAAATTTAGTGTTTCTGACGTTTTTGGTTATTGAGTTAACCCACTTTTAGTAATTTTCAACCTAACCTTTGTATGGGAGGGGGCGTGGTTATTATCCGATACTGTCATTTTTAGACTGTATAAGGAATTGGCTAAAAAAAACGACTGCAGAAAGTTTGGTTTATATAGCTCTATTGGTTTGCGAGATATATACAAAAAACCTATTTGGGGCGGAGCCACGCCCACTTCCCCAAAAAAAATACATCCAAATATGCCCCTTCATAGTGCGATGCTTCATACCAAATTTTATTTCCATAGCTTTATTTATGGCTTATTTATGGCACTTTATGTGTTTTAATTTTTACTCAAGTTACAGCTTGCACAGACGGACGGACGGACGGAGAGACAGACATTCGGATTTGAACTCCACTCTTCACCCTGATTGGTATATATAACCCTATATCTAACTCGTTTAGTTTTGGGTGTTACAAACAACCGTTATGTGAACAAAACTATAATACTCTCTTTAGCAACTATTGTTGCGAGAGTATAATAAACAAATTGCATGTACTTGTTGAGTTATAAAATGTAAATAAATAAAACTCTGCTTAAATCTATATTTCTATTCTATTTTATTTGAAAAATGATATGTTGTAATGAAAATTTTATAACTTAAAGTCTCTCTAACTCGAAGTTTTTTTGTGGATTATGGTGATTCGAGTTAGAGTATATGTACATTGATCGACGGTCATAGGAGTTAAGACTGGCGTTTCCGCTGGAAAGCTGTTGCGCCTTTCCTCTGTTCTTCCAGTTAACTTAAAGAGCAGACGTGATTACCATGTGAAATTGACATTACCAACCAATGCATTTATTAAAGTGAACGAAAGTCCGGTTGGTTGCTCATGAAAATAAAAACCGTTGTTTTTTCAATGGATTAAGAAAAAGCGCTTCATAGTTATTTCTAGAGTTAGTACTGCTGCAAAGGAACATCTGTTCCATACATAATGGTAAATATTTACTGATAACTGTTATACTCTTGTAATGCTCAACTGTGAACTTATAACATCAGCCTACACGAGCGTATTCAAAACATCATCCAAATGTGCATACGTATGTATATGTATGTGTGTATGTAATATTTATTTTTTTTAAGTGTATACCAGCGGCTTGTCGGAAACAAGGTGGAAAAACAGCAGGCACTCTTCCAAAAAAAATATGCACTTCCAAGTCTTCTGCATACATATATGTAAATGTATGAAAGTGCACATATGTTTGCGTTTTTACCCACGCTTATGCAGCAAAAACAAATGCATAAATTTTAAATCCGAGCGCCAATTCGCCTACCGTTATGATATTTTTGCGCTTCTATGCTAGTGTAGGAGCTTAATGGATGGTGGAGATTACCAGGAATAGCAATGAAACGTGCGCACGACTGCTATGTATGTATTAAAATGCCTTCATGTTATTGAAATCGAAAACCGTTATTTATGATATTAAATTTATTCAAACATTTTACTGGTCTAAAGACATGGCATATTTGAGTTCACAAATATTAAGACACAATATTTCAATAATTAAGCTAGCATTTCGTTAAACGTTTTGAATCAAGCGAGTATAGCAAATACATGCCTACAAAAAGAGTACAAACATACAATGTAACTTAAAATGTTACCAATTAAAAATTAATTAAGAAACAAAAACTTTTAAATTATTTAAGTGCTAAAGGTCTTTTTTTTTTTGCTTACCGTTATAAACGAATATACTGAATACATATAGCAACAACTAAAATAACTATTCCCTTAAATAGGCACAATAGAAAAGTAAAAACTTAAAACCAATATATAGGACATCACCAATAGAAAAACAATAGCTTAAGTCAATAAGCGGTAAATGCACACCAGCACTACGCCTGCGACTCGGTCTCGCTCACGCCCACAATGCTCTGCATACTTGGCTCGGACTCGGAACGTTTGTGTGTACGTTTTGGCACACGGCATGGGCGTTCCACTTGAGCGCTATCCTTTGTTGTTGTGCTACTGGTATTTAAAGAATTGTCAAGAAGTTCTTGTGGTAGCGATAATTCAGGTTCGCTGCGTGCCAGTTCCTCCTCGACAAAAGCATTAGCGTTGGCAATTGGCTCTAAGACTTTCTCATTAAGGCATACATCATCCAAGTCTACATCACTGTTGGAGAATAGCGCAGTAGCACCTAACTCAAGTGAGTTTTTCACATCCAACTCCACATCATTCGGATCGAGCGGCACGCTGGGCTTTGGTGCTGTTTTTACTACTTTAGGCGTTGAAGTTGAATTGTGTGATGTTGGCGCAAAAGCGCTTTGATCTACCGTTATAGAGCGCTGAAGTTGGTGTGTCGGTTGAATAGGTGATGTTGCAGTATCCGAACGCGAACGCGAGCTACCTGGCGTACTGGATAACGTAGAAAGGCCAGCCATTGTACCAACACTATTTACAATATTGCTAGCACTAGGAGCACCACCGCCGCTGCCACCAATTGGTGGTGCGTTTGTTACCGAGCTTGGCGTCGAATTGTTTTTTTCGTCTTGATGTTCTTTCATTAATTTACAGGCTTTACCCAAAGCACAGATGGTCAAACAAATGCGCAAACCCAATACAAATATGTAAGCCAAACCAAAAAGCACCCATGCGGCGACATTATTGAAAGAGACTGCTGAATAAATGGCTTTTATTAGCACAACGCCAAGAGGAAACGGTATAAAACCCATACGGCGTGCAACCAAATCTGAATGATCTGAAAACGCGTGCTTCTGGCGTGTCTGTGTCATGTCATAAGCTAAGCTGGTGGTATATTCACGATAAATGTACTCTGGTATCTCGTTGAAACGTGTAATGAATGCGTGTTTGATCCAATCAATTAGAACCTCAGTCACTAGCACAGCAATGCAGTCGGGCACCATTACACAGAACTGACTCAAACTCCAGTCGAATTCTTTCATTGTTTGTATCATTACAATGAATAGCAGCACCCCCAAATGGAAACGTTCACGTACATCACTACAGGTCAATTGGAAGAGGTTATTTTTGTCGAATTTCTTGAACACTGAACCTTTCAGTTCGACGAAATTATTGGAAATCATTATCGTAAGTAAACCTTTGTTGTTGGAATTTACGGCCACATTCAATGTGGTCGCCTGGAACATTAAAAAGCAAATTATTATGTCACGAATTTTAAAATATATTACAATACTCACCTGGAACATAATAAGGAAACTATGCAGCAAAACGTATATCAGCGCAAAGACAATGTGTGTCACCAGTCCAAAGTGTTCACGTTTCGAATTCTTGGGTTCAGTTGCTGTCCAAAAGAGCGCATCAATAGTGTCCTGCCCGAAAGCTGATAATAAACGATCACCAACCTCAATCATGTTATAAAAAATGTATAGCTTTATAATTGATTGAGATTTAATTATGTGATAAACACGATTTGTGTCTACGGAAAGCATCAAAAATGTACACGCAATCCATATGGTGCCTTTTAGCAAATCACAAATTTCTGCCGGTGTCAAAAGTCGTTGAGTGCGCCTTCGTAAGCCCAAGCAACTAGCAATAGGTCGTGAAAAAAGTGCCCATGTGGCCAAAACGAAACGTACAGGAAGGAAAGTGTGTATGTAAAGGAACGAATCTGCACATTGCATTATACCGTACACAATAAAACGTTCCAGATCGCGCGGTATGCGCATAAAAGAGTAAATTTTTTGTCTACGCGCTGTGTAACGCTCCTCATCATGTTCCAATATATAACCACGGGTCAACTCAACCTTGAAAAAGTCCATAAATGAGGGCGATGGTTCTGTGAACAATAAAATACATTTTACATTTAAGTTATAAAATACACCACTTGTTTGCACGGATCTACACCAACGCCCACTCACCTTTTTTTCGATGCTCTTTGTCCTCCCCATTTTGTTTTACGTTTGCTCCTTTGGCAGTACTACTTCCACCGCTATTTCGCTTGTGTTCATCATCGAAAATTTCATCAACACGACTATGAAAATTCAGTTCTCCACGAAAGCGGAGCTTCTTCGTAGGAGTAACTATACCTACTTCATCCTTTGTCCGAGACATATTTCGATGGCTTATCTTACACAGAAACGATATTCAAATTGCTTTTCTCAGCTGCAAAAGTTTGTTTTTGTAATGTTTTGTTTTGCTCCTAAATTGTCAATATAGCAAAATAAGTGAACACGAATAACCGACAGCAAAAGGAAACTGAAGAAACCGGTGTTGAAAGTGGATACAGAAATTAGAAATTTTGTTTCAATTTGCATGAAGAAATTACACAATTTATTGTTAATTCGTCCTAATCCTCACTTCGTAAACACATGTGAATTGGAGAAATTCCTCTACTTTAATTTTTGTTAACCAATTAAGACAGTTCAGAGAAAAGCAAAATGCTCCAAATGTATGCAGCAACAAAAAAAATTAATCGTCATATGCATTTTTTGCATTATATTTCATTAAATTTAAAATAAATAATCATAAAAATAATCGATTGGCTTATATTGTTATATTTTTTTATATTCAAATTGCGTATCCTATATATTTTTGTATAAAAGTGTATATTTTAGATAAACGATATCGAATCAGTTTAACAACAAGCAAAAATAGTTGGCAACTCTTGCATTTTTCTAATTAGCGCAAAACAGCTGATGAGTTGACGAGTAAAAAAACTACTATTTTGACGTTTAAATTGTCATATAATAGGCTTTCAAATCAGATCGATAAAATATTACTGAAAAGTGCGAGGAAAATCCCGGTTAGATGAAAATATTGACGAAAAATTAATAAGTTATCCTACGACATTACGCTAAATGTAAAGTGTGTGTTTAAATATTTGGCAACCAAAGTGTAATTCATACAAAATGGGCGAAACTGCTCCAATGCCTTCGCCAAAAACCCAAGAGGTAGCAAGTACTAGTGTTTCTACCAACAACGAAACGATTACGCAGCAACAGCAGCAGCCTTTGAAGATGAAGGTGCTGATTATTGGTGCAGGCATGGCAGGACTTTCTGCCGCAAATCATTTTCTACACAATGGATGCAATGACTTTCGTATACTTGAAGCACGTAGCCGGATCGGCGGTCGTATTATATCAATACCGCTGCGTTCACAAAGAGTAAGGCGTGTTTATAATATATTGAATTCCTTTAAGCGATTCATAATAAGTCAGAATATTTATGGAGTAAGGGAATTGGAAAATATTTAAGCAATTATGTAAGCAAGCAGGGGGCGTTTTTTACATTAATGTGCGTAATTCTTTCGCAATATCGTATTTACAACTTAGATATTTGCCAACTAGAAATTTGTTATATATGTATACATCCGAAAAGGCTAAAACGTTTGCCAAAATTAGCTTGCACTTCCGCATGTTGTGACCTATTCTCTTGGCTATTATTAGGCTATATCAAAACTGCTTCCTGGTAAAATCTAATTTCTAATAATTCTGCGTTTGCTTATATTCATTTTATTCACATTATTTGTTAAATGGTAGATATTTAAGCATATGATGATGAATATATATACAAATTTCAATGTGTATCCACTCGGCTGGTCATAAATCTACATTGCTATTATTTGAAAGGATGAAAACACATGCAATTATAGTAATGAATAGTAAGTAAATGAGTAATTAAAATATATTTAAAGTATTTTTGGAAAATAATTGTGTCATTCTGTTAGTATTAATTCATTCATGTTATAGTATTAATTCATTTTAATATGATTTATATAACCCAATTATATACAAAGTTATGAACTTTATATTTATTTATTATAGTAACCCACATTTTGCAAATATCCCTGATTAATATGATATTGGATTGTATACATTATGTGGGCAGCGGTGTTAGAATAGGTCTAATCTTAGTTTAGATATTATAAAGCGTTATGACTACTCAATATTGAAAGGCAATGAAGAATATGTGTAAACTTTATAGCAAATGTTGTTCAACTATCAACATTAAAAAACATTATCGGTTAAAACTTTATTAGATTATCAAGTGTAAGCTGAACAAGTGCAAGATCAATAAAATATGTTTGTACAAGAACACACGTACGATAATTGGTGTAAGTTTTAGACATGCACGTAGTCACAATCACCTTGAAACTACATTTCCGATAATAATAATTCGATTAATTATATTGCACATTTCATATGTACACACGTGTGGAAATGCAAAAGAAGCAAACGTAAATTAATAAACATGGTGGATTTATACGCATGTGAAGCTTTGCCGGTAAACGATAAAAACAATACGATGTTACGCCTCAATGGGTTTATTGCAAATTCGTTAAAAAGTGTATAAAACGGAAGTGAAGCAAACACACCTTGAAACATTGCATTATTTAAAAAAAATAAATACATATTTACGATCGCTTTGAAGCAAAATTTAGACTGATATATGTACGTACGTACAAAAATAATTAATTAAATTGACATGATATCATCCAGAAATAGTTTAAACTTATTTATTTGATTTAAATAGGTGCACATTCATACTATATATATGTATGTACATTTGTATAGATATGCATAAGAGCGCAGAATTGAAGGTTGGTTGGTACACCTACTGATCTAGGTTATAATTAGCTGTCACTTCAGCGTAACAATCAACTAGTTTTTGATATAGTATTCTCACATTACATATGTATATCGTTGCGCATAATAAAAGAAAAATAAAGTAGAACCTAATTATCACAGCAGCACCAATCCGAATAATGACAACCAACACGAAATTTTGTCAGGGAATGTTTATTATCTAAAATATCCACGGAATTCGTGTACGCTATATACATATGTAACTTAGTTTATGCACTATTTATTCCGGGTACTTTTATAAAAAAATGTCACGAACTATTTTAATTATGCATTTTCATTTGTTAATAAGTTTTAAAATTGTTATATTTATCCAGGTCGAACTTGGCGCCAATTGGATACACGGCGTTTTAGGCAATCCAATTTTCGAGATTGCCGTACAACACGGACTAGTCAGCGTAGTTAATATACCGAAACCGCACACGGTTATTGCCACAACAGAAGATGGCAATCAGGTTCCTTTTAATATACTGCAAGAGATTTACGAGGCCTACGTGTGCTTTTTGCGACGTTGTGATGAGTACTTTATGTGTCAATATAGCCCACCGCCGGACATTAATAGCGTGGGCGAGCATATTAATTATGAAATTGAAATTTACCTAAGCTCTATACAGGATCCGAAAGAGAAGCGCTTGAAACAATTGATCTTCAATTGCTTGCTAAAGCGCGAGACCTGTATTACTGGCTGCACCAATATGAACGAAGTGGATCTGCTGGAATTAGGTATGTGTTTCGTTGGTTTTAAATATGCATTTTTAATTTTATTTTCATTTTAACCAACAGGTAGTTACACAGAGTTGCAAGGCGGAAATATTGTGCCCCCACAAGGCTACAGTTCTATATTGCGACCGCTATCCGCATCTATACCGAAAGAGGCAATAATTACTAAATGTCCGGTGAAGAAAATTCATTGGAAACGGAAAAAGACGCTTACTGGTCTGGAGACAGTGGATGAGAATTCTGAAGATGATGATTCAGATGATACCGAAAAGACAGTCACTGAAGTGCCGACAGCAGCAGCACTAGCAGCGTCAGCGGTTAAGTCTAACGCAGCCGTAGTACGTGAAAAATCGACTGAGTCAGATGATAACTGTGATGCAAGTGGTAATTTGATTGACGCTGCTGTGAGAGTAGACTGTGAAGATGGGCGTACCTTCTATGCTGATCATGTGATATGTACCATACCGTTGGGTGTGCTTAAAGCTACACACAAAACGATCTTCACACCCGAATTGCCACATTACAAACAAGAGGCAATTGAGAATCTAATGTTTGGCACAGTGGATAAAATATATCTTGAATACGATCGGCCCTTCATGAGCACCTCCATTTCGGAAATAATGCTGTTATGGGATGATGACAAATACGACTTACATCTTTCCGACGAAGAACGCAATTCCAAGGAGTATTTAAGCAAGAATTGGTACAAAAAGATTTACTCATTCGCGAAGGTGTCTGAAACGTTGCTACTGGGTTGGGTTTCCGGACGAGAAGCTGACTACATGGAAACGTTGTCGCATGAGGAAGTCGCAGAAAAGTGCACAGAAATATTGCGTGCATTTCTAAAAGATCCGTATGTGCCGAAACCCAAGCTTTGTGTGTGGTATGTTTACATTAAAAATTCGCTATAAATATTATTCAATAACTAAATATTTTTTTTTTGCTTTAGCACAAGTTGGAAGTCGCAGCCTTACACGCGTGGCTCGTACACATCGATACCTATTGGTGCAACACAAGAGGATATTGAATTGTTAGCGCAGCCACTCTACGTCAATCCACAAGCGCAGAAGGTATGTGTTATTTGAAGGGATAGTACTTTACAACCCGCTGTTATTAGTAAAGATTTTCGAAAATTTAATTTTTTTCTTTTAAAATTACCACTCATTTATTATATAATTGCGTTTTTCCTTTCAGCCCGCAGTATTGTTCGCCGGCGAGCATACACACTCCAATTTTTATTCAACCGTACATGGTGCCTATTTGACCGGTCGCACAGCCGCTCAGTACATACTCTCTACAGATGAACCGGTCGAAGTCGTTATGGAAGCTGACTCCAGTGATTTAAGCTCTTGGATACAAGGCATTTCGCTGGAATAAAGTCTTACTTACACATACACACCCACACATACACCATAGTGGTTTGAAAAGCAAATGCAACGAAAGTGTAGTGAAGCGAGACAGTGTACTTCCATGCAGTTATTACACAACGTTTAAGTTTAGTGTATTTGTAAGCTTCTCTTGAACCTTTAAACATTTGTTAAAGAGCTGTTGTATGTATATAGTTAATTTAAGCAGTTTATATTTAAGATTATTGTGTTTTCTATTTAACAACAACCACTGATAATGCCTCAAAATGTTTTGATTAACTTTCGAAATTCATATTTTTTTTTTGTTTTTTAGTATAGTTAGCTTAGGTACTTTTATAAAGTGCGATATTCGTGATATGCATACAAGTTGAGAGTATGACAGTAAAAAAATAATTGCAATATTTTATAATATCTTAATTTTTTTATAACTTAAAAAGTCACAAGTTATTTATACATTTAAATCAGTGCTAGTTTTTTTGTAAATTGTTGCAAATTCTTTCAATTATTTGCACCTTCTATTCTTTTTGCTTATACTGCCAAAATTGTGTCTATACAAACTTTTATATTTTGTAGTTTCTACTTTATTATATTTTTAGTAAATTCGCTATAATTAAAATAATTTATTTATTTATTTTGCAAAATAAACTGTCCATTATAATTTACACGCTTTTATTTTTATTTTCTACATTTTAGCAAATTATTATTAGAATTTGTTAACACTTTTAATATATGGAATGTATGTAGTAGGTTAAAACTGATATTATATTAAGGTAATGAAATATGTACTTTAAAATTGATTGAATCCAATATTTGATAATTCAATACTCCTATTCAGTATATTTACTTGTATTTTCAAATAGTGTTTTAACATTAAAGACCGTAGTATTAAGTAAAAGTAGGTTAAAAGTGCAGAAGAAAGTGAAAGAATCTAAGCGAAAATTTCAATGTTGGTTCGTTATTTAAGTTATTCGATAATATTTATTTAAATACAAATACATACAGACATCACGCCTAATACATGTAAACACAGAAAATAATATACAAACATTACTCTTAATAACTGCACAAGAATGAATTGTAGAATATGGTCACTGCGTGTGTATACTTTTTGATAAAACTGTACCGGATAAAGTTATTTAAGTTTTAAGAGTTTGTATCTTGAATGTACCAAGTTATGGAAAATGTGAAACGAACATTTTGTTATATAATTTAAAAGCAAAGCTATTGGCCGAAACAAGAATCAAAGTGTGTGATGGAAAATACTTACACCTTACATATATGTACATACATATGTACGAATGTATGTATGTGATATTGTGCGCCTTGCACTGCGCTGACTATTTGTAATGCATTTTAAAACGTTTACTTTTGTTGAAAACACCAATGCATAAAATTACTAATAATTACTGCATGTTGATTTATTCTGTTTTATTATAATATAAAGAAAATGTGTAGCGAAATTTATATACATACATATTATATATTTCCATATTAAGCAAGATACGTGTATTACAAAAACACAAACGTTTCAACTTGCGCTGAAAATATTTATGTTTACTTGAGCCACAAATACATAATAAACGAATTAAAGTGTAATGAAATTGTTTTTGTTTTGTTTTTAAGTGAAATTTTCGAAAAAACAAGAAAAAACCTTAACTTCGGCTGTACCGAAGCTAATATACCCTTCACAGGTGCATTTCTTTTAGTAACTATGTGTTTAAGCACATCTAAAGACGTAAAAAAATGTAAGTAAAAATGAAGATATGTAGTAAAATGCGGAAGTTTTCCATACAAGCCCTTGATTCCGATCGTTAAGTATGTATGACAGCTATATGATATAGTGGTCCGATATCGGCAGTTCCGACAAATGAGCAGCTTCTTGAAGAGAAAATAACATCTGCAAATTTTCAATATCTTAAAAACTGAAGGACTAGTTCGTATATATACAGACAGACGGACGGACGGACAGACAGACGGACATGGCTAAATCGACTCAGTTCAAAATACTGATCATTTATATATATACCTTATAGGGCCTCCGACACTTCTTTCTGGGTGTTACAAACCTGTTTAGGATATAATAAGTTCTCAGCAGAATATTTAATCTGGCGCCATTAACGACAGACAACATAGCATGAAATCTCAACCAACTTGGTTCTAAAATATATGCAGTAAGTGTTGTTGTGAAAGCAAAATAGAAAAATATCACAGTTGTCAACCGGGTGTCGGTTTTGGCATAGGTCAATAACTGGTGACTCTTGACTCGCTTTAAATTAAGGAAATCGCTCGATAGGGGGTCGTCTTGCTTGAAACCGTTTGGTATCGAATGGCATGGGATAGGTCCGGATCCCGCGATATTTAGGGTAGAGCACACTCCGGTTCCAGTCGTTAGGCATGCGTTCTTCCTACCATAAGTGGCAAAGGAGTGGATGCATGAGCACTATCTGTTCCTCGCCGCCGTATCGAATACCTCGGTCGGTAGGCCGTCGTAGCCTGCGTCTATTCGAACTTCGTTATGGTCAGAAGGTGGTACGACAATGTTGTCGTCAACAATTGCGAATTCGGATTATATTTCCATGCTATCGACATCATTTCTATCAGAGATTGATCCCTCAATATCCTTAGAATTCTCAGGGCATCTGTCATCATATTGCATATATAGGTTCGAAGCCTCTAGTTAGATATTTTCCGATAAAAGTCTCGGGTCATGTTCCTATTCGTAAGGATCTAAAGCTCCTCACGCTCTGTATTTCTGTCTATCTCTTCTTCCTTTTGAAAATAAGTTTATCTTCCCTTCTATTCTCACGATATCGGTCCTTAACAGCTCGCGTCGCTGCAGTAGAAAAATATCCCTCACATAATTTTAAGGATTAAGTTGTTATACTATAATATGATAAATACATCCGCATTCATTTGTCTAATCATTTATCATGTTTATTCCAAGTATCAACATTCGTTGATCTCCTACAAAGCTTTCACTAAACCGATTTTATATATTTTTATATATATAAAAAAACGGTTTGGGATATCAATGAAATTCTTTATTACTGTGAAAATACATTCGATGCCATTATGTATGGAACTCGATTTCTTTTGCATAGCCACCACTGACACGCTTGCAGAAGTCCAGACGCTGAAAACAATTTTCGACGGTTTTCAAGCATAAATCGGCCGATTCTGCTGCAATTTCTCGTTTGATAAAACGCAATTTTTTTGGGATGCAATTGTGACTCATGGAATAGGTGTGGATTGCCAATAACGCATATTTTGCTTCGTCCATTCAGCCTGAGATGAGCCTCATCGTTACGTAGGGCGTAGCGCTCTTAAGTTGAGGCCTTTGACCCCGAATTTCGGTAGTAAATTTTAATAATTTCGACTCGTTGTTGGATCGTATATCTTTCCACGATGAAATGACAAACCTTACTGAAGAAAAATACGGCCTCGATTGCTGTACCTATCGGTCTACTTTTGTAGCTTCACTTTTGAAAAGCCCTTTCAAAAACCCCTTTATAATCATTTAAACAATCCAACTTATTAAAGATGCGTATTTAAAAATTATGTGAAATTCTTATTTAAAAACTTGTGTCCAAAAAAAAGCTTTTGCCGTGGACATTATATTTTGTTGTTTGTTGAACTTTTTCAAACATTCGTCTTAGCCGTAACCAGAAAAACAATTGCAATCTGGACAAATACTGTTTCCTTTATTTTTTTCTGTCCAACCTAAGTCTAGTATTATTTTTTGATAATACAACAACATTAAACTGTTCAGAAACTAACCAGATTTTACTAAGATAACTGAGTTTGTTAAAATGAATCTCTCGAGCAAAGCTTTGCGGGTTATATGTAACCGTTATCCGGTTAAGTTCTTATTTTTATCAAAAGCAATAAATCAATAGAGTTTGTATCTAGTTTTATCTCCGAGTAGCCATAAAACTGAATGTTGAATTAGATAAATCAGATAAAAATACTATAATAAATCTAATACAATATTGTGTGGCTTTTTTAATATACTGATCTGAGGAGGAACATAAATAGCAACAATAAAGAATATACATTTTACCATTAATTAATTTCTGCAGAACTAAAGAAAAGTGTATATGAGCTGGAAAGCTTGTTCGTCAGTTTTTTGTTTAAGCTTCAGTACCGACAACATTTAGAACGGAAATAAAAGCTTTAGCTAGAACTAACAAAGAGCTTATTTAATTAATATGCTTAAAAAAATTGTTGCAATAAATAAACGCTGTACCAAAATAGTTACTTTTTTAAAGTTGTGATCAAACTTATATTCATGCTATAATATATAAATACAGTGGAACTTCTCTAACTCGAAACGTGTCGGCTCTTGCCGTCTGTATCTCATCTCATCATTTGTTACACAATTTATGAAATCTATAAGTGTAATATCAAATTTTTTTTTTTGCCTCCATACGAATATAGGGACTTCTTTAAAATTATCCTTTGATAGTAAAATTTTAAATTCTGTATTATGCCCTGGTCGAAAAGTTCGATTTATGGAAGCAAATTTCTATGAAATTTGATTTCTAAACGCTATTGCTAATTCAAAATAGCGAGTTATGGAGATCTTCGATTTATAGAAGTTCGAGTTATGGAAGTTCCACTGTATTTCTGAAAAGCTTCCGAGAGCTTACGCTTTTCCCGCGATAATAATTTCTTACATTAAGTGTAACGGGCACTGCACCATTCAAGCATCTTTCTAAAATTGAAAATTTCCATCCTCAAGTTACTTTTAAAAGCTTTCGCCGCTAAAGTATGGCTTTCCCTGCAGGGTTGTAATCGGCTCACTTCTTATGACACCACTACACAAGCATACATTCACATTCACATCAATATGCTTATTCTTGAGCTGATAGCAGAGAACGTTAAATATAGAGAAGGTCCAATTGCGGACCAGCGTGTGAATTGTCAAAATCTAACAAAACACGATGAGCGTGTTTCACCTCAGCCAGCTCGGAAGGAGAAATTTTAACAGCGTCACGTTAACATTGCTGAGCATTAAATGAAAAATATGCTCAGAGATTTACATTTCTATTATATCGGGATGTTAGCCCGTTTGCTTATATATTGATACATTTATATGCAATCATATGTGCTAATATGATATTTATTTATGACTGCATGCAAAATTTATTCAATTCAAATAAATTATGCGATTTCAGAGGCATATTTGTCGGCATGTTTAAACGGACCTACATATGAATGTTATGTTTTAAAATAATATACCTACTTTCATAAAAAATGTTTTTATTTTTATATTAAATGCATTTCTTACAATACTAAAATTAACTACATATTTCATTATATGAGACTTGTATATACATACATGTGTATACCGAGATATATACAAAAGCGCTTACGTACATACATACATATGTAGATGCATATGTATGGACATCTTCCAAAATTCGTATTGTCTCGTTATCACTTATCAGTGAAGGTCATATGCACACATTGTTACATATGCATATATATAAATATGTTTGTATGTCATTGACGAACAAGTAATGCATACACAAACTTACATTCGCATATGCGTACACGTAAGTTTGTCACCATCACAAAAAATCAAAAGTATTTTCTACAAAAACAACAAGCGCCTCAAACGCATAAGCAGCATCACAAGTCAATATGGCAGCCAATCAACGAAGCCAAATTTTGTAGTACATACAACAAAACCATTTTCATTCATGAACGCAAGCGCACATTCACTTGGCAAAGTTGCTTCATTCATAAAAGCAACGCCATACACAACTCCCTGCGCATGCCATGTCTACAAACGGCTTTTCGCGACGATGACAAAAATCATAAATTGAAGATTTTTCTAATGTTCCCTCAAGAAGGAAAATTTACAACATCGCAAAAACCTAGGTACAAAAATGGCAACATAGCCCTTGAGTCGATTTTAAATATTTTTCAGGAAAAATTCTGATCAAAGTCTCGCAAAAAATTATGTAGATATGTTTGCATGCTCATACATATTCATACGTATTTACGACAAGTCGATTTTCTACCAACAAAGCAATGTTGCGTCGCTTTGGTGTCGCGCAGGCGGCCATCAATCTTTCGACACATCGAACTTTACAGAGGCGTTTCAAGTGATCCCTCCGTAATTATAACTGCGTTAAATATGTATTGTATAGTATTGACCTACCATTAGCAAATACAAATAATTAAATGTATTTAAATATTCTACCAATATATTATGCCATATTTCAATGTACTTTCTGTAAGAATCAAGACATAAAAATTTAAACGATAACATGAGTTGGGGACCTGGACCCTTCCCTTCGAACGTGCGACACTGCTTTGACTTGAGAACAAAAAATCACAATTTGCGGCCATTCGTTGTCTGTGGCAACGAAGATTTTACAACAAACCATGAGGCTCATATTTACGCACATATGCATGTAAACAAATTTACAAACATTATGCGTATGGTTCTTTCAATTTTGTTTACATGCACACATAATTACAAATTATGCGCCAACTTTTATTCTTTTGGTATATTATCGAAACTTTTAATAACCAAAGAAAATAAATATTCATATGTATGCAGTATATAATTATATTATATTTTAACATATGTATATAAAATAATTATTTCATTATATACTTCAAAGCATTTTCTGGAATAAATCATAAAGTTTTGCATATATACGTATGTATTTTGATATTAAATGTAAATGAAATTATATAGCGAGTCGTTTGCGCACTGTATATAAGCGAATCTGTAAGCGTACAGTTATTAACATTCAAATTAACACAATTTTTCTCATTTAACACTGAAACCGCTCAATTCTGCTATTTTCGAGTGCGCCGATGTTAAACCTGTGGTGAAACACGCCAATAATTTTCTGTGGTGAAACACGCTCATCTTGGCGAGTACCCCTGCGAAAAGAGGACCACTTTGACAATCGGCACACCATGAACCTTCTCTATATTATACGTTCTCTGCTGATAGTTTGAATAGGTAGAGAGTGTAGCGCTATCGCACAACTCCAAGCACTCAAACGAACGGGCAACCGGTTGCTTAGTGGGGTAAGCTACAGACCATCTAGTTTCAGTTTGCTTTTGTACGCCAGTCGATTTGGTACGTTTGAAACGGACGTGGTCGCGACGTTAATATAAATACTTACATATAATTGTAGCAACTCTCAAAGAGACTTCTTCACTTTTTATTTGAAAGCAAAAAACACTTAGCGCAAATATGTCATACCACAAGCCAGAAGCCAAAGCTATTCAGGAGCTTAAAGACATCGCTCAACGTTTGCGTATCCATTCAATTACGTCAACACAGGCATCTAAATCGGGGTATGTATTCATTTTGTACCAAAATTCTAAATCATATACGAATTAGTGGCGTGACTTGCAATGGAAGAATACTGAAAAGTAGCCGTATGTGGCGTACCTTGCACTGTTTCTCAAATACGTGTATAAATATATATTTGTGTGTATTTAGGAGCATAGTGAGTAAAGTTTTCAGTCAAGCATTTTAAGTTCCTGTGCAGCTGAGCGCTGCTTCATTGGAGCAAAGGTGACCGGCAAAATGAAATGTTGTTGCAGTGCAACCACGTGGTTCCGCCGCAAATGCATAGCGTAGACAACACTCCTTTTATCACATTCCTGATAACCTCTAACTTTAAACTTTCTTTAGCTGTTCTCAAATATTGTCGATTGAAACGAAAATACACTATTTGAGTTGACCTTTGTTGACATTCGCTGGAAACTGACGTCGCTTATCGTGTTAAGTAGCCACATAGCAATGCACATACTTACTTTTATACAAATACTTGCATATGTATGTATGTTGGTATGAATATAAATTTACCGATGAGGTGTTATGGTGGAGAGCAAGCAGAGAACGTTAAATATAGAGAAGGTCCAATTGCGGACCAGCGTGTGAATTGTCAAAATCTAACAAAACACGATGAGCGTGTTTCACCTCAGCCAGCTCGGAAGGAGAAATTTTAACAGCGTCACGTTAACATTGCTGAGCATTAAATGAAAAATATGCTCAGAGATTTACATTTCTATTATATCGGGATGTTAGCCCGTTTGCTTATATATTGATACATTTATATGCAATCATATGTGCTAATATGATATTTATTTATGACTGCATGCAAAATTTATTCAATTCAAATAAATTATGCGATTTCAGAGGCATATTTGTCGGCATGTTTAAACGGACCTACATATGAATGTTATGTTTTAAAATAATATACCTACTTTCATAAAAAATGTTTTTATTTTTATATTAAATGCATTTCTTACAATACTAAAATTAACTACATATTTCATTATATGAGACTTGTATATACATACATGTGTATACCGAGATATATACAAAAGCGCTTACGTACATACATACATATGTAGATGCATATGTATGGACATCTTCCAAAATTCGTATTGTCTCGTTATCACTTATCAGTGAAGGTCATATGCACACATTGTTACATATGCATATATATAAATATGTTTGTATGTCATTGACGAACAAGTAATGCATACACAAACTTACATTCGCATATGCGTACACGTAAGTTTGTCACCATCACAAAAAATCAAAAGTATTTTCTACAAAAACAACAAGCGCCTCAAACGCATAAGCAGCATCACAAGTCAATATGGCAGCCAATCAACGAAGCCAAATTTTGTAGTACATACAACAAAACCATTTTCATTCATGAACGCAAGCGCACATTCACTTGGCAAAGTTGCTTCATTCATAAAAGCAACGCCATACACAACTCCCTGCGCATGCCATGTCTACAAACGGCTTTTCGCGACGATGACAAAAATCATAAATTGAAGATTTTTCTAATGTTCCCTCAAGAAGGAAAATTTACAACATCGCAAAAACCTAGGTACAAAAATGGCAACATAGCCCTTGAGTCGATTTTAAATATTTTTCAGGAAAAATTCTGATCAAAGTCTCGCAAAAAATTATGTAGATATGTTTGCATGCTCATACATATTCATACGTATTTACGACAAGTCGATTTTCTACCAACAAAGCAATGTTGCGTCGCTTTGGTGTCGCGCAGGCGGCCATCAATCTTTCGACACATCGAACTTTACAGAGGCGTTTCAAGTGATCCCTCCGTAATTATAACTGCGTTAAATATGTATTGTATAGTATTGACCTACCATTAGCAAATACAAATAATTAAATGTATTTAAATATTCTACCAATATATTATGCCATATTTCAATGTACTTTCTGTAAGAATCAAGACATAAAAATTTAAACGATAACATGAGTTGGGGACCTGGACCCTTCCCTTCGAACGTGCGACACTGCTTTGACTTGAGAACAAAAAATCACAATTTGCGGCCATTCGTTGTCTGTGGCAACGAAGATTTTACAACAAACCATGAGGCTCATATTTACGCACATATGCATGTAAACAAATTTACAAACATTATGCGTATGGTTCTTTCAATTTTGTTTACATGCACACATAATTACAAATTATGCGCCAACTTTTATTCTTTTGGTATATTATCGAAACTTTTAATAACCAAAGAAAATAAATATTCATATGTATGCAGTATATAATTATATTATATTTTAACATATGTATATAAAATAATTATTTCATTATATACTTCAAAGCATTTTCTGGAATAAATCATAAAGTTTTGCATATATACGTATGTATTTTGATATTAAATGTAAATGAAATTATATAGCGAGTCGTTTGCGCACTGTATATAAGCGAATCTGTAAGCGTACAGTTATTAACATTCAAATTAACACAATTTTTCTCATTTAACACTGAAACCGCTCAATTCTGCTATTTTCGAGTGCGCCGATGTTAAACCTGTGGTGAAACACGCCAATAATTTTCTGTGGTGAAACACGCTCATCTTGGCGAGTACCCCTGCGAAAAGAGGACCACTTTGACAATCGGCACACCATGAACCTTCTCTATATTATACGTTCTCTGGAGCAAGGTTCTAATGGAGCTGCGCAAATATAATCGCATAGCACCTTAATGATATTAAATGGCTGAGAGCGCGCCTCTATCAACCCAGCAAAAACAGCTGTTGTTGTTATTTTATAACTGTAAAAATTAAATAGTAAGCTAACTTTACCTTAATGTTATTAAAGCAGGTTACAAAGTAAGGAATTTAAGGTTATTTTCTAATTGTGGATTAAAACTCTTTTAGAGTTATTATTTATTAAAGAGAAAAACTTTTTATTATATTTTATTTTATTTTATTTTATTTTATTTTTATTATTTTAAATAAGCTCTCTAAACTTTATCTAATAATATAGTAATAGTAGATATTTAGTAATTTTTCAACTAAATTTGGAACAACAATAAATTTCCTTCAGGGTATGTGCGAATATCCATATGTATTTGTAGATATATACATTTATAAATCGAGTGTGAATGAATGTTAAATAGTATCGTACTTCGATGTGAAACGACAAGTGAAGGGACTTTTGACCTTAAGAATGTGATTTCAAGTGCGTTTTTTAGTTTTCACTAATGAAAAATTTAATAAACAAAGTAGAAGTATAAGTTTTATTACATTTTTCAAAGCAATTCACTGCTATGTAGTTGTAAAACTGTATGTTAGTATGTACATATGTACATAAATCACAAAGCGATTGACTTTAATTTCGGAGAGTACCAATATCTATATATGCGTAGAGTGGTGCTCAGTGAAATGCCGGCATTCGCACTTTGATGCTTCGCAAAAAAATTGTTGTAAATAAAAGAGTATACATATATGTATGTAAGTATGTATATAATTAAATTGATGTACTTATTACAAATACATATATATATATATATATATATTTATGTATGTAAACTAACACTTGTGAGTATTTGCGATTTGCATTTAGTAATGGGTAACCTGATTCAATGTAAATATACATTTGCTATTTCTAAACGAAATAAAAAATAAATATTTTTAACTTTCTAAAGTTATAGGAGACCTTCTAACAAAATTTAGTTGTTTTAAATATCGTTATATATGTAAAATCGTTAATAATCGTTGCATTAGTATTCGTGTGCGCCAATTTTACAAAATCACCTATATCGACTTGTTATTTTCATTCTCTTAAGTTGTTAATGGAATTGTTCGCATTAAATTTTCCACCAATTAACTAAATAAATATGGCGTTCTCTTCATAGAAAATTATTTAAAATATTAAATTTTATCAATGAAAGTTAAAATTAAAAGAATTCACATAGAAAACGGCTTAAGTCAATTAAGTTGATTTATCAAAATGTGTTCCTATAAAACAATTAAGGTTTATTGTTCTTGTAAAACTATAATTAATGAAACGTATGTTAAAATTATTTTCTAAAAACCTTATACAGTTATAAACCTACATACATAAATATGAATGTATTAGTATTTTATTTTATTGGTCTAAAACTATCGCCGTTCAACGTCACCTTCAAATTTCACCACTTCTATTACGCATACACATACATACATACATACTTACACTTTTATATTATCAGCACTCATGCTGATGGTGATAATGATGAGATGAGATTATACATGCATACATACATACATACATACAAAATGCATTGCGTACACATAAAGGTATTAAAAAATGTGCTAGTAAGAGTGATCAACCCATAAAAAACCAACGAAAAATGTATCGACAAACGACATTTTAAAGTTTGACCTCAAATGTGAACACTCATATACACTTAAAACCACATGTTATCAGCACTTACGCGGTGATTGTCACAGCTTGATAGACTTGTACATATATTAGTCAGTTATCAATCGGATGATGCTTTTGGTAATTACGAAAAGGTTTCACTATATTTAGTGCCATACATTGTTAATCACTTAAATGCCATCAGTTGTTCATGCAAATGAATATGATGATGGAAATATTTCTTATACTCATTATCACGCTTAAAGCTAATGATTATGTTATCAAATTTGATTTTAAAATATTTAAAATATAATAATGACTATACATAAGTGAGCGGGAAGTACCGTTATATATGCCAATAACGGTTTTTTAGTATTTCTACGATTTCGAAACGTACTGTCGTTGTCTCGGTTACTTTCCACTATCTTTAACGTACATGCAATTTGAAAATGTTTCCCATGGCACAGAGATAAGAATTGCTAACCACAAATAAATGTTCTCTTGACTGACCTTGAACTTTTATATGGTTTTATCTGAACAGTTTTGAGCATTAAGTATATACAGTTATTCCATGAAACTCGAGTTCCAGGCATTTTTGGGTTCGATTTTTCAGCGGTGCGTCATTAAACTTCAGTTGAAACCAATACTGAAGCAATTTTGAAATCTTCGAATGGTTTTCTAAAATGTTAAAGCTCTATTTATACCCCAAAAGGCCCCAAAGGCTAGTACTAATGCGTTGAATTCTATACCGAAACACATTTGAAAACCAAAGATTTCTTTCTTCGGCGCCTTCCTTCTTTCTCTTAGCAGACAATGGCCAGACTCCTGATGTATATATTTCCTAATTTAAAAGTGTCTCATGAAATCCAATAACTCTTCGGAGGTCTCCTAAAACTTTAAATTATATATATAATATAATTTTTTCGAGAGATCTTTCACTGAAACTTCCATTATTATCGATTCTTTTACTTAATTTAGTAAACAGTTAGTAAATATAATATTTATATACATATAACATATTTGTTTAGATCTTTATATTTAATGTTTTATTCTTCTTTTTCCAGTCATCCAACATCATGCGCCTCCATTGCCGAAATTATGTCGGTGTTGTTCTTCAATACCTTGCGTTTGAATTTAAAATTCCCACGTGATCCCTCGAGTGATCGCTTCGTATTGTCGAAGGGACATTCGGCACCCATTCTATACGCCGCCTGGGCTGAGGCTGGACTCTTCCCCATTGAAGATTTGCAGAATTTGCGCAAGATAGATAGTGATCTTGAGGGACATCCAACACCACGTTTGAATTTCATCGATGTCGGTACTGGCTCGTTGGGTCAAGGTGTCGCTGTAGCTGCTGGTATGGCCTACGTAGGCAAGAACTACGACAAGGCTGACTACAGGTATGTCTGACAAAAAAAGTAAATTTGAATGTGTGACTCACGTGTGCCTCCTTTTTTTTATGCAGAACATACGTTGTGGTCGGTGATGGTGAATCTGCTGAAGGTTCAATTTGGGAATCATTGCACTTTGCTGGTCACTACAAATTGGATAACTTGTGTGTTATATTCGATGTGAACCGTTTGGGTCAATCTGAGCCAACCTCATTGCAACATCAAATGGAAGTTTATCGCAAGCGTTTGGATGCTTTCGGTTTCCACGCCTTGGTTGTCGATGGACATGATGTTGAAGAATTGTGCAAAGCTTTCCATGAAGCTTCCATTACCAAGAACAAGCCCACTGCCATTATCGCAAAAACGTACAAGGGTAAATTCTTCCCAAATATCGAGGATTTGGAGAACTGGCATGGTAAGCCATTGGGCGATAAAGCCAACGAAGTTATCAAACACTTGGAGGGCTTGATAGTTGGCGCTGCAGCTGGTCCAGCCAATCCACCCAAGAGTCCATCTAAATTGAAACAAGCACCTGCTGTAGATATATCCAATGTGAAATTGTCATCACCACCAAGCTACAAGTTGGGTGAGCAAGTTGCTACACGTCTTGCTTACGGTACTGCCTTGGCTAAGATTGCACAAAATAATGACCGTGTCATCGCTTTGGATGGTGATACCAAGAACTCCACCTTCTCCGACAAGCTGAAGAAGGTATTCCCCGAACGTTATATTGAGTGCTTCATCGCCGAACAGAATCTCGTGGGTGTCGCTATTGGTGCTGCCTGCCGTGATCGTACAATTGCTTTCGTTTCCACTTTCGCCACCTTCTTCACACGCGCCTTTGATCAAATTCGCATGGGTGCCATTTCTCAGACAAATGTCAACTTTGTTGGCTCTCACTGTGGTGTGAGTATCGGTGAGGATGGTCCCTCTCAAATGGGTCTGGAAGATATCGCTATGTTCCGTGCCATCCCCGGCAGTACCGTGTTCTATCCCTCCGACGCTGTGAGCTGTGAACGCGCCGTTGAATTGGCCGCCAATACAAAAGGTGTTTGCTTCATCCGTACATCCCGCCCCAACACCGCTGTCATTTATGGCAACGATGATGTGCTCACAATCGGCAAAGGTAAAGTAGTGAAGCAATCACCAAACGATCAAGTGCTGTTGATCGGCGCCGGTATCACCCTCTACGAATGCCTCAACGCTGCCGCTGAGCTCGAAAAGACTGGCGTACATGCACGTGTTATCGATCCATTCACCATTAAGCCTTTGGATGCTGAGCTTATCATTGAGAATGGACGCGCCGTCGGCGGTCGCGTTGTTGTCGTTGAGGATCACTACCAGCAAGGTGGTTTGGGTGAGGCCGTCTTGAGTGTGTTGGCTGAACAGCGTGACTTTGTGGTTAAGCACCTGTATGTACCGAATGTGCCACGTTCCGGTCCACCAAATGTGCTCATCGATATGTTCGGTATTTCTGCCCGTCACGTCGTTAACGCTGTTGCAGCTGTACTCAAGTTGTAAGCGACTCTTGGTGGAATTCTGCAAACTCACCAAAATCTAAAAACTATGAAAGTTTCTGAATGATTTATCTATATATAATATTATATTTCGTTTATTTTACTACCATTTGTAGTAAATGTTGTGAGAAAAGAAAATGCGAAAAATTTTGTGAATGAATTGATTTTTTTGTGACCTATGAATTTGTATTATGCTTAAGAATTATCTGCATATTTACGTAAAACTCTTTTTATCTATTCTTTTTGTAATGGTTTCAATAGATACTTAATAAAATGAGATACACTTAAAAGTGATCGAGGTTTTTTTAATTTGCAATACTTTCTTAGAACACCAACATATGCTCTTCAAGATTATTTAAGATATCTCAATATTTCTTCTCCTTTGCTGGCGTAGACACCGCTTAGACGATTATTGCCGTGTTAGCACCATCGCGCCATTTATTTTTTCTTTTCGCTGTTTGGCGTCAATTGGTGATACCAAGTGCAGCCACATCCTTCTCCACCTGGTCTTCCCAACGGAGTAGAGGTCTTCCTCTTTCTCTGCTTCCACCTGCCGCTAGGTCTAGGTCTAGGTCATGTTGTTCGAATGGACCATTAATTTTTCGCAAAACCTTTCTTTCAAAAATCCCTGGTGTCGTCTCATCGGATGTTGACATCGCCCACGCGATTATGCCCCATAAATCAGGACGGTAATGATAAGGGACTTGTAGAGTTTGGTCTATGTTCGTCGTGAGCGGACTTTCCTTTTCAATTGCCTACTCAGTCCATATTATCACCTGTTGGCATCCCACACCTGTTGATTCTACGTTCAGCGATTGACATAGTTATTGGTGGTAAGGCTGGTTCCAAGATAGACGAAATTGTCTACAATCTCAAATTGATTATCGTCAAAAGTGACGTGAGAGCCAAGACGCGAATGCGCTGACTGTTTGTTTGATGATAAGAAATATTTCGTCTTGCCCTGCGTCACTACCAGACTCATTCGCTTCCTTCCTTATCCAGTCTGGAAAAAGCAGAACTAACTAACTAACTAGGTGTTGCTTAATCTCAGTTTACTCAGCCGTATTAGTATTGCGGGGATACCAAATTCGTACAGACAACATTAAATTAAAACGTCTCGGCAATCCGATCGATATCGGCCTGATTTAATACGGCATTGCAAACAACCGTTATGTGAATAAAACTCTGGCAAATTTTTGCACACAGAGCTTATTACTTTTTATTGCATTTAAATGTGGGTGTTCTTTCTTCAGAATATTTTTGAGAGTTCCAGCGACTACTTACGCTTATTAGAAACCCGTAGGGTATATAATGGTTACCCGTAGGATATATAATGGGTACCCGTAGGATATATAATGGTTACCCTTATTGGATTCAAATCGATTTAAAGCATGTATATGACATTCTTAAAACAGCAAAAACAAAAACATAAAATCTCTTGTTAACTTTGCCTTTTATTTCCAGGCCAATGAAATAGTTAGGCGTCATCGCATACTGCGGTATAAAAAAAAAGAAAACAATTTAAATAATGTAAACATTTAACGTTGCAAGTATCTATATAAACAATTCATAGCAAAAATATTTCAACGCCCTCTAATACAAAGAGTATGAATTTTATCAAATTAATTTTCGTAGTTATCGCTTGTAAAAAAATTTGCAAAGAGTATGAGTTTTTCTTTTACTGCGTGATTAAGGAAAAATTAGATACACTGGAGGCTTTTATGCCACATCGACTTGGATAGACTTGAGCACTTGCTTCTCAGCTGCGTTTAAGTGGCTAACAAACATGCCGAAATGTTCATTACTGGAGAAGTGTTGTAGGAATTTCGTGAGGTTCTCCTCCATATTCGTTTGGAACAGTGGGTCCTTCATGAGTTCTTGTGTGAGTTGATCATCGTCGGTGTTCTCATCATCATCCTCATTGAAATACAAATCAGAGACAAAACGTGGTTTCGGTGGTGAGTTTCCAGAGGGTTTATCACCGGCTGCGCTACTAGAAGGATCATCATCATCGTCGGAGTCCTCTTCACATTCAGCGAGATTCGCTTCTTTTAAATGAGCCAGCTCATTTACAAGTAGTTTAAATATTTTGACCAAAGCAGGAATTGTAACCCATTGTTGGGCAGCTGCCGCTTGTGAACGTGTTTTCACGCGCGGACTGGTGGAATCAGTTATGACTTGCTCCTTAACAGTGATTGATGTAAGGCGCGTATCTTGGGTGGTTACGCCGTACTCAAAAAGCTTACAGAGCGCCATTGTAGTCACCTAATGAAGAAAAAAAAATTAAAAAGCCATTTCTTAATTAAAATGAACTTCTTTACCTTTCGCTCAAAAGTGCCAAAGAAGGAAGTTTGTTTTGCCAACCAATTACTGAATACGAATTGCATAGCTGGCTCGCCTGTGGGACCGGGTACAGTTGATAGGAAATTCAGTACTGCATCCATTTGTGTTAAGAAAAGGTGTGCAAATATTACCACCAAACTCATGATCACTTTAAGACATTCCGCAAGTTGCATTTTACTGATTACAGCCTTCAATAGGAGATCCACATTCTCACCAAGCATATTACCCATTTTGGTTATGATGGTTATAACCAAACGATCCACCTGACCGGCAGTCATTTCGTTATTCATTGGGTTTAGTAACATTGTGGTCAATTGCATAATGAAATTGAGACCTTCTCCATTTTTATAAGAGCATATCTGTTCGGGTGAAACAAATATAAAAGCTCTTAAGCATTCACCACCCGATACCATTACAGCATTATCATCGGAACTGAGTACACAGTGTACCATAGCGGGGAATGCGCTTTCCACCAGTGCTGCTGATAGCGGTGGTTTCGAATAACGCACAATTGTGGTCAATACATCCAGGGCAATGTCTTGCTTTGCGGTGTTCGCTTGTTCACCTTGCAATGAGAGTATGCTAACAATAGTAGGGATGAACTTTTCTTGCAACGGCTCCAAACAGAGAGGATTTTGCAAGAGCGCTTTAATGAGATCTTGTACAATCTCCAGTATGTAGGGATCTTCCGGATACTTTAGGAACACAGCAATTGTTAATGGTATCAGCTTAGATTGCGCCTGAGCAGCAAATGAGGGATCAAACTGAAATAGGAAATTTATACAAATTAGTGATCGTAGTTCATTATAATTCATAAACAAATTATTACTGTTATGATTGTAGTCAAGCACTCCAAAACAAGTGTGAGTACTGATGACTTACAACCGGGTATAATTTCTAGTATGCCATCGACGAAGCCTGGTAGTTTTGCTTGAATCAAAGCACGTTTATCGCCTTCCGATTTTTCATGCGCTTGCACAAAACCGTGTATAGCTCTAATAAATAATAATTTGATTACAAGTTTTCGGCATAAATTTAAAATAAGTAGTTTATATCTACCTCACTGCACTAATTTTCAAAACAATGGATTTTTCAGGAGACAAACTTTGCATTGTTGCCACTAAAATTTCTTCCAACATCTGCGGATTGTAAAGTTTTGACTTTGAATAAGTGCTCAATGTCCACAAAGCGCGTCCAACTAGATGCGCCGAATCTTGATAATTCAGTAAGTTCCGTACGAGTGTAAGATAGTTCAGTAAATCGAATTGATCTTCAGTCTCCAGTATAAGTTCACGATATGCGTGCACAGCAACCATACAAGCTTCCTGTATTTTCCACCAATTGGGATTTCGTGCACTTTTTTCAGCCTCCGCAACATTCATATGGCGACCGAGCGCTTCTTGCAATGATGGCAATACTTTAGCGCCGAGTTCATCACAGAGAGCCTTTATTTGAAAATTATTAACATAAATAAAAAAAGAGTGAATAAAAATTGTAAGTCTTACACTCAAAACGTCTTGGCCACACAAGCGAATTGTTAACTCAACACCACCTTCCTCCTCGTCATCGACAAATTTTTCAGGATCATCATTCCAATCTTCGATTTGTTCCTCAGGCACTTGTATGTAAACAATCACAATATAAATTAAGTCGGCCAGCACACTTTTGATAACGGAACGGAATTTTTGTGCACAAATAATACACTGTATAAATTCAAAGATTTGTATAATCATGGTTGAGAAGTTTGTGAGTTCATCATCTTCTACAGATTCGGTTACAGGGAATGGATTTGGTTCGATTTGGTTGACGGTTACTTTTACAAAAACATCTGCGATCTGTGTAAGTAGCTGCCAGATGATTGGTAGAATACGCTCCATGTAAGGTTGTATATATTTTGGCATCTCAGTTACCAGGAACGTTAGCACTAAAGAATATAAAATGTTTTAGAAATCTGAATTGCAACAAGAAAATTATAAAACACTAACATTTCACAATTTCCGTTCTAAGCATAAAGTTTGACGTTGCGCCGCAGTTCATTGCTAGGTAGTGCAGGAGTTTCTCCATAAAATTATTTAAAATGGAATTCATCATTGTTGCTTGTTCAGTTTTATCAGCAATATTTATGCTAATAGATAGGAAAAGTGACTTCAATATCTTTATAGCCGATGTACGTGTTTTAATGCTATAGTTTTGCTCAGATTCAAAGATACGATAAACTTCAGAGATGACAACCGGCCCCAATTCCTTTACTTGCTTGTCATCGTATGAAAAATCTTGTAAGATCTGCATAGCACCATGTATCGAATCCTCATTGCCACCCAAACACTTAATGATAATATCAAATAATTCCGTCCAAACGGTTGGCCAATCAGTCGTTGCAATTGTGGAAATTGTATGCGCCACGGAAGAACGTATCTTTGAGTTGGGATCGTACAATCCATTAGGTAAAATATTTCGTATGGTACGCTTTGCTTGATCTGTTGCAACATCATCACCATCACACCAATGATTCTCGACGTACCTGGTCAGCATAATACAAGCAATCTGTCGCAATGGCAAATCGAAAGATTGATTCATAATTAGCTCGGATAAGTAAACGCCATAACCTGAAATTTTAATTAATTTACACATTATTTTTGAAGCGCAATTGTAATGAATTATTTCCACGTACCTTCGGTGTATTCGAGGTGCTTTATTTTTTGTTCAGCTGACTGCAGTACGCTCGTATCAGAGCTAAGTAAGTTTTGTAACTCTTCAAAGAGCGCTTGTTTAACAGAATCTGCATTTTGAAATGCAAGCGACATTTTCAGTAACTATTTCTTTATTAAACTTCACAAACTATGAATATCAAAATGCACTGAGCACTACTGCAATTAATTGAAGAATAAATGAAGAACGGCGTGTTTTTGCATGCGGCGCGAAATCCCCGCCTTGCTTGCAGCTGCTTTTCAAATGTCAATTTTTTGCACACCCAATGTAGGCTCATTTGAAATTTTTGGCAATTGTGCAATTAATCAAGGCAACACTGCACTTTCGAATAGGGTGACTAAAATGAAATGTTTTGTAAATAATCGATAGTTTTGAAATATCGAAAATAATTTAGATTATTATATACTTGAAGAGATTTAATGAAGCTGTTAATTGACATTCAGTTAATAAAGTCATGGGACTATTTCTAGTATACCACAATGGATAATATTCATGGGGAAGCGTCGTCAAGTTCGTAGATTTCGGGAAGATGTTCTGTGTATTTTAGCTATCATGCATTGCAATAAATGCCACTGCTATGAAAATTTGTAGATGCTCTTTTAATGTTGGCGATCATTTGCCTGATCATTTTAGTATTTGGTTTAGACATATATAATTTTATTTGCATGAGTGTTACAGCACAGTATTCTGTTTAAAGTTTAATGTATAGAGATATTAAGGGGCCATCCATAAATTACGTCACACCTTGAAGGGGGGGAGGGTATCATCCAGAAGTGACATTGTGGGGTCAAAAGCTTTGAGACATCACATTTCAAAATTTAGTGCAATATCGTGTTCCGCTCTGCTGCGCTCCTGGGTGCTAGACGACTGGCTGCTCTGTTCCACGCCGATCACGCGCGGCTACTTCTGCCGGCGGTGGCGTGGTTTTACCGTTGCGTATGTATTGTAACGAAAATGGCACCAGAACAAACAAGAATTGACAATCGGAATCGATAACTTGCCAGATCTATCTAGACATCGATATTCGTAGTTGCCAGAATGTTCGAGTGGCGATAACATGCTAGCAATCGACTATATAAGGGCTGCCGGGCTGGCAGCAGGACACTGTTCTGATAAGAGAGTTGTCGAGTGAGGACAATTCTAAGGAGATAGTTGTCGAGCAAAGTGTAAAGAAGTTATAAGTTAGAGTTGTAAAGTAGAGTATTGAGTACTAAAGTGTTAAGTTATAAGGAATTAGAAATAAAGATTAGTGTATAGCCATTAAAATGTGACTTTTATTTGACAATCCAGTGATCGAACTCAGGGTAGATTTTTAGAGTAAACGACAGATTTTGGAAATCCGTTACAATTGGTGTCAGAAGTGGGATTGACAAATCAAATTCCATAGGAGGTAATGGCTAAATTCAATGATTTAAGGATACCACAACTCAAAAAGGAGTTGGAACAACGAGGTTTAGCAACGAATGGTTTGAAATCCGAATTGCAAGCCCGGTTAAGAGAGGCTATGGAAGAAGAAAACATCAACGTTGACGAATATGTTTTCGAATCGGTGTTGGAGGAATCAACAACGAAGATAGAAGAAAAGAAAGATACTTCATGTTCCTCGGGAACACTGGACATAAACATGTTTTTGTCTGCAATGTCGTCATAGTTCCATGCGCAGCTATTAAAGATGAAAGCTCAGCAGCAATCACAGTTTGAAGCGCAGGACGCGCGTTGGGCAAAGCGAATGGAAGAACAGGACACGCGTTGGTCAACGCGAATGAAAGAACGGGAGATACGCTTAACAACAAAGTTATCCCAAATAACAGAGCAAATATCAGCTAAATTTTCTTCACAGTTAAAAGAGCGGAAGTCGGAAGCGAATGGGATATCTTCACAGCTGGAAAAGCATGAAGAAATTTTATTAACACAGACCGAAGCGAATGATGCGTGTATGTCAAAGCCTTTGGAAGCGCATAGGCAAGTTTTGTCAACACAGTCGGAAGCGAATGGAGTGTCTTTACAGTTGGAAGAGCAGGAGGAGGAGTCAATGGATGTAACCACAAATAGAGTAGACATGTTAAAACAGCTGGAAGAGCATGGGGAGAATATGTCTACACCGTTAGAAGCGAATAAGGCATATATTTCAAGACCTTTAGAATAGCATGGAGAGATTTTGTTAACACAATTGGAAGTGAATGGGATATCCTCACAGTTGAAAGAGGACGAGTCGATGGAGGTGACCTTAAAAAGAGAAGAGGTGTCAAGACAGCTGGAAGTGCATGGAGAGGGTATACCATCGCAGGTTTCGGCACAGGTGTCGACGCAGTTGAAGGAAGAGGAGGTGCATAAATCGACGCAGGTGATTCCAGAGAAAACAGACGTGTCATGGACAAAAGATTGTGATATGAAGGAACAAGAATCTCAAGATGAAGCTCCAGTTGTGAAAAATCCAAAGAATGAAGAAATGTATGCAGAACCTCTATACTCAAAGGCACAGTGGAACAGTTTTAAGTTGGTGGCTGGTTGCTTATATCGAGTGTGGTAAGGCAAAGGAGGATACTACTCCCGATCTGTCGTGGTTGTTCGAAACGAAAGATCACCTAAAGTTTGCTACAAAGGTCCAAGTGAAGGGCACATAAGAATCACGGAAACCTTGGGAAGGTTGAGGAATCAGTTTTGTTGGGTTGGTTGTTGTCAATCAATGAGAGATTGCATTGCAAATGAAGTGTCAAGTTCCAAGAGACATGGTCAGATGAAGCAGTACAGTTCGGGAACGCCATTGGAGCAATTTGCCATGGTTGTAGCTGGTCCATTACCTACCAGCAGATCGAGAAACAGGAATGGTTTGATAGCTAGGATGAAGAAATACCCAATTCTAAGCCAAGGGATTGACGAGATGTTGGACGTGGACATCAAAAGTTGGGAGATGTGCCAGAAGCTATGTGTCCGGAACTTATGTGAAGCTGCATCACATCCACGATCCGATATCATGGTGAAAAGATTCATCCGAAATTTGGAAGAGCATTTTAGAAAGCTGGTGGACAGGTATCGTCACAGATACAGAGGATGTCCATATATCCATGTTCCTGGAATCAACGGCGTAGACCACTGCGAGGATAATTTTTGGTTACTGATTGATTTAAAGTTTAGGATTAATGCCAATGGAGAAAGAAACGCTAAGGAGGACAACAGTGTCCTAGAAGACGAGATGAAAGGAAGAAATGCTAAGGGTTTGGTTCTGGAAGTATGTCTAATCGGGACGATCAGACTTAAGTGGAGGGCAGTGTAACGAAAATGGCACCAGAACAAACAAGAATTGACAATCGAAATCGATAACTTGCCAGATCTATCTAGACATCGATATTCGTAGTTGCCAGAATGTTCGAGTGACGATAACGTGCTAGCAATCGACTATATAAGGGCTGCCGGGCTGGCAGCAAGACACAATTCTGATAAGAGAGTTGTCGAGTGAGGACAATTCTAAGGAGATAGTTGTCGAGCAAAGTGTAAAGAAGTTATAAGTTAGAGTTGTAAAGTAGAGTATTGAGTACTAAAGTGTTAAGTTATAAGGAATTAAAAATAAAGATTAGTGTATAGCCATTTAAGTGTGACTTTTATTTGACAATCCAGTGATCGAACTCAGGGTAGAGTTTTATAGTGAACGACGGTGTGAGTACAAAATGTGACAACTTGTGACAAGGAGGGGGAAAGTCCTTAAATTCGTGTGACGTAATTTATGGATGGCCCCTAAGGTGTGTGTTATAATTAAAAAAAAATGAAACGCGGTTGTAACATATAAATTTATTAATAAATTATCTTTAGAGAAAGCCAGGTTAATACAATGACGTTTATGCTATGACTATGCTGAGGAATGCAATAAATGTATGGTATATACAAATGTATAAAAAATAAAATTAAGAACCGCGAACAATATGTAGTTACTAATTTCACTCACATATAATTTTGTGTCACGCGTCATTTGATGTCAAAGTGATATGTAATTAATTCTTCTCCACAACTGATTAATTTAATTATAATACAGAAGTTTTCCGAAATAACGAACACATTAATTGTCAGGCCTGTTCGATATATCGAATTTTTCGTTAATTCGAGTACTTACTTAGAGGTATTTTTATCAATAACAAGTAAGGAAAGGCTAAGTTCGAGTGTAACTGAACATTTTATACTCTCGCAATTTATTGAAGAAATTTTATTAAGATAACGCACAAATTTACCCATAAATTCGGCATAAAGTTTAATACAATAACGAAAATCGTCATATATAGATATGAGGGCTGAGGTAATTCCTGAACCGATTTCATTCAATTTCACCAGCAAGGGAGACTATATCCAATACTATACGCTCACTTAATTTTGCTAAGATATATCACATATTAACCAATACATATATGCGTAATAAAGCCCAACGAATTTTTGAAAAACCTATAATTATGTATATGGGAGCTAGGAGATGTTGTGACCCGATTTTAATAATTTTTGGAACAGAGACACACTATTGGAAGAAAACAGTTTCCTCTGAATTACATTAAATTAGCTGAGAGATTTACCCATATTTTCGGTAAAAATTTACCCTTAGGCGCTGAGTTCAACATGTTCGATATCTGGGGCCTTAAAAAATTATAGTCCGTTTTCGACAATTTTTTCACAAGTGATGCCACTGATCATATACTGTATTTGTTTAAAGTTTTATTTCGCTATCATCATTGGTTCCTAATGTATATATTATAAAGTGAAGGTTTCAGATGGAATTCAAAATTGAGTTATAAAGAAAGTAGTCGTGGTTGTGATCCGATTTCATCCATTTTCCACACATGTCATTAGGGTGTCAATAAAATATTATATACCGAATTTCATTGAAATCTGTCGAGTAGTTCCTGAGATATGGTTTTTGACCTATAAGTGGGCGATGCCACGCCCATTTTCCAATTTGTAAAAAGATCTGAGTGCAGCTTCCTTCTGCTATCATTTCTGTGAAATTTTGTGTTTCTGACGTTTCTCGTTAGTGAGTTAACGTACTTTTAGTCATTTTTAACCTAACCTTTGTATGGGAGGTGGGCGTGGTTATTATCCGATTTCTTTCATTTTTGGACTGTATAAGGAAACGGCTAAAAGAAACGACTACAGAAAGTTTGGGTTATATAGCTTTATTGGTTTGCAAGATATATACAAAAAACATATTTGGGGGCGGGGTCACGCCCACTTTTCCAAAAAAATTACATTCAAATGTGCCCCTCCCTAATGCGATCCTATGTTCCAAATTTTATTTTCATAATTTTATTTATGGCTTAGTTACAGCTCTTTATGTGTTTTTGGTTATCGCCATTTTATGGGCGTGACAGTGGTCCGATTCCGCCCATCTTCGAACTTAACCTTCTTATGGTGCCAAGGAACACGTGTTCCAAGTTTCATTAAGATATCTCAATTTTTACTCAAGTTACAGCTTGCACGGACGGACAGACTGACAGACGGACGGACGGACAGACAGACATCCGGATTTGAACTTTACTCGTCACCCTGATCACTTTGGTATATATAACCCTATATCTAACTCGTTTAGTTTTAGGACTTACAAACAACCGTTATGTGGACAAAACTATAATACTCTCTTTAGCAACTTTTGTTGCGAGAGTATAAAAATGAGTTATATATCCGTAAATTGCAGTTTAATAAATTGTTTTATTAATTATTTGTTAAAAAATGAAAGATCCTAACAAAACAATTGAAATCCAATAAATTCTTCACTTATACTTCCATTTGGTACTGATCAATAATTTTAAGCTTTTTTATAAAATTCAACACTTTTATACTTTCGCAACAAAAGTTGCTAAGAGAGTATTATAGTTTTGTTCACATAACGGTTGTTTGTAAGTCGATCAGGGTGACGAGACGAGTCAAAATCCGAATGTCTGTCTGTCCGTCCGTCTGTCCGTGCAACGGATAACTTGAGTAAAAATTGAGATACCTTAACGAAACTTGGAACACGTATTCCTTGGCACCCTAAGGAGCTTGCTTTCGAAAATGGGCAAAATCGGCACCATTGGCACGCCCACAAAATGGCGAAAACCAAAAACCTATAAAGTGTCATAACTAAGCCATAAATAAAGTTAGGGAATTGGGCGTGGCCCGCCCCCAAATCGGTTATTTGTATGTATCTCGCAAACCAATAAAGCTATATAAACCAAACTTTCTGTCGTCGGTTCTCTTAAGTACCCCACCACACATCATGAAAATAGTTGAAATCGGATAATAACCACGCCCACCTCCCATACAAATTTTAGGTTGAAAATTACTTAAAGTGAGTTAACTCACTAACGAAAAACGTCAGAAACACTAAATTTCACAGGAATAATAGCAGAAGGAAGCTGCACTGAGATTTTTTTACAAAATGGGAAATGAGCTTGGCGTGCCCCACTTATGGGTCAAAAACCATATCTCAGGATCTACTCGACAGATTTCAATGTAATTCGGTATATAACATTTTCTTGACACCCTGATGACACGTGTGGAAAATGGACGAAATCGGTTTACAACCACGACAACTTCCCATATAACTCATTTTCGAATACCATCTTATTCCTTCACTTTATAATATATACATAAAGAACCAATGAAGATAGCGAAATAAAACTTTACCCAAATACTGTACGTATATGATCTGTGGCATCACTTGTGAAAAATTTTTCGAAATCGGACTATAACTTTTCAATCCCCGGATATCGAATATGGAGAACTCAGTGCCCCATGGTAACTTTTCACTGAAAATTTCGGTAAATCTCTAAGGTATCTTAATTTAATTCAGAGGAAATATTTTTCTTTTAATAGTGTGTCTCTGTACCGGAAAAGGTTAAAATCGGGTCATAACTACCCTTATATATGAGTATACCTAATTATAGGATTTTCAAAAATACGATGAGCTTAATAGCTTATAAATCGGTTAATATGTGAAATATATTTATGCCGAATATATGGGTCAAATTGTGTGTTTTCTTAATAAAAATATAGCAATAAATTACGAGAGTATAAAATGTTCGGTTGCACCCGAACTTAGCCTTTCCTTACTTGTTAATTCATATGTCTTATGATTATTATGATTATGGCAATAATGATTTAAATTTTTTCTATAAACAAATACCGCCTTTACTGTTATAAAAGTAAGAAAAGAAATACAGTCATATTTAATATAGAGGATTATTATATTTTTATTAGATTATACCAGTTTATGTGATTTATACCAGTTGGTTGTGCGATTCACTACTCTCTAAGCATTGACGAATTCGAGACATCTACCATAAAAGTAGTTGAAATCGGATAATAACCACTCCCACCTCCCATTATTATGTTGAAAATTACTAAACTCAGTAACGAAAAACGTCAGAAACACTAAATTTTAGACAAGATTATAGAAAAAAGCTGAACTCAGATTTTTTAAAAAGTGGAAAAGGGTCAAAAACCATAGCTCAGAAACTACTCGCCCGATTTTAATGAAATTCGGTATATATAATACAGTGGAACTTCCACAACTCGAACTTCTAAAAGTCGAAGATCTCCTTAACTCGAACTTTTGAATTGGCAATAGCGTTTAGAAATCAAATTTCATATAAATTTCCTTCCATAAATCGAACTTTTCGACCATGGTACTCGTATCTATTTAATATTAATAGTCATGGAGAATAGAATATTGACATTTTTTCTCCATGAAACAAACATTTAATTTTATTTTCGGAAATTAGTATTAAAATTATATAATAAATCATCACACAGATTAGGCAGAATTTGACCTACACATTATGCTTCAAGTGAAGCGCTAGAAAGATTTTAACGATGGATAAATAACGTTGATTGATTACATAATGTTTCATGTACATATGTCTAAATATTACGGTTCCGCTTCAACGAGAAGGAACATTGAGATCAGTAAAATAGTATAAGGGTGATTGATTATATAACCTTTTATTGGGAGAATTACAAAAAACAATGGAAAAACTAGAATTCGAAATATATTCTTTCATAAACAATGGACACTTTTTATTTAAAATTAGATTTTAACACTAGTTACGTAACAAAAATTGAAGATAACTGGACTTCATTTAACTAATTCAAATCATAAAACATAAGTCAAATTAATCTTCTTACAACTTCATATATTTACTTGATACTTTCTGTTTTGAATTCTTTTTTGAGACGAAACGGTTGTTTGTAAGTCGATCAGGGTGACGAGACGAGTCAAAATCCGAATGTCTGTCTGTCCGTCCGTCTGTCCGTGCAACGGATAACTTGAGTAAAAATTGAGATACCTTAACGAAACTTGGAACACGTATTCCTTGGCACCCTAAGGAGCTTGCTTTCGAAAATGGGCAAAATCGGCACCATTGGCACGCCCACAAAATGGCGAAAACCAAAAACCTATAAAGTGTCATAACTAAGCCATAAATAAAGTTAGGGAATTGGGCGTGGCCCGCCCCCAAATCGGTTATTTGTATGTATCTCGCAAACCAATAAAGCTATATAAACCAAACTTTCTGTCGTCGGTTCTCTTAAGTACCCCACCACACATCATGAAAATAGTTGAAATCGGATAATAACCACGCCCACCTCCCATACAAATTTTAGGTTGAAAATTACTTAAAGTGAGTTAACTCACTAACGAAAAACGTCAGAAACACTAAATTTCACAGGAATAATAGCAGAAGGAAGCTGCACTGAGATTTTTTTACAAAATGGGAAATGAGCTTGGCGTGCCCCACTTATGGGTCAAAAACCATATCTCAGGATCTACTCGACAGATTTCAATGTAATTCGGTATATAACATTTTCTTGACACCCTGATGACACGTGTGGAAAATGGACGAAATCGGTTTACAACCACGACAACTTCCCATATAACTCATTTTCGAATACCATCTTATTCCTTCACTTTATAATATATACATAAAGAACCAATGAAGATAGCGAAATAAAACTTTACCCAAATACTGTACGTATATGATCTGTGGCATCACTTGTGAAAAATTTTTCGAAATCGGACTATAACTTTTCAATCCCCGGATATCGAATATGGAGAACTCAGTGCCCCATGGTAACTTTTCACTGAAAATTTCGGTAAATCTCTAAGGTATCTTAATTTAATTCAGAGGAAATATTTTTCTTTTAATAGTGTGTCTCTGTACCGGAAAAGGTTAAAATCGGGTCATAACTACCCTTATATATGAGTATACCTAATTATAGGATTTTCAAAAATACGATGAGCTTAATAGCTTATAAATCGGTTAATATGTGAAATATATTTATGCCGAATATATGGGTCAAATTGTGTGTTTTCTTAATAAAAATATAGCAATAAATTACGAGAGTATAAAATGTTCGGTTGCACCCGAACTTAGCCTTTCCTTACTTGTTAATTCATATGTCTTATGATTATTATGATTATGGCAATAATGATTTAAATTTTTTCTATAAACAAATACCGCCTTTACTGTTATAAAAGTAAGAAAAGAAATACAGTCATATTTAATATAGAGGATTATTATATTTTTATTAGATTATACCAGTTTATGTGATTTATACCAGTTGGTTGTGCGATTCACTACTCTCTAAGCATTGACGAATTCGAGACATCTACCATAAAAGTAGTTGAAATCGGATAATAACCACTCCCACCTCCCATTATTATGTTGAAAATTACTAAACTCAGTAACGAAAAACGTCAGAAACACTAAATTTTAGACAAGATTATAGAAAAAAGCTGAACTCAGATTTTTTAAAAAGTGGAAAAGGGTCAAAAACCATAGCTCAGAAACTACTCGCCCGATTTTAATGAAATTCGGTATATATAATACAGTGGAACTTCCACAACTCGAACTTCTAAAAGTCGAAGATCTCCTTAACTCGAACTTTTGAATTGGCAATAGCGTTTAGAAATCAAATTTCATATAAATTTCCTTCCATAAATCGAACTTTTCGACCATGGTACTCGTATCTATTTAATATTAATAGTCATGGAGAATAGAATATTGACATTTTTTCTCCATGAAACAAACATTTAATTTTATTTTCGGAAATTAGTATTAAAATTATATAATAAATCATCACACAGATTAGGCAGAATTTGACCTACACATTATGCTTCAAGTGAAGCGCTAGAAAGATTTTAACGATGGATAAATAACGTTGATTGATTACATAATGTTTCATGTACATATGTCTAAATATTACGGTTCCGCTTCAACGAGAAGGAACATTGAGATCAGTAAAATAGTATAAGGGTGATTGATTATATAACCTTTTATTGGGAGAATTACAAAAAACAATGGAAAAACTAGAATTCGAAATATATTCTTTCATAAACAATGGACACTTTTTATTTAAAATTAGATTTTAACACTAGTTACGTAACAAAAATTGAAGATAACTGGACTTCATTTAACTAATTCAAATCATAAAACATAAGTCAAATTAATCTTCTTACAACTTCATATATTTACTTGATACTTTCTGTTTTGAATTCTTTTTTGAGACGAAATCTCGGTCTTCAATACAGAAACCAAACTGCAATCTTTGCAACTGCGCCTTTTTGACAATCGACTGTTTTGGTTTCTCTTCAATCGCACAATACCCAGATTCAATAAAAAACGCGAATAAATTATCGTCTCGATATATATAACCGTATATGTATTTAAACGAAATGGTTATGATGGCTTTTATATTAAAAATATATTAGAATCGAACAATTTATTTGAATTTCTGTAATATAAAATTCGAATGTCAATAAAAACAAGTAAGGAAGGGCTAAGTTCGGGTGTAACCGAACATTTTATACTCTCGCAATTTATTTATATAACTTTATTTATATTATAATACATAATTTGACCCATATATTCGTCATATATATTGTATAAAGTCCATTGAAAGTTGGAAACCATAATATTAGGTTAGAAGCACCGAGGTCCTTATGTTCGATTAATGGGGCCTTGAAAACCTATGGTCCGATTTCGGCGATTTTTAGAATGGGGCTGCCACACTATAAAGGTAGTATTTGTGCAAAGTTCTGCATCGATATCTTCACTAGTGCTTACTGTATATATTGTAAAGTTAACGATTCAGATCGTCTTCAAAGTTCTGGTATATAGGAAGTAGGCGTGGTTGTGAAGCGATTTGGCCTATTTTCACAACATATCATTTAGATGTAAGGAAACTATTACAAACCAAGTTTCATTGAAATCGGTCGAGTAGTTCCTGAGATATGGTTTTTGACCCATAAGTGGGCGATGCCACGCCCATTTTCCATTTTGTAAAAAAATCTGAGTGCAGCTTCCATGTGCCATTTCTTAATTTAAATTTAATGTTTCTGGAGTTTTTCGTTACTGAGTTAACTCACTTTTAGTAATTTTCAACCTAACCTTTGTATGGGAGGTGGGCGTGGTTATTATCCGATTTGAACTAATTTCATGGTGTGTGGTGGGGTACGTAAGAGAACTGACTGCAGAAAGTTTGGTTTATATAGCTTTATTTGTTTGCAAGATATATACAAATAACCGATTTTGGGGCGGAGCCACGCCCACTTTCCCAAAAACATTACATCCAAATATGCCCCTTCCTAGTGCGATCCTTTGCTCCAAATTTTAATTTTATAACTTTATTTATGGCTTAGTTATGACACTTTTTGTGTTTTCGGTTTTCGCCAATTTGTGGGCGTGGCAGTGGTCCGATTTTGCCCACCGAAAGCGACCCTCTCACGGACCCAAGGAACGTGTGTTCCAAGTTTCATCAAGATATCTCAATTTTTACTCAAGTTATCCGTTGCACGGACGGACAGACATTCGGATTTTGACTCGTCACGTCACCCTGATCATTTTGATATATATAACCCTATATCTAACTCGTTTAGTTTTATGACTTACAAACAACCGTTATGTGAACAAAACTATAATACTCTCTTAGCAACTTTTGTTGCGAGAGTATAAAAAGAAAACAAGAAAGTTGCTGAGGTTATGGCGGTAAGCACAAACAAATGTATATGTATGTATGAATGTACATGTATTTGCCATCCCATAATGCATTCATTGAGGATTTGCTTTCGTTGGCTGTAGTAGCTGTTGGCGACATGCAACAACAAAAAAGGAAGGAAAAAATAGTAAAAACAAAAACAGCGAACGAGTCGCATCAACAAAATGAATACTGACTTTTATAGTGTTTTATGCATTATTTTGCTGCGGCTGCTGACATTTTGGCATATTCGTATTCATTTGATGATTTCCCTATGCTTGCTGCATTTTCCAACTTTTTGTTAATTTTGACTTTATTCTTTATTCCTCTTTTCATCGTTATTTCCACTTTTTCGCAAATTTGTCATGCATATTTACCACTTGACCAACTAAAAGCTGTTTTGAAACGATGATTGCTGACAAGTGCTGTATAACCAATTCTATTTTTTTGTTTTGATTGAGTAGCTATGTATTTGAAATAGTAATAATCAACATAGTTGTTCATTTATTGCTAAAATGTTAAGTTCTAATAGAGGTACTTGTCATTACCTCTGCAACGCTTCATACATTTTTGACTTGCAATGTTGATGGTACTAGCGTTCGCTATCAATTTGAAGCTTTAAGAATTTTTTCGAAAGCTCTTTGAGCGTTGTTTTTATACACTGTTACCATTATATGTTATTTCATGGAAAAATTTCAAATATTTATAAAAAAAATAATAGTTGAAGTTTTTAAGCCACTTTTCGCTTGTAAATACTTCACTGTGCCATTTGTTGCCTTCGATACGCGGTTGTTGACTTTGCGAATGTCAAACAGCTTGAACTCTGCCTTAGTAAGCAGTTTTGGTCACCCAAGTATTATAACAAAAAAAAAACAAGCAAAAAAGAACAATAACAAAATGTAATAAAACAAAAACAACGCTAGAAGCTCAGCTGGACATACTTTATTTGCCTTTTATCTTTCGTTCCCTTGTCGATTTTCATCAGAAATAACTTGTTGTTGTTGTAAGAACTATTAGCGTTTTTTGCACTTATTTTGGGTTATTGTGAAAATTTTATGTGGAATTTTATGCTGCGGATCATTGTTGTCAATAGTCCTCACGGAGTTCCTATGGGCGCATATATCAAATTGAAGAGTGCTATGCGTTGCACTTACTGCAGCTTTTTCACAAACATACAGGTATGTATAGCTGCGTAGTCAGCAATGGCCGTGTTGTTTCAAATGAAAAACGATAGCCGATTAAAACAAACTTTAGTTACTCTCTTGTTGTTACTCCTATGTAAATATGTATATAGTATGTATATTGTTTGAAGCTCTACTTGTATGTATAGCTGCGTAGTCAGCAATGGCCGTGTTGTTTCAAATGAAAAACGATAGCCGATTAAAACAAACTTTAGTTACTCTCTTGTTGTTACTCCTATGTAAATATGTATATAGTATGTATATTGTTTGAAGCTCTACTTCTTTTAAATTGTTTTTTTTTTGTATTTTCAATTGCATCGTTATGCTTCCTTAGTTCTTAGTCTAACAAACTACCAAATTAATTTCGAATTTTGAACATCTATTATATCTTCACTGAACCATACATTTGGTGCAGCTTAACTTTTCGCACAGCCAAATTAAGGTAATATATTAAGATTATAATTGAGAAACCAGTTTTAGCCTTTCGTACAGCGGCTACTCGATTAACGATCAGCTGTTATACATTGTTGATAGAAGTTTGTAAGTTTTACCAGCTGATTGCTATTTTATCAATAACCACAACCAAATTTTCAGCGTGGTCAACTACCCGCAGAGTTGTATTCTACTTTCAATTTGATAAAAAATTAATGTCGTAAAATAAGATTTTGCATTTTAATGGTAAATCGATCTAAATCAGCGCTTTAATCGATCAAATGCCGGTTAATTAATCAATCAACTCTTGTACGAAATAGCAATAAGGGAGTTGAACTCGATTGTATCCTTTAATTTGGTTTAAAAATGTTTTAGCTTTGAGTAGTTTTTCAGAACTATTATTATTTCACGAAAATGTGTGAAATTATGGTTCCACATATTTTTTGAGTGCAAGTCGTGAGATTCAATATTAACGAATTCAAAAGTGTTATTTATAGTATAATATTTTTATACTCTCGCAACAAGAGCTGCTAATAATTATAGTTTTGTTCACATAACGGTTATTTGTAACTCATGAAACTAAACGAGTTAGATATAGGGTTATATATATCAAAATGATCAGGGTGACGAGGCGAGTCAAAATCCGAATGTCTGTCTCTCAGTCCGTGCAACGAATAACTTGAGTAAAAATTGAGATATCTTCATGAAACTTGGAACATATGTTCTTTGGGACCGTGACAGGGTTACTTTCGAAAATGGGCAAAATCGGACCACTGCCACGCCCACAAAATGGCGAAAACCGAAAACACATAAAGTGTCATAACTAAGCCATAAATAAAGTTATAAACGTAAAATTTGGAACAAACATATTTGGATGTAATTTTTTTTGGGAAGTGGGCTTGGCCCCGCCCCCAAATAGGTTTTTTGTACATATCTCGCAAACCAATAGAGCTATATAAACCAAACTTTCTGCAGTCGTTTTCGGATAATAACCACGCCCTCCTCCCAAACAAAGGTTAGGTTGAAAATTACTAAAAGTGGGTTATCTCACTAACGAAACACGTCAGAAACACTAAATTTGACAGAAGAAATTGCAGAAGGACGCTGCACTCAGATTTTTTTACAAAATGGAAAATGGGCGTGGCATCGCCCACTTATGGGTCAAAAACCTTATCTCAGGAACTACTCGACCGATTCGAATGAAATTCGGTATATAATATTTTTTTGACACCCTGATGACACGTGTGGAAAATGGATGAAATCGGTTCACAACCACGACAACTTCCCATGTAACTCAATTTTGAAATCCGTCTTATTCCTTCACTTTATAATATATACATAAGGAACAATAAAGAGAGCGAAATAAAACTTTACACAAATACTGTATATGATCTGTGGCATCACTTGTGAAAAAATTGTCGAAATCGGACTATAACTTCAGAGCCCCGAATATCGAATATGAAGAATTCAGTGCCCCATTGTAATTTTTCACCGAAAATTTCGGTAAATCTCTCAGGTATCTTAATTTAATTTAGAGGAAATATTTTTCTTCTAATAGTGTACTTCCCCTAGCTCTCATATACCTAATTATAGGATTTTCAAATTGGGTCAAATTGTGTGTTATCTTAATAAAAATATATCAATAAATTGCGAGAATATAAAATGTTCGGTTGCACCCGAACTTAGCCTTTCCTTACTTGTTTTTTATTATTTTTAAGGCAATTTTAGTCTGTGCAAAAACAGAGTGCACATATTCTCCACACTTTTCATATTTATGTAATAATTTGATTTTTTACGCTGTTCATTTGAAATTGTTTGTGTAATATTAGTAATTTCCAAATTTTGAGCGAAGTGTAGCACTTTATCGACATTGAAGTGCATGCAGCGGAAAATATTCACTTTAAAAATGAAAAAATTTATTTCAATTGAAATTTTAACGGTTGAATGAAATGAAAAAAATTTGACTGTTTGTGTTTTTTATAGTAGAGTTAATTTGATTAATTCGCTTTTTCGTGTACAAAATGTATTAAAACTTTTTAAAATATTTTTGAAACTGTTGAACGGAATGAATGTCTGTTTATTGAACTTTTATTAATTAAAGTAGTTACTATCAAATGAAAAGTCAAGAAACTCATGATCTAGGCAGGGGAAATTTATAAATTTCTCATAAAAAGAACAGATTCCTTGCTTTGTCCATATGCAGTGATGTAATTTTGGATTTTTATCTTAAAAAACTCTCCAATGAGTTCTTTAAACATCTAGTTATACTTACCGTTCTACTCGATACTCAAGCCATGTCTTTAATTGCATTATGGTAGTCTGTGTTTTAATAAACAAATTGTTACTCATACGCTATGGCTCACCGATTGCTAGCGCTGCTGTTCATCACTCGTATGCCGCGCGTCAATGGGATCAAAAAATGGCTTTGATGATAATCAATTAAAGTCGAATACCGTTATAAAACGCTGTCACTCGGCATTTTGTCAATATTATGCACCACACAAACCACAACTATGAATGCCAGCAACTGTAATAAATCGAAATATTTTCGGTTTAAATGGTCATAAAGCCCTACGGTGACCGTGTGGCATATAGAAAGTGCAGCAATTTACAATTATTTACGCGTTGCAGCAAGTCACGTGCCACAGGCATTTCATATATACATAAATGTAGGTGTGTGAATTTTTCATATTATTCGCCTGTATACCTGTAGGAAATGGGAAAACTTAAATTGTTTTAATAGCTTCATAGTTGGTAAAGTTAGGCTAAATGAGAGCGCAAGAAATCCAGAGAGTGATAGTGAATTAGTTGAGAAATTCTTTCTTTCAGCAGATCTATTTTTGAAGTGAAAACTCTGCTGAACATTTGTTTGTATTTTTCCTGCAGGGCCTTTACGTCCGCTCAACCGTTCATATTGTATTACACATACGTTAACAGTTTACACAATTGTTACCGAGCATTTTGTTGCATAATTTCACAGATTTATGCAAGTGAGAGTATAAACATATGTATGGCGATCTGCATATGTATTGCAATACATTTTGTTTATTTATTGAATTTTATTTGTATTCATATTATTTTTCATTCGCACGCGTACACATGCAAGTGGCGAAAACAAAAATCGTTTTTAAAATGATTTATACAATATAAATTACGCTTATTATGATTTTGCCTACGAATCTGGAATATTTACCGACTTTTGAACCTTTAATTACTTGTAATGAATGTAAATGCTTGCATTCGGCGCAGCATATGAATTAAATATATGCAAATGTGTATGTATGTGTATGGCATGGATCTGTCTGCCATTATAATAATGTTTTACCATCAAAAATTTAATTTCATTTCATAATTTTTTTAATTTTGTCATTTACATGTAAATAATAATTTATACACAGCAGCAATATTGAATTAATCGCAGGAAATAACAGAACATAAGAATATGCGTTTCAAAGGATTTTGTTGAAATTTAGAGTGAAAGTTAAAGATTATCCATGATGTGGAAGCGTGTCATATTCTTCAATGAATTTTCAATAAAATTTCGCTAAATAGACAGTTCTTAACCAGAAAAATATCCGCCGTTCACTTAACTAATCGAAACTGCACAGCTATGAAGAGAAGTTCTGTCCAGTGGAGAGCAAAGTCTTCTTCTTTTTAATTGGCGTAGACACCGCTTACGCGGTTATAGCCGAGTCCACAACAGCGCGCCACGTATCTCTCCTTTTGGCAGTTTGGCGCCAATTGGTTATACCAAGCGAAGCCAGATCCTTCTCCACCTGGTTCTTTCATCGGAGTGGAGGTCTCCCTCTTTCTCGGCTTCCACCAGCGGGTACTGCATCGACCACTTTCAGAGCTGGAGCACTTTCGTCCATTCGAAAAACATGACCTAGACAGCGTAGCCGCTGTCTTTTTATTCGATGGACTATGTCTATGTCGTCGAATAACACATACAGCTCATCATTCCATCGTCTGCGGTATTCGCCTTTGCCAATGTTTGCGGACCATAAATCTTCCGCAAAACCTTTCTCTCGAAAACTTCTAATGCCGTCTCATCGTCCACGCTTCTGCACCATAAAGTAGGATGGGAATGTTGAGAAACTTGTAGAGTGTTGTTTTTGTTCGTCGAGATAGGACTTTACTTTTCAATTGCCTACTCAGTCCATTGTAGCACCTGTTGGCAAGAGTGATTCTGCGTTGGATTTCAAGGCTGACATTGTTGGTGTTGTTACGAAATTATCTACAACTTCAAAGTTATGACTGTCAACAGTGACGTGGGAGCCAAGACGCGAGTGCGCTGACTGTTTGTTTGATGACAGGAGATATTTCGTCTTGTCCTCATTCACCACCAGACCCATACGCTTCGCTTCTTTATCTAGTCTGGAAAACGCAGAACAAACGGCGCGGTTGTTGCTTCCGATGATATCGGCGTACGCCAGCAGCTGTACACTCCTATAGAATATTGTACCTTCTCTATTTAGCTCGTATTATTTTTTCCAGCATCAGGTAAAAGAAATCACACGATAGTGGGTCACTTTGTCTGAAACCTCGTTTGGTATCGAACGGCTCGGAAAAGGTCCTTCCCGATCCTGACGGAGCTTTTGGTGTTGTTCAACGTCAGCTTACACAGCCGTATTAGTTTTGCAGGGATACCAAATTCAGACATAGCGGCATAGAGACAACTCCTTTTCGTGCTGTCGAAAGCAGCTTTAAAATCGACAAAGAGGTGATGTGTGTCGATCCTCTTTTCGAGAGTCTTTTCCAAGATTTGGCGCATGGTGAAGATCTGGTCAGATGTAGATTTTGTTGACGGTGGGCTTTAGCCTTTCACACAGTGCGCTCGATAAAACCTTATAAACGATTTTGAGGAGGTTTATCCAATACGGTAATTGGCGCAGATTGTGGGGACTCCCTTTTTGTGGATTGGGAATTCCAATCGTCAGGCATGCTTTCTTCCGACCATATTCCGCAAATTGATGCATGCACCTTATCAGCTCTTCGCCCCCGTATTTGAATAGCTCGGCCGGCAATCCATCGGCCCCCGAAGCCTTGTTGTTCTTCAAGCGGGTAATTTCTTCACGGTCGGAAAATGGAACATCTGCTCCAACGTCGTCGATTGGGGAATCGGGTTCGCCATCTCCTGGTGTTGTACTTTCACTGCCATTCAGAAAGCTGGAGAAGTGTTCCCTCCACAAACTCAGTATACTCTGGTCATCAATAACTAGATCAGAGGTCCCCCAGAGGTCCTACAGGAGTGTGCTCCGGTCTTGAAACCTTCAGTTAGTAGCCGGGTCGACTGTCGGCCAGTTTGTCAAGCTCTTCATACTCACGCATTTGGACCTCTTTCTTTTTTTGTCTGCAAGAGCGTCTCGCTTCCCTCTTCAGCACAGAGGCGTGGAGAGCAAAGTCTAGTTACGAAAATAGCCGATTAAGCGATACAGAAATCCTATGCAGTAAACGCTGTTCTGAACTGAACAACTATAAGGATAACGAAAATATCCGACTGAGCCATATATGAATATGACATATGACTTATTTAATTAAATTAATTAATTTAAATTTATATAATATTAATTTAGAATTTTATTTGCTTTTAAACAATACTTAAAAATAGTCAAATTTCAGTTCATAATCTCTAGACTTAAACTACTAAGTATACTGCTAAATAGTAACACTCTCATAAAAGTGTCTTCTTGTACATTTGCAATATATTCTCCAACTGTGTATCCCATATACTATGCCGCTGCAGATGTTTCAGTATAAACCCCGAATTATCTATAATGCTTTGGTTCACTTCGTGCAAGGACATTTCACGCACCTCAAGCGATGCATTTGAAGAGCTCATCGAAATGCCACTAGTTTGGCTATCTTCGTTCATGTCAAATGAAGAATATAGGAATCTCGTTCTTTCCTCAGTATCCTCAAAATCTGAGATACTCGAGGTTGCTGAGCAAAATCCGCTGGATGTGCTCATTGCATCTTCATCATCGTCTTCGAAGGAGGAGTCGAACTCCTCCGTTTCTATTTCGTTGAATTCCGCATCAATTTCAGCTCGGAGCTCACCCTCCAGATTGAAACACATGACTATATCATCCTCATCTGTTGTTATGTAGTTGACCAACTGTTGTACGTTGGAATCGCCGAAATTGTTGAGGAGGGTGGTTAGTGCATCGTCTCCCATGGTGTACATAATTTTTGTTCCTTTTCTTGAAGTATTTCTTGTTTTGACGAATGAATTGTTACTGACTAAGTAGAGCTTTGCGTGTCGTATTTATAGGCGCAGCTCGCAGGTATGAGGGATATAGGATTGTTTTGATTTTCAATTACAGCTGTAGCTCAGCAGGTAAGTAATACTTTTAATTATTGCGCGCAGGTCAACTTTTTTATTGACCTTTAAGGATAACCGCCTACTTTAGTTGAAATCTCATGACATACATTTGCCCGCACTCTGATACTGAATATAGGACCTATGTCAGGTTATATATCGAAAATATTGGACAATCGGTAAGTTTCGATTATTCATAATAACGTCTGGTGCCTGGTTATAAAAATTGATAAGATGGGCACCTATATATCTTACATATACAATCGGACTTCCGGTTGACTTTTTACCTTATATATCGGCCAATATATGGACATCTTAACGTTATTCAGACAACACATTTTTGACATAGTACAGTTAGATTAGGCCAACTCATATACTCTATATTCAATGATTCTTTATTTATACCGAATACATCGATTATCGAGAAATAAATTCAGACTAAAACCAATATAGTGATTTGTCGGGAATGAAAATATAATCTCTTGATTACTGTTTATTACTAATTATGCTTTGAGCTTATGATGGAGCGCACAATGGAAAGAAGAATAATGAGTCTGTTAATTCCTTTACAATGTGCAATTTTATAGTTTTCAACTGAATCTTTTTAAAACTATATAAGCAATACAAATTCGGTTGAGTTATAATTCAACTATCTGAGTCTTTATGGCTTTCACTTTATTCAAACTTTTGCCTCCAGCTATTGAACAAATTTTAAAGTCATTATATTTGGGAATTTCCCATAATCAATTTCATGGTCAGTTATCGAGTAGACATTACGAAAATGCATATGTGTAGGTTCGTATGCAAATCAATATTGTAGTATATACTATAGAAAATACGAGGAGAGTAATTGATTTCCCCATAATATTTCTTCGTGGCTGTTTACCTTATAAATTGACTGATTTAATATGGAGAGACCCTCTATCGTTGGAGGGTCGACTATCTCGGTATATTTCATTTAACAATCAATTAAACTCAATTTGTGAGTATTTTTAATGCTTTGCCAGAAATCCACATTTTGGACCCAGCGCTAGGTTTATCGCCTTCAGTGCCCCATGGCCTCGTCGTGAATGGTTGTCTCGCTTAGTACAGAGTTCAGAGAACACTTATCAATGAACTCTTTGGTAATATTAACCTATTATTATTTATTATACCATAAAGTCTAATCTATAATTGTAGGCAACTTAGCAAAAACAATTTTGTGGTGAAATGGAACTATTTTGGTTTCTACGTTAAAACTATCAAGTATCAAGTATCAGTAACTACGTTCTGACTTCAGTATCCAGTAAACAACGATATAATTAATTGTTTACACTGGATTAAATTGATATGGAAAATGTTCAGTACTCGTAGTAGCGAAAACCCCAAAGAACATGCGTACCGAATTTCGTTATAATTCTGAAACAAAAGAAAATACCATTTGTGCAACAACTCTGCGTAGGTAAAATTTACAACGAGTGAGATGCCGGTTTTGTTTTTGATAATGAGGATATTCTATATTTATGGCAGTCTCTATGGAAATATACCTGAAGAGAAAGCAATGAAATGCAAATAAAGAGAAATCATCAAAACATTGGAATATTTTTGGAAATTGAAAATTATCTTCATGCTAATGCTTGTCCATAAAGAGTGTCCTTCGGCTGTAGAAGAAGAAGAGAGTTAAGTGATACAGTACCTTTGGAAGAAAAGATCATATTTTTAAACAATACGAATGAACACAGACTGAAAAGAGGTGGGGCATTTGCGGTTAAGAGGTGTATATGGTAAAAACAATGGATTTTCTGTTATTATAAAAATAAGAACTCCATGATAAAGTATATATAATATATAAGTATATACTGTGAAATTTTAAAAGAAAATTTTAAGCATTAGTAACTAACATCAGTGAATTAAAACAATAACAGTGGCTACGTTGACGTATATTGAAAAATTGCGGACTCTTATGAACTTGACTTCACTTGATATCACTGTGACTAGGCGCTTTGAAATAAAAAAATTTTTGTTGCTAAATAGTTTTTAGATATTTTTCTATTTAAAATGTTTGGAATATGTGTACCTTAAATCACACACAGTTACAAAAATATTTTGACAATTTTAATTTCTTTTATTTCTTAAAACAACATGGTCTCTATATAAATATTGTTATATTCAAATATGTATACAAGTAATTTATAGTTTTGTGAAGCACGTAAGCGTCACAGTAATCTAAAGAGTGTATTTATTCAATATATTCGAATTCACACATAGCTTTGTTTAAACAACAACACAATCAAACCACATTTTCAAAAATATCTATACGCTTACACAAAAGAATATGTCTTTTCAAACAAAAACACATTTATCAAGTATAAAGGAGGCATTTTGAATGTTCTTAAGACTCTGGTAAAAAAAAAATAAAATAAAAGTTACTGCTTTTCGACACAATGCATATTTACAAATATATAAAGGAATGCCAGTCGTATTTTATTTATTTTTCCAATCACTGCGACGATTTTCCCTTAACCATTCGAGCTGTGAATAAATATAAGTACGTGCGAGTAGACAGTTCAACATAAAGACTCGGGGAGCTCAAAAAGTCTGTTGACTAAAAAGAAAACATTTTGATAGAATTATAGCCATTTTCCAGGTTAAATTATAGAACAAGGGAACACATGTGGACATTTTTAATCTAGGCCTGATAAAAAAGTACTAAATGATGATGTGCCTTTAATAAATTTACTGACTAATTCTCGCACCAATAAAACACCTACATGGCGGAAGAAATCAGATCCAGATTTTAAATCAGGTCTTTCAATAGTCAAGAATTAAGTTCCTTAACGTTCAATATTCATGAAAAATTTAAGCCACATAGAATGGAAAGTGCCATTGAGAAATTCAATAAAACACTCTCTTATCATTGTATATTTCACTGAGAGAACTTCGACTGATTCAAAAAGCTTTAGAGGATCCAGCAGTTGACTATTGCGATGCAATGGAATTAATCTCAATTTTTTAACTTACTAATAATAATCGAGGGGTCTCTCCAAAGGTTTCTGAACTCGAATACTTTCTCTGTTTTTTTCGGAGAACTCAAATATTAATGAATTTATAATCAATAATAGGTGCTTCACACTAAGAGTTAATTTAGTAAATTATCAAATTAAATATATTTTAGCTTAAATTAAACAAACAAATTGTTTATATATATAGCTTAATTTGGTCAATTTACAAACCATATATTTTCTTAATTTAGTCAATAAACACATTAAAGACGAGTGGAGCTTAATTTAGTAAATTGGCAAATTATATATGTATATCAGAGTTTAATTTAGCAATCCAAGAAATTATAAACATGTTGATCTTAATTTGGGAATTATGAAACTATAATATGCGGTTCTTAATTTAGACAATTAACAATTATATATATGTGGAGCTCAATTTAGTCAATTTGTTAAATTATATATATCGGAGTTTAATAACAATCAAATAAATTATATTATGCGGTTCTTAATTTAGACAATTAACAATTATATATATGTGGAGCTCAATTTAGTCAATTTGTCAAATTATATATATCGGAGTTTAATAACGATCAAAGAAATTATATTATGCGGTTCTTAATTTAGTCAATTAGCAATTATATATATGTGGAGCTTAAGTTAGTCGATTAACAAATAGTGTTATGCAATTTTAATCAACTAAATTCTAACTATTAAAATTGCTAATCGACTAAATTAAGCGACTTCAGCTCCTTAAGTATCTTAAATTATTTTTAAAGGTAGAAATCTGTAAAATAGAATATCTATTTGCTTGATTTTGCGAACACCTCTTATATTTAGTTACACAGATATGTATGTACATATACGTGTGCGAAAAAAGTGACAAACGTAATCGTCTGGGAATTAACATTAAATGTAAAGCGATGAATTTCAACAACCCCAAAACCAAGGACATAAAAATAAGTAGCTTTGTACACGTATGCGCTCATGTGTCTGCCTATAAGCAATCATCACTTCAACGCTACGTGATCATTAAAAACATTTTTCGGCATCTACAAGGACATCTCATCTGTCGGCTCGGCGACAAAAAGAACACAAAAAGTAAGAAATAAAAAAAGACAGGATATAAAAAGCAAAGAAAAGGGCTTCAAAGAATTAAGCAAGCATATTGTGTGTGTGTATGTGCTCCTCTTCACTTCTCACACTCTCCACGCACACGTGAAAATACATTTTGGCGCACGAGTCATTGATAGGCTTTACAATTTCGTAGCGGCTGATAAACAGTTTAGCACTAAGACGGAGAACTGCGTAGGAATGTTGTTGCGTATTGTGATGACATGGATTTTTAGACACAATTGATTGACAGTAAGACGACATGCTGGCAGGAAGTGTGCCTGAAACGATTTTGAAAAATAAACGGAAGCTTTGATGAATGTAGCGAGTTGTTGTGAATATGTTAACACCCATTCATTATTACCAATTATTTGAGGTTATTGTCGTACGTTAGCGTACAGGGAGTATTTGATTTAAAAAAACACATCTGTGACTACTTTAAAGGCTGATAAATAAGGAGGAATAAATTTAATGTTATACGTGTACAAGTATATTTGGAAATACAGGGTGTATCATATTTTTTGATATCCAATTAAATATATTTATATCAATATACACAGATATATAATACTTAGTTTCGTTCTAAACACTATATTTTAACTTCAAAATGTCATAAAATCAATTTTTGATTTCCATACCGTTGTAGTGTAATACCACGCAGTTGCAGTTTTATTCATAATTTCAAACATATGTATAGCTCCTTTAGTGTCTGCCCTGCTAAAATATTAGCATTTTCAATTTTACTACAGTCTCTCCAGATATCTTCCTGTCTGCGACAAGCTCAGCGAAGTGTCCGCAAACAACGTACTAATTTATCGACGCCGCGAAACTTTCAAGTACTCGCCTACCAGCAGCGCACTATTAAACGAACCCATCCATGAGAGTGCTGGATTTCGTGAGTGCATAAAGTGGTAAAGTGCATAAATTGTATTGGCACTCGGCGTGAGACTTTACTGGCGGTTTGCTGTTGCTACTGTTGTGCACTCTAACTAACTAGCAACCGCAACACCTCCAACAGCGGCAATAACAACTACGAGCCGAGTAAAAACCACCGCTGACATGGTTCGATGCACTTTCAGTACGAAATTTTAACCGGAAGCCAACTTCATAAAAATGTCTGCCACTTAATTTCGCCTCTAGCCGCCAATTGGCTTGATTATTATGTAGCATGGGACTTTTCAATTTCACTACAGTAGACACTGACGGAGCAAAAAATATGTGTCGCAAATTTGTTGAATTTAAAATCAGCTGATCTACTATATAATGAACCAGGAATGAGCCTTAGAGTTCACCAAGGTTTGTTCGGGTTGTTCGGATATAAATAAAAATAAACCCGAAGAAAACATATACTACTTGAATGAGTACCCACAGTGTTGTTGGTTTCACATTAGTTTTTTGGCAAAAGAGCAGCGCACTAAGATAGCAAGCAATTAAATAGCGAATCGAAGATGATCCATGTTTTGTGAGGGAAGTGATAGTTTGCTCTATCGTTTTGATTCTGTGATCGGTTTTCTTGAGGAAAGGAGGCGATAATTCTTGTGTTATACATACATATTTCTTCCCCACTATAATTCTGCATTTTCCGACTAATTTATTGCTATAAAAAACACCAGCATTTATTATTCTATAGACACTTAATATGGCTTCCCTTCACCAAAGTGAACACTGTAATTATTTTCCGTTTACGATTTGAACACAGTTTACCAGTACTCCTGTCGCCATGCTGCCATCTCTCACTCGTGCTCAACACCGCTACTGCACGTGGAAAAACTTGTGAGAAAAAGTTGTTTGAATTTTGTTGTGTTATGCTTTTTTTATACCGAATTGCTTCCGCTTTTCAGCAGTTGGTCATTTGCAAGCGTTACATAAAAAATGCAGGGAATGGCTGAAAATAGCAGATAATAAATGCACAAACCAAATTGTGTGCTCAAGAAAGAGTGTGTGAAAATTCCGAAAGTCAACTTGTTGTGGCTGCAACGTGGCGCTTCAACTTTCCACAACAGCGCTGAGTCGTCGGCAACTGAGTTATAGTGCTAAGCGGAGTAAGTTCATCACGGTGAATAAATAGTGGCAGCGAAGTGTGCAACTTGCGGTGACGCCTCGACAAGTGAACGCGGGAATAGCGTTCGTTCAACCATACGGAAGTACATGCCCCATTGAGATGCGTCGAAAATTTAAAACAACACGATTGAAATGTAGTATGTAACAGTTAGGTGAGTGTTCGGGTGACCACCGGAAGTTGCAACGGTTTGAGCGTATTCAGCAGGGAAAGCCGGAAGTAGTTGTATTTGCAAAATTGTAGTTGATCCTTAGTGAGGAGACAAATTCGACAGAGTCAAGCGACGATAACATTTTGGATTCTTAATTCTTGGATGGCCGAATTCTTTCGTATTTCTTCCATGGCTATAGCTGTAGTTAAAATTCAAGTTTTGGGTATATTTTCGAACTAAATTAAACATAATGTTTTTTTGGAAACTTTTTTAAAAACACTTTTCATTGCTTTTCTAAAGTTCTGAACTGCGAAATTGGAGGATAAACTAGAGTTTAAGGCATTGAGTTCATGCTGAGGCTTATTGGAATAGATAAACTCAGTCTTTGTGAGTATTTTTTGTAGCAAAACAATAAAATAATCCAATAAACTCGAGTTAATGGTAAACACTATAATGTTTAATAAAATCGAGTTTATGTTTTAGTGTTCAAATGCATTAAAATGTTTATCTAAAAGACATTTTCATCAACATTTTCGACTATAAAAGTCGCAGCTTCAAAAAATCAATAAACTCGAGTTAGTGGTAAACGCGAAAATTCTCAATAAACTCGAGTTTATGTTTTAGTGTTCAAGTACATTAAAATATTGGTCTAATAGATATTTTCAACAACGAGCTCTAAAAGTCGCAGCAAAAAAATCAATAAACTCGAGTTTATGTTTTAGTGTTCAAGTATATATATATATTCCAACAACGAGCTCTAAATATAATTTATAAGCCGTCTTACGGTGGTTGTGGTAGTTTCAAACTCACCAGATCCGCAACACTTCGAGTCTACAGCATTTCCCTGCAGCATAAAATAAACTCACCTACACAAGCAAATATTTCTTTGTATATAGTTGTATAGCGGCATTTAACTTCAGTCGCCGTACCGTTGTGGCTTGTGTTTTTGTGTTCAATCCTTTTATTTCTTTTCGCTTTTAAATGCATTTACAATGCCATTGCAAATTTCCTTGCCTAATGACTATTACCGATGCGTTGTTGCTACTGCCAACCGTATGCAAATGAGCACATGGGTGCAATTTAAAATTTTTTGTTTTTCAGTTCTGTTTCGTTTTGGCCAAGGCATGAATGTCTGTAAATAAATATATATTTTTTTTGTTACTAACTTTTGGAAGCTGTCCAGAAAAAATACAGTTTTACAGCTCCCCAAGGCGTTTAGCACAGATTGGAACTTGAAGTTGTTACCAAATTATACAATAACAACGTAGCTGCAGTGGTGGCATTGCCATGCAAGTGCGTTGTATTGTTTAGTAATTTCATTTTAGTTGGCATACGCTCGTTTAGGTTGTTACGGTTTCATTGCACTTGTAAATTGTATTTGCTATTGTGAAATTGTATTGTTAAATCTAGAAACTAACCGAGTAGATTTTCCGAACGAGCAATTTCCAAATATGATTTTAATTTTCAGAATTTTGCTATATGTTATATGTATCTTTGTATGAATATACATATACTATAAATGTAAGTATGTAAATGAATGAAATTATTTTATGTATGCTCTTATAAACCGAAATTACTTAAGAAATCTCACACAAACTTTTAGATATTTTATTACTGCCCATTTGGTTAGACATTTCCACAATCCAAATTTTTGTTGTCTTCTTATTCCTTCTCATTCCTAGCCTGTCTTTCACAGCAAGTTTCATAACGAATCAACGTTCGTGAAGCGCTTACTGATTTTTAAAAATTTTAGGGTGTTCTTGGGAGCTCGAATCCTCTAACATACTATCCGAATTCATCTAATGCATCATCTTTATTACGCTTTCCTTTATATTCTTGAAGTTACGAACCTAGACTAGATTTCGCATTGCTTTGTTCACAAGTCTAGCCTGGATCGGAAAGAATTTTTATTGCTTATTTTCATCACTTTCTGATCGTTCTGGTTATTTAAACAGTTAGTATTCCCCCCTGTCTACTTTAGTTCCGAAAATCGAGATAACTACTTTACCAATTCTCTAGTCCCTATTAGATGAGTACTTCACGTAAAAGTCTAAAGCGTTTATTGGGATTCTGAATGCCGAATATACATCAATTTCTCAAACCTGGAATGTTAAGCACCCAACATCGATTGCTTCGTTCGAAATAATTTATAACTTCAGCGTGGTTAGTGACTTTGGCTCTGATTTTACTACAATAAAAGTTCCTTCAATCATATTCATTAATCCAGTTTTTCTATCCAGCTCGTTGTTGGCATCGTTCTAGAGTTCATTCTACTCGTTCACCTAACTTCTTCAGCAATTAAAGGAATTAATTATTAGTCTAGCCACGCTTTTTCATACTTTCATTACAACTATTTATCGCATTGCTCTTTGCATATACATACTATTTGTCAATTAATTAGATACTTTTAGTTACCTCTGCTAAAGTACGCTGTTTGTGCAATAGTTAAGCTATTACTTGGAAGGGGGTGAATGTTCTCACCCGCAAGACCTTGTGCAGTTTAGGGCAGATGGTGTCTGCGGCGTAAATATTTAGTGTTTTCAAAAGTATATTTGATTAGCTTTGTTTTCACTTTTGAAGTATTACGCGGTGAAATTATCTCTATATTAGTGAAAAAAGAAATCATGCATATACAAAAATTGAGTATGTGAACTGCTGTGGGATTAGTTAGTATTGGATTAGTCTAGGAAGAAGTGTGAACGATGATCTATTAGAAGATTAATGATAGCTCAGAGATATCTCATCCTTATTTTATCCGTTGTGATTGGAAACGGGGAACGGCTTGCGATACTTTCTTTGGTCCAAAGTAGCACTTCGTGGTAAGAGTAGTCTGATTTGAAATTATATTTCTCCACAGTCACAACAGAACAAAGAAATATGTAAGTTTTGTTCATTTAAAAGTTATATGGAGCTATTTTACTTTCTTGCTACCAACCAAGATATCATCAGCTAACTTCTACAATTGCTTTCTCTTTTACTATCGTTATCTGTATGTACTCGAATGTACATTTGATGAAATCAATCTGCGAAAACTTGTTTTTGCGCAGTCGCCAACAGCTTGCGGAAGACCTTACCCACGCAAAACATTATGTTGATTATTTCAAATCCAGTTTTTCTCAGCTGGGTTCATGTTTTCTATGACTGTACCCTGATTTTCGTATGTTATAGTATTGTTGTAGAAAATTTCGCCCGCATATGTTGCAATTTTAATTGCGATTGCAAAACCACGAAAACAAGCAAACGAACGCATGGTTGACGTGAAAAACGCTAAAACTAATACAAACTCATGCATGGTACCAGCATATTTGCGCCAGAGCAATAACAAGTGGAAATGCGTCGAACCTTTTGCGAAACAACCATTGGGACCAGCATGGGCGCAATCTGCTTGGGTGTCCAAATGTAATGAAATACTACAGGCAGCCTAAATGCAAAATGATGAGGCTGCAAGTGGTGAAAAACTTTGCTATCGCATTAGGCAACGCCACGGCACCGCGACGCAGCCGGCTCACAAAAGGAATTCATACACAATTTTCAGCCTTTTTCTTCTATACTTACAACATAAGGTTGTTTTTGGCATACTTTTACGTAACAGCGCAGCGCAGCTCTACGCAACGAGCCGAGCAATATTTCGCACTTGTGTACTTTATATTAAATATGTATGTGCATTTTATGGATATACTCATATCTTGTATGCTATTTGTTGTTGTTCTTGTTGTATTTCCAAATGCCTTTTGAGATATTGAGTTATAAAAAAGTTAACAACTTTAGTTCGGTGGGAAAGTTGTGCTCATGTTTCAGCATAAAAATTACATTAGCCATTGTTGGAAACTTTTTATAGACCAAGCAAAAAATATAAAATATAAAAAAAATAAGGATGGAGAAATTGGAAACTTGTTAAAACTGTGTTTTGGGACCACTGTAGTGTAAACTCGTTTAAAAAATACACGTGTGGCGGCTGCCTCATTTCAAATTTACGACGACAAATGTTTTTGTGTGATTTTTAATAAGCATAGAAAGTTGATCGAATGCCTGTAGGCGAATACTATACAGTTATGGACAGCGAAATAGTAACGTCTTAATATTTTTTCTCTACTCACATAGAATGAAATACTATTACTTCTCAAAATTATACAAAGTTCCGTAGCCTTAGAAAATTTATTAAAAATTTTCAAGCAATAATTTTGAAACTCTCCACATATTGCTTCAAAATATATAACGTCAAATATTTGTTTTTCCACATATTCACACGTATAAGCCCATTTATTGTTGCACCCTTGTGTCATTTATCTGGCATTTTAGATTTAGCCGATTTCAAATCGCTTGCCGACAGCTTTTAATTTGTCAATCAAAATTAAATCTTTAAAATCGCTCGTTTTTGACACCGCCCAATCGTGAAAAATAAATCCGCTTTTTGTCTACGGCGGATGCTCGAAGTGTTGTTGGCATTCCACGGCGTTGCTGCCTACGGTTGGTTGACAAAAGCGTGCGTTGCACAGTGGACCGTTTTACTATAAATGCAATAATATAATTAATTCGTGACAGAAATTCAGTGCGAAGTTAGATTTTCTACATTTTCGAATACAACGAAATCTCAAGTTCCCGCGACATGTGGGTATATATATATAACCCGAATGTTAAGGTTAACATGTCGATCTCGAAGACTAACTTCGAAAACGGGAGAGCATTTTTTAATTATGAATCAATGCCTCCTAAAAAGTAATAAATTAAATTTATTGAAGTACATATGTACAAAAGTATATTTTTCGAACAACTGACCTTTGTCACGTAATATCGGTAATATAAGTTAATCCAAAAATATATAAACATTGATAAGAGAAAGAAAAGGCGGAACTAATTTCGAACTTCGAAACACCACATTTAGATTTCGAATATTAACTTCCAAAAAAACTGAGACGTTATTTATTTAATTATGACTAAATATTTCCGAATGCCATTGCCTACACTATAGTGTTATAAAAATATATTATTTTTTAAATTTTTTCTAAGTGAGAACATTAATTTGTTTTCCAAGTAAAAGCATAATCGTCCCACTGTCTCTACCTGAATCGATGTCTGCAAATGTAACCAAATCACCTCGAGGACATTTGGCCGCATTTTGTAGTGGATTTGCCTGTGCCTATTCATGAGTGGAAATACATAAATATGTATGTCACTGTGGCATCATATACCATATTAACGTGGCGCAGCGATTTGCAAAAAAGCCTTAACACCACATACTCGTATGTAGGTGTACACCCTCATGCTGGCGTGTATGAGTGCGCATTTTAAAAGAAACATTTGACGCACTCTACACGAGGGGTGACCTACATAAACGTATATACCGCAGCGTGTACCCTGTAGGGAGACGCAAAACAGTTGACTTGGAGACGCCTTCTAGATTATTGTGAGAGGCTTGAAATAGGAGAGACTGTAGTTTCTCAAAGTTATGAATGAAAAATACGCTTTAAGATTTTTAAATTATACTTATTCTTTTATATAAATAATACTATGGAACGAACCTATAGGAAAATAATAATTTATACAAATCATTTGGAATCTCATAATTGGATATAAGAACTTAATTTTGATAGTCTAGTTCATTTTAGTTCATGAAGATTTCGGAAGTTAGAAAGAATTTCGGAATTAAAGAAAAAAAGAAACGTTTACCAACTGAATATTTTCCTACAGGGCCATAACAAGCAGGTATTAACATATAAAAGTGTGATTAAATATGTACTCCCCCACAAATGTATGAGATATTTTTGATAAATGCGCGAGTGATTGTTTCATTTGTTCGCATTTGTCACATTTTTTTTTTTTTGAAATGGTTAACTTTTCTCGCATTTGTGTATGATTATTTTTGCATTATTCATTTCAAATTTTTTATACAAGACACATACGCCTTCGCAGATTCATTTGTCTGTGTATTGGGGTGAAATCTAAGTAGGTCTGTGTGTGTGACAAAATTTTTTTAAATTAGTTTGTAAATTTTGATAAATTATGTAGTACATTTTGTAAGTTGTGTTAGCGTGGGGTTCTTTGAATTTATTTATAAAAGGTTTATTTAAGAACAATGCTTGAAATTGTACAATGTTGCATACATTTTGCTGTAATATTTAAGTGAGTAATAATCTGCAAATTCCTTAAAATATAGCTGACTTTTCATGTAATTGCTTACATATACACATATTTCCATATTCTCTGGAAGAATGTAAGTTACGTATACGCCATGATGTCACCAAATAAAAGAAACATTTGAGACGCTGATTTTAACTAGAAAACTGAGTTTAAAAATTGAAAGTTTTCTGAAAATAAATCTAAAATTAATAATAATATCTAGTAAATATTTAAGTATGTACATATATGTACACGATATGATTTCAATGAATTTCAATAAAAATTAATGCATTCAATAAATTAAATTATTACGAAATACAAACCATTATTCATAAAATATGTTCCGTAGAAGTACTTTGATTTAGCACCATTTAGGTGTGTCTATTTTCTTTATAACAACGCTGATTTAGCGATCAACACCACGCTATATGGACAACTTCTTAACTAAAAAACTTCTATATTCTGGATTGTCATGTTTACTCAGATGTGGGCTTATATTAATAATTTGTTAATAAAGTTAATATCTCTTCTGTATTCCATATATTTAATATCAATATTAAGACTTTCGAAGAAAAATATATATGTACAATTTCATTATATATAATATATATTTGTATTCGATTCTTGCCATATATGTCAATATCTATATGGAACACTAAACCTGGTAACATTGGTGATACTAATATTTTTATACAGAAAATTACTAATTGCTGCCTTTAACTTCACTTTACACGTATTTCTTTGTTGCTTAAACGATGCTTGTAAGGGCATGCATACACATATACATATGCACATACATACATATAGACACATATGTATACAATACACATTTTTAAAAGGACATTTTTCAATAAACTCCGCATAAACAGTACGTGTGTTCAAGTATGCAGGGATCTTTACATGTCTCTCTAGAATGCGCACATGTGGTTGATTCGCATACACATGTACCATATGTGTGGGTGTGTGTGCGCATTTGAGTGAACGCATTGAAGGCATGTCTGAAGACTGCTTTTATGCTTTTGAACAATTTACTTTGATAATGAGAATTTAAGTGAATGCACGCGTCGTTTATTCTCTTATGTTTTCCACTTTTTTTTTTGCCTTCAACTCATCCCGGAAACGATGCCAATGAACTTCGCCGCAACTGTTAAGAAGTTACTTGTGTATTGACAGCTGTCTGTGTGTTCACATGCTGTGCACTAAAACCGCAACAATTAACGCCTACTCTTGTATACAGATTTATATTTATGCCGTTTACGGGCACATATATATAAACATACGAGTATACATATGTAGTAGCATATATGTGCAAGTCTCTGACAAATGAAAAAAGGACTTATGCTTAGTAAGCAGAAACAGATGAGATTATTAAGTCATAATTATATTTCTGTACGAATTTACGAACACAGAAAGGATTGAGCAGACACATGTATATATAATATATAAAAATATAATTTTTTTTGAGGTTTTTGCGAGTGAGACGTTGAAATCGCTGTTGCGTGCGTTGAATACAAAGGCTATCTGAAGTGTATATTTTCAAAACTTTGCTTGTCTGCTGTTTTAATGTCGCTGTAAATAAAATCTGTTGCTTGTGGGAAGTAATTCATTAATTGAAGTGTATTTAAATGTATGAATACATTCAAGTATGTATGTATATGTAGTTCACTGTAGACTACCTGTTCGAGACAGCAATAACTGATGCTGAATATGCTTCAATTTGCGCACATACATATTAAGCTATTCAATTTATACCAGCAATATTTCGGATGATCTGCTCTCCAAGGTTTTAGTCGAAGTCTATATATTACATTTTCGGAACAGCGTTAGAAGTGGTATAAATTTTTATACTCTGGCAACAAATGTTGCTAAAGAGAGTATTATAGTTTTGTTCACATAACGGTTGTTTGTAACACCCAAAACTAAATGAGTTAGATATAGGGTTCTATATACCAACGTGATCAGGGTGAAGAGTGTCGTTCAAATCCGAATGTCTGTCCGTCCGTCTGTGCAAGCTGTAACTTGAGTAAAAATTAAGATATCTTGATGAAACTTGGCACACTTATTTCTTGGCACTATAGGAAGGTTGCTTTCGAAAATGAGCAAAATCGGATCACTGCCACGCCCACAAAATGGCGAAAACCGAAAACACATAAAGTGCCATAACTAGGCCATAAATAAAGCTATGGAAATAAAATTTGGTATGTAGGATCGCACTGTGAAGGGTCATATTTGGATGTAATTTTTTTGCAAATCAATAAATCTATATAAACCAAACTTTCTGCAGTCGTTTTTTTTAGCCACTTCCTAATGCAGTCCAAAAATAAAAGAAATCACAACCACGCCTACCTCCCATACAAAAGTAAGGTTGAAAAATAATAAAAGTGGGTTAACTTATTAACGAAAAACGTCAGAAACACAAAATTTCACATGAGAAATGGTAGATAAAAGTTGCACTCAGATTTTTTTACAAAATGGAAAATGGGCGTGGCGTCGCCCACTTATGGGTCAAAAACCATATCTCAGGAACTACTCGACCGATATCAATGAAACTTGGTTTGTAATAGTTTCCAAATAGGCCAAATCGCTTCACAACCACGCCTACTTTCTATATACCAGAACTTTGAAGACGATCTGAATCGTTTACTTTACAATATATAAAGTAAGCACTAGTGAAGATATCGGTGCAGCACTTTGCACAAATACTATGTTTATAGTGTGGCAGCCCCATTCTAAAAGTCGCCGATATCGGACCATAGGTTTTTAAGGCCCCATATATCGAACACGAGGACCTCGGTGCTTCTAACCTAATATTATTGTTTCCAACTTTCAATAAACTTTATACAATATATATGACAAATATGTGGGTCAAATTGTGTATTATATAATATAAATAAAGTTAAATAAATAAATTGCGAGAGTATAAAATGTTCGGTTACACCCGAACTTAGCCCTTCCTTACTTGTTTCTGTTTGATTATACCAGTTTATTTGATATACTTATTAATTGTTTGTTCTTCTTGCTACTATCAATTTATTCTATTTATTGCACTAATCTATTTGATTTATACCAGTTGTCGGTTCGATGTTCGGTGTACATATGATAATTCTCGCAAATCGAAAAGTAAGATTCCATCTCTCTTTTAGTACGCCTATATGTATATTTGTTTTATACAAGTTGCCTGTTCGAGTAGTTAATCTCCAATCATATAGCAGTTTACTGCACTGTATTACCTAATAAAATACTCAATTCTTATTTATGATCATTCATTTATTTTTACATTAGATTTATACCAGTTGCTCGTTCCATTCGCGAATACTTGGAGCGTGGTAGTTAGTTATCTAAACATATCGAAAACCTTTACTGACTATTTACTACTTCCTGAAATGTTTATAGCCATATCTCAGCTCCACAAATGCACTTTCATATTGTAATAATTTAATGTGATATGTGCAGAAGCTTGTCATTTAATCCAGTTATAAAACAAATGCTGGTATTATGAAGAGTTAATTAGAACAACTTTGTAGTGAAAGCCAATTTTCTCAAAAAGTTTATGCCGACAACTCATAAAAATCTATTTTTCTAGCCCACTACACATAAACTTCCGTGATTTCTCTAGACTTCTGCGTTATTGAAGTGGCACGTACTGACCCACCAAATTGGTGTACATATGTAAACTATTGTACAATGTGTTACACAATTAATTTTTGACGCTGTAAGTAATTAAATGTTAAATGAAACTTGTTTGCACTAACATTGGCCCCTTCTGTCTAAATACCTTCATGATTTTTTCTCCTTCATTGTGTATCTTCATTCGCAGATGGTCAATGTTTGCATGTAACCACACCTACATTCATTTAAGCTTCCGCACAGCGAATATCTTCTATGGCAAATAGCTGACAAGAATTTTATAGAAAAAATACAAGCTTCCATTGACCGCCCTTACATTTTGGCACGTTTTATTTTTGTAATTTTTCGGCTTTTGGGAATTGTTATGGTCTATTGTGTGTCCGAGAAGGGAGTACTTAATTAATGGTCTCAGCTTGATAATGAATTGTGTGTGCTGTAGCCGTACTAGACTAGACAAGACAATTTGCAAGGTTAAGTGCTGTTGATTTAAATGGTGAAATCTTACACCAAAGCAGATCTCTTTGAAGAATGATTTCTGGATGAACACTTGGGGTCTCAAAATGCAATGATTTCCTTGAATATTACAATTGAAAAAGTAAAAAATCATTTATGAAGGAGAAATTAATATATAATTTAGAGCTTACATTTAGAACCAAACACTAGATAATCGTGTACTTGGATATATAGAATTAATTGGACACTTTGGGGACCACCTTATATACAATTGGCAATTTAAATTAAAAAGTTCTTAAGACAATGTACAAATACTTCTTAAAAAGCAGCTCAAACAATAGCAGAAGAACTCGGATCAATCATTAAAGCGAAGCCAGAAAGTATTAAAATGTAAGAATAAAAGCTGAAAATATATCTTGCAAAGTTTTCCAATTTTATAAAAAATATTCACTTCATTTTTAATTAGTATGAAATAGAATAGTCACAAACAAACACCTGTAGCAGCGCCATTGCCATCATAATTAGCGGAAGTGTCAGCAAAGTGCAATGAACAGCAAGTCAGACAAATTTGACAAGCAAGGAAGAGCGTTGCGTGACACGGCATCCGGCGAAAGATTGACTAAGTTTCATAATTACACTGATATGCAATTAATTACTGACAAGTTGTCGTGCCCAACGCGTTCGAATTGCCCGCCATGTCAGCTGGCACTTTATCTACACTTGCTATGGCCGAAAACAACGGCGTGGAAACAATGAGAAAATAAATATGTAGGTAATAGCCAAGATGGTGGTGGCAAAGCATGTTGAAGGCTGGGCGCATGTGGAAAGTGAAAGAGAAAAGGAAAGAGGTTCATGTAAGTCAAGTCAAGTAAAATGGTGGAAAATGTGATTCTTTCGTGTCGAAGAAGTTACACATAACGGTAATTTGCTGCTGCTTTCTACATACAAAAGATTTCACCAGGTAGATACGGGAGCATAATAAATTATTATCTAAATGAGGAAAGTTTTATTTTCATTTCTGGTATAATGAATTCAATAATTGGAAGGAAATGGTAAAGTAAAGTTAACACATTCAAATGGAAATGTAATGTTTTCTTTAACTGTTGAGTTGAAACTATTGAACTAGAATTGCAATTTCAGTTGTGAGTTCAAAATTAGTTATATAATTAATACTTTTTAAACAAACTGTATGAAATTTACTATAGAATCCGAGGTGTATTCTGAAGAGAGGTGAATCTGGTGGTGAACGAAAGTAAGATGAAATATTTAACACCACAATCTTACAATTAGTGAGCTGTGGCGCTTTCTGTCATATTATAGTCATTCGTCACATCTTAAAGAGTATAGATTATTGCCTCTCCACCTGGAATGCAGTAGTTTTGTAACTGAATATGATTACCACATCAACGCGTTAAATTTCGGAAAAGGTGGAGCATTAATTGTGAAGAAATCTACAAAGTTCTACAATTCAGAATACAATGAGGACTATCTTGAGATGCTGACCTAGAACATGTGATCTTAAGAGAAGGAGATCTCTAACATTAGTGACACGTGTTGAAAGAACAATCTTCTTCTTGATTGGCATAGACAACGCTTACGCGGTTATAGCCGATTCCACAACAGCGCGCCATTCGTTTCTTCTTTTGGCACCAATTGCTAATGCCAAGTGAAGCAAGGTTCTTCACTACCTGGTCCTTCCAACGGAGTGAAGATCTTCCTCATCCTCGGCTTCCACCAGCGGGTACTGCATCGAATACTTTCAGAGCTGGAGCATTTTCGTCCATTCGAAAAACATGACCTAGCCTTTTCCTGTCCTTTTATTCGCTGAATTATGTCAATGTCGTCGTATAAATCGCTCCATCGGCTGCGTTATTCGTCATAATATTGACTGTTAAAGCATAGTTCCATATCCAAAGAATATTACAGCAACATTATCAAATGCTGAAAGCCAGTCTCGAAAATTGTTTGATTTTCAGGTCCAGATCAAGCTTGATGATAATGACGATTGCTACGAAAACCAAAGACATTCCCAAGTTCTACTCACACGACATATCTACAGTTCTGATACAAAATTCGGTACTTTTCTCTTCCTAAAGCCTCTTTTATACTAGGTGCTCTCTTAATTGCCCAATCTTAAACTTAAGCTAACAAGGTTTCTGAGCAAACATTTCGTTGCTTCAGTCCTTATGGCATACAATTATTTTTATTTCTTCGTTGCATTCACTGTGAAATCTTTTGAAAATTACGGTGTAAAAGTGCTTTTACATCCATCCATTTTCATTACAAGTTTATACACTTAAGAGAGCAATTTTCTATTAAAATTCCTACAAAGATTTGAATGAATTCTAATTATACAACGCTTAAGCGATGTCGACGGTGTCAGCAATTACTTCGACGTTGTCAGCCAACGTCGATTGCTATGCAAGCTGAATAGGCAATAACAGTCCCCAGCGGCGGCTGGAGGCAGAGGTGAAACGCTGGTTAAAAAGCATTTTTTGCAAAGCCAAGAATTGGCACTTTTCCTCCACTGCTACATACAAACTACAAGGGTTTGCGCCGCTTGTTTTTGCTGTTTGTTTTTTTAGGTATTTTGCTATTGTGCATTTCATTTAGTTCCACTTTCTTTCCGCCGCAACTTGGCTAAATGTTATTTTTTCGCTTGCTAATTCGTCCACTGAGCTGCAAATGTTTGTAGAAAGCCAAGCAACGTGCGCAGAGCAAATAAAAAACGGCGAAAAGAAAGTGAGAAAGAGCAACTCTGAGGTTATTGTGTAATGGCGAAAAGTGCATACTGAAGCCAATTTGAAAAGTTGCTAAGTTGATCAGCGCGTTGAATAACGCTACCCGAAGTTTATATGACTTTGACATGCTGAATACGGCAGTTGACTAAGCAGTCAGGGGGCTGTAGAGCGCCGCGATAGAACGGTATGAGACCTCATATATCCGACGTACCGGCAATGAAAGCGGAAGCTGCTCACTACGGACAAGCGGAAGATTAATTACATTTTCCTTTTCACACTCCTTTTAAGTTGCACTAAAATTGTTCAGCGTGTAGAGTGTTAAATGAATTTACACGACACTCTCGCCGGTTGAGTTAGAGGAAACGAATATACATATGTACATATATATATTTTATTAATTCAAATACAATGTGATTAACGACACTTTTTCTTAATTGATTAAATTTGTTGCGTATTATTGAGGGTATTAAGTCGACAGACATGTCTAGTATAGTGTATGCAGTAAAATATAGAGAGAGGGCTTTGTAGCGGTGTACACTGACGGCTGTAGTAAGTAACGCACATAATGGGAGTTTATAACTAGAGAAATTGAATTTTCATGAGATAAGTGATGAGTTACGCAACCGTGCTCAAAAACGGCTACCACGGAGAATTAAGGCACTCAAGTGTTGGCAGATCACCGATTGAAGGCGGGCGAAATAGTTGAAACAGTTTAAAGAAATCGCGTTATGTCAGACCAATTGACAGCAGTGTTTGACGCAGTTTAACCACAATTTATATATATAAAATTAAGTGGCAAAACTTCCTGTTCGCATATTCCTCCTAGACGGCTTACCCGATTTCAATGAAATTTTCAGGGGTGATTGGGGTCTGTGTGGAGGGTGCACATAAGAAATTTAATGTGTGTATCATTGCACGTTTTGCAAAAAAAAAAAATGAATTTGCAAGAACATTACTATATTCCAAAATACCACCATATTTCACTTGGAATGCAACATTGAATACATTTCAACGACGAAAGCAAGGGGAGCGTGTTGACGGTTAGCCAAAGGTCCGTAAAACCGATGCCATAGGACGAATTTAAACCATCCATCCGAACAACGCCGAATGTTTCTATTTGCGTCTGCTATTAGTCAACGTGCGCGGACCAAGATCATTTGATGATTTGAAAACTGTTGACGGTCAGTTGTGTGCGACGTATCGTGAAGCATGTCAGCGATTGCATTTGTTAGAAGATGATATGCATTGGGACACCGCCATAATAATATCTACATGCCTTCCAAAAGTCAAATCCGCAAGAACTGTGGAATAAGTACAAAGACTGCATGACCGAGGACTTATTAATTTTGGCGCGTAATCGAGCATCGGACGCAGACTTGCTATATACATTGCAAATGTATAATGATGCTTTGATATTGGTTGAAGATCTGTGCCTTACAATTGCGAATAAGGCATTAGCGCAACTTGGCATAACTGCGCCCAATCGTTCAGCGATTGATATGCTTGACCATGAGCTTCAACGTGAACAACAATACGATTGCAATGAATTGTGTGCTTTCATACAAGCTAACATTACCAAATTCAATATTCAGCAGAAAAATGCTTATGATAAGATTATACGAGCGGTTGACAATAACGCCGGTGGATTCTACTTACTGGATGCGCCCGGTGGTACAGGGAAAACGTTTCTGATCTCTTTGATTCTTGCTACTATACGGTCACAGCAGAAAATTGCGCTGGCAATTGCTTCGTCAGGCATCGCTGCATTCAGCAATTCAGCATATCGAGGAATTCAGCAATGGCAAAAGTTTTGCGAGGAGTTGGAATTGTTCTATGGGATGAGTGCCCAATGGCTAACAAAAAGTCATTAGAAGCTTTCAATAGAACAATGCAAGATTTACGCCAAAAGCAACAAATTTTTGGCGGAGCATTAGTCTTATTATCTGGCGATTTTCGGCAAACTTTGCCAGTCGTTCCTCGATCAACTCCTGCCGACAAAATAAACGCATGTTTAAAATCGTCAGTTTTGTGGAGACATGTTCAAAGGCTGACTCTTACCATCAACATGCGAGTCCAATTGCAAAACGATCGATCCGCAGCGGCGTTTTCAAAGCAGTTGTTGGACATTGGCGAAGGCAAAATACCAATCGATGATACCGGTTTGAACACATTGCCGAACAACTTTTGTACACTTTTATCGATTGATAGCGTTTTGAATCAAGATGAAATAGTCAATTATCCAACTGAATTCTTGAATTCTTTGGATCCCTCCGGTCTGCCACCGCATAGTTTGGTCCTGAAAGTCGGTTCACCCATTATACTTCTACGAAATCTGAAGCCACCGACTTTTATGTAATGGCACAATACTTTCAGTCAAAAAATTGTGGCCAAATTTGATTGAAGCAACAATACTAAATGGCAAGGCAGCAGGTGAAGTTGTACTCTTACCACGCATTCCCATGATTCCAACGGACATGCCGTTTGAATTTAAGCGCTTGCAGTTCCCAGTACGTCTTGCCTTTGCGATGACCATCAACAAATCGCAAGGGCAAACGTTTCAAGTGTGCGGCGTCAATTTGGAAGAACCGTGCTTCTCCCACGGAAAATTGTTCGTCGCATGCTCGAGAGTGGGAACACCAAGGTGCTTATTCATTTACGCGCCAGGTGGAAAAACCAAAAATGTTGTATACCAATATGTTTTATAAATGTTTTATAAATAAGTAACAGTTTTACAACAATACATAAAACACAAAGTAAAAACCCTTAAGAGTTTTAATCGATTTAGGTGTAGCGAAGCGCACAGGGTAACAGCTAGTTCGATATAATTCCAGTATCATTTCGTGACTGTCTACATAACATGGATCCACCAGGGACCTAGGAACAGTCAAAACAGGGACAAACCTGGTCCGAAGGAGATGAAGCCTGTTCTATCGGTCTGAGAGATGATGGTCACTGGTTTCTGGGACTCACATGGTATAATATACATCGACTACTTGTAAAAGAGCGAAACAGTAAATGAACTCTATGAATTATTGAACAAAATTGGTCGAATTAAGCTACGAATTTCTGTTCCATCCACCGTATCATCTGTTTTGACTCCTTGCGACTTTTTTTTTCCAAATTTGAAAAAAAAAATTACTCGCCAGCCAAAAATTAGAGTCGAATCGTAGACCTACTTTGCAGACACATACTCCATTTTTTTCCAGGCTGGTTAAATCAGTTGGACAATTGTTGGTTCAAGTGCATTTAGCTACAAAGAGAAAAATAAATTCTTTAAAAAAATTTCACGTTTTTGAATAATCGGTTTCTAAATCGTTCAGGAGCTCAGCTATGATTATTGGTTAAAGATAATAAAGGATATTTTTGCTTCTAATATTTATGATTGAGAGAGACACTTTGTAGTCGACTTTATTATTATTATTACTTCAGTTGAATTATTTTTAGGTGGTAACAGTGTGGATTATAATTATGATGAGATAATTCTTCTTTAGACACACACCCTACGTTCTCATTGATTATGGTGAACTTCATTATTATAAATTTAGCTAAAAAGACGCCTGTCGGTATTGTAATTGTTTTGTAATTAATATGCGTTTCATATTAAACTGAGAATTTTTCAAGTTATGTAACAAAAATTATCCCATTAAATGTGCGCAGCTTAATAAATTAAATAAAATAATTTGAAAATATTGACAAATTAGTATGCAAACATGCGCTACAATACACAAAGCAATTTTAATTATTTTCGCAAATAAATTAGATTATATTTAAATATATAATCCGATTACCGTATAATGCGAAAGTAGTCAAATTGCGCATAATAGGCACACATCGATTTCTATAGGAGCGGCAAGTGCAGAAATTATTTTACATATCTAACGGCTAATATGTTTGAATTTACAGTTGTGTTAGAAATGAGAGCAGCGTAGAATGAATTTATTTATTTTTTTGAAATATCACGACAATAGTAACGGGGTGTTTTTTTGAGCTTGTGGTTTTCAATCAAGCAATACTTTTTTAGGCGTTGGTCTTTTTGACAGCTGTTAATTGATTTATACTAAGTACGGTTTGCCTTTTCATAATGAACAGACTTACTTCGGAACAATGTTTAAATCAGATTCAGAAGAATCTCATCTTTACCAGACAACAGTAGATAATTTGCTGATAAAGTAAAAGCTGTCAATGCATACTATGACGCGACAATAATTATGAACTCCACTGTACATTGTCGGCAGCAGTATGCTCGTTCAATTGTATTATGTACTCAAGAGCGCATTGTTATTATTGGCGTGGAAACACAGCTTAAATGCGTATTGCACAAATTTCGCCTAATTACGGTCTCTGCGCCACCATTTCGAGCAGATACGAATACAGAATATACAGCTGCATACAAATAGAGAAGTGTGGAATTTGACTGCGAGATATTGAAAATAATTTATTTGGTACATTTACTCTCGCATGCTTTTCTATATGCAGTTAATTGTACGCCAAGCGCAACGAATCGAAAGCCAATAATAATGACTTCGGGTAGAACAATAATGACAATAACAAGTGCACACAAACACTCGCTTGCCAAAGAGTACAAACGCAAATGCGAAACTGAAATGGAAGCAAGCAGAGCGGAAACCGAATTTGCAGCTAATTCCAAAGCAAACATTGAAGTCAAAACGGAAACGGAAAAGCAGATGACCACAAATTTACTTTAATGACTGCACAGCTGCGGGCCAGAAGGTTAAGCGACGCACTAGAATCGTTGCATACAATGTTCATTTGCATTTCAACGCTTGGTATCCGTGGTGGCGGTGCGAGGATTGAAATTGTTATAAATATTTATTGTGGAGTATGCTCCATATGTATAATGTCTTCTATGCAACATGAATTTTAGCAATAATTTAACAGGATTTGATTAATTTTAGAGCGGTAGAATAGAAGGATCTAGGGTGTTGGTCACTAATATGACGGCGGAACTAACTGTGTCGTTGAGGATACTAACGCATTTGACAATTTTTAAATAGGAGTATTTGGGTCTTAGCTTTCTTTCTTTCCAGCAAGCATTTTCTTAAATTTGAAAAATACACCCACCGACCTTTTCCTGTACTGTGACCTCGAGAAAATGCTTATGAGCGGCGGACCAACACCTTCCTTTGATATTAATAAAGCACTCCCTATTTTGAAGAAGTTTATTTTATGGTCATCCCAAGTTCGTTTGTGAATTATTTTAAACTTTCGTTTGTAACGATCGTTTTTAGTCATATGATCTGTGCGTAATTTTAAAGGTTAGACTGAGTCTAACCAAAACATATGCATATAATAATTTTATTTCGCGGATATATGATATTATATTAACTCGCTTTTTCTCGTTTTTATTTTCTGTTTTCAGCGTGAAGGGGCTGCTGCCCTCGGAAGCTCGAGAGTTTCAATCCTCGATGGAGATTAAAGCAGACCAGACCAGTTTATGTCAATCTTCATTTTAAGAAAAGGCAACCATCAATGAACAGACTAGTCCATCCGCTCAAAGACGTTTTACCCGAATTCCCCTTATCTATATTACATAAATTTATGTAATGCTCTCACAAATTGAACATTCAATTTGATTGTTTCAATATTCAGAGAAATACCTTCAATTTCATTGAATTTCAAATTGCATACATATAATAAATAGTTTCAACTCAAGACTGCCAATTGAACTACCTGCAAGACGAGTGGCAACAATCGCAACAACAGCATCGACTGCAACAATACGACAGTGCTGCACGAGAGTATGAAAGCTGTGCAATGAAGTGAAATTGAAATGAGGAATGCTACTGGCCATTTCCTGAAACGTAATATCAATTTTCCTAACAAGTTCAACCATTCTACGAAATGAATAAAAGATTCCTGTAATCGTTGAATGTGACCACTTACCGTGGAAACTCTCAAACTTAGAAGCACACAAACGCACCAATAACTGAGGCTGTGCGTAATTGCAGTGTTCTCAAATGCAAGGAAATATAATAGATTCTTACTCAGTAGTAACGGTAGATAGAGATATGCATACGTACATATATACATACATATACACAATGGTTATATACTTGCATGCTTCAATAAATAATGAAAATGCTGCATTTATGTCTATATGGTCTGTATGCAATGTTCGATATGTCAGCACCGATTTGTCACATTCAGCACTTACTGCATACATATGTATATACGCAGTACTATTCAGTTATTCAAGAAGTTACGGAATAATATTTTTCAATCTACTTCAGTAGAGCGAAAGTAATGCAGCGATCTGAAAAATCATAGTTAGAAAGGTGAAATTGTTATATGCTATATAAGTATATATATATATATAGTACGAGTGTGTACATTTGTTCCGATTATCTGTATTCAATTATGTTAAATTTCGAAATGGAAAGCTTTGAATTTTTTAGTTTCGATAGATGGCGTTGTCGTCAATAAAAACGACTGTATATATAAACTGATTTTTTTTTCAATAATATTTGTTATAGCTAAAGGAGTTGTAAGAATGACTAAAAATCGTAAGAATTTATGTCGACAATGAGGTCTTCGACACTTTATATAAAGGGGTTTTCAAAAGGCTACAGAAGTCAATCGACGCCATAATTTTCCCAATCTTTTGACATTTCTCTTCAGTAAGGTTAGTCATTTCATCATGGAAAGATATACAATCCAACAACGAGTCGATATTATTAAAATTTACTACCGAAATTCGAAATCAGTGGCCTCAAATTTAAGAGCGGTACGTCCAATTTATGGTCAGCAAAATCATCCCGCATAACCAATAGTTTACTTGAAAATATATTCGGTGATATCGAGCAAAATAGAAAATCATCAAATATTAAAGAAGACCTTATATACAGTAATGAGTAAAATAATACTTAATAAATTTCTAACACCTGTAAGTCACCTATAAAGTGCGGTTCACTTGTTATAAATACGGGAAAATTTGTGCAATTAACTTGATACCCTAATCCTTAATTCGTATCGCTTGGGATTCGCTAGAGGGAGCTCTCCAATTACAGTCACTTCCTTTTAGCGCTACAAGCCGTGTTTTGTGTGTGTTGCAATCTGCTATGCAAGTTTACCTGCCGCATTAGTACAGTCTAAACAGTTGGCTTTTCCGAGTCAAGTAGCTGGTTAGTTACTGCGACAATCCGCCGTCTCTCGCTGCCCGCTGACCGATGCCTGTGGGTTGGTTGTACGGTTAGTTAACTGGTCACTTTCCCGGCTAAATAGTTAAGGTTGACATATTTTTAAAATTATTCTCATTTTCCTTTTATGCTTGCGTTTCGCTTTCTTCTCGTGTATGTGTTACTGTGTGTGCGTGACTACCTTTTTGTGCTTGAGTAAATGTATTTGTAAAATGCTTGCACTACGCAACAATACAACAGCAACAGCAGCGCTGAACGGTTGTGGAGCAGGAGTGCTTTTCCCATTCAAAGAAGGCACTTCCGAATGCTTGTGTGTGTGTGTGTGTGAGCGTGTTAATCAGAGATACTTGTTGGGGCCCCTATTTGCTTGCGGCCTTTGCTAATTCTTAATTCCTTTCTTTGCGTTTCACATTAACGCAATTACAATGACATTGTCGCCACCAACATCATTTCCGTTTCCTTCACAGCTGCCTTCGCCGTCGCCTACGTCCTGCGCATTGTTGTCGTCATTGTCGTCGTTGATGAAGATGAACAGCATTTTACTGTAGTATGTCTTTATTCTTCGTGCACCCACTCACTCACTCACTTTCGTACCTTTTCATTATTTCCCGCATATCACGCGTGGGTACTTTCACTTTTCTCGCAGTAAACTCTTCTATGCGCTCGGCACGCCTTCTGCTGCTCCCACTGCACAGTGGATCCCTCCATAGGCCAAAAATCAAAAAATCGATCAGAATATATTTTGATAAAATGTTAACGAGTTATCTCTAAAATGACCAAACTTTTAAATGGCAACCCAGTTTTAACTGGAAATCTAACGGGACTTTAAAAAAATGTATTGATGACGAGAACACGTGTTCATTTTCAAAGCGTAGCTGCATATAGGGCGAATATTTCATAAGTAAATCGTAATTCAAAGTGGTCAGTCAAATAAATAAGTTATCGAATTTTAATTATTTTAAATGGATTTTATAGTGGAAGGTATTTATTTTATGTTCTAAAATTAATAAAAGTTAACTTATGTTTTATTTTTTTTATCAATGATTTTGTTGGCCTTGTTTTTTTTGTATATTTTGTGTGCGTTTTCCATGTTTAGTTAAAGTTTTAGTTATGTTCCCCCCCTCTCCCCCTTAAATTTTTTTTTTAGTGTATTTGTGTGGGTTTTAAGATAATATAAATGTTAAAGTTAGCTGCAGAAAGTTGCAGATATGTGCACAATCTACAATATACTAGCGCCGCCTTTTTTCTTCAATGTCGAATTTGCCTTGCAAAGTAACTGTTTCTTGTGTTGTGGCATCTCTTTGCTTTTGTTTTTTGTGTTTTGTGTACTTATTAATTTAAAATTATAATTTTGATTTTGATTTCCATTTTGTGATTTGATTTTGATAGGCGACAGTTATCAGTGTATGTTCACACGTTGGTATATATTCGAGCTTTGGTGCACAGAAACTGGTACCAATGCTGAAAAATTTCAAAAGGCTATTGACCATGTGGAAAGAAATATTAAAAAAATCGGCTACATGCCCGAGAAGAGCGAGTTAACGAAATGCATTGGGTACACTTGCAAAAAAATTGCAGCATTTTGGATTCAGTACAAGCGTAAGAAATCAACAGTTGTAGAATATAAATCGAATTGGCTAAAGGAAAAAGTAATAATATCAATGGATCGCATAGAAACTAAAACTGAAACAGTGGTTAGAAGCGCTAAGCGTGGACGCCCGAAATTAGTATTTAATAGGTCATCAAAGAGAACAAAGCGTCGAAGAATAGCTCAGCTATCGAAAATTGACGAATCTGCATCTATGGCTTTACGTTGCAAGATGCTAAGTAATGAAATGTGCAAAGCTAACATTGATGAAGTCCTATCACTATTTATAGAGACAAACATGAGCAAACATCAATATATACTTATTAGAACTTTTGTGAACTCAAAGGCGTGTTGCGACCAAGCTACAAGCTACTTTCAATGGCTAAAGCATCAAGCTATCCCGACAAAATAAGTGTGAGTGAATCGCAGGCTGAAGTTGATTTGCAGAGCTTGGTTGATCACACGGCTTCGCGGATTATCAGACTGCAGAATGATGTTCTGGACAGCATTGGATGTGATTTAGATGATAACCTAGTTTTAATTGGGAAATGGGGATTTGACGGCAGCACTGGACATTCAGAATATAAACAAAAATTCATGAATAACGATATGAACGATACCAGCCTTTTTGTTACATCATATGTGCCACTGCAACTTAAAATGGTAGGAAATGATCCTGAACATCAAAAAATAATTTGGAAGAATCCGCGACCGTCGTCAACACGCTACTGCAGACCAATCAGATTTCAATTCCAAAAAGAAACCTCTCAATTAGCTGTAAATGAAGAAAAATATTTTAAAGATAAAATTGAATTGCTAAAGCCAACGATATGTACGATATCTAATAAGAAAATTATAGTTGAACACAGTTTACAGCTTACAATGGTTGATGGAAAAATCTGTAATGCCTTAAGTGAAATATCATCTTCTAAGTGCTACATATGTGAAGCGAAACCAACAGAGATGAACGATTTGAAAAAATGTTTGGAAAAAAATGTTCATGAAACACGTTTTGAGTTTGGATTGTCTCCATTACACTCTTATATTCGCTTTTTTGAATATTTTTTGTATTTGTCGTATAGACTAGACCTGAAGAGTTGGCGAATTTATACCTCAGAAGGAAAAGAATGCTTTCTGCAAAGAAAAATTAAAATTCAAAAAGACTTTCGCCAAAAAATGGGACTGTTAGTCGACAAACCCAGAAGTGGAGGAAGTGGCACCTCAAACGATGGTAATACGGCTAGAACATTTTTTAATAACCCGGAATTGGCAGCTGAAATTACTGGTCTGAATGAAAATGTAATAATGCGATGTTCAACATTGCTGCAATGCTTGGCATCAGGCTACAAAATCAATGTAGATAAATTTGCAGAGTATGCACTAGAGACTGCCAAACAGCTAATCCATTTGTATCCTTGGTACTATCTACCACCCACAGTACACAAAGTGTTAATTCATGCCCCAGACATAATAAATCATGCTCTTGTGTTCATTGGAGAGTTATCTGAAGAAGCGGCAGAATCTAGAAATAAGGATATCAAAATGTTTAGAAGGTAACATACCCGAAAGATATCACGGATTGCTGCAAACGCAGATCTAATAAATAGATTGCTTTTAAGCTCAGATCCCTTTATTACAGGTCAAAGAAAACTGCCATCTTGTAAAAAATCAGCACTTTTAAAATCTACATATCAACTTTTAAATGACACAATCTTATAAATATTATTTGTTATCTTTTTTTTCTTAATTAACTTATTAAGAATATATATGTATAACTGTGAGCGGATAGGAATGAACCGTTTCCTTTTCCCTCAAAATATTATTTTTTTTATTATATTAATAAAATTAAAAAGTTAAAAACCGAAAATAAAAAAATATTAAAACTTGACCCGATCGTTTCTATGGGAGCTATAGGATATAGTCGCTCGATGTAGCCAATTTTTTCACAGCATATTTAAAATATTTTTCTAGATTTTTGGTAAAAATTTCATAACGATATCTCAACTAGAAGTATTTATGGCCGCGGCTCCATACAACCGGATCCACTGTGCACCGGTAACTTCAAGTAATTATCTACATTGTTAGAATGCAGCATTTCAGCGTGGCTCTTGAGGCTCCACTTTGGATGGGTGCTTTCTCAGCTTTTGCTTATACACACACAATCTTCACTTTAATTTCGTTTCGTTATGTTTTTGTTACTGCTGCATTTGGAAAATTAAGTAATTTCGCATTTCACTGCGTCTTGATGATTGTGCGCTCGGCTTTTACTCGCCGCAGGGCAGTCAGGGAGTGTGGCACGTAAATTAGTACATGCTCGTATAATCATTGGGGATTACACTAATTTCAAAGAAAGAATGTTGTCTAAGTGCGGCAGTAATTCTTTAAAATTGGCTCACAAAAGGTCGAGTAAATGTTGCTTAAGCATATTTCGTTTGCTTGGATGTGGCTAGAAGCTAAGAAGGCAGTAAAGATGTTTTGCGAGCTCCTTGTCAACACTCCTTAAAATGAAGATTTATCCGTGTTGCATTGAAAAATGCTAATTAGCTTTATTGCAGTGAGAGAGAGAGGACAGATTTCTATTTATTTATTAGTAAAAATGACTAAAAGATTTTGAGAGTAAAGAAAGTCGGAGAACTAAATCCAAAATTGAAATTCAGCACAAGCGCTAAACGAGTGCAGGTTTGGTAGTATGGTTGTTTCCAAAAGGGAAAAGAGACTAAGTCGACAAAGTGCTCTGACCCTACTGCAAATCTGCAGAGATATTTCACTTCTATATTCGCTATTTCGAGCAGTTGTTCGAAAAAGGCATTCAGGCATTGCAGAAGAAAGTAATGAGATTTTTCCAGTTCGTCCTCCTCCAAGCAGCTTCTACAGTTAGCATCCGGTAACAGTTTTAACCTAAAGCGTGGATCTCGATGAGACAATACCTAGGATAGAATACCCAGAACTAAGGATAGTTGAACTTTACTAATGGCGAAAGGTTCGGAAGACTTCCAGCAATTCTCCTAAGACCAGAAGAATCGGATATCCGCCGCCGCCTTAATAGTCCATCTCGCTATCTTTATCGGTTCCTTAGCTTACATTATAAAGTAAACGAATCAGAAGGATTCAAAATTGAGTTAAATGGGAAGTAGACTTAGTTGTGAACCGATTTCGCCCATATTCCTCCAGTGTCATCAGGGTGTCAAGAAAATATTATATACCGAATTTCATTGAAATCTGTCGAGTAGTTTTTGAGATATGGTTTTTGACCCATAAGTGGGCGACGCCACGCCCATTTTCCATTTTGTAAAAAATCTCAGTGCAGACACTTTCTGCCATTTCTTATGTAAAATTTAGTGTTTCTGACGTTTCTCGTTAGTGAGTTAACGCGCTTTTAGTCATTTTCAACCTAACCTTTGTATGGGAGGTGGGCGTGGTTATTATCCGATTTATTTCATTTTTGGCCTGTATAAGGAAACGGCTAAAAGAAACGACTGCAGAAAGTTTGGGTTATCTAGCTTTATTGGTTTGAAAGATATATACAAAAAACCTATTTGATGGCGGGGTCACGCCCACTTTTCCAAAAAAAATATATTCAAATGTGCCCCTCCCTAATGCGATCCTATGTTTCAAATTTTATTTTCATAACTTTATTTATAGCTTAGTTATAGCTCTTTACATGTTTTCGGTTTTCGGTCATTTTGTGGGCTTGCCAGTGGTCCGATTTCGCCCATCTTCGAACTTAACCTTCTTATGGTACCAAGGAACACGTGTTCCAAGTTTCATTAAGATATCTCAATTTTTACTCAAGTTTCAGCTTGCACGGACGGACAGACGGACAGACGGACGGACGGACAGACAGACATCCGGATTTGAACTTTACTCGTCACCCTGATCACTTTGGTATATATAACCCTATATCTAACTCGTTTAGTTTTAGGTCTTACAAACAACCGTTATGTAGACAAAACTATAATACTCTCTTAGCAACTTTTGTTGCGAGAGTATAAAAAAAAGAGTAGAGAAGTTGTTGATCCAATAACCTCGGGATGAAATCGAAGTGTGCGTTCCCAGAGGACGATGTACTCATCCTCTATGGCGAAAGAAATACCGCGCAGTGAGCTGAATAGACGGTTAAAGTAAGTAGTTTTGAATCTCAAAAATTGATTTAACGAATTCCACCATTACATAGCAGAATTGGACGCTGTTAAGGTGCAAACCGAAGGAGTTACTGCGTTGTTTTGTACCCGTGGATGAAACATGTACTCACTAAATTGGTAAAATTAGGCTACGAAATGTTGGCTTTCTTGTTTCCAAACATGAGCAGGTCCCACGACGGGTCAAAATTTGAGTCGGGTCATATCTTTCAGACATGCTAAAGAAGTTACAGTTAGGGGGATGGGGTCATATGTAGAAGTTCACGCAAGTGAGGAAAGTTTCTGATTGCCATTCACTTGGGAGTGGCCAGGAACGATTCTTTTGCATATGACTAAGCAGCTCACAACTTCCGGTTTTAGACCAAGTATCCCCTGGGTAGCTAACAGACAGCCGTTTGGAGGCAAGCTAAAGTGAGAAGGCGAAGTCCGCTTCTGCGGTTGTGCGTAGAGCTTGGGACCCACCACATAAAAAAATCTCCCCAATGAAAACAAACACGGAGCCTTGGATGAGACACCGCCCTTTTGATGATGACCCTTGCAAACGTTTTAAGGATACTGATTTAAGGGCATGCACCTGGAATGTCCGGACCCTTACTTGGGAAGGTGCCTCTGCCCAGCTGGTTGATGTCTTCATACAACTAAAGGCTGACATCACCGCCGTCCAAGAAGTGCGATGGACGGGACAAGGACGGAAGAAGGTGGGTCCTTGTGACATCTACTACAGCGGCTATATAAAGGAGCGCAAATTTGGTGTTGGATTTGTGGTGGGAGAGAGACTACGTCGCCGAGTCCTGGCATTCACCCCGGTGGATGAACGTCTTGCCACAATCCGCATCAAAGCGAAGTTCTTCAACATATCGCTGATTTGCGCCCATGCCCCAACGGAAGAGAAGGACGATGTGACCAAAGATGCTTTCTATGAGCGCTGCCCCCGCCACGATGTCAAAATAGTTCTTGGCGATTTTAACGCCAAAACACACGGAAGGTTCGACGTCGAAAAGTTGCAATCACAACCGACAGCCGAACGATTTTCTACTCGACTTGCACTCCTGCTATCTGAGAGCACTCATCAGCATCTCGATATAAGGGAGCTGTGGAACGGCATCTCAAACTCATTGTCGTTCCGCAGTGGAGAGAAAACAGACTGCCTACCTCGCAACGTTGCGATCGACCACAACTCGTTCGGGGTGGGTCGATATTCCGCGATGTCTGAATTTGGTATCCCTGCAAAACTAATACGGCTATGTAAGCTGACGTTGAGCAACACCAAAAGCTCCGTCAGGAACGGGAAAGACCTCTCCGAGCCGTTCGATACCAAACGAGGCTTCAGACAGGGTGACTCACTATCGTGCGACTTCTTCTATCTATTGCTGGAAAAAATAATACGAGCTGCAGAGCTAAATAGAGAAGGTACAATCTTCTACAATAGTGTACAGCTCCTGGCGTATGCCGATGATATTGATATCATCGGAAGCAACAACCGCGCCGTTTGTTCTGCGTTTTCCAGACTAGATAAAGAAGCGAAGCGTATGGGTCTGGTGGTGAATGAGGACAAGACGAAATATCTCCTGTCATCAAACAAACAGTCAGCGCACTCGCGTCTTGGCGCCCACGTCACTGTTGACAGTCATAATTTTGAAGTTGTAGATAATTTCGTTTATCTGGGAACCAGCATTAACAACACCAACAATGTCAGCCTTGAAATCCAACGCAGAATCACACTTGCCAACAGGTGCTACTTTGGACTGAGTAGGCAATTGAAAAGTAAAGTCCTCTCTCGACGAACCAAAATCAAACTCTATAAGTCTCTCGCCCTACTTTACGGTGCAGAAGCGTGGACGATGTCAACATCCGATGAGATGGCACTAGGAGTTTTCGAGAGAAAGGTTTTGCGGAAGATTTATGGTCTCTTAAACGTTGGCAACGGCGAATACCGCAGACGATGAACGATGAGCTGTATGTGTTATTCGACGACATAGACATAGTTCAGCGAATAAAAAGACAGCGGCTACGCTGAAAACACTCCAGCTCTGAAAGTATTCGATGCAGTATCCGCTGGAGGAAGCCGCGGAAGAGGACGACCTCCACTCCGGTGGAAAGACCAAGTGCAAAGTGACCTGGCTTCACTTGGTGTTTCCAGTTGGCGCCTAAAAGCAAAAAGGAGGAATGAGTGGCGCGCTCTGGTGGATTCGGCTATAATCGCTTAAAGCGGTTCCTACGCCAAATTTATATATATATATAAAGAAGTTACATCATATCTGGGTCAAGAGTATATATCTAGATATATACTATACTGACAAATAATATACTATTTGCGTTAGAACTTATCGGTTCATATTAAAAGATCAACTGAGAGCCCACGTTTGTAAGAAACATATTTATAAAATAGAAAAAATAGTTTAAAATAAGGTTAGTTCTAAAATCTAGTTCATATTCATGTAGTGTAGAGAATATAAAAATAAGCGAAAAAATGCTTAAGCCAAGTGAAAAGCTTTGACTTAAATTCTACAATCAATTTAAATTCAAAATCAAATGTGGCCCAATTCAAATGCAAATGGCAGATAAGTTGGCAACTTGTAAATTTCCACAAAATAACATCAAATCCACTATTGTCTCATTATTCACTTCAAATTGATGCAAACCGATTGACTGAATGCAAAAAAGGTTGGTTGACTGGTTTGCTTTTATTGAATTCCCCGCAGCTTTATTGGCGCATTGACATTGTTTTTGTCGGCGACATTTGTTGTTGTATGCGAATTCGATTGCAATGGCAATTGTGTGTGTTTGCAGTTGTTGTTGTGACTGTCAACGACAGTTTGGCATTGTTTGGATGAACCAAAAAAATCCATTTACGTAAATCCCCCTATTTAACATACATTTTAGGCAATGTTATTTTTATGGGGTTAAGCAGGCAGCCCGTGGCCAGCGTGCGGGCAGGCGAACGCGTGCCAACGGCTTGGCAAAGCGACAAGTCAGTCATCTCACGAGTAGTCAGTCGTCGTGTATATGAAGCACTCTAAGCTGTGCACCGTAGCCAAGCGGAAAGCATACCGTGTCGGGCAGTCGGCCAAAAGTCACTCGGTTCGTTACTCATGTCATTCAATACTGCCAATGCAGAGTTGTATTCGCTACGCAAGGATGTGTGTCTACTTTCGGATCTTCTGTTTCATGCCGTATTTTTATTTTTAGTTGTCTATAGTATTGAATTTTGATTGTCTTCATGGCCGCAGGGTATCGGAAACAATTTATCCAGAATATTATGCAGAAATCTTCGCGTGCTTTGTTGCTGATGTTTTTTGTTTTTGTTTTTGCATAATGTATCTTCAACGAAAGCTCTTAGTGCAATGATAATAGCAAGAATGATTGTGAATGAAACAAGTGAATAAAATAAATTCGTTTCTAAGAAAGGGTAGAAGAAATGGGATAACTGTGAAATGTAACTGAAGCCAACGGCTTATAAAAATTATCATCAAAGGGCGTCCACACATTTATATGTATGCTCATACATGCTTGAGTGTTACCATATATGTACATATGTATGTAAATATATCTGTGTAAACAGAATTTCATATTTCTAAGCCCTTAAATATGGCTTCACGCAATCGTGTCCTGTAGTAGAATGCGCTGGTTTACATTTAGTCCACTTCGAAACGCTACTAGTTTTCGTTATTTGGCCGTTCTCATTATAGTCTAATTTCTGTATTTAAAAAAATGTTGTTCTAAGAGGTCGTGAGAGTTTGTATTCCGATATTTTCAGAAAACACATAAAGAGAGAGAGAGAGATAGAGTACGAAGAAAGATTAGTATGCTCATCCGTTCCTCACTAAATCCATTATGCCACTCAAAAAATTGTAATTTTAATAAAACAGATTCTACAAACTTCTTTATTGGTTCTCTATAATAAAGCTCGCTTGATCAGATTTTACACTTTCAAATTTGAGGTTTGAGAGCTCAAAGTTCATAACGGCATTATTTTTAGTACCTTCTGGATTTTCTATATAAGTATGTTTATTCTCATATAAATCAATTAGAAGTATCGCTATCGGCGCTAATTCGATATAATATGAGAAGCTAAGGTCTTAGCTCTGGAACTAACATACATTTGAAATCAATTTGTGACATATCTTAGAGTTGGAGGAAGCTGGAATTAAACAAACAAGCTTCCTCAGTTCATTCTAAGATTCTGTCGACCTTAATATTAGGTTTCTCTTGGCAGTAGTGGCGATTTCCTGTTGGGACAATAAAATGTTGCTTATTCTGCACCGTTTACATGCGAGCGTTGTAAGCGAAAATCTATTTTAGTAAAAGTGCTTTTGGCTATTTGAAAAAACGATTTTCAAATATGCGCTTTACTCACCCGTTGGATTACCAGAATGTTTAGCATATTTACCCAAAACTCCTAATGGATATGTAGTCGCGCTACAGTACATACTTATATACATATGGTTAAATCGCGAGCATTCGTCATTAATTCAATAAAATCCCAATGACAGTGATGACCTTAACCCAAATGTCAACATACATTTGCATATATGTAGGACATATCGACATAGACGTTTAATGTTAATATGGGAGGGTACGTAAGTTCATTCTCTTTTGTGCTCACACATACTCGAAGATGAAGATTGCAGTGTTGGGTAAGATTTCGCGCTCGTCACTTAATTTTATTTTGCGTTTTCTTATGTGCTATGTATTGAAATTTATTTGAGGTTCCTTAGAACGGTGGTTGGAATACGCATTTCAGACGCTTAAAAATATGAGTATTTTTAGATCAAAACTAAATTAAGAATTTCGTCTGTAAACAAATAACTGATTATCCTTGAAAATAATAACGGAAAGTGTTTACAAATAATTTTTATTTAAACAAAAAACTTCTTTACCCAAGACCAAATGTGTTAATGTCGTGGCTTTTGTCAACATTTTGGAAATCTTTGGTAAACAGATACACATTGACAATAAGAATTGTCTGGTTTAGGGTTCTTAAAAGACTATTCCTTTAAATTCTCTATATAGTCTTCCAGGAAGATAGGACAAGTATTTGTTCTTAAAATAGTAATATCAAGACCAAATATGTCTAACATAAAATTTGTTTCAAATAGGATACATATGTCATCGAACCTTTTAGGCGAATTGATGACCCAGCTACAATTAGGAGAACCTTTGAGAGGCCATTGTAATGAAATAAAGTAGTGTCTTTCTTTAAAATTTTAAACCTTTGGTCTTTAACCGTTTTAGTGAAAAACTAAAATATTTAGTTATTATATAAGCACAGTAAACTTAAAAAGTATTCATACCAAGGATACCAACCTCCACTTAAACTTTGAACAATGCAAACATATTTTTTTATCCGTTGGAAGTCAAGCCACTTGGCTTGTTTGTTTATATTTTACTGCTGTTATAGTTTCTCACTGATTTTTTCCTCAAGTATTTGGCACATTGTTTGGAGAAGGCGCTGTAATGGCGCAAAGTTAAAGCTTAAAACATCGAAACATATTTAAGTGTGGCTTCAATGGTATATATTTTCAGTAGCAGTACTTTCAGGTATAAATACGTATGGGTTGGTGTATGAGAGTGCTCACACATGTGTAAATGTACCCTGTAGAAAAAATTGTGGGCTATAAGTAGTAGTAGTAGAACCAATTTGCATTTAAAATCAAATCAAATCAAATCAAATCAAATCAAATCAAATCAAATCAAATCAAATCAAATCAAATCAAATCAAATCAAATCAAATCAAATCAAATCAAATCAAATCAAATCAAATCAAATCAAATCAAATCAAATCAAATCAAATCAAATCAAATCAAATCAAATCAAATCAAATCAAATCAAATCAAATCAAATCAAATCAAATCAAATCAAATCAAATCAAATCAAATCAAATCAAATCAAATCAAATCAAATCAAATCAAATCAAATCAAATCAAATCAAATCAAATCAAATCAAATCAAATCAAATCAAATCAAATCAAATCAAATCAAATCAAATCAAATCAAATCAAATCAAATCAAATCAAATCAAATCAAATCAAATCAAATCAAATCAAATCAAATCAAATCAAATCAAATCAAATCAAATCAAATCAAATCAAATCAAATCAAATCAAATCAAATCAAATCAAATCAAATCAAATCAAATCAAATCAAATCAAATCAAATCAAATCAAATCAAATCAAATCAAATCAAATCAAATCAAATCAAATCAAATCAAATCAAATCAAATCAAATCAAATCAAATCAAATCAAATCAAATCAAATCAAATCAAATCAAATCAAATCAAATCAAATCAAATCAAATCAAATCAAATCAAATCAAATCAAATCAAATCAAATCAAATCAAATCAAATCAAATCAAATCAAATCAAATCAAATCAAATCAAATCAAATCAAATCAAATCAAATCAAATCAAATCAAATCAAATCAAATCAAATCAAATCAAATCAAATCAAATCAAATCAAATCAAATCAAATCAAATCAAATCAAATCAAATCAAATCAAATCAAATCAAATCAAATCAAATCAAATCAAATCAAATCAAATCAAATCAAATCAAATCAAATCAAATCAAATCAAATCAAATCAAATCAAATCAAATCAAATCAAATCAAATCAAATCAAATCAAATCAAATCAAATCAAATCAAATCAAATCAAATCAAATCAAATCAAATCAAATCAAATCAAATCAAATCAAATCAAATCAAATCAAATCAAATCAAATCAAATCAAATCAAATCAAATCAAATCAAATCAAATCAAATCAAATCAAATCAAATCAAATCAAATCAAATCAAATCAAATCAAATCAAATCAAATCAAATCAAATCAAATCAAATCAAATCAAATCAAATCAAATCAAATCAAATCAAATCAAATCAAATCAAATCAAATCAAATCAAATCAAATCAAATCAAATCAAATCAAATCAAATCAAATCAAATCAAATCAAATCAAATCAAATCAAATCAAATCAAATCAAATCAAATCAAATCAAATCAAATCAAATCAAATCAAATCAAATCAAATCAAATCAAATCAAATCAAATCAAATCAAATCAAATCAAATCAAATCAAATCAAATCAAATCAAATCAAATCAAATCAAATCAAATCAAATCAAATCAAATCAAATCAAATCAAATCAAATCAAATCAAATCAAATCAAATCAAATCAAATCAAATCAAATCAAATCAAATCAAATCAAATCAAATCAAATCAAATCAAATCAAATCAAATCAAATCAAATCAAATCAAATCAAATCAAATCAAATCAAATCAAATCAAATCAAAATAAAATTTCTTGCCGGGCACATTAACTAACTACGAGTATGAGCGAGTGGAGTGGCATGCGGACGTTCAGTATTTTTCTTTACGACGTGACAGTGCAATGCACGTTTGCGATTTTAAGTGCAAACACTTTTCAACAGCACAAGAAGCACTTCTGCGAACTCCGTTGCAGGTACGGCAACATGCTGCGCGGTGCGGGTGCCAATGCCGCCAGCGTGTTGCTTTTGTTTGGCGAGTTTTATTTTTAAGTGGACTGTTGGCTACTTAAACTGACGGTAAATTCGAATAGTATAAGCGTTGATGGCAGCAACAGCAAAGCTATCAACAACACCAGCAAAAAATTAAATGATTTCGAAAACAATTCATACGGTCCATTGGTTGCGTGAGTGGTCGCCGCGACGCAGGTGTAAAAAGTCAGAATGTTGGAAGCGAAATTAATTACACCACTCGCCAATGACGTTCGTGCTGTGTGGAAATCCAAAAGGAATTGCGTGAGTAATGCAATATATTGAATTTCAAACTCATATCAGCGAAATAAATGCAACAATGAAAATTGTAAAATATAATGAAGAAGAGAAATTAAAATTCGTTTCGCATGAACTTTATCAATGAAAACGCTGCGATTGTCATTTGATATTGAAACAATAATTAATAATGTTGTTTTAAAGTCGGATGTCAATCAATAAATGTTTGGTGTTGGTGAACTGTAAATTGTGCTTAAAATCTACTTTAATGTCAATTCATGAAATAAAAAGGGGACAATAGAAAACTTATCGATGCAAAATGTGGCAGTCAGTTGAGGAAATATAATGTTTGCCGCTTATTTGTTTCTAAATTGTTTAAACACATACACAAACATGTATCCGTGAACGTTATCAAAAGCACTGCGAATATTTGCACACAATATCTTTGTTCATTTTCGCGATCAGTTACCTGCCCGCTAATCCTTCAGAACAGGTATAACTAAGTAGTTGTGCTTGGGACAGGATGAAATTAGGTAATTCAATGCATTCACCACCAAAACGCGTGCGCTGAAATGATAAGCTTAATGTACACATTATAATTACACGGATATTGAGTTTGGATGGAGTCATATGTAGAAGTTTATGTAAGTGAGGAAAGTTTCTGACTGTCGTTCAGTGGCCAGGAACGATTCTTTTACATGTGGCTCAAGCAGCTCACGACTTCTGGTCTTAGACCAAGTATCCTCTGGGTAGCCAACAGACATCCGTTTGGAGGCGAGCTAAAGTGAGAAGGCGAACCCGCTAATGCGGTTGTGCGTAGGGTTTGGGACCCACCACATAAAAACACCCCCAATGAAAAGGAAGAAACAGTTTAAAGGACTACGAATTAAGGGTATGCACCTGGAATGTCCGGACCCTTAATTGGGAAGGTGCCTCTGCCCAGCTGGTTGATGTCCTCGTAAGAGTAAAGGCCGACATCATTGCAATCCAAGAAATGCGATGGACGGGACAAGGACGAAAGAAGGTGGGTCCTTGTGACATCTACTACAGCGGCCATATAAAGGAGCGCAAATTCGTTGTGGTATTCGTGGTGGGAGAGAGACTCCGTCGTCGAGTCCTGGCATTCACTCCGGTGGATGAACGTCTAGCTGCAATCCGCATCAAAGCGAGGTTCTTCAACATATCGCTGATTTGCGCCCACGCCCCAACGAAAGAGAAGGACGAAGTGATCAAAGATATCTTCTATGAGTGTCTAGAACGTACCTATGAGCGTTGCCCCCGCCACGATGTCAAAATCGTGCTTGGCGATTTCAACGCTAGGGTGGGTAAAGAAGGTGTCTTTGGCACAACAGTCGGAAAATTCAGCCTCCATGACGAAACATCGCCAAACGGTCTGAGGCTGATCGACTTCGCCGGGGCCCGAAATATGGTCGTCTGTAGTACTAGATTCCAGCATAAGAAAATCCATCAAGCTACTTTGTGGTCCCGGATCGAAACACGCGTAACCAAATTGATTTCGTTGTGATAGATGGTCGACATGTCTCCTGTGTTTTAGACGTGCGTACGCTTCGTGGTCCCAACTCGACTCTGACCACTATCTTGTAGCAGCTAAGATACGCACCCGCCTCTGTGTAGAAAAGCGCACACGTCAACAAACACAAGGAAGGTTCGACATCGAGAAGCTGCAATCACAACCGACAGCCGAACGATTTTCTACTCGACTTGCACTCCTGCTCTCTTAGAGCACTCATCAGCATCTCGATATAAGGGAGCTGTGGAACGGCATCTCAAACTCAATGCATACCGCTGCAGCCGAAACAATTGGTCTCCGGCAACGCCAAAAAACCAGTTGGAACGATGAGAGTTGTCGTTCCGCAGTGGAGAGAAAACAGACTGCCTACCTCGCAACGTTGCGATCGACCACAACACGTTCGGGGTGGGATAGATATCGAGAACTGAAGAGGGAAGCGAGACGCATTTGCAGACGTAAAAAGAAAGAGGCCGAAATGCGTGAGTATGAAAAGCTTGAAAAGCTGGCCGACATGGGTAATGCTCGAAAATTTTATGAAAAGATGAGGCGATTTACAGAAGGTTTTAAGACCGGAGCATTATCATGTAGGGACCGAGGAGGTAATCTGGTAACAGATGTCCAGAGCATACTGAGATTATGGAGGGAACACTTCTCCGACCTGCTCAATGGCAGAGAAAGTACAACACCACGGGATGGCGAACCCGATTCCCCAATCGATGACGATGGAATAGATGTTCCACTACCCTACCATGAAGAAATTCGAATAGCAATTACCCGCTTGAAGAACAACAAAGCGGCGGGGCCGATGGATTATCGGCCGAGCTATTCAAATACGGCGGCGAAGAACTGATAAGGTGCATGCATCAGCTTCTTTGTAGAATATGGTCGGAAGAAAGCATGTCTGACGATTGGAATCTTAGTGTGCTCTGCCCAATCCATAAGAAGGGAGACCCCACAATCTGCGCCAACTACCGTGGTATAAGTCTTCTCAATATCGCATATAAGGTTTTGTCGAGCGTATTGTATGAAAGACTAAAGCCCACCGTCAACGAACTGATTGGACCTTATCAGTGTGGCTTTAGACCTGGAAAATCTACAATGGACCAGATATTCACCATGCGCCAAATCTTGGAAAAGACCCGAGAGAGAAGAATCGATACTCACCATCTTTTTATCGATTTTAAAGCTGCCTTCGATAGCACGAAAAGGAGCTGCCTTTATGCCGCGATGTCTGAATTTGGTATCCCCGCAAAACTAATACGGCTATGTAAGCTGACTTTGAACAACACCAAAAGCTCCGTCAGGATCGGGAAGGACCTCTCCGAGCCGTTCGATACCAGACGAGATTTCAGACAAGGTGACTCACTCTCGTGTGATTTCTTTAACCTGATGCTGGAGAAAATAATACCAGCTGCAGATCTAAATAGAGAAGGTACAATCTTCTACAAGAGTGTACAGCTCCTGGCGTACGCCGATAATATCGATATCATTGGAAACAACACCCGCGCCGTTAGTTCTGCTTTTTCCAGACTGGATAAGGAAGCGAAGCGTATGGGTCTGGAGGTGAATGAGGACAAGACGAAATATCTCCTGTCATCAAACAAGTGTCAGTCAGCGCATTTGCGTCTTGGCTCCCACGTCACTGTTGACAGTCATAACTTTGAAGTTGTAGATAATTTCATCTAACTGGGAACCAGCATTAACAGCAATAACAATGTCAGCCTGGAAATCCAACGCAGAATCACTCTTGCCAACAGGTTCTACTATGGACTAAGTAGGCAATTGAAAAGTAAAGTCCTCTCTCGACGAACAAAAACCAAACTCTACAAGTCTCTCATCGTTCCCTCGTTCCCGTCCTACTTTACGGTGTAGAAGCGTGGACAATGTCAACATCCGATGACACGGCACTAGGAGTTTTCGAGAGAAAGGTTTTGCGGAAGATTTATGTCCCTTAAACATTGGCAACGGCGAATACCGCAGACGATGGAACGATGAGCTGTATGTGCTATTCGACGACATAGACATAGTCCAGCGAATAAAAAGATATCGGCTACGCTGGCTAGGTCATGTTGTTCGAAGGGATGAAAGTGCTCCAGCTCTGAAAGTATTCGATGCAGTACCCGCTCGTGGAAGCCGAGGAAGAGGGAGACCTCCACTCCGATGGAAGGACCAGGTGGAGAGGGACCTGGCTTCGCTTGGTATAACCAATTGGCGCCAAACTGCCATAAGGTGGGATACGTGGCGCGCTGTTTTGGACTCGGCTAAGTCCGCGTAAGCGGTGTCTACGCCAGTCAAGAAGAAGAAGGATATTTAATTTATGCTTGCACTTGTATTGTTAAACACCCACACAATGCAACTATCGTATTATCAAAAGCATGTTGACACACGAATGCTCGTATTTGTATGAATGTGTGTGGATTAGGCATTAATTTATTAATGCACAGTAAATAGGCGCGTTCAATGTGTTTGTCCATCACAAACTGACTTATTCTCGAAATAAGTGGTAAGGTAGCTAATTATGATAGACAATATATGATAATGCCATATTGTGCTATTATAATAAGTTATATTTTTAGGGAGGAGATCATAAAGCATATTATAAATCATATGATAAATATATGGACATAAGTTCTGCTTAATAAAAAAATAATAGGAAATCCAATGAGACATTTTTACACTCTCGCAACAAAGTTGCGAAGAGAGTATTCTAGTTTTTGTAAGTCATGAAAATAAACGAGATCAATATAGGGTTATATGTATCAAAATGATCAGGATGACTAGACGAGTTGAAATTAGGATATTTATCTGTCCGTCCGTGCAATAAGTTGCAAAGAGAGTATTCTAGTTTTTGTAAGTCATGAAAATAAACGAGATCAATATAGGGTTATATGTATCAAAATGATCAGGATGACTAGACGAGTTGAAATTAGGATATTTGTCTGTCCGTCCGTGCAATAGATAACTTGAGTAAAAATTAAGATTCCTTGGAACCGTGTGAGTGTTGCTATTGAAATCGAACCATTGCCTCGCCCACAAAATGGCGAAAACCGTAAACTTTGAAAGTGTCATAACTAAGCAATAAATAAAGTTATAAAAGTAAAATTTTGTACAATGGATCGCACTAGGCAGGGGCATATTTGGATGTAATGTTGTTGGGAAAGTGGGCGAGGGCCTGGCCCCAAATAGCTATATAAACCAAACCAGGGACCGTAAATAATGACTATCGTTCTGATTTTTAAGTAAACAAATCAATCACTTAGAATCACCACACAAACAAAAGGATAACGTCATTGTAATTGTTTAAAACAAGCTGATTTCAAATACCTCTTACCGCGGGTCGGGGAAAATATTTGAAACACCAAGCTTGAGTGAGAACTATTTCATTCTGATTTTATTTTGGTTTTTTACTTACTTATATACAAATTTTAGAATTATCTTAAGAACTAATTATATATGTATGTGTGTATGTCTATATGTATATTTTATATGTTGCACGATAAGGGGTTATTTCAAATGCACACAAGCAATTGCCCAAATGTATTTTTATAACCAATAGGTTATCTTGTGCATACATATAAATGTGTTTGTTGAGTGCATGCATGTTGCATATAGATGCATGCGTGCCTCATATAAATATATGTACGTTGTATATATAAATGTATGTATTATATGTATGTATGTCATTAAATATATTTGAACATACATATTTATGCTCAGTGGACTGTATGTGTTATTACATTTTTCTTATTTAATATTCTTAATATGTAGAGTAATAAAAAACTAAATATATACGCACATGTTCATTTTTGAACATTCTCCCGGGCGACAAAAGTGACTCCTGTTCTTTTTTGAACATTCTCCCGGGCGACAATGGTGACTCCTGGATAGATGACCTCAGCTTGTAATCGTCGCCTCGTCTTTACCGATGCCCCAATTAACATTTGTGTGTGATAGTTTTGGGAAGCCGCAAGAATAACGCCTTTGTAGCGACCAGTGCATCGTGCTCCTAATTCCAAAGTGGCCTTTAATGGCCCATATCTGCTCCAACATAAGTTGCCATGGTATTAGTAACTCCCAAATGGTTGTTACTACATCCACTTTTTCAAACAATATCTGTTGACTGTATTTTGCAAGTTTAAATTGTTCTCGACTTTTCCTTATATATTGTAGTAATGTCTTCTTATCAATTTCCAACGCATTGGATCTTTTCTTCAGTAATGTTATCATCTTTTTATATATTAATTTTTTCACATAGTGGTATTTCTTTTTCATTCGTGAATCAAGCATGTTATTTTTCCTCCTATATGTTGTATTGTTGTCTGGTATCTTCTTACCACGAATATCTCCACCAATCATCGTTGCCACAATCGGTGTTATTGTTATTCTCCAGCTCCTGCACGATTTGCTTCTGTATTGCTGGACATTTTTATCTTCAATATTTTCTTCGATTTGGTTACTTTCAGTAATAACTCCTTGTGTATATTTTTCTTCTTCTTCAACCAATTTATTTGTTTTTTCCTCAGATAAAAGAAATTCATGAGATTCTTCTGCTAAAGAACTTTCTGAAATAAGTTCTTCTTTCATGAACATTTTTTTTGACAGCATATAATGCGGAAACGAAATTTCGCTGTGAACAGTGATACGTTTTGAAGAAGTAGTAACATCTTCCTTCTGTGTTGCTACTTTTTTGACATGTAATGCATCTGCGTCGTCGTTTCTTTTCAGGTCCTTTGTAATTGGGTTATCACCATAAGAGTAGGTGACTTTCTCCAATGTGTATTTGTCATTAGTTGGTTGTTCATTACCGGCAAGTCTCTCCAGTGGCATATTTCCATCGTTATATGCCTTGGACCCAACTGTAGTAGCGGTGCCAAAAGTACTTCCACCATTAGCTTCCACCTTACCTTTGTTAGCTGGAGCCTTGAAAATTAGGCTCGAAAATTTATTTGATTGCATTTCTGGATCTGAGGCATATGTATTGGTTTGACCAAAGACACTATCCTTTGAATCAGCGTCAAAACCACTAGTAGCTGGAGCCTTAAAAGGTAGGCTCGAAAATTTAATGTTGAATAATTCCCTTTGCATTTTCAATATTCGCACAATTTCAGCGACTTCAACCAGTAATTCCTCTGCTTCATTATAAATAAATTTCTCGTCGTAATTATATGATAACTCATCCAAATTTTGCTCCACGAGGTTTTGAAAATGTTGTAATCGATTTTCATACCTTTCGAGTGCAGCTTCGTCAGCAATATATATATTTGCTTTTACCTTTGCAATTATAGATCTAATTCTTTCCGATCTTTTTTCAATTGCTTGCAATAAATAGTCTGCCACCTTTTCGGTTGGGCTATACGTTCTTGCCCCTGTATCCATTCCTTTGGATGCTTGTTGTTGTCTCCCAACTCTACAACAAATGCGGCATACTTCCATATATTTTTTTTATATTAAAATTTTATAAAAAAAAAAAAAAAAACAAATTTCTTTTTCTTCAAAGAATTTGAGGATTTTTTGTTTCGATCGCCTTGTTGATCTTGCTGTGCCTCGACTCACAGCTGCTGTATATATAAGTTATATAACAGTTAACTAATGCATATTGTCTCTCGCAAATACGTTTTACATACAATCTTTTCCATTGATTTTTTTTTGTCTTTTGCCTAATTCATGTATAGGACTTTTTCCTGCCTGTATTTCTATATACAGGTCTTTTTATTTGTCTGAGCTCACATTCTGCTCTAACGACCAAATTTTGTAATAGGTGCCTCTATATTCTAATAGCAGGCCTTCTTAATTGGATCTCTCTTCGGCTCCGGATCTCTCTATCCGGCTCGAAGGACCAAATGTTTAAAACAAGCTGATTTCAAATACCTCTTACCGCGGGTCGGGGAAAATATTTGAAACACCAAGCTTGAGTGAGAACTATTTCATTCTGATTTTATTTTGGTTTTTTACTTACTTATATACAAATTTTAGAATTATCTTAAGAACTAATTATATATGTATGTGTGTATGTCTATATGTATATTTTATATGTTGCACGATAAGGGGTTATTTCAAATGCACACAAGCAATTGCCCAAATGTATTTTTATAACCAATAGGTTATCTTGTGCATACATATAAATGTGTTTGTTGAGTGCATGCATGTTGCATATAGATGCATGCGTGCCTCATATAAATATATGTACGTTGTATATATAAATGTATGTATTATATGTATGTATGTCATTAAATATATTTGAACATACATATTTATGCTCAGTGGACTGTATGTGTTATTACATTTTTCTTATTTAATATTCTTAATATGTAGAGTAATAAAAAACTAAATATATACGCACATGTTCATTTTTGAACAGTAATCCTTTTTGGACGATCTATCCATTTCCACAATGATTTTTTAAATACAGATTTTTATGATTTTCTTCACAGTTAATGATTAATTTTGAGTAATTTGTAAAAACATAAATATTCATCATTTTTGAGCAAAAAAAATGAAAATCATAAATAATCATAATTTTTGAGCAAAAAAAAAATAAAAATCATAAATAATCATTAGATTTGATTTTTATATTTTTTGCTCGAAATAAAACTCACTTTTGGATTACATGTTTGTTATTAAGTTTTTTGGTACTATTTTTTCATGTCCTTTTAGAATGCCATGGGAATATCGGAATGGCATCAAAATATCATGGACCAAATTTCATTGAAATTGGTCCAGTAGTTCCTGAGGTATGGTTTTTGACTCACTTAGGCTGTGGCAAAATCATATCTTAAATTTGATCTTTCAGCTATGTTCTAAAATGATATGAAACAAGTAAGGAATGGCTAAGTTTGGGTGTAACCGAACATTTTATACTCTCGCAATTTATTTATTTAACTTAATTAATATAACACACTATTTGACCCACATATTCGTCATATATATTGTATAAATTCCATTGAAAGTTAGAAACCCTAATATTAGGTTAGAAGCACCGATCTTCATGTTCGATATATGAGGCCTTGAAAACCTATGGTCCGATTTTGGCGATTTTTAGAATGGGGCTGCTACACTACAAACGTAGTATTTGTGCAAAGTTCTGCACCGATATCTTCACTAGTGCTTACTTTATATATTGTAAAGTAAACGATTCAGATCGTCTTCAAAGTTCTGGTATATAGGAAGTAGGCGTGGTTGTGAAGCGATTTGGCCTATTTTCACAACATATCATCGGGATTTAAGGAAACTATTACAAATCGGCCGAGTAGTTCCTGAGATATGGTTTTTGATCCATAAGTCGGTGACGCCACGCCCATTTTCCATTTTGTAAAAAATCTGAATGCAACTTTTATCTGCCATTTCTTATGTGAAATTTAGTGTTTCTGACGTTTTTCGTTAGTGAGTTAACCCACTTTTAGTAATTTTCAACTTAACCTTTGTATGGGAGGTGGGCGTGGTTATTATCCCATTTCAACTATTTTTATGTTGTGTGGTGGGGTACGTAAGAAAATCTACTGCAGAAAGTTTGGTTTATATAGCTTCATTGGTTTGCGAGATATATACAAATAACCGATTTGGGGGCGGGGCCACGCCCACTTCCCCAAACAAATTACATCCAAATATGTCCCTTCCTAATGCGATCCTTTATTCCAAATTTTATTTTCATAACTTTGTTTATGGCTTAGTTATGACTCTTTATGTGTTTTGGGTTTTCGACATTTTATGGGCGTGACAGTGGACCGATTTTGCCCATTTTCGAAAGCAACCCTCTCACGGTCCCAAAGAATATGTGTTCCAAGTTTCATTAAGATATCTCAATTTTTACTCAGGTTACAGCTTGCACGGACGGACGGACAGACGGACAGACGGACGGACAGACATCCGGATTTCAACTCCACTCGTCATCCTGATCATTTATATATATAACCCCATATCTAACTATTTTATTTCTTGGTGACACAAACAACCGTTATGTGAACAAAACTATAATACTCTGTGCAATAGGGTGCGAGAGTATAAAAATAGTACCAAAAAACTTAATAACAAATATGGAATCCAAAAGTGAGTTTAATTCGAGCAAAAAATTAAAAATCAAATATAATGATTATTTATGGTTTTTATTTTTTTGCTCAAAAATAATGATAATTTATGATTTTTAATTTTTTGTTTTTGCTAAAAAATTATGATTATTTATGATTTTTTACAAATTACTCAAAATTAATCATTAACTGTGAAGAAAATCATAAAAATCAATTTGTAATCATTATTTTGTGATTTTTATAACAAAACTTATAATGATTACGGTCCCTGAACCAAACTTTCTGCAGTTGGTTCCCTTACGTACTCCACCATACGCCATGAAAATAGTTGAAATCGGATAATAACCACGCCCATCTCTCATACAAAGATTATGTTGAAAATTATTAAAAAGCGCGTTAACTCACTAAGGAAAAACGTCAGAAACACTAAATTTTACCGAATAAATAGAAGAAGGAAGCTGCACTCTGTTTTTACAAAATGGAAAATGGGCGTGGCATCGCTCACTTATGGGTCAAGAACAATATCTCAGGAACTACTCCACCGATTTGAATGAAATTCGGTAAATAATATTTTGACACAGATAAAAAATGCGCGAAATCGGTTCAAAACCACGCCTACTTCCCATGTAATCAATTTTGAATTCCATCTGATTCGTTCACTTTATAATATATACATTAGAATCCAATGAAGATAGCGGATTAAAACTTTACACAAATACTGTATTTGAGGTATGGCACCAACTGTGGCAAAATTGCCGAAATTGGACTATAAGTTTTCAAGGCTCCGGATATCAAACATGAAGAACTCAGTGCCTAAGAGTAATTTTTCACCGAAAATATCGATAAATCTAATTTAACTCTACCAAAACAAAGAAGAAGACATTAGACTAAACTAACGCAGCCGTTCGTTACATATACGTCACGCAATAAAACTTAATATGCATATACAACGCACTCAGTATTTTGCTTAGTCGTTGCAAAAATGCATTTACACATGCTTAACTCTGTAAATATGAAATTAAATATAAACAAGCAATATCACAATTCTGGGTTGTGCCGTAATAACGGTTGGTTTGTAAAGCTTACCGATCAGTAATAGCTCCTTGTCACTCACTGCGACGTTGGGTGACGCATTGCCTGTGGGCATAATATTGTTATCAACAATTAATTAAATAAGACTCGGTCATTACTGTACGATTTGTAGGGCGTTTCCGTTTCCGTCGATTGCAGCACAAGCCAGACTTTATGTGTATGTATGCATAAGTATTAATATGCCTGGCTACATTCGTGTGTGTGTGTGTGTGTGTATGTTCATTGTTGATATTGTTATTGTGGTCATTGTTGTCGCTATGTACTGGTCATAAACGCCTGAGAACGGTTTGAAACCACAACACTAAGCGCACCACATTAACCAACACTCGTGTGCACAGACCGTTTGTGTACTAATACAACTCTAAATGCTTATATATGTATGTATGTGTAACTATTAACTTGTCTATATGCTTTGCACAAGTAAGTGCAGCAAGTGACTAATGAGAAATGATCCGGGCATAGTACACAATGCGGCCACTGAGGTTACTCATACGCCCCGTAGCATCGCCATTTCCTTGATTGACGCCTAAATATTCTCGCCCCTCTCACACAATATACTTGCTATAGCTGTTGCTGTCATTGCTAAGCTGTTGCTATTGATTGCTACTGCTATGAAACATACATATATACGCTTGATATATAGGTTTGTTGCATTGTCAACACTCTTAGTTAGGCTTTGCTTCGTCCGATGACAGTGCTATTGCTTTTGTTTTTGCACTTAATGTCGCTTTAGGCAGCAACTCTGTTAGCCGATAAATTGTTGTATGTTGCTTTAGTCTGTTATGTATTGAAGTTAAACTCATAAACGAGCCTACAAGCCAACACCGTGCCTTGACGTAACTGGACAACAGACGTTAATTTAATATTGTTATGCTGTAAGCCCTCTGCTGAGTTCAATGGCTGCGGAAATGCTATTATAGTGTATATGCCTTGAAGCCATCCATACGTTTACCCATATGTATATGTGTACCGAAACACACGTCGTTAAATACTCACATGCTAGTTATGACTTACTCTTCTCACTAAGTATTAATGGCGACTCATATTTAGTTATCATACAAACGCCAGCATGCAACTGCTCGTCAGCGCATGCTTTGTCTCTTTGTGTACGCACTTTTGTGTTCATACGTGTGTGTGTGCGTATTTCTTGAGTCTCAAATTTACTACCCTCCATTATAATTAATATTTCGAACGACTTGTCATATACAAGCTCTAGCCAACTTCAGTGATGTGAAAACACATATACTAAGATAAGGTGTATATACTTAGTAATCAGCGTTAGTTGTTGCCTTGTTGCACAGGTATTAAGGACGCGAACGTTTGGCATTAATTCTCTCTGCAAGCTTCCTCTTTCACCATTACTATCTAACTAAGCTAGCTAGCCAACGTTGACCATTACGCAACAAGCAACTATTTTAACAATGACTGGCGCTTAGCACAAGTGGACAATGGACACAGCCACAAGTAATATTGCATAAGTCCACATAATAATTTTGCACTTGCATGCGTTCGTAGCTTAACTATGCATTAACTCATTAACTCCAAGCGAGACTTAGAGTTCCAAGTACTGCTTTTGTTTAGGTTTAATTGAAAGATAATATTGGACAGCTGAATGTTGAAGTTAAGTATTATGCTTTGCAAATATGGTATTCTGCTTAAAAGAAATTTTATGAAAGAAAAATGTCTGCCTTATTGTTGTAATTTATTACTGCCGGTGGCTGAAAAGTTATAGTAAACAAGAAGAACTTTAACAAGTAAAGAAGGGCTCAGTTCGGGTGTTGGCGAACATTTTATATGAAGCCCACTAGAATAACGAGAATAATTAAATATAGATTATGGAAACTGAGATACCTGAACTGATTTCACTGACTCACACCACCCAGCTACTTTATATCCAAGATGTTATGTTCACTTAATTTTGCTAAGATATCTCACATATTAACCGATATATGCGGTATAAAATCAACCGAAGTGTGAAAATCCAAATATGAGATATTTGTGGGTAGAGGAAGCATTGACCCGATTTTGTCCATTTTCGGCATTTTCTCCTTTCGGCATGGTTCCTGGGGTTTTTCCTTCACGACTTAAAGCGCTTTCAACATAACCATAGTTATTATTCGATTTCATCCATTTTCATGCTGCATAATAAAGTGGCTAAGGGAAATATCTCCAGAAAGTTTTGTTGATAAAGCTTTAGTAGTAGTTTACGAGATACAAAAAACTTAGTAGTGGGCGGGGCTATGTGCACTTCTCTCACATTGCAACAAGTTGCGAGATTATAAAAACTAGCAAGTACTTAAGTTAAAACTCTTAATTAATATATTTTAATATTAATATTTGGGATAAATTCGAAATAAATCAACTATATTTAACATATAGCTTGCAGAGCAAACAACCACTAAAAATGATGTTTTTGAAAACCTCCAAAAAATTATTGATATGTGAAATTAGCAATTCTGTTGAATGTGACTACAACAGGTGCCCAATTGAAATTATTTATATTTATTTATTTCGAAAGTTTCGAAAATTTTGTTGTCAAAACGAAAACCTTTCAAAAAGTTAATTTACTCTAATTTTAATTTTATTTCAGAGCTTCCCTTACTAACAGCTACACATATTGAGTATATTTATAACTACTCATATACATACATATGCACATATGTAAGTTAGTCCGATATGGGCAAAGCGAAATCAAGTGCTCGTGAAGAATGCTTAAAATTTATACCCTCAATTGGTTCAATTTGAATGGAAATTGAACGTAAAAGTTTATTTTCAAACTTTTACTTTCTAACAAACTATGCCAATATATTAATGCGAATGTGTTGCGTATACTTGCATGCATATCAGCAGATATTTGTTTGAATACACATACATATGTATGTTTAAATATGCTAAAATGCGCTGGTGTATAATTTACTCACACACATGTATAGCTGTATGTATGTGTGTAAATACACTCCAAATATAGCATATTATATATGCAAACATATGTGCAGTGTGTGTTGCAATAATTTGATTACATTTTTCGAAGCGGAAATCTATATGTTAAAGTTACAAATTTGTAAAATATTTCGGTACATGCCTGAGGCCATTTATATATATGCATGCATCTGTATACACATATACATATTTAAGTATAGGAATTACATTTCATAGGTAATTGTATTTGAATATATGCATAGACAGTACATATAAAAGGTAGCTAATATTGAATGTTTTTGTGAGCGAAAAGTCCAGTAGCCAAGCATTCTTGAAATTATATTTTCTATGGATTTATCATAGAAAATTAAGGTTTGAAATGTGTTGCGTAGACCTTAAAGTAAAGAGGAATATCTGAAATTTTATGTAACTCTTTAGTATTTTCTTTGTATATATTTCGGATTGGAGTTTAAAGATTCTTAGGCATATAGAAAATTTTACATTTGTATAGTTCCAGAATTTTTTGCTTAGGATATGTAGCAATACATAACCAATAGAACGACATTAAAGTCTTTTCGACAATTAAAAAAAACTCCATTCGAAATAAATGAAAATTCTTCGACCAGTTTAAGACAGCATGCTAAAGTGGCAAAGGGCGATTTCTTTAATCATAAGTAGAAAAAAATCGTGAAGAAGAAAATAGTTTTATATACTTCAATTTATAATTTGGAAACACCATAGATTAGATTAAAATGGCTGACTTCCGCGACAGGTTTAGCGTTGGATCGCCCTTGTACTGCTAAAGCTGTCAGTCCGTTGAGATGCCAAAAGACTCTTAAGCATGGATCGCAAGTAAGACCCTTACGTATCGACGAAGCGCTTTGAGATTATTACAAATTTTATGAAGCGATTAATGTCTCATCCTGCAAGTTCGCATGGTTCGCGTAAAGTATGACTACCGAGATGTTCCAACCTCAGTCTTGCGATTGCTGGACAGTGGAGAAGAAAATTACTTGTTGTTTTCACCTCGCCTTCCTCCATACAGCTAATGCAGTTTGCGTCCGGCAGGATTCCTATACCCATCGCATGTATGCCCACTCCATAGTGTCCGGTGAGTACTTCCACTATTGCGGCAAGGTGAACTTTTGAGTGCACGTAGTTCCGACGACATCCTGCGCTCCACTCCGTGCCAAAAGGATCTCGCAAACGAGCAGGTTTTGGTTGTTAACCAGCGATTACCAAGCTCGGGAGTGGTCAAGTGCTTTCTTCAAAATATTTAAAGATCGATATCAGCATTGAGCGGTGCGGGTTTTAGAGAATAATATCAAGAGAATCTGCTTTCAGTGTGAATATGGGATAAAGTACTGCAAGAAACTGAAAGAGATTACCACGCAAACCCGAAAAATTTTTGATATCGAAAACAAAACATATCCTAGTAGAATATCTCATAAATTTGTCTGCACACACTCATGGAAATATATTTGTGTCCGTAAAACTGTTTATAGTGCTTTGAACACAACTTCATTTTGTTTGTACCAGCTGTAATGAACTCTGCCGACAACTAATTCGCCTGGGAAAAATCTGCTGTAACTTCTGCAAAGAAGCCAGAGTGAGTTTAAACCTGAAAGAGGCGGGTGCTTACATACATATGTAAAATATAGAATGAAGGGAAGATTTTGCCCAACATACATTGCAAATAATATTAATTTCTTTTGGTTGGCAAAGAAATGCAGGAACTTTGAACATTCTGCTCCACCAACCAGCAGATTTACCAGCGAATGCACAGGCAAAGAAAAAAGCAGCCCATGGAGTTTATTGAGAATTGCAACTCAGTCAGTTATATGTACATAACCGACGATACATAAATACGCATGTAAATATGTATGTATGTATATCCACTCAGAGTGGTTTTGGTGAAGGGGCGTGACTGGCTGTACTGTATATTACAACAACCAGTGGCAAGGCTTCGCAGTTCGTGGCAGCTTACAGATATACTTATACTTAATATTTATAAGCTGTTTCCTTGGCGAGATTAACACGTACATAGGTATTCGTATTGCGTTCTAAACATGAGACAAAAGCAATAGCAAAGAAAGGGAAGGAAAAGAGAATGCGTTGCACTAAGTTGCCGCTGCACGGGGGACCATAATTAATGCTGCAACATGCCAAAGTTGCGAAAGTTTTTGAATTTTAATTGCTATTTAATTTCCGCAATAGTTCCCTGCGAAAACGGAAAACGTTCCATTACACACGTTGTTGTTGTTGTTTTTGAGCTAACCTATTTCGTAAGTGTAATAAGAAATCGAGAGCATTGGTATAGCTGAGAAAGGCGAAATACCTAAAGTTGCTGCTCGTGTAAAATTTCATAAATAGTTAATGAGCAAAAGCGACTAGAGATGTTCACGAGAAATTTCAATTAGGTGCGTAAGAAGTTAGGCGCTACATTTCAACACAGACTTAACATGTTTGTTGTTATTTGGTTAATTTTCATTGAGTTCTATAGGTATTATCGGGTTAAAGTTCTTAAGCTTAATTTGTTTCGAATTCAAGGCAATTACTTAGCTTAAGTGGTGCTTCGAAAGCTTATGGAGATTTGAAACAAATCTGAGAAATTCGAAACTTTTGGTGTAAAACGAAAAGCTAAAGGGGTAAAATGGGTAGTGTGAGCTTTCTGCAATTCTGGTAAATAGCTTGTTTATCAAATACACAAAACTCGTATTTGTTTCTCCAAATTCCACTTATAGTCCTATAAGGGTCAAGTAGATATAAATTAAGTCTAAAGAGAGTCTAGCTATAGACTAAAGGCATTTTCATTTACTGTTACATAAAGCTTAATAACATATTTTTAATTTTTTATTGCTTTTTGAAGTGATCTATATTATTGAGAGTGAGAAAGAAAGAGAGAGAAAAAAATAAAGTAAGGGATTGTGAGAAAGAGATAGAGAGAGAAAGTGAGGGCTCGCGTAAAAGGGAGAGAGAGAAAGAGAGTGGCAGATATAGAGATAGATATAGAGTGAGATAGAGATAGATAGAGATAGAGATAGAGATAGAGATAGAGATAGAGATAGCGATAGAGATAGAGATAGAAATAGAGATAGAAATAGAGATAGATATAGAAATAGAGAGAGAGAGAGATAGAGATAGAGATAGAGATAGAGATAGAGATAGAGGTAGAGATAGATATAGATATAGATATAGAGATAGAGATAGAGATAGAGATAGAGATAGAGATAGAGATAGAGATAGAGATAGAGATAGAGATAGAGATAGAGATAGAGATAGAGATAGAGATAGAGATAGAGATAGAGATAGAGATAGAGGTAGAGATAGATATAGAGATAGAGATAGATATAGAGATAGAGATAGAGATAGAGATAGAGATAGAGATAGAGATAGAGATATAATATGGGAGAGGGAGATTCAAATATATCAAGTTCTTCAGATTACATTTTATTGTGCTGATAAAGGGAAGGTATCCGCTAAATCTAAATCTTAAAGTTTTTGAGAATGGAAATACAAATTATTTTGGTGTTCAATAACCCTTAAAGGCCCTATACTTCGAACATAATAATGCAGCTCAAAAGAAACTCTCCGAACTTGCAGATTACTATTGGGTAATTCACGAAGTTTTTCTAATTCTGCCCCGCGAAACAAGTCGTAGCCTCTATTAAGCTATAATTATTAGAAAACGTATTATTCATCGCAAATAGAGCTTGATCTTTTTGTTGCGGGTTTCTGATATATTACTGGCATCGAATTTCTGTTTTTCTTGGTCTTTTGAATTGCTTGACTGCCTTATAGATTATTTAGCAGACAATTCATTATGCTTTATTTCTTCTCAGCTCTCAGGTTTCCTTCTGCAGGATGAATCAAGTCATGTATAGCCAAAAATTTAAGACAATCAATATTTTACAACAGTCTTCTAATATGTAAGTAATTCAATAATCTCACTTCATATTTAATACGCTTGATCACAACTTCGTAACTCAAATAATTCTCCCATCCATTTGTATATGCTAATTATTACACTTGTAAAATGTGGGTGAGTAACTAAAAGTTGGTGCAAACGTTGTCAAAAGGAGTTATAATCATCCACAATGATTAGAGGGTAAGCTTGCTATAATTTGCTTTGATATGAATCCAGCTGAGATGAATGGAGTTAGAGTCGGAGAGACTGGCATCCTGTATAGATTTGTAACGGTATCGTAGACTTTTGTTTTTGTTTTAGTTCGCCTAGCAGTTTTCTTTTGTTCAAGTTTGCCATTGTCCAGTTACGGCTTACACTTATATATATACATGGTGTACATATATTTTTACATATACATACATACACTACTTGTTATTGCCAGTCGTTATCAGTAAAGCAAGCAAGAAGAAAAGAAAACCAAAAAACTTACAAACTCCTCTTTATTATACTCCCTCCACATACAGGCACGAACTTCATTGCGCATCAGTTTTTCCTGCTGCAAAGATACCGAACACATTTGCATTTTCATCGTCAACGTTCCATCTTTGAATTTGCATTTCGCATTTGCCGTTACGTAAATGGGGGCATGCATGCACAAGTGTGCATGCGGTCGAGAGGGTGTGTGTTTGTGGGTGAGTTTGCATGTGTTTGTAATGCAAATGAATATTGCACTAGCAAGTTCCGGCCGGCAGAGGCGATGTAGCGGAAATGCTTTGGCTAGTCGGTAAGGCAGTTTCGCATTCACTTTGCTGCTTTATATGCACCCTACTGTGTGCTTTCGTTTGTGTGTGTAGATATAGTGGGGCGTGCTTTTGGCACTTTATAGCTGGGCGGGCATTCACCCATTTTCACACTTTTTCTCTCTTCATACACTTACTGCTTAACTTTCCGAGTTTTTTTCCAATTTTTTTCGCTGCTCTTTGTTTTGCGTTTGTGTTTGTATGTAGCTTTTTTGTTGGGTGTGTGTGTATTTTGTTGTTGTACGCGCATAAAAATATTCCAATTAGGAAAAACTTGTAATATTTTTCCACTATTTTTTCACCATCGGCGACAAGCTCGTAAGTAATACAGACATTACAACAGCGCCGCCACCCAAATGAGTCGCGGCCACGCCGACAAGGCGACTCTGCACTCACACGCGTACATCTCTTGTGCGTGCATGTGTGTGTGTTAGTAGTAGTAGAGTAACGGTTTTTGCTAAAGCTTCTTTGTGTCTGCTCTTGTTGTGCTACAAGTACTGGTGCTGGGTTTTCAGTGGCAATTGTGCAAAAACTTAAATTTTTGTATAATTTCGGTTCAACGGAAATGCGGCAACGGAAGTTGAAGCTGTATGCCGCTGCTCTATGTCTACATGCGTGTAAGTGGCGGAAGGGAGAGAAGTGTAAATGAAATGCATAGTTTATGTGTAAATTACTAAAAGACAAGTGCACACATTTGCTTTTTGTCTGCTGGTTTATGCTGGAATGTGTGTGTTAAATTTTTTGGCACAGTTTTAAAGAAACTGCGACTTTAATGTGTTAAAGACATTTGAAGATAAAAAGAACATTGTCAAATATTAAATGTGAAAGACCAAAAAAATGTTCTCTTCTATGTGGTAAGTACCAAAAAGAAAAAAAATTTTAAATTGTAAAATCATATTTTACTAGAGTCGAATGAAACAAGAGTTCGTGATGGAAAAAATTACTCCTCATTCAAGCCTAATTTATATTTATGTCATGAAAACAGCCGAAAGCTTCTCATTCAAGCTTTCACTCCATATTCAAACTTTCATTTATATTTATGTCATGAAAACAGCCGAAAGCTCCTCGTTCCAGCATTCACTTCATATCCGAACTTTCATTTATATTTATTCTATGAAAGGAGACGAAAGCTCCTCATTCAAGCTTTAACTCCATTTTCGAACTTTCATTTATATTTATTCTATGAAAGGAGACGAAAGCTCCTCATTCACTCCATATTCGTACATATTCATACTTTTTAATGCCACAGATAAGTGTTAAAATGCTTTGTTAAAGTAAATATTCTTAATGCTTGTCTAATGGAATTTTATTCAAATTTTAGTGTTTTTCAGTCTATCTGAAGAACTTAATAGCTTTCTGCGACATAAATCATTCGAAAATTTTCGAATTAACATTGTAAAGCGAGGCTAGAGAAATTGAGATAATATGTGCAATGAAAGTTTCTCAAGAGAAATTTCGTTTAAACTTCCTAGAATTTATATCAATAGCTTATGCAGACCATCTATTGTATTGAAAGGTTGACAAAAAAGTTTCTAAGGTTTGCAACGGACGAGGTTCAAGTTTAATATATCTCATAAAGAGGACGGCTTAAAATACCAGAGACAGGAAAAAATAGAATAGCTACGGAAAACACTTCTGTCTGGTAACAGAACATTTAAAAAAGACTTGATGAACAACACGTGCAAACGAAGAGGACGAGTTTTCAACTCAGACTGCAGTTTAAAGACGCATTGTGAGTAATAGAAATAGATAAAGAAGGGTACACCATATTTACACTAATATTAAAAAGTTAATGAACGAACCCATAAATTATATATTGAAACAACAATTTTGATTTCTTTTCATCTTGAGTTTGAGGCTGACTGTGTTATTTGAACTTGAAATGCGCCATTTATCTTCGCTTCCAAAGTCATGAATTTAATATCCGCTCTTAAAATCAAATCTCACCGCGCTGGGGTGAGTAAAAGGCGATTATGACAATCTTCAGAAGATATCCGAAAATTTCGCTTAACGAGAAAACTGCTCAGCGTTTACACAATACGTAAAAAGTTTCCAGTGGCTTCATAAAAAAGTCAGCGCAGAAAGCAAAAGTTTTAAAAATAAATGCGAGTATGCACATATTCTATAGATTTAATAAAGTTTACTTACATCGGACGAGTGGACCGAGCGCGCACCTAGGCATGCTTTGAAGGGTATACGTATGTGTGTGATGATGATGAAACGGAGACGCAAAGAGCAGAACAGGTGAATGAGTAAGGAAAATCATCAAATTATGATGATAACAAGCGAAGGAACACATACACGAATACATATACTCTTAAATAAGTATGTATGTTTGTATGTATGTATATGTGCCAGAAGAAAGCCGAAAAGCCGCAGATATTAGCAGCGTGATGAGTGGACAGTCGCAGCAGCGGACGGGAACAAGCAATATGATTTCGGACATTGGAGTGAATGCGAAATATGAAAATTAATTAAAAGTTTGGCAAACTTGAAAAAAAAATGCAAAAGTTGCAATAGGAGCCTGAGAAAAAGTCGACGGCATCTTGAAAAGAAGTGAAAGTTGCAGGGAAATATTAAATTACGCAAAGTAGATAAGTAAGAACGTAAACGTTTCAGTTCTAGCACAGTGTGGCGGTTTCTAGCTTATAGTATCTTTTCCAAGAAGGTAAAAAAAATGCTAAAAATTTAAACCAAAGAGTGTGTAAGTTGATACTTAAGTTCAAGTACAATCTCAAAATTTCGAGAAAAAAAGAAATTTGAATATCCCATCTGGGAAAAAAGTGACAATCTGATGCATTTTTTTTTTGTAAAGTAAGCTTTTTTGAGATATTTTTTCTTAAATTACCGTTAGTGAGACTAACGGTTTTGTCTACGGAAGAATTTAATGACTTAGTCCTGTTATACATCAACTCTCATATATAATATATTGTCTGAACTCCACCAATATGTTCTAGTATACATATATTAGCTGTTTACAGTAAAAAAAAAAAAAAAACCCATGAAACTCTCGAGAGCTCAGTCATTATAACTCTATTACCTTTAAACAGCGGCAACTCGTTAATTAGACACTGTGCTGCGGTTAAGAAGCGCCATTAGACAACGAAGTAAAAACCGTGTAGTATTTCGGTGCAGACTTCAATAGCAACAGCAGCAGCTGACACCGGCAGTCGAAAGTAAATCTTAAGCAGCTTTTTTGGTTGCCCATTACTGCTTTTCGCTGTTATCACATCCGAGTCGGGCTATCTCGAATTGCAGAAGTTCATAACAGAATATCAAGCGCAATAGGACATCACGGCAACAAGCAATTTCCGGTAAGTTCAAAAATAAAAATAATTGCACATATTAGGTTGGCAAATATCTCCCTTCCGTTTTTTTGCTCTTTATTCAATGCTTTATAAAAAGTGTTATAGTGATCGAATTTAGTTCAAATATATGCCGTTTCATTCGATAATCTGTTTCTATCTAGACGGCAACTTCATAATACCCCCCTCGTAGAAGCCACCCTCCTTATTTCCGAAGAAATCAGACAGCCCCTTTTGAGTTCAAATTTACAGAACAGGTGGTAATCACTTGGCGCTATGTCCGGGCTATATGGTGGATGCGATAAAACCTCCCTTTCGAGCTCCCGTAGCTTCTGACGAGTCATCAACGAAGTTTGTGGTCTGGCGTTGCCTGGTGGACCACTACACCCTTCCTGTTGGTCAATTCTGGACGCTTCTGGTCGATCGTCTGCTTCAAGCGGTCCAGTTGCTCGCAGTAGATGGTAGAATTAAGCGTCTGGCCATATGAGAGCAGCTCATAGTGGATGATTCCCTTCCAATCCACCAAACACAGAGCAAAACCTTCTTGGCCGTTAATCCCAGGTTGGCCACTGTTTACGACGATTCACCGTCCTTCGACCCCGACCGTTTTTGCTTGATATTGTCGTATGTGATCCACTTTTCGTCGCCGGTCACCATCCGCTTCAAAAATGGGTCGAGTTCGTTCCGTTTCATCAGCATATCGCAGGCGTTGATTCGGTCCAGAAGGTTTTTTGCGTGAAATCAAGTTTTTTTGTGTATCCAGCCATCTGCAGATTGTTTAAAATGGTTTGGTGACTAACTCCCATCTCTTGGGCGATGTCACGAGATGCCACATGCCGGTCTAACTCGATGTTTTCCATGATTTGATCGGTATTCTTCGTCACAGGTCTTCCGCAGGCTGGCTTATCCATGGTGTCCATTTGACCCGCTCTGAATCGTCGAAACCATTCCTCCGCAGTTCCAAAACACTTTTGCCTTTAACGAAGGTAAACTTTAAAATAGCGCGAATTTCGGCGTTTGTGAACTCCATGTTTACACGTTCATAACTGTTGAGCGCATTATCTAAACTAATCATGCATAGCGTCGTTTTGTAGGTTATGTCAAGACCTTTCAAAGATGTATAGCAATGCCAGATTCGAGCTCTGTAGCGCTTTATACATAGCCGCGAAATTCAAAAGACAAATAGGCGGAAAGGAGATATTTGCCAACCTAATGTCTAATGTAAGAACATCATGAATTTTGTTGTTTCTTTTGTATATACATAAGTTCACGTAGTGAGTAAAATGGCAAACCTTTTTTCATAATGTTTAACTTTTCCAAAAAGTCTATACTTAACTGAAACTTCTTGATAGAATAAAGCATATTCTGGATATGTGAACCTTATGGAACATTATGATTATTATATATTATAGGATTTCCTAAACATCTTCGTATTAATTCTTATAGGGTTTTCTAAGAATCTTCAGATACTCGTACTTGCATTCAAATCAGGGGTCACCTTCCAAGCTTTTGGTTAAATCTAACCTTACCTTTCTTAGTTTGCTTAAACCCTTCCATAATTATTTATTTCATACTTCTAACTAATTGAGAGCTATGAACAATTTTTATATTCTACATATATTAATCATAAGAAAAATTAATATCACAAACTCTAAAGAAAAGTGTTTGCTTAACCTTGTTTTTTACTAATACGCCTCAGTAATATTTTTATTATATTATATTTATCAACTTACTTGCAAAAAAGGATGCAGCTGCTGCGGATGCCACTCGATTTGTGAGCAACGGAAGCAAAGAAAAAAGGGCGGCGGCACTTTGCTTAGGAAAAGACAAAACGGGATGTTGATTTTTGCGTACTTTTATTGGTAAAGCATTGCTCCCAATTGCTCACGGCATTTATGCGCCGATTATGATTGTTGGCCATAGCTCAGGCAGAGTCATCACCAGTGTCAGGGGTCAAATCATGAGACGTGTACTGATAAAGACGTATTGGACGCGTTGGCTGCCAGCCATTGTTAGTACATATATCTAAAATATAAGTGCCCAGCATACGCAATGTAGTACTTATAAATATATAAACGCACCAGTGTGGCTCCATCGCGATTGCTGACGGCCAGTGCCGTGCGTTTTCAAATACATTTTATTTCTCTAATTTTATTCCTGCTGCAAACTTCCTTTTCTCGTACGCCCTCACTTCCTTTTCTTTATAAATTTTTATATACAATCTTTTTTTCGTGAGAAGGATTTTCCAATTTCCTGCCTTCCGATTTATGCATTCACTCAAAATGTGTACTGAGAATACACAAGAGAATTTTTAAATACATATAAATACATATCTACGCTTATATTTAAAAAAATATATAAAAATACATATGGACAAGTATTTGCTTTGGATATTTTAGAAAATATGGTTTTGGCTGAAAGAATATTAATTCATAAAAGTCAAATATGAAGCAGTAGCTCTGATACTTTTTTGTAAAAAAATTATTTCAAAGTAATAAAAGAATAATAAGTCCTACCTGCTTTTTCCCGCCTGAATAAGGAAGCGAAGCGAATGGGTCTGGTGGTAAACGAGGACAAGATGAAATATCTCCTGTCATCAAACAAACAGTCGGCGCATTCGCGTCTTGGCTCCCACGTCACTGTTGACAGTCATAACATTGAAGTCGTAGATAATTTCGTATACCTGGAAACCAGCATCAACAACACCAACAATGTCAGCCTCGAAATCCATCGCAGAATCACACTTGCCAACAGGTGTTACTTTGGACAGGTATAGTCCTCTGTCGACGAACCAAAATCAAACGCCTTGAAACGACTTGAAAGTCGCTTATCATTCCTGTCCTGCTTTATGCAGAAGCGTGGACGAGACTAGGAGTTTTCGAGAGGAAAATTTTGCACAAGATTTATGGTCCTCAGAACATTGGCAACGGCGAATACCGCAGACGATGGAACAATGAACTGTATAAATTATACGACAACATTGATATAGTTCAGCGAATAAAAGGACAGCGGCTACGCTAACGAGCTCATGTTGTCCGCCGGAGGAAGCCGCGGAAGAGGAAGGCTTCAACTCCGTTAGAGGGACCAGGTGGAGAGCGACCTGGTCACACTTGGGATCTCCAACTGGCGCCAAACTGCAAGGGAAAGAGAGGCGCGTTATCATCGATTTGGTTATAACTGGCTCAACGGTTTCTACGTCAATCACATACATACATAAATACATATCATGAATATCACTAAAAATTTATTCATTATACGAACTGTTCGACCGATGATTCAGAGTGTAATGTTTACTTTGAAAGATATTACCTCTAAAATAAAATCCTACTTTAAAATCATCCATATATGTTTCTCCCTGAATTAGAGTTGATAAGAGTAAGTTTTAGTTCAGTAATAGAAAAAAAGTAGGTAGGAAGTCTGAAACCTCCAATGCCAACCAAAGCACGAAATAGAATTAAGTTAGCTTTAGCGATTGTCCATCGACGCGCCTAGCCCGTTGGGAGGTCCATTGTGAAACCAGCGGGACTGGAATCCCCTCAGACTACTATGTCCTTTAGGAATCACCCTATGGTCTCAATAAACTTCAGCGACATCGTCGTGGAAACTGCGACTGATAGTTGCTTAATTTCCTACATCCGCATAGAAGAAGAGCTATAGTCTCATCTTCTTATACTTCTTGGAAGCTTCTATAGTTCTCAGTGTAAGGTATCCCCAGTCGGCAGTCTATGCCTCCCAATCAGACGACTAGTATGAAATAAGAAACTTTAAAGTTTCCAAAGCCAATAAAATAGGCTTCTTAAGGTCGTTGAAGAATGGGTTTATATGTATATAGTAGAGTATTTTAAACCTCAGGTTCATAGAACCTTTATAGGGTGGGTCGACTAAAAGCATACCTTGTCAAAAGGTAATAATACTACGATTAAACTATGTTAGTATACCCCCTACATGTAATATGCATACGTGATAACATGGATACAAATATAAATACTATATACTGAAATACACACAAGCAGCACAGCACACAGATAAATAATTTGTTATGTTTACTCAACACTCCAGCGTAGAGAATGGACAGCAGGAAATACAACAGATGTCAGCCCTTGCACGAAGAATGCTGCAATCAAACGCCCCACCGCATATGTCGCACTTGATTTCCGTACGGCCCCACAGCGCCTACAGCCTTCGAACTTGGCTGTCAACCGATCCATAACGTGCCGAATAAATATAATGTTTAAATATTATAAATTTTATGCCGTTGTAAACAATTTGAGCGGTAGCAGTCAACAACCGCCAGCCAGGAACCGCGCCGAAACGCACAGTTGCATGAAATTCGCCAGCCAGCAGCCAGCGAGAGAGCAGGAGTCAACAAGCAACAGCAAATGCCACAACACCATGGAGGCAGTAAATGCGCCGATGTGCTTCCGCCGGTCGAAATGCCAGGAGCCAGACTGCAGCTGCGTCGTACTGCAACCAGCGGCTAACAGTAAACAGCCGCAGGCCAGTTGCTTGGCACCAAACGCTGTGCAAATACACGTACATACATACAACGTGCATACCATGCAATATCGGGTGTGTGTGTGTGTGGTTGTGGCGATGGATCGCTAACGTATTCTTGGCCGGGTCATTTTGCTTTCTTGGCACGTATTTTAAGCTTGATTTATGCGCAGCTAACGTGGATTTTTGTGTTATGCTCATCTTGTGCAATCACTGTTGTTGCACACAGCATCGGCTCATATTATTATTTCTGTAGGGTGTTTAGTTTATTTTGTGGCGGTGGCTTTTGCAACCGACCGAGTTTGCCAAGACAGAAAAGTGGAAAGTTTCGGACGGTTTGCGGTCGCTCGGTAGGTTGGCCGGTGGGTACGAGTGCCTGCCTCACTACATTTTGTGTGTAGTTTACTTGTTCGAGTCAAGTCAAAAAGTGCAATAACAGCATGTGGCCCAGCAAAACTGACTGCTGCAATAAAATAGCTGCAAGGCTGAGCGCAAAATTATTGACATTCTTTTGATATGAGACGAAAAGCTTTACTGGTAGGTTAAAGATATCCAATGTGAGAGGATGCAAATATACAGACTTTCAATAAATATGCATTAATAATGGACGTTTACATAGAACGCAAGTAACCGGTCCAAGGGGTTGTAACTAGGTAACCGAATTGGATGCGAATTTGATACCGATCCAAGGACTGTCAGTTTGACGAAATTTGAATCACCCTGAACTTAATTTGAAAGAATATTCAACATATGCATTATATATTTGTTTACCATAGTTCCTAGATGGAACATAGGATCTAGTGTTCGTATTTCATAATTCATAGTTCTTAACTTTTGTTTACTGAATTATGCTACTCAAACGATTAATGATATTTGAACTCATAAGCTCAGTTTTTGTACAAAATTAAAAGGCCTGTCTGAATTCTTGATCATATCTTATTTACTGTTATTGATATTCTTTGAATGATGGGAAATCGAGTTTGTGAAGAAGGCACGATCGACCTAATGTATTTCTCGAATCAGGTTATTTCATATCAAATATACCACATGTATTAAACTAAATTTAGTACATATTGAAATATGGAGCAAGAACAGACAGATAAACAAACATGACGAAAACAATTAATAATTTAGTTTTGAGCATTTTGATACAAATAATTCTGTATTTATTTCCAGAATTGTATGATGTTACACACCATGGAAATGTTATCCAGAACTCGACAGCAAAATATTATATTTGTAAAATATGAAAACTATACGAGCATTAATAAAATTAAAGTTTGATTAGTTTTCATTTGCTTTTCAAGTTCCTGCTCTTTCTAACATAATCCTTATTTTCGTTTATTTGTTTGTTAAAACGAAAAAACGTCCATCATATTGGATATCAGATACCTAGTCAAAGCTACACTGCGCGTCATCCGGTTTGATATAAAGGATCCTGAACTTTCTAAAAATCAAATATGTAAACAAAATATTGACCAATGCAAATTCGGAAACTACTTCACCAATTTATCTCTTCACATAAAGGAAACTACTAAACTTGCCACTTATAGATCTCTTTCCCGAAAACAGCGCTGCGAAATCGACGGGACGACTACTGGCTGCGGGAGAATTTACGTATAGAACCTTCGGGCATACTTCGGTGGTAAATGGCAGTTTGGCAGGCACCGACTACTTGATGCCACATTTGAAGGAGTTGGTGCTAGGATATACTGCCCGGAGTATGCCTAGCTCCGCAGCCTAGGTAGCCTTTTAAACTGTATGAGAGACTGGAAATTGTATGATTAGCGCGGCCAAATAATCTTTTAATATTTGTTAAGCTCTGGCATCCTATAGCATGACTACTCCTCATGGACTATGTGACGGAACTCCATCTGATATCGCATAGGACCAAAGCAGGTATATGCGTGTTTTAGTGACCTGCCCCACTGACCTAACCTAATCTAAAATAAACTATTTCGATTTTGAATCAATTCTAGGTAATATGGAACACATAATATAAAGTTAACTGCTTTGGAACCATAAAATATCTCATGGCAGTATGGCCTATGAATAATTTGTATTATTTATTATCAAAGGAAATTATAAAGTCATAAGAAAATTGAATGCATAAAATTCACTTTCAAGTGAAAAAGCAGAAAAGCATTGGGGTAATGTGAGCATTTTCCACATATATGCACACACAAATTGAATACTGGTAAATGATGTTTACATAAATATACATATATTCACTTATTCATTAACTTATGTATATGCATACATACATATGTACACTCGTTCATGGTTATTTATGTATGTAAATGCTTTCGCGTGCAATTCTGGCTCATTATGGCGGAGGTGAAGTAGATAATTGCAGTGCATGCTATGTTGATTTAAGCGTGAAATTATGAAAATAATATAGATAAAACGCCACAAAAATAATTACTTTGGGCAAAGGGATAGTGAAGAAGCAACGAACGCGGAAGTCAAGTAGTTATTTGGTTGTTTTACTCGCCTTTGCTCACTGGCGGAAGGACTCAACTGTTAATTGAGTTGAAACTGGCAGTTCGGCGGTACAGTGCAACATAAACTGTTATTTGAAACGGAAATATAAATGTCAGATCGGGGGTGATTATAGTTTGGTTCTCGAGATAGTTAGTTTGAACTGAAGTAGTTGGGTTAAAAATATTTATAACAAGTAAGGAGAGGCAAGTTCGGGTGTCACCGAACATTGTATATTCTTGCAATATAGTTATTTATTTTTTAATTTAATTTTTTTACATTCTGCCTCATATATTCGGCATATATATGGTATAAAGTCCATTGTAAGTTGGAAACCCTAATATTAGTTATATGGGAGATAGGGAAGTTATGTCCCGATTTCACTCACGGAGACATATTATTAGAAGAAACATATTCCTTTGGAATTTCTTCAAACTGAGAGAAATATCTATATTTTCGATAAAAATTTGATATTATCGATTTTGCGATATTTAGAAGGGCGATGCAACTCTTTAAATGCAGTATTTTTGCAAAGTTCTGTTCCGATATTTTCACTAGTGATTACTTTATATATTGTAAATTAAACTATTCAGATCGACTCCAAAGTTCTGGTATATGGGAAGTAGGGGTGGTTGTGAACCGATTTGGACTATTTTCACAACATATCATTGGGAAGCTAGGAAGATATTATGAACCGAATTTCATTGCAATTGGTCGAGTAGTTTCGGATATATGGTTTTTGACCCATAAGTGGGCGGAACCACGAACATTTAAAATTTTGTATACCATTTTGAGTGGAGCTCTTTTGTATCATCTTTATATTGTAAATTAAGGTTTCTGGTGGTTTTCCTTACTGAATTAATCAATCATCTGGCAATCCGAACTCTAAAACTCTCAGAGTTGGATCGTAACATAAGTTGAGTGACTATCCCAATTTGATCTATAGGAAGAAATGTAAACGAAGTTATATTGTGGGTCCAGTTCTACTAATATAGACGTTCTACTAATATTAGACAGAAAACTCCAGTTGTCTCGTGGTGCCCGTGTAATTTCGGCATATTTGAGCATTCCAGCTCAGCTCCGTTTTAACAATACTTTTGGTACCGAAATATGTATTTCCTCAAATGCATAACATGTCTATTTCGGATTTTTTTCTCAGGTTTAATCATTTCATTTCACTGTGCCCTAGTGGCATTCAGCATTTGCACTTTGGTAATGTTGATATCCTACATTTCTTTATCTTATTTTTTTTTTTTTGTATTTTCCTTTTCTCCACACAGGCGTTGAAATGCCATACTTTGTGATTAAGCGCCTAAAGTCTCCACTTTAGTGTCGGAGCTGCACGCATTCACCCCACTGGTGCAGAGAGCAAAGTGAGAAAGCGATGGAAATTAAGCGTGTTTTTTAATGACCGCGCAATTAAATCGTAAAATTTCACAACTTTTGGTCATTCGCTGGAAGATAAAGGAAAAAGTGTCGCATATCAAGTAGAAAATATATTTTCGTTTAGTTGAGACAATGGCAGGAAACTCATAAAACATGCAATACGCTTGAAAAATATTTGTGAAAGGTTTAAAAACTTATTGTATTTTATAAATATTTCTGATATTATACATACCTATGTATATAAAAATCTAAGTATATAGAACACATAGTGCTGTTTAAAAAGAGTTTTTCCCGGCTAGCATTTTTGCTTTGCCTCAAAGTAAAACATTCCAACGGGAATTGGCAATTGTACATTTTATAACTGAGTGGCAATTTAAATACATTCCATTATAATTATTCACCAATTAGGTCACGCAGCGCCGTCAGCAGCGACGCCGTCATTTATGTTTGCTGCGTGGCCATAATTAAATGCGCATAATTGAAAATTCCTTCCACATCTAGTTTTTACTTCCTCAGAAACTGGCATTTTCATTTGACTTTTTTCATTATTATTATTTCTCCACTTTATTTCCACTGGTCTGTGGTGTTTGTCATTCAGCGCGCTTCCCACGCCGTCTGCCATGCGCGTTGTGCTTTTGGTTTTACTAATGCAATTCGCCTGACATTCACTCATTAATTTGGATTTTTATACTCTCGCAACAAAAGTTGCTAAAGAGAGTATTATAGTTTTGTTCACAAAACACTTGTTTGCAACACCCAAAACTAAACGAGTGAGATATATATATTAGCTTTCGAAAATGAGCAAAATCGGACCACTGCCACGCGCACAAAATGGCGAAAACCGAAAACACATAAAGTGCCATAACTAAGCCATAAATAAAGCTATGGAAATAAAATTTGGTATAAAGGATTGCACTATGAAGGGGCATATGTGGATGGAATTTTTTTGAGGAAGTGGGCGTGGCGCAAACCAATAGAGCTATATAAACCAAACTTTCTGCAGTCGTTTTTTAGCCATTTCCTTATACAGTCCAAAAATGAAAGAAATCGGATTATAACCACGCCCACCTCCCATACAAAAGTTAGGTTGAAAATTACTAAAAGTGGGTTAACTCACTAACGAAAAACGTCAGAAGCACTAAATCTCACATAAGAAATGGCAGATGAAAGCTGCACTCAGATCTTTTTACAAAATGGAAAATGGGCTTGGTGTCGCCCACTTATGGGTCAAAAACCATACCTCAGGAACTACTCGACCGATTTCAATGAAACTTGGTTTATAATAGTTTCCTTACATCCCAATGATATGTTGTGAAAATAGGCCAAATCGCTTCACAACCACGCCTACTTCCTATATACCAGAACTTTGAAGACGATCTAAATCGTTTACTTTACAATATACAAAGTAAGTACTAGTGAAGATATCGGTGCAGAGCTTTGCACAAATACTATGTTTATGGTGTGGCAGCCCCATTTTGAAAATCGTCGAAATCGGACCATAGGTTTTTAAGGCCCCATATATCGAACACGAGGGCCTCAGTGCTTCTAACCTAATATTATGGTTTCCAACTTTCACTATATATGACGAATATGAAATTGTGTATTATTAATATAAATAAAGTTAAATAAATAAATTGCGAGAGTATAAAATGTTCGGTTACACCCGAACTTAGCCCTTCCTTACTTGTTTCTCATCGACTCGTCAGTTGGAGAGCATCTTGAGATTCGCATGAATACTTGAATTTGGTTTACTGCGTATTATTTGTCTGTATGTATTGTTGAATTACTAATTTCGACTTTATTACTGTCGTAAAAGTTTAAATTTAAGCAAAATATATAACTTATTTGACACTTAGGAAGTATATATGTAAATATACATATGTATTTGCGCTAAAGACTTTGACACCTATACAATTTAATTTGCTTAATTTTTAGGCTTCACTAATCACAACGTTATTTAATAACTTTTATCAATTATTGATAAATAATTTAATTACTTCATTTGATTAAAAATAATTTCTGAATTGTCTCATTGTCACACATTATTATGAAACGTTATTCTCTTTATGACAATTGTTTTAGCTGCGTTAAGGTCAAGTAGTCTTATATACTGTGCATATGTAATAAGACTACTTGACTCGATATAAACTTTGAACTTCAATATACAAGTAAGCGAGACTATAACCGACTATGTATATACAAATTTAAGGTTGGATACTGAACATTTAATATATATTTTAATGATTTGATATTTGATGCTTAGAGATTTTATATAAAGGGGTTTTCAATAAGAGCGCAACATAAGTTTTTTTTTTATAAAACAAAAACGGTTTTGGAAATCAATGAAATTCTTTATTTCTATAAAAATATATTCGATGCCATTATGTATGGACAACATATTGTCCAAGTCCATATCATCCCATTCGGGTCAAAAATATTCGCATATCATTGAGCGGTCAGACAGAAAGATTATGACGACCATAAATTGGATTGTTGCGCTCTTAAAGTTAATGCCACTGACTCCGAATTTCGGTCGTAAATTTTAATAATTGCGATTCGTTGTTGGATCGTATATCTTTCAATGATGAAACTTACTGCAGAGAAATGTCAAAAGATTGAGAAAAAATATGGCATCGTTTGCTGTCCCTATCGGTCTAATTTTGTAGCGTCCCTATTGAAAACGCCTTTAGATATACATATAGTCCTACATGACTCAACATTTTACCAAAAATGTTCGATAACTTACTTATGGTTTCAGTCCGAATTTTTGCAAATACGATTCAGGTGCTTAAAAGCAATAATACAGCCAATCAATCTCTCACAACCATGTTGTTAATGGGTTTTGAGCCGTTCTTACCGTTTGTATCTACAAACCTAAGTTGATTTAGTATAGTACAGACAACTCATTCTTGAATGTCGGCAAAATAGAGAGAATAGACCTTTCAATAGACGTTAAGAGTAAACTTAAGTGATAGAGGCAAGATTTCTTAATTCCGAATTGATTGACGATAAAATGATGGAACTCGATCTGCTTTATATGAGTAGTGTTTTTGGATTCGGTAGTACAGATTTGCTTGATGTATCTATTAAGGATTTTCAAAAACTATTTTTTTCCGTTTCGTTTACATTCACCTTTTTACCTATGAAGCAGAGCATCATCTATTGCAGAGCTTGCAGCTGAAGAATTCTGTTCTAAGAAAAAGCAGAATCATCTGTTTATTCAAACGAAGTCTTACGAGTTCTGTTCGGAGGTCTAATAGAGCGCAGTTGATCTGGAATATTATCTCAGATGCCGACAGAGACTGTTTCATGGAAAATGATTGTGTCATGTCTTCATATAAAGAGGTGTTGGTTGGGTTGAAGTTGTTTCGCGTAGGATCAATAATTTTGATGTTGTCTTTTAGATATAATTTAACAGCTTTCTAGTGATTGTAAACAAGGTGGGATTTAATAAAAGCCTTCTGTGCGTCGTCTAAGTAGCTTTTCCGAGATACACAACAGACCAGTGGAAATATACAGCACAATAAAACAAAGTCTAGCGGATAATAAGTTAGAAGTGGAAGTTAATTAGAATGCAAATTTCGATGAGACCTTGGAAAGGAGCTTTTATTGTGTTTTCTTTTATTCTCTAAAGCTTTGTTTATAAATATTTAAGGCACAACCTGTGATTTCTCAATAAATAGATATTTTGTCATGCACAAAAGTAGTGATTGCCAGCCGCACATTGGAGTTGCTCTAGTTACAGCGCCAATTGGGAATCAACCTGATTATAATATGGATTTGCATAATAGTATATGGTATACTGAAGAGTCTTAGAGTAAGACTACAGAACTAGAATTGTGTAAAACGACAAGCTGGCGCAAAGCTATTTCTTATGCGACTGATTTAGAGAAACACAAGCACATACATATATACATATATACACACTTATATGTATACATATATCTGCACATAAGTATATGCGCCGACAGACACTCCAAATCTGTTTTCCATATGCATAAAAATTTATTTATTTATTTTGCATATTACATTTGCGGCGTTGACAACCTAACAACAACAACAACAGTATACAACAATAACAAAACATAACAAAAACAAACACACACAACCCGAAGGGATTTCCCCAGCAGCGTTTTGCACATTTGATTTTCATTCCCATCCTCGTTAATCGAATAAGCGCTCGTATGAGGGCATCAGTGCGCCACAAGGGCTTTAACGTGCCTCTGCCTTTCCGTAGAAAAAGAACGACAAGAAAAAATTGAATTCCTTGTCACACATTTCAAATTAACCTTAACGTAGCTGATTATCACTGCACTCGTACTGAAAATTTCCTACACACAGTGTCAGGTTTATTTAAATTTCGCATGCGTCTTGAGGGTGGATACCGACACCTCGGTGTTTTCTTTTTTATTGATTAGGAAGTGTTGTTGTGTGTTGAATGCTGCGTGATTAGCATTATATTTATGTATGTATATGTATGTGTGTGTGTTTTTTCCTATGTCACTTTCCGACGCATTCCCATTGGGATCTCATTTGCTGGCTTTTCAATTTCGATTTCGCATTAAACTCACACTCATGGCACACGCTGATGACTACGCGATAATCTAGTGCTGTTTTCAAATAGCTTTGAATAGGTAAAATATAAATCCATATGTGAGTTGGGATTATGTAGAATGTGTTTCACAGATTTCTCTTTTTCTTTGAAATGGGTTGACTGCAATAACCAAAGACACAGCTTGTGGGAAAACAAAAACTGTGCGAATTAAATGCTAAATTCGGAAAAAATAATAATTCATAAACAAATAACGAAATTTAATTAACTTATTTATTAGATATTGTAATTGGATTTCAAAGAGTATTTCTTAAATTTCAATTTTCTTACAAAATTAATGCAGCTATGTATTTTATTTTAGTTTTATATTTACATATGAATAATAATTTGACATGCATTTTATACAATGCACATACAAGGTGTGTTCAAAAAATAACGGGAATTTTGAAATTTCGAGGGTTTGAAGAGTCCAATAGTCCAAAAGTTTTTTGTATTCATTTCTTACTTCGATTTTTTTTCGTTCACTCTACGTTACATTTCGTGAATTTTTGGCCAAAAGTAACGATGTCCCAGCCTCCACATTAACCCCATGTCTGGTCCGTGCGACTTTTTCTTATTTCTAAATGAAAGAGCCAAAGGCTACCGAAAAATCAAGTTTGAGGAGGATTTCGAAGATTGGAAGAAGCGTTGGTATAAGTGGTATACGTTCATATAAAGAAATGAAATTTTTTTTTCAAAAAACGAAAATTACCGTTATATTTTGAACACATCTCGTATGCGAGGTAGTTGCATAGTTTTTGTAATAATTTGTGCCTCAAAGGTTGCTATGGATTTTGATTTAATAATAAAATAACAGCATAATTCAACTAAATCTTCGTCTTAAATATGCATTTGATTAACTAAATATATTAAAACTAATAGAAATTGACAAATTTTAATAATTGATTAATAAGCTAAGCTCATATATGTAACTCGTTCAATTTCTGCTTTAATAAAATAACAAATAAATGCTTTTAAATATTAAATAATTAAATTTAAAGGCTCCGTTGAGATATGATTTTCTTAAGAATTTATTTAATACAATGCCAGTAATTACTTTTGAGAATTCAAACAAATATTATATTGCCAAATATCTGCCTTCCCTTTTTCCTTTTTGAATTTCGCGGCTATGTATAAAGCGCTACAAAGTTCGTATCTGGCAATACTATACATCTTTGAAAGGTTTTGACATAACCCAAAACGACGGTATGCATGATTAGATTGGATATTGCGTTCAACAGTTATAGACGTGTAAACGTAGAGTCCACTAACGTTAAAGGCAAATACGCTAGAGAAATGTTCAGTGAGATTAGTGGTGTTTTGGGAGATGATACTCACCACTTTGAACTGTGTGGAGGAATGGTTTCGAGGATTCAGAACGGGTAAAAACGACACCATGGATAAGCCAGCTGACGCAAGACCTGTGACGACGAATTAGACCGGCATGTGGCATCTCGTGACATCGCCCAGGACATGGGAGTTAGTCACCAAATCATTTTAAATCCTCTGCAGAAGTCTGGATACACAAAAATGTTTGATGTTTGGGTGCCGCATGATTTGACGCAAAAAAATCTTCTCGACCGAATTAACGCCTGCGATGTGCTGCTGAAACGGAACGAACTCGACCCATTTTTGAAGCGGATAGTGACTGCCGACGAAAAATAGATCACATACGACAATATCAAGCGTCACAAACAGTGGCCAAGCCGGGATTGACGGCCAAGAAGGTTTTGCTATGTGTTTGCTGGGATTGGAAGGGAATCATCCACTCTGAGCTACTCCCCTATGGTTAGACGCTTCTACCATCTACTGCGTACAACTGAACCGCTTGAAGCAGGCGATCGAAAAGAAGCGTCCAGAATAAGACAACAGGAAGGGTGTAGGGTTCTACCAGGACAACTCCAGACCACACACTTCGTTGATAACTCGTCAGAAGCTATGGGAGCTAGGTCTTGTTGTCCACCTGAGCGACCTGGTTACACTTGGGATCTCCAACTAGAGGCGAACTGCGAGTGAAAGAGTGGAGTGGCGCGCTATCATCGATTCGGCTATAACCGACTAAACGCTTTCTACGCCAATCACATACATTCATACTCAAACAAATATCTTATCAGGTTTCGCTAGAATAACGGCATTCTGAAATGGATTTCTTAACAATTTATTTTTGAAAATTTATTAATATCTCTTGTTCTACACCAAATTAGCGGTATGAAAGCATAACTAATTTAATCTATAGTTGAGTAATATAATGTATCACTAACTCAACCCGATTCCATTATAATGAAGTCTTATTCCCAACAGTATTTTTTAGTCCTTTGAAGAAAAAGCTTTTCATATTCAAATAATAACAAATGTAGTATTCATTATGTCGACAAGAACTTTGTAAAACATTCCGAAAATGCACAAAAGCTTAAAGTGCTACGTAAAAAATGTGTCAATTAAATCCCGAACATAAGCGGATTTCTTTGCGGGCATGCCGCTATATGAATTTTAACAAAGTCACTTTGTAGCAGTTAGAGTTGTTTAGTGAACGTATTTTTATTTATGGTATCAAAAAATATGCGGTTTTGTACAATAATAATAAAAACACAAGCTTAAATTGCATTGCGGCTTGCTTTGTATACATATTGTTGTTCTTGTTATTGTTGTAGATATTTGAAGTCATCAGCTCAATTCGAAAAGCTGAATGCATTTGATTTGCCTGAATGATTTTGAATATTGATTTATACGCTTTGGCGCATTTAAGCGCTGGAAAACCGCACGACACAGCAAATATTTTCAAATACACATGCATATTTTAATGGTGGCATACATTTCTAGTGATCTGGGCGTCGAAAACACAGTGCAGTTAGCAATTATGTTTTATTTTAGTTATTTAAATCCTTTCATTATTTCGTTGTATTTGTATGGACAGCTTTCTATGCTGTGAAAAAACAACATAAATAGGTATACATAAATATCGTTCGATACAAATTTAGGGCGTCAAGTTTCTTGTATGAACATAACCTATTTCTAAATTGAGTTAAATCGCAATCGAATGTAATAATGAATGTCGGTACAAATTCTCATATAGATGATTTTAAATATTTGGATATATGGCAGTCAGAAAAAGTTGGGAACAGCTTTCAACCATATATGATATCAAACGTCATTGTACCAAGTTTAATGTTCTCGTCTAAATGTCTTTGATATCTCTATCTAAAATCCAAAATCTACAGCAGGAAGGTCGAAAAATACTATATTGAGCATACTGAGGTTAACGGAAAATGTAACGTATTTTGGAACATAACCACCTGATGAACTATCATTGTCATACCATATCTGAAAATAAGTGTAGTAAATATTGCTATTGTAAATCATTTAATTATTTCTTTCAGGACCTCAAATTGAACCTCTCAGTCACCATTTTCTCAGTGAGCGATACTTCAACGATCTCCTTTCAGTAATAACAAAATATAACCGTAATTACGAACATTTCATGTATATTTATGCCAAATTAAAGAAGTTCATTATTTGTAATGGCACCTCACCCTACTGGACGTGCTCACTCGTGTTCATACATTCATATAGGTGAGTAAATATTTCACCTGTATTTAATGAGGAATTATTACCCGGCGTTTAAGTGCTTAATCGCAGTTCCATATTAACTTCCAATTACAAACTCATAACTTCATATTGACCCATTACATGTAACGTCACCACACACATTCGCTCTGCGTTATACATATACTTGACCGTGTCAAGTCGACAACTGCATTTTGGATCGCGCTGTTAACAAATTATTATGTGACTGAGCTGTGACGTTTTATATGCGTGTGTGCACAGTGGTTTTGACTTGCTACAATGATGGGTGAAATTTTCATTAATTTCCTTGAATTAATCAATTAAAGTAGTTAGAAGATTATATATGAAGACAGGCTTTATTCTGTGTGCGGATTTGTTTTATTTATTTTGAAAAATATTTCTGAAAACTCTATATCGTCCAAATTGAAGTGTTGGAGAGCCATAACAAACTAAGTTTTTTTGCTGGAAATTTAAGATATGAACTTCATTGGTTTTACAAAGTAATCGAGTTCACTGTCTAGGGCACTATTATTTTGTGTTTCTAATTTTGATTGTTGGATGTCTTAAATCAAAGTTGCTATGCTAGTAACCTCTGAATGCCACTGATTTACCTTAAGTCAAAAATCTAACCAGCAATTTATGAGTTAAAGCTAAAAATTAGTACCGAGCTATAGGCAAACTACTTTGAAAGCTTGTCTAACTGCAAAGCACCAAATATTTAAGCTTCAACAAGTCCTTAAAACCCGAACACATACTCTGTGACTCTTATAAGGATGCCAGAATTATATACGAACCATAATAAATATGATTCCAGGGTTTTTTGCTCAAATGCCCCACTGTCTCGGCAACATACGCCAACCAGGCAACGTTCGAATTCATTATCTGCTTGGCATTTGTCAATTAGGGCTTGTCAGCAGCATCATTATAGGGTCGCTGCCGCGTCACAAACATATGGATGTAGGATATTAGCAACGCCACATACATACATATGCAACCAACAATAGTGGTATATGAAGCGCCAAAATGAAAAAAAAGGGAAAGCATGACGCAACTAACTAAGGCAATTGACTGCTGACGCCTTTGCCGCGACAGCAGCAGCACACACAAGCGCGTGTAATTTTTGTAATTTCCATCATTACACTAGTGTCGCAATCATTATTGGCAGCCGCAGGCACAGCCGCAACAGCTGCAGAAACATGCACCAACTCACACTCCAGCACACACACACATACACATATTTACGCAGTTACGGTAATCAGTTCATGAATCCGTTATCCATTTCTCAATAGTGTAAGTTACATGTGCAAAACACAGTAATACAACGGTACAATGGTACAATGTTGCGTATGCGGCTGGCGAGTCCATTTTTGTGTGATTGGTTCTCGGTTCTCTGTTCTCGGCAATGGCAGCCAGTGTATGGTAAATGAGCGACACATTATGCGCGTAAGAAGTCATTCATTTTCCATTTGCAACTCATACACACACACCAACAACTAGCACACAATACACCGTTAGTATGTTAGCAGGCATATTTGTTAACTGTAATATACCGTATCATGCACACGCAGCATACATACATATTTACGGCAGCAGTTGGTGCTCGTTTGCATAAAACATGTATGCGTCGGCACACACGGCATGTTGTGTATGAAACAGATGGCATCAGTGATTTGCCCATCCCTTACAGCTCCGACATTCCTTGCAACCAAACAGTATCGTTGTTGCCATTTTTCCCGCGTCTAATGACTGTTAGCTCGCAGTAATTTGTGCGATTTGCTGAGCGCGCTTAGCGGCATTTGTGCTCTCATTGTTCGTCGACAGCGGTCAGGCTGGTGGAGTGGCTGGAATGCCTGATTGACACTCGGTAGATTGCGGGTTCGAGTCATTGCTTTTGTAAAAGCCTAAAATTAGAAGAGTGCTTGGAGAATACCAAGGACAATCTGTTAAGGTTACTTTGGGATCAGAAAGTATATTTTTCAAATCTCCGTGTGTTATTTAAAAAAGTGAAATATAACCAAAGTAAAGATCCAAGAAGTACGAGATAATATTGAACACTACGAATGACTTCTAAACTTTACTTTACTTTATCCGAATTAGTCTTTGTATAATTTCGTGATTATCAACGAAGCATCGATCCAGGTTAAAGTAGTCGCAGTGTCACTGGCCAAGTATATGGTGCTAAAAGAAGACAATGTTTGAAATAAGTCGTTATTTTTCAGACCTTTGTCGAAGACAGAGACAAAAACATAAGCGTACTGAACCAAAATCTTCGATAAATGAACGTACCAAGTGGCATATTCGCAAGTTGGCAACTCAGGACGTGATGAGTTGCTCTAAATTAAAGCGGAATTTGGTCTATAAGTGCCAAGAGAATGTCTGCAACAAATTTTGAAAGGATACTTAAATCTTAAATATGAATACAAAGTGTCTATAATCTCCACAAAAACGCATGCATCCTTTTCCGAAAAATACAAATTCTAAGAAGTAGAGTTTCTAAATTTGATATTTAGTGATGAGGAAACATAACATTTAAATGGATCATATAGGAGGGATCTACGGCGCCCTCGCCATACTTACTATAAGCGCAAACATGGCGGTGGAACTCTAATGATGTGGGCTACTCTTAGCGCCTAAGAAGAGTCTCACATTTGCCTTGTCCCGAGTCGTATGAAAGCTAAATATATATTGATTGCTTGACAGCTAATTTATCATGTTTTCTGAGGCATATCATGGTGACAACTGGGTGTTCCAGCAGGATAACACACTTATCCATGTCGCAGGGTATACTAAAGCCTTTTTTGAGTCGCGTAATATTCCCTAACTTCGGTGTCCATCATTAAGTCTAGATCTTTAATTGCGGATTTATGATACATACTTTCCGCAACATTTCTTTAGCTGAACAAAGCAGTATGACAGCTAAAACAAGGCATTGAGGAGGAATGGGCGAAGATAAACGTTTCAGTACCGTAAAAATTCGCACTTTTAAAAATCAAGAACGGGGGCCTAATTTCATATAAATAAATTGAAAACATTTCATTCAAATTGTTTACCTATTTCAAATTTAATTATTAACTAAAAATTTGAATTTTGCACAAATAGTTATTTTCTATGGTTTAAAATGAAGTTTTATTAATTTGGTTACTTTTTCTTTAAGCAAGGTATATGTGTTTGTTACTGTATGTTTTACTTACTAACATCAAACCAAAAAAAAAAAATTAAACATGACTAAAATATGCAAAGTTTGAATAAAAATTGAGAAAAATAACAGTGCACAAATATCAATTTTCCTGAGGTATATTAAAATTAAATAGTGGTTTAGGCACACTGTTAATTTGAGAGAGAGATATATAATGTCCATATCTCTTCTTCTTTCATAGTTTTAAACGAAACGTGGATATAGATTGTCTTTACACTAAGCTGGTCTTAGCTTGACAATTTTAATAGAAAATAACAAATCATACAAATTTCAATGTCTGCACTTGACAATTTCATTTCAAAATAATGCTTCAAGTAGCCACATATTTAATTTAGAAGATAATACTAATATAATCACTAATAATCAGTCATTTACACCTGACATGACGAATTTGGTCAATAAGTGAATCTGCCAAATCAACTTGCCAACGCTTATGTAATATGTGCGCACCTCTAAACAACCGTTACCACTAATTATGACGCTACCCTAATAAATTACATTTGAAGAATGCAGACATTTCTAGCGAATATACGGCCAACTGCAGATTGCAAATAACCGAGGTTGTGATGCATTCCGTCGTCGGCAGTATCCCATGATGTGCGTCAAAACAATTTCAACATTTAGTGGTGACAGCAGCAGAGTATTAGCTATTCGTGCGAGTGATGTTGCGTATGATAATAAGAGGTGAGCTATATGCTGGAAGTTGTGTGGGCGATGAGTGTGACTTTTTGAATGGATTAACGAGCCGCTGCGTACATCTATGGTATAGCGTTAACTAAATTATGTGTGTGTGCAGTAAAAAGCACTGCCATTCCGATAGTTAACTAACTAGGTTTTGCGCGTTTGCAATGAACTTTTGTTAATCGGGAAATAGCGCCATCGGTTTTTTGCACTCGTATGCCGAAAAAATAGTTTTCTGCTAAAAAGCTGGTACAGTCTAAAAGCATTTCGCGATATCTAGCAAACACAGCAAACCACCCACTCTAATAATTATTTTTACCCATGTCATCGATATGCTAATTGCTTACGACTAGTCCTTTGTGAAGAATTTTTTTCTACAGCAAGATAATAAATGCATGACTGCAAGCTTAGGCATACATATATTCATACATACTATTTATATATGCACGTATGTAAGTAAACGGAAAGAAAGTATGTAAAGTGTTGAAAATACACCTAAGAAATTTTAATAATTCCACTAAATGAGAGAAAAAACTTAAATTTTAAGAGAACTGTGAACTGCTAGTAAACTTTATAGTTGAAAAACACTCGGAAGTTTCTCGTTGATTTCTGGTGGAATGATCACTGTTTACCAGGCGTTTGCTAGGTTGGGTCATAAATACTGAGCGTGCTTAGCGTCATTTGTGCTTTTATTCTTCATCTGTAGCGGTCAGGATGGTGGAGTGGTTGGAATACCCGAGTTCGAGTCTTATGGAAAAGACTAAAATTACTAAATTTGTTAAGGTTTCTGTGAGATCGGAAAGTCTGTTTTTTTTTCTTTTTAAATATAAATGAAAGCTAGCTACCGAAATGAAATGAGAAATGAAAGTCGTGTTTGCGGTATGTTGTTAATTTTGAAAACGAGACAAAGTGCGTTTTTACTCCATCTGAACTGTTCAATGTTAATGGAGTCTTCTTATTATTTTTTCCATCTCTCTTCTTCTTTAATAGTTTTTAACGAATATTGTATATACCATTGATTGTCTTAATACTAGGACCAGCAGTTTGAAGAGCAAATAACAACCCACACAAATTTCAATGTCTGCACTTGACGACTTCATTTCGTTTCAAGTACCCACAGATTTTATTTAGAAGATAATACTATTACATCACTAATAATCAGTTATTTACACCTGACATGCCGAATTTGATTAATAAGTGAACCTGCCAAATCTACTTTCCACCGCATATGTAACATATGAGTACATTTAAACAACCGTAACCACTAATTATAACCTTAACCCATTGAATTACATGTAAATGACAAACCAATAACAAATTACATACATTTGAAGAATGGAGACATTTCTAGCGAACATATGGCCAACTGCAGATTGCAAATAACCGAGGTTGTGATGCATTCCGTTCTCGGCAGTATCCCATGATGTGCGTCAAAACAATTTCAACATTTTGTGGTGACAGCAGCAGAGTATTAACTATTCGTGCGAGTGATGTTGCGTATGATAATAAGAGGTGAGCTATATGCTGGAAGTTGTGTGGGCGATGAGTATGACTTTTTGAATGGATTAGCGAGCCGCTGCATACATCTGTGGTATAGCGTAAATAAATTTTGAGTGTGTGCAGTAAAATGCACTGCCATTCCGATAGTTAACTAACTAGGTTTTGCGCGTTTGCAATGAACTTTTGTTAATGCCGAAAAAATAGTTTTCGCGTAAAAAACTGTTACTGTTACTGTATTTAGGGAAGGCAGTAAGAAATTTTAATAATTCAACTAAACGATAGAAAAGGGAGAAAAAATGAAATTTTAAGAGAACCGTGAATTAACTGTGAACCAAGGTTTCTTTGAGATCGGAAAGTCAGTTTTTTTATCTGTCAAATATCCATTCGTGAGAAAAAATTAAAGCTAACTGAATAGCAACAAAGAGATCCAAGAAGTACGATATAATTTTGAACACATTGAATGGCTTCTAAACTAATAGTTTACGGGCAATCCGAATGAGTTTATACGTGATTTGATTTCCTGATTGTCGACGAAGCATGAATACACAGTTACACACCAGAGACCAAGGCACTGTCGAAACAGTGAACTTAACTAGTCGTATAACGTTCTGAGGAATGCGAAGACTAACTTTGTTGTGTCACCGCAAGAGATTCCGAGGTATGTTATACATACTATGAAGAAGGCGATTACTTGAGCTAAAAGAAGACTATGGTGTAATAAGTCGTTATTTTTCAGACCTATGTCTTCCAAGACAGTCGAATATGCATCGAACCATATTAACTTTAAATACTAAACTGTCTCATAGACTAGAGTTTTTGGTGCAATGCTAACTTTGAAATAAATTGAGTTTTTTTACTAAACTATTCAATGTAAGTGAGGCATTCGTTTCTATTCTTCTATGAAAGTTTTAAACGAAATGTGGATATTGATTGTAGTTGCAGATTTTTACAGTGGGTCAAAGTTTTCATTTTTTGGTCGAAGGGAGCATTATACTATATGAAAAAAATGTTGTAAGTAAATGTCTGAGAGAATTCTTATGGTCAGAGTTGTATTGTGGAATTGTATGAGGATTATTTTTGTGGAAGATTTTAACCCTCTAACTGGTTTCTTTATGGGTCAATTTGACCCTTTTTTCGAGAAAATCAAAAAATATCCTTTAAAAAAGGACATTTAAGGATTAAAATATACTACGAAAATGTTTGGCGGAAAATTTGAGTGGGGGTCACCAAAGACACCATTGTTGTAAATAAAGCTCTTTACGAATTATAAAAAAATTATAATTTGGTTTTAATAGTGGTTTATTATAGTATGTACATATTTATTTTTATGCTTCACCAGTAGTAAAACAATGGATTAAAGATTAAACTTAATATGCTTTCCTGTATTTAGCTTGACGTGAATGTTCCGATGTGTCAAGGTTTCTGTACAAGCCCCATACGTATTCAGCAAGCATTACAGTTTGGGATTTCCCTTTGAATCTTTCTTCCAATACCTTTATATCCTGATGAAACCTTTCACCGTGTTCATCTGAAACCACTCCAAGGTTTTCTTTAAAAAAATTGAGATGAAAGTGCAGAAAATGCAGTTTTAGTGACATCTTAACGCCAATATTGTTAAAACCGATTAGCATGCTTTCAATATTTTCTGCATAGTTTTGTGCTTTTGAGTTTCCAAGGAATTCTGATATAACCAGCTGCATAAGGTCAAATGCTGTCTTTTGCATATCCGACAGATGACCATAAAATTCTTCATCTTGTAATAATTTGCTTATATCGGGTCCAACGAGCATTCCTAGAAAAGGTAGTTTACATTAAATGAAATAAATTATTTCTTAAAACCGTATTTTACCTTCTTTTAATTTTGCTGCAGATAATCTGGGGAAAATTGTTTGAATGCGTTTGAAAGCAAATCCTTGTGTATTTAAGCTTTTAATAAAATTTTTCACCACGCCCAACTTAATATGCAGCGGTGGAAGTATGACCTTATCTTTTGGGACAAGAGATTCATGGATTACATTTAAGTCACCAATAATATTTTCTTTACGTTCTTCGAAATATTTAATATGATAATGGCTGCAGGTAGCACGTGAATCCCATTTACAAATAAAGCACATATATTTTGTGTATCCTGTTTGCATTCCAGTCAATATTGCAATCATTTTGAAGTCTGCGCATACTTCCCATTTATATTTATAGTATTCAATTTTATTTAAGAGATTTGAAATATTTGCGTATGTTTCATCCTTTTTTGTGGAATACGCAACCGGTATTGATGGATGCTGATTTCCATTGTGCAGTAAAACTGCTTTTAAGCTGTGTTTTTAACTATCAGTGGAAGCTTTAGATATTTTAGAACCTCTTCAATACTGCAACAGTATACAAGTTCTTCTGATTTTTTAAAATAACTTTCCAAATCTGCGTGTCTTTTTCTTGGCGATGTAACTTTTACATCGGCTTTTATCAAATTCCTTTTTTTCAATCTGGAACATAATATTTCAGCTTTCTCTTTTGTTAGTCCTAAATCTCTTACAAGATCTTCAAAATCAGCTTGGTCTATAAAATTAGGACATATGTTTAAACCACCAGGAGGCAAGTAACTTATATCTGATATGTTTTCAACCGCCGCTGTTATTTCTGTATTGGCGTATGTCATATTGGCCGAAAATGTATGTTTAGGCAGTTGAGGCACCGGAACACCTTCACAGCGCACTTCTGGTAAAATGACATTATTTGTTGCTTCGTATGTCATTATCGCGTAGTGCCTTTGGCTTCTACCAAATTTGTAATTTACGCAGAAATAGCATGTATCTGATTTGTGATTTTCAGGTTCAATCCATATAATAGGCGCAGAAAATGGCAGCGCCTTAGTACCGCCTTTGTACCAGGTCGAAAGACCACTTTCGCAAGTAGTACATACAGTACTAGTCCAAGCTTCACATGAAAATCGTATTCCAAAGAGAAGAAAATGTGGTTCTTCAATTGTAGGGAATATCTATCTTCTGCTTTGAAGGTGCGTAAAATGTCCACAAATAAAACAAAACCAATCTCTTAATTTACAAACAGAATCCGCCATGCTTATTTAAGCTTTAATTGTTCTTTTTATACTCTCGCAACAAAGTTGCTAGCAACAAAGTTGCTAGAGAGTATTATAGTTTTGTTCACATAACGGTTGCTAGTGAAGATATCGGTGCAGAACTTTGCACAAATACTATGCTTATAGTGTGAGAGCCCCATTCTAAAAATCGCCGAAATCGGACCATAGGTTTTTAAGGCCCCATATATCGAACACGAGGACCTCGGTGCTTCTAACCTAATATTATGGTTTCCAACTTTCAATGGACTTTATACAATATATATGACGAATATGTGGGTCAAATTGTGTATTATATAATATTAATAAAGTTAAATAAATAAATTGCGAGAGTATAAAATGTTCGGTTACACCCGAACTTAGCCCTTACTTGTTTTATATTAATTTTAGTAAAAATCACACCCGATATGTACTGCTTAGTAAGTCAATTATGCTTAATTTTATCACACCCGATTTGTAAGTCACAGCTAACTAGACGCGAGAACTCAGTGTTGACGAGGTTTTCACCTACTTTGTATATGTTGGCGTGTAATTTTGCCAATTAATCGTAAAGAGCTTTATTTACAACAATGGTGTCTTTGGTGACCCCCACTGAAATTTTCCGCCAAACATTTTCGTAGAATATTTTAATCCTTAGATGTCCTTTTTTAAAGGATATTTTTTGATTTTCTCGAAAAAAGGGTCAAATTGACCCATAAGGAAACCAGTTAGAGGGTTAAGATCTTCCACGAAAATAATCCTCATACAATCCCATAATACAACTCTGACCATAAGAATTCTCTCAGACATTAACTTACAACATTTTTTTCATATAGTATAATGCTCCCGTCGACCAAAAAATGAAAACTTTGACCCACTGTAAAAAAACTCAGACGTGCTGGACCATAAGTTTGATCTACAAAAATGATCTACTCAACCTACCCTTACAGAATTATAGGGTCGCTATTCTGTTCCATTCAAAAAGTCTTCATTTGTTGGACAGTGTAATCAGTCATTTACACTTGACATGCCGAATTTGGTTATTAAGTGAACCTGCCAAATCAACTTCCCAACTCATATGAAACATATGCGCACCTTTAAACAACCGTTACCATTAATTATGACGCTAACCTATTAAATTACATGTAAATGGCACACCAATAAGTCCCAACAAATTACACACATTTGAAGATTGCAGACATCTCTAGCGAACATATGGGCAACTGTAGATTGCAAATAGCCGAGGCAGTCATGCATTCCGTTGTCGACAGATTTTCCATGTTGTGTGTCAGAACAATTTCAACATTTAGTGATGACAGCAGCAAAGCATTAATCCGACAAACAGCACAAGCATAATTTAAACATGAGGTGAGGGAAAGATTCGTGTGACGCCCTGTATGACGGTAAGAGCTGAGTTATAGGCTCGAAGTTGCAAAGGCGATGAGTGTGGCTATGTGAATGGATTAACGCGCGCTTGAATATGTCAATGAGCGCTTGTATACTTTCCTATATGCTGTACAGTTAACAATGTTATGTGGAAGAACCCTGCAGTAAATTACGCCGCTATTCCAACAGGTAACTAACTTGATTTTGTGTGTTTGCGTTGCATTTTTGTTGAACAGGAAAGACCGACATCATTGCTTTTGCACTCGCATGTCGATAAAATAGCTGTTCCGTAAAAAGCCTTTACAGGTTAATAGCATTTCCATATATTTAGTAACAAAGCAAACTACGCACTCTAAAGATAATTTTTTCCGTTCCATCGATAAGCTAATTGCTTACGACTAGTCCTTTGTGCAGAATTTTTTACTGCAGGGACATTTCACTAGACGAACGATACTGTGGGTAACTACTGGCTGTAGGTTTAAAATGTTATGATAAATTTTAAAATATAAAGATTTGAAAATATATTTCGAAAACCATATATTTTAATAGTTTAACAAAATTGTCTTAAATGGTGAGAAATCCAACTTTTAAGAGAACTACCAAGAGATTTTATTGTTGAAATACTATCGGAGGTCATTGCCATTGCTTTCAAGTGGAACGATTGCTATCAAGGAAAACTTTTTATAGTAGGTAGTATGCGAATATCGAACCAAGATCCTGAGTGTAATTGAGTGTGTATGTATGTAATTGGCGTTGAACCGTTTAGCGCGCCACTCCTCTCTTTCCTTCGCTTCGCTTCGGTGCCAGTTTGAGATTCCAAGTGTAACCAGGTCGCTCTCCACCTGGTCGCTACAGCGGAGTGGAGGCCTTCCCCTTCCTCGGTTTCCTCCGGCGGGTACTGCATCGAACACTTTCATAGCTGGAGTGTTTTCGTCCATTCGGACAACATGACCTAGCCAGCGTAGCCGCTGTCTTTTTATTCGCTGAACTATGTCAATGTCGTCGTATAACTCGTACAGCTCATCGTTCCATGGCCTGCGGTATTCGCCGTAGCCAATATTCTGAGGACCATAAATCTTGCGCAAAATTTTCCTCTCGAAAACTCCTAGTGTCGTCTCATCTGATGTTGACATCGTCCAAGCTTCTGCACCATAAAGCAGGACGGGAATGAGAAGCGACTTGTGGAGTTTCATTTTGGTTCGTCGAGAGAGGACTTTACTTTTCAATTGTCTACTCAGTCCAAAGTAGCACTTGTTGGCAAGAGTGATTCTGCGCTGGATTTCGAGGCTGACATTGTTCTTGTATACGAAATTATCTACGACTTCGATGTTATGACTGTCAACAGTGACGTGGAAGCCAAGACGCGAATGCGCCGACTGTAATTGAGTAGTCTATTTAAAAACAGCTTCACTTATAAAGTTCTGACATGAGTCAGAGGGAGAAATGTGTTTCAAGACCTCCTCAACTTATATTATTTTGTTTCACCGAGTTTTGAAGAGTCTCTTTTGTAAAGAGACTCACAAGAAAATATCTGTATGATAACTCAAAGCACTTCGAACGAAACCAATAGACTCTTGCTTACTCTGAGAGCATTTGACTTCGCTCATTTACGCTATTATTGGTGCTCACTACTGTCATTTCATGTTTTTTTTTTTTGCTAATTTATTTGAGAAATATTTTCAGAGCACCACTTTTTCACCACTGTACGTGAGGGCAGCGGTACATGTAACGGACGATTGGATAAAGTGAAAGCTGGTGCAATGAAATTTATGCTGTAATGACCATATACCATACTCACATATACACGCTGAAACATAACCAAATGAATGGCAAGAGCAGATACTAGTTACAAAGGTACATTTGTGGCATATGGCACTTGCAGATTCTCATGCATTTTATGTTATAGAGCTGCTCTGTCGAATGTCAACCAGTCAACCAGCCAGCCAGTCAGCCAGTGCTAGCATGATGCCCGAATAGGCATCATTCAAAGCCGCTATCGATGACAAAATATCCGACAGCCCAGCATAGATGATTCTGCGGTTACCGCACGTTTAACTCTTTCCTCCAGTGCCGTGTAGTTTGTGCATTCATAAACAGACATACAGACCTTAGCATATATGTATATGTAAGTATATGTATAAGTATGTTGTTCGTGCTTTGGTCCCTACTCCGACATGCTGTAAAATGTCAATTTTGTTTGAATGACGAAGATTTATTATGTCAATGCTGCATTTTGAGGGACTACAAACCCATCGAATGGTACGCCCACAAACCGCAACCCACTTTACATAGACACAAGCGAGTGCATGCGCTGAAGAGAGTTCATACAACACATGTGTGTGTGTCTGTGACATGTTAGTGCGCTTTAACCCATTTTGGTGCTAGTGGATTGGAGTGACTGACTATAGGTGCCTGCTGAGCGGTCGAGTGCACGCGTGTGTGGTGGCGCGAGTTGTGCAGCAACGAGCTTGCGGTTGGCACATGGCGCGCAAAATTATCCAAAATGATTGCAAGTGACAAAGTTGAAACTCTCGCAACACAAAAGCGCACATATTTTGTGAAATTCAGTTTTTGCTTTTTCACAGCTATTTTGTTGCTGCCATTTTGTTGAGGTTTTTTTTTGTGTTTCCGTTTTTGGTTTGCGCTCTCGTCAGCATTATGCAGCATTGCTTGGTTCTGGCTTTTGTGCGCGCTGCATGTGACAGTGGTAATTCAGGCGTAAAACTTAATTGACCCACATTTTTCGAATCATTTCATTTTCATACCTTATCAAGTGTGTGAATTGTGTGCAATATCTGAAAAATTCTAAGCAAAACTTGTGATTTATGGCGTTGCGTTGGCGTTGTGTAGTCAACAGCAGTTGAACAATCAGAGCACAGCAATATTGTTGTAGTAGCCAAGTGGCGAACTATAATATTTAAATTGAGAATTAGTTTATATTTTAATTAGTTTTGGAGAAATATTAGAATGAGCATTGCTACGCACATAAAATGGCGTTAACCGAAAAGCTATAAAGTGCTAAACTAAGCCATAAATTAAGCTATAAAACTAACATTTAGTACTGGAGATTACCTTTTTTGTGGTATAAGTGGGAGTGGCCCTGTTCCAAATTATTTTTTTTTTTATATGTCTCCCAAACTACCAATATACACCATGAAAATAGGGGAATCGGATAATAACCACGCCCATTAGCTCACTAACGTAAAACATCAGAAACAATAAATGTTATAGACGAGATATTAGATAAGATTTGCACTTAGAGTGGTTAGCAAAATGGGTGTGACGTCGCCTACTTTTGGGCCAAAAAATATATCTCAAGAATTACTCGACTAATGTCAACAAAATTTGGTACATAATATTTTCTTGATATTACGGATGTAAATGCGAAGTCGATTCACAACTACACATACTTCAACGCTCATTTGAAAATATACTAATAACAAGTAAGGAAGGGCTAAGTTCGGGTGTCACTGAATATTATATATTCTCACAATTTATTTATTTAAATTAATTAATATAACAAACAATTTGGTTCACATATTCGGCATATACATTTATGGTATAAAGTTCATTGAAAGGCCCTAATATTAAGTATATGGGTGATAGGGGAAGTTATGACCCGATTTCACTCATTTTTGGCACGGAGACATATTATTAGAAGACCCCTATATTTTCGGTAAAAAGATTGTTAGCAGCACTGAGGTCCTCATATTCGATATAAATAACTTATGGACGGACAGACAGACATTCGGATTGCAGCATTTTTGCAAAGCTCTGTTCCGATATCTTCACTAGTGCTTACTTTAGATATTGTAAAGTACACGATTAGACGTAGTTGTTAACCGATTTGGACTATTTTTACAACATATCAATAAGAAGCTAGGAAGATATTATGTTAGTTGTTTCGGAGATATGGTTTTTGACCCATAAGTGGGCGGAACCATGCCCATTTAAAATTTTGTACACCATTTTGGGAGCAGCTATTCTGTCCCATCTTTATAATGAAATTTGAGGTTTCTGGTGATTTTCCTTACTGTATTAAAGCAATTTCAGTAGTTTTCATCATAAATTTTGTATGGGAGGTGGGCGTGGTTATCGATCCGATTGGACTGTATAAGGTTGTACTCATATTGGACTGTATAAGGTGGTACATCTTCGAACTCAACCTTCTTATGGTGCCAAAAAATACATCTTCCAAGTTTCATCAAGTATCTCAATTTTTACTCAAGTTACTTGCAAGCTTGCACGGACGGACGGGCAGACAGACATTCGGATTTGAACTTTACTCGTCACCCTGATTATTTTGATATATATAACCCTATATCTATAGCTCGTTTAGTTTTAGGACTAACAACCAACCGTTATGGGAACAAAACTATAATAATAATTAAATAATGTCCAAATGTCATAAATGGTTGATATCGTGAAGATACTTTCCCTAGCTTTCGTATACTTAATAGTACGTTTTTCATACTTCCCGTGGGCTTTAAACCGTATATATCGGATAACGTAGCAAAATTAAGTGAACTTATAGTCTTGGATATAATCGGTTTATGAATAAAAATAATTTCCATTGACTTTAAATCAAATTTGGTTGGTCGTCTGTTAACAGCATATATTAGAAAATATTTTCACGAAATTATATTTTTTATTCTGCAAAAACAATATTTTAACAATTAACTGTGACAATCTGAATATACTTGATAGGATTCACTTAAGCTTTGCGGGAATAACAACTCAGAGCGTGGGATCACTCCAATTGCCAGACATTTGTCCAACCCACAAATAAATCAGTAAACTTATAAATAATTTAACAGTAGAAAGAAATGTATCCAAATCAAAAAAAAAAAAAAAAAACTAACTAACTGACGAAGTTTCTGTTGCTGCTATTGTATTTACAATGAAATTGAAGAAAATATATTAATTTTGCTTTTTAACTTGAAATTTTTGGTCATTGGCAATTGAATGTGCAGCTGTCACAACATAAAATCTGCTCATCGGTGCATAAAGCAAGCAAGCAAGCACAAAGGCTGTCAATGCAAAAAGGGATGCCTCGCAGAGAAATACGAAATTAAGCCAACGAGTTTACACAAGTATGCGTTTGCGTTCTGCACATATACATATTTACAGCGAATATATCCGTATTCACTGTTATGTGCGCGTGTGCATGAAAGTATACTATTTTTTTGGAGACACACACTTTTTTTTGGCGTTACTAACCCAGTAAAAACTTTGAACTGCCACATAAGAAATTTACTCTATATAAGTAAGTGTGTGTGTGTGGCACTCGCTAAAACGCATTTTACTGTTATTGCTGTCGCTATTCCACTGAAAATCCAACTCTCAGCCATTTTGGCAGCATTATAAGATGTCTTTGCGCTTTCCGCTTTGCTTTGCTGAGTAGTATTTTCACTTTATTCCAGACAGTTTGCGTATCCTTTGGAATAAGAATGTACTCAAGCAGTAAGAGTTGACAATTTTTTGCCAAATTAAATCAGTATTTGATTCGATTCCCAAGTAGAAGAGTAAAATTGAACTTTCCGGAAAATAAGTATATATAATTACATACCAGCAGACCCGGCCACACGTTTTTGTGGCTAAGGTATACTATACATTAAATTAGTAAATATTTCAATGCAGATAAAAAATTCTTACGCATAAAGACGAAAACGTTATAGCCGATAAATTTTAAAATGATTGATAGACATTATTGAGGATCTGTGTTAAGCGTAAATCATCATAATTTGTAAAACTTTGATTTTTTAATCGTATATTGGAGAAAATAACAAATGACCAAATTTCATAGTTGGCTTTATCTTGGCTTTGATGACGATATCGATTACCTTCTTCACAGCCAGTCTTGTTTTTTTGCAAAGTTTGATGTTGATTTATGTTACGCAGCGTGATGACAACTCACACTACTTTTAATTGCAAGTGAGTGGGGATAGCACAGCAATTTAAAATAGCCTGTGGGATAACTGAATACGTCATCCTGGTTTGTAGCTGTGTCAACTCTCCTTTTTCGAAATTCTAAATTGTCGCATTAAGATCAAAGAGATCCTTGTTTTTTACCACCAATATAGGTCATTCAATCAGCCATTTGTGTTTATTATATTATGGTTTCATGTCAGGAAAAACACAATGAATAAGCTCCTCTTTCGAGGCCATGAAGTGACAGAAACCCGTTAAAAATGTTATTAATCCATCGAGGTGTCAACTGCGTCGCTACCATTTTCAACTATTTCTACAATCGCAGTATGATATTGTTGGAAAAACACTCGTATGTTATTTGTTAATTGGCGATTCTTTATGTGTCGCCACAAATTAGATGATTTTAGGAATGTGATTAGTTTGTCAGCAACAGTTGATCCAGGAATAGTCTGGCGGAAATCACCTGCCAACAGAATCATGGCCTTATCAAAAATATTTTCGTTGTCGCGTAAATCTTTTAAAGTCCTGTGCAGTACCTCCAGCTACTTGAATATCTGGAAAATCTTCTTTATAGCTCTTTTTTTTGGCGAAATTTCAAGGCCGAATTGCAGTTTGTCTGCCTACTAACAGGTGCCAAGTTGCCCCTATTCCCATTAGAACTGGGTGTTGAAAATTAGTGGAATCGGTTCAGGAATTACCTCAACCCTCATGTACTATATATGTTGATTTTCGTTATTCTATTGGACTTTATTTCAAATTGTGTGTAATAAAATCACATCAACAAATTGCGAGAGTATAAAATTTTCGGTTGCCTTTCCCTACTTGTTACAAATTGTTTTGGGCTATCGACACAGCCTTATACAATTGAACAATGATAAAAATATTTTAACAAAGTAACAATGACAACTTTCAAAATATTATTATTATTTTTTTTATATAATTTTGTTGTCAATTCAAATAAAATCATCTCTTTGTTATCTTTCTCACAATTTTTCGATATATACTTACTTTCTAATCCTTCCCTGGCCTTCCATAAATATCTCAAAACTAAAATTAGCCAGATCGGTTGGCCCTTCTCGACATTTTTCGAGACTAACGACACAAATTGTTTGTATGGGTGATTAGAAAATTGTGGATTTAAGACTTTTTCAGGCAATTTTTGTAATCTCTCCGTAAGAACCATCCCAATACCTCTGATAACATTCTAAACAATGAATTTGCGAAATCGGTTCAGTGGTTCTCGAGTTATGCGCTTAGCAACACATTTCGCGATTCATTTTTATATTATAGATGTTTGGATACTTATTAGAAATATGTACATATGTATGTATATGAAATATATGAATTTCGGAATCTAATGTAAAGGCTCAAGATGTGTAAACAATTATGTCTATTCATCAAATGTTCAAGAAGTAATATATGTCTATGTCTATGTCTATGTCTATGTCTATGTCTATGTCTATGTCTATGTCTATGTCTATGTCTATGTCTATGTCTATGTCTATGTCTATGTCTATGTCTATGTCTATGTCTATGTCTATGTCTATGTCTATGTCTATGTCTATGTCTATGTCTATGTCTATGTCTATGTCTATGTCTATGTCTATGTCTATGTCTATGTCTATGTCTATGTCTATGTCTATGTCTATGTCTATGTCTATGTCTATGTCTATGTCTATGTCTATGTCTATGTCTATGTCTATGTCTATGTCTATGTCTATGTCTATGTCTATGTCTATGTCTATGTCTATGTCTATGTCTATGTCTATGTCTATGTCTATGTCTATGTCTATGTCTATGTCTATGTCTATGTCTATGTCTATGTCTATGTCTATGTCTATGTCTATGTCTATGTCTATGTCTATGTCTATGTCTATGTCTATGTCTATGTCTATGTCTATGTCTATGTCTATGTCTATGTCTATGTCTATGTCTATGTCTATGTCTATGTCTATGTCTATGTCTATGTCTATGTCTATGTCTATGTCTATGTCTATGTCTATGTCTATGTCTATGTCTATGTCTATGTCTATGTCTATGTCTATGTCTATGTCTATGTCTATGTCTATGTCTATGTCTATGTCTATGTCTATGTCTATGTCTATGTCTATGTCTATGTCTATGTCTATGTCTATGTCTATGTCTATGTCTATGTCTATGTCCATGTCTATGTCTATGTTTATGGAGGATGGGATCATGTGTAGAAGTTCACGCAAGTTAGGAAAGTTTTTGATTGTCATTCACTTGGGAGTGGCCAGAAACAATTCTTCTGCACATGGTTCAAGCAGCTCACGACTTCCGGTTTTAGACCAAGTATCCTCTGGGTAGCCAACAGACAGCCGTTTGAAGGCGAGCTAAAGTGAGAAGGCGAAGCCCGCTTATGCGGTTGAGCGTAGGGCTTGGGACCCACCACATAAAAACGAAGTACCAATGAAAAATCTACGAAAGCATCGGATGAGACACCCCCCTTTTGATGACGACCCCTGCAAACGTTTTAAGGATAATGATATAAGGGCATGCACCTGGAATGTCCGGACCCTTATTTGGGAAGGTGCCTCTGCCCAGCTGGTTGATGTCCTCATACGACTCAAGGCTGACATCACCGCCATCCAAGAAGTGCGATGGACGGGACAAGGACGGAAGAAGGTGGGTCCTTGTGACATCTACTACAGCGGCCATATAAAGAAGCGCAAATTTGGTGTTGGATTTGTGGTGGGAGAGAGACTCCGTCGCAGAGTCCTGGCATTCACCCCGGTGGATGAACGTCTTGCCACAATCCGCATCAAAGCGAGGTTCTTCAACATATCGCTGATTTGCGCCCACGCCCCAACGGAAGAGAAGGACGATGTGACCAAAGATGCTTTCTATGACCGCCAAGAAAGCGCCTATGAGCGCTGTCCCCGCAACGATGTAAAAGTCGTGCTTGGCGATTTTCACGCCAGGGTGGGTAAAGAAGGTGTCTTTGGCACAACAGTCGGAAAATTCAGCCTCCATGACGAAACATCGCCAAACGGCCTGAGGCTGATCGACTTCGCTGGGGCCCGAAATATGGTCGTCTGTAGTACCAGATTCCAGCATAAGAAAATACATCAAGCTACTTGGCTGTCTCCTGATCGAAACACGCGGAACCAAATCGATCACGTTGTGATAGACGGAAGACATGTCTCCTGTGTTTTAGACGTGCGTACGCTCCGAGGACCAAATATAGACTCGGACCATTATCTAGTAGCAGCAAAGATACGCACTCGCCTCTGTGCAGCAAAGAACGCCCGTCAACAAACACAAGGAAGGTTCGACGTCGAAAAGCTGCAATCACAACCGACAGCCGAACGATTTTCTACTCGACTTGCACTCCTGCTCTCTGAGAGCACTCATCAGCATCTCGGTATAAGGGAACTGTGGAACGGCATCTCAAACTCACTGCGTACCGCTGCAGCCGAAACAATTGGTTATCGGCAACGACAAAAAACGAGCTGGTACGATGAGGAGTGCCGTCTCGCAGCGGAGAGAAAACAGACTGCCTACCTCGCAACGTTGCAAACGACCACAACACGTGCGGGATGGGATAGATACCGAGAGCTGAAGAGGGAAGCGAGACGCATCTGCAGACAAAAAAAGAAAGAGGCCGAAATGCGTGAGTACGAAGAGCTTGAGAAGCTGGCAGAGAGAGGGAATGCTCGAAAATTTTATGAAAAAATGAAGCGACTTAACGAAGGTTCCAAGACCGGAGCATCCTCATGTAGAGACCAAGGTGGTAATCTGGTAACCGATGTCCAGGGCATACTGGGATTATGGAGGGAACACTTCTCCGACATGCTGAATGGCAGTGAGAGTACAACATAAGGAGATGGCGAACCCGATCCCCCAATCGATGACGATGGAACAGATGTTCCATTACCCGACCATGAAGAAATTCGAATAGCAATTACCCGCTTGAAGAACAACAAAGCAGCGGGGGCCGATAGATTACCGGCAGAACTATTCAAATACGGCGGCGAAGAACTGATAAGGTGCATGCATCAGCTTCTTTGCAGAATATGGTCGGAAGAAAGCATGCCTGACGATTGGAATCTCAGTGTGCTCTGCCCAATCCATAAAAAGGGAGATCCCACAATCTGCGCCAATTACCGTGGGATCAGCCTCCTAAATATCGCATACAAGGTTCTATCGAGCGTACTGTGTGAAAGACTAAAGCCCACCGTCAACAAACTGATTGGAGAAGACCCGTGAAAAGAGGATCGACACACACCACCTTTTTGTCGATTTTAAAGCTGCTTTCGACAGCACGAAAAGGAGCTGCTTTTACGCCGCGATGTCTGAATTTGGTATCCCCGCAAAACTAATACGGCTGTGTAAATTGACGTTGAGCAACACCAAAAGCTTCGTCATGATTGGGTAGGACCTCTCCGAGCCGTTCGATACCAAACGAGGTTTCAGACAAGGTGACTCACTATCGTGCGACTTCTTTAACCTGATGCTGGAAAAAATTATAAGAGCTGCAGAGCTGAACCGAGAAGGTACAATCTTCTACAAGAGTGTACAGCTCCTGGCGTACGCCGATGATATTGATATCATCGGAAGCAACAACCGCGCCGTTTTTTCTGCTTTTTCCCGCATGGATAAGGAGGCGAAGCGAATGGGTCTGGAGGTGAATGAGGACAAGACGAAATATCTCCTGTCATCAAGCAAACAGTCGGCGCATTCGCGTCTTGGCTCCCACGTCACTGTTGACAGTCATAACTTCGAGGTCGTAGATAATTTCGTATACCTGGGAACCAGCATCAACAACTCGAACAATGTCAGCCTCGAAATCCAGCGCAGAATAACTCTTGCCAACAGGTGCTACTTTGGACTGAGTAGGCAATTGAACAGTAAAGTCCTCTCTCGACGAACCAAAATCAAGCTCTACAAGTCCAGCCCTGTGTTCGATGCAGTACCCGCCGGAGGAAGCCGAGGAAGGGGAAGGCGTCCACTCCGTTGGAGGGACCAGGTGGAGAGCGACCTGGTTACGCTTGGGATCTCCAACTGGCGCCGAACTGCGAAGGAGAGAGAGAAGTGGCGCACTATCGTCGATTCGGCTATAACCGGCTAAACGGTTGCAACGCCAATCACATACATACATACATGTCTATGTCTATGTCTATGTCTATGTCTATGTCTATGTCTATGTCTATGTCTATGTCTATGTCTATGTCTATGTCTATGTCTATGTCTATGTCTATGTCTATGTCTATGTCTATGTCTATGTCTATGTCTATGTCTATGTCTATGTCTATGTCTATGTCTATGTCTATGTCTATGTCTATGTCTATGTCTATGTCTATGTCTATGTCTATGTCTATGTCTATGTCTATGTCTATGTCTATGTCTATGTCTATGTCTATGTCTATGTCTATGTCTATGTCTATGTCTATGTCTATGTCTATGTCTATGTCTATGTCTATGTCTATGTCTATGTCTATGTCTATGTTCTATGTCTATGTCTATGTCTAAGTCTATGTCTATGTCTATGTCTATGTCTATGTCTATGTCTATGTCTATGTCTATGTCTATGTCTATGTCTATGTCTATGTCTATGTCTATGTCTATGTCTATGTCTATGTCTATGTCTATGTCTATGTCTATGTCTATGTCTATGTCTATGTCTATTTCCAGGACCAGGAACAGGACCAGGACCAGTAATCAATTTAAATCTTCTCCGTTAAATATGTATGCTAAATTTATTGTCTAATAACCTTATTTGACTTTATTATTTTTAAAATTTAGTCGCATGAGGTAACTATGGTTAGATGACTAACCTCCTGAAGCATTAAAAACCCCTCGTTTGGGCTAATGGCTAACTAAAAGAAAACATATGAACAAATCAGAGCACACATTATTATTCAAATCCCAACGAATTCTCGATGTGGCACTTTGTTGCAATTGAAATCGAACAGCTTGTGTGCTACTACTCGGCCACCCTCGACTATCTACTTGACAGGCTGAGCATTTATTTTCACATTTAAAAATTCCCATCAAATGCAGCGCATTTCGATGCAGAAGTTATATGCATTCGTTAGTGTTGGCGAAAAGTTTGCCCGACAACATGGCGTACCTGAAACCGAAATCGAAACCAAAATGAGCCAAAAAAATTCGCATATTTGCAAAAGTGTGGTTGAAATAATTGAGCTGCGTAGCACATTATGAACAGTTGGCAGATTTAGTTTCCTGCTCGCAAAGTTTGCGCCGAAACCATTGTACCACCGGCTGATTCACTCACGCGAACCCGCAGCGTAGCGTTAGAAATTCTGTTAAGCGGCGCGGAGTGGGAATGTTATGCAGTATTTAGTTTGCAAATTAAATATTTAATAATGGTTTGTTATAGCAGAGATAGTTAGCAATATAATTTTAAAAAATAATACTAATTACTGAAAAGTTATATATGTTAAACATTTGTTGTTGTTTTATAATAAAATTTCGAATGAAACACTACAGCACCGAAGCTTTCAAGATCAATTTTAAGAGGCTATAATTTATATGCTGATGATATTACTATTTTTTTCTTTTTGTATATTGGGCCCTATCTTATAGTTAGAAGACCTTCTGAAAGAGTGTGCTTTCGTTTATCTAACGTACATGGAGCGAGACCCTTTATATTCTGACTGATCATAGTTATCCTTTCCAAAAGAAAATAAATTGGATCAGACCAATATGAAGTTCCAAATAATTGCATTTTACATTCTTTCGTATATAGTGAACAAGAGTTGGCTTTGTTTGGTCGGCGAAAATCTCTCCCTGAACCCTACCCGAGAGTGCAGACTGATAATATATACTACTTGCCTCGACTGGGAAATGAACAGGCTGGAAACAGTTCGCCAATGTTGCACTCGGGACGTTTCTAGCTAAAGTTTGGACCTATCTTTGAGTGTTCGTTGGTCCTCAATAGTACATCGTTCAAAGGTGTAATCTTACTATATTAGGGGGTACAAAGAAGCGCTGGATTAAGGTGTCAGGCGACCCGTGCCCATCATCAGCCTGGTTGGGCCCCTTAGATATCCCAGTCTCGAACGGATGTTGTGGATACCTGGCGCCGTCAGTACGATGATAGCTTTACTTTCAAAAGGTGCTATCCGCAAGTGGATCTACTTACTTTCCTTCACACTTGTGGGTCCGAAATATGTGTCAAAATATTCAATAAATTAGAAAATCGGGAGAGTCCGGCGCTCCCTCGAAAAAGCCGAACGAAACGAGTTGTTCAGACAGAAGAGCAGCGTTTTTAACGAGCTCTAAGAAAAAAGCCGAGTAGACAGAGTTTGTCTACAAAGCAGAAAGGGGAAAAATATTACCATACTATTTGGACTTGCTGGGCGCAGAATTTAGTAGTACAAAGCGCCGTTCTTTCGACAAAAGTATTCAAAGCATTTACATTTCCTTCTAGGTCTCCGTAAAAGCTATTTCATTACTCACAAGCTGTTTCATTATAACATTTTTTACTAAAAATACTGTTCCTAAATAGCATTTAAATATCTAACAAAATTGCGCTTTAATATAACAGTTGGCCTAATTAATTTGCAGATAACTATAAGTGGTCGTAGACGTAAAAAGCGCATAATCTCACGTATAGACTTGGCATGAATAAAAGAACGAATATTCCACACGGACAATGTCATCATTAAAGACACACAAACACACTTCCAAAAGCGGCCACATTAGCTTCATTACCATTGCAAATTCGAAAAGCAAATACAATTTGTTTCATGCGGATTGCATTGCCCACTTTTGGCTGCATAATGGCCAGGCATACCCACCTTCGGACGCAGCTCGACCATATGCCGGCGCCAAGCAACGCGATAACCGATGCCAAAACCGTAGTCAAATGGTGCGCAAGAGTCCGGAAAAGAGAGAGTCCCCGACTGTGTGTGCGACATGCGGCGAACGGGGTGGCAAATGGAGCAATGAGTTTGTGTGTGTGTGTGTTTGTTGACTTGACCAACGCCACAATGTCCATTGGCTGCTGGACTGCGACAAGCACAAGCGGTTTTGAAGCAGCTGCGTTAAATGTTTCAAAAGCCAAACAACAACAACAACATGCAAACACGAACACGAAAGTTGGCAGAAGTCAAGTAAAAATTTGAGAAAAATGGTCGCAGCTGAAAAGAAAAGATTTTTTTTTACGATACACCGAAATGTATTTACCATAAAAGTTTACGATAATGACAACACAGACACAAAGACAAACAGCAAAGCGAGATCAAATAGCAGAATAAGAGCAGGACATACAAATTCGACAGCGATATCCACAACCGGCGTAGACAGGAGATTACAAGCGGATAGACAGAGAAACAACAACAACAACAACATATAAACAAATAAATATAGAAACATTATACTTAACATAGCATAGCAGCAGCTGTGTTATAGGCGAGGGGCGGGCAAGCGTTGAGTTGTCTGTTGGCTGGCTAACTGACTGAATGCACTCGTCATCTCATCTCGTTTGCTACAATTTGAAAGCGCTTAGACATTCGGCGCGAATGATATGCTTGTAGATATGTATCAGCGCCATTGATGGCGCATTAATGTGCCGAGTTGTTGTTGTTGTTTGGTGGCGCAAAATTGAGGCGTCGAGCAAACAAGAAATTAAATTAATTTTTTCACACTTAAATCCGCGCGCATACAATTATGAAAATAAGTTGAAAAGTTAAAGGCGTTTCGCAGCCCGATTAAGTGTTTCGTTGCGTGGACGCCGCATGGATTGCGCTCGTCTAATGGCGCTGATAGAGTTTTTGTTGCGGTTGTTAAGTACGACGGCGAGCAGGGACTTTAGTCTTGTTAATATTTTGTACGTATTTTGCCACGGTAGCGTATTGTTGTTGCTTGTCTCAAAGTGTTGGTTGCTTGGTTTGTTTTACGCTGAGATTTTCTGGTATGGTATAGTATAACGCGCACATAACTAACTGTACAACTGCTAAAAGTTGACAACTTTTTTAGATAAAGCCATTTTAGAGCTTATAGCGCGTTGTCAGGCATATTTGGTGGTTAGATTACAAGAAATTTTTAGTAATGCATTTAAAACAGCTTTAATGGGCTATCAAGAGGTGCAGAAGCGTGGACGATGTCAATATCCGATGAGACGGCACATAAACATTGGCAACGGCGAATACGTACTGCAGACGATGGAATGATGAGCTATGTATATGTGTAATTCGACGAAATAAATATAGTTCAGCAAATAAAAAGACAGCGGCTACGCAGGCTAGGTCATGTTGTCCGAATGGACGAAAGCGCCCTAACTCTGAAAATGTTCGATGCAGTACCCGCTGGTGGAAGCCGAAGAAGATGGAGACCTCTACTCCGTTGGAAGGAGCGCGCTGTTGTCGACTGGACTAAAACCGCTTAAGTGATATCTACGCCAGTCAAGAAGAGGAAGAGGTCGTACCTCTAATGTTTCAAATTAACTTATAATCAGTTGATCAGCTTGTAGAAGTTATATATCTTAAATTGCAATTTATCTCTAGCTCTAGCTCTCTATCTGCTTTTTATCGATATATATTCTTATCTTGATATCTTATGTGACCATACTTACCTTTTTTGATTTCTCGTACACTCTTTCTGCCTGTCAGCTGCTCTCTTAAGATTTCTGATCTCCCGTTTTTGCAAAAACCCCCGACGTTCACTCCTCAAAATCTGTATAAAAAAGAGACAAACAAAATATGCGCCAAGAATATTCAGTCCAAAAAGTGAAAATACAAATTAATATTGAAGAGCAATGAGATGAGCGGCGCTGGTGCCCTAACACAATTACATATACATATATGTATACATAAGTATGTACGAGTGTGTTTATAAATTTCTGCTGCTTTATGTTGCCTGTTGTAAGCCAAATAGTCGCGTTGCAGGTTGACACTTGGCGCGGTTCCACAATAAACGCCACAGCCTATTACATAGGCAAATCTAACAATTGTTGTTTTGTCACAATTTGGTTTTATTTATTTATTGCCGGTTGTCGGTTGTAATAAAGCCGCAGAAGGTTGGCCTAAATATGCAGCATGCGCATTTTATTCGAAATACAAATGGCAACTAATCTAGTTGAAATTTAAATAAACGCGATAACGTGGCATTTGCCAGCTGTCCTCAGCGGGCGGAAGACTTCTTAACGGGGCATCGGCCGTGAGCTCTAACAGCAACAAAAACAAAATGGATAACACGTGATTAGGAAATGGCTTGAAAGTGGAATGCCGATTAGCCGATTTCGAAAAATACATTTACATACAAATATACATCTATGTTTGCAGATTTGTATGGAATGCTGCCTGTTTTAATTGCTCAAAAATGCTGCATAGTTTGTGGTGCTTTACATTTGTGAAAAATGCTCTACATCGCTACCATGTCAACTCATGCATGTGCACAGATAACAAAAAACTCAGTTAGCAAAAATCTAAAAATGTCTAAAACGCTCGGGAAAAAATAGGAAAAGAATAGAAGAAAACAAATAAAAAAATAGGAAAAAAATATCTTTAAAAGCGCAAAACAATTGCATAAAAGTGTAAAAAAACGATGGCCATAGCTGCTGCTGCTCTCTCTCTCTCTTGTACTCCCTAAGCCCCCTTGTATTTTTCATTTCATGCTTTATTTAGGTAGACGCGCTTTTTGTCAATTCAATTAAATGCTCTTTTGCTGTGCAGCGGCCGTATGTGTAAACCAATTTTAAATTTTATTTTACCATTTTATTTGCTATACAATTCATATTAATGACAATTTTTTATACATTTACTTTAAAACTTGTCAGATTTTTATGATTACGTCTATTCATTGGGTTTTTAAAGTAAGCAAAGCGTTATAGCTTTACAAAGTCAGTTTTTGTTTCGCATCGTCTGATATTAATAGGCTTGTTTAAATATAGAGGAAATTTCGGTGTAAAATTTAAAATTTCTTACTTTACGAAAAAATATCGTATTTGACTTTTTCACTCAATTTTATTTATAAACAAGTAAGGAAGGGCTAAGTTCGGGTGTAACCGAACATTTTATACTCTCGCAATTTATTTATTTAACTTTATTTATATTATATAATACACAATTTGACCCACATATTCGTCATATATATTGTAAAAAGTCCATTGAAAGTTGGAAACCATAATATTAGGTTAGAAGCACCGAGGTCCTCGTGTTCGATATATGGGGCCTTAAAAACCTATGGTCCATTTTCGGCGATTTTTAGAATGGGGCTGCCACACTATTAACATAGTATTTGTGCAGTTCTGCTCCGATACCTTCACTAGTGCTTACTTTATATATTGTAATGTAAACGATTCAGATCGTCTTCAAAGTTCTGGTATATAGGAAGTAGGCGTGGTTGTGAAGCGATTTGGCCTATTTTTACAACATATCATTGGGATGTAAGGAAACTATTACAAACCAAGTTTCATTGAAATGGGTCGAGTAGTTCCTGAGATATGGTTTTTGACCCATAAGTGGGCGACGCCACGCCCATTTTCCATAAAATTGAAAAATAGGAAAAAAATATCTTTAAAAGCGCAAAACAATTGCATAAAAGTGTAAAAAAACGATATCGCCAATGGCCATAGCTGCTGCTGCTCTCTCTCTCTCTCTCTCTCTCTTGTACTCCCTAAGCCCCCTTGTATTTTTCATTTCATGCTTTATTTAGGTAGACGCGCTTTTTGTCAATTCAATTCAATGCTCTTTTGCTGTGCAGCGGCCGTATGTGTAAACCAATTTTAAATTTTATTTTACCATTTTATTTTCTATACAATTCATATTAATGACAATTTTTTATACATTTACTTTAAAACTTGTCAGATTTTTATGATTACATCTATTCATTGGATTTATAAAGTAAGCAAAGCGTTATAGCTTTACAAAGTCAGTTTTTGTTTCGCATCGTCTGATATTAATAGGCTTGTTTAAATATAGAGGAAATTTCGGTGTAAAATTTAAAATTTCTTACTTTACGAAAAAATATCGTATTTGACTTTTTCACTCAATTTTATTTATAAACAAGTAAGGAAGGGCTAAGTTCGGGTGTAACCGAACATTTTATACTCTCGCAATTTATTTATTTAACTTTATTTATATTATATAATACACAATTTGACCCACATATTCGTCATATATATTGTATAACGTCCAATGAAAGTTGGAAACCATAATATTAGGTTAGAAGCACCGAGGTCCTCGTGTTCGATATATGGGGCCTTAAAAACCTATGGTCAGATTTCGGCGATTTTTAGAATGGGGCTGCCACACTATAAAAATAGTATTTGTGCAAAATTCTGCACCGATATCTTCACTAGTGCTTAGTTTATATGTTGTAAAGTAAACGATTTAGATCGTCTTCAAAGTTCTGGTATATAGGATGTAGGCGTGGTTGTGAAGCGATTTGGCCTATTTTTACAACATATCATTGGGATGTAAGGAAACTATTACAAACCAAGTTTCATTGAAATGGGTCGAGTAGTTCCTGAGATATGGTTTTTGACCCATAAGTGGGCGACGCCACGCCCATTTTCCATAAAATTGAAAAATAGGAAAAAAATATCTTTAAAAGCGCAAAACAATTGCATAAAAGTGTAAAAAAACGAAATCGCCAATGGCCATAGCTGCTGCTGCTCTCTCTCTCTCTCTCTCTTGTACTCCCTAAGCCCTCTTGTATTTTTCATTTCATGCTTTATTTAGGTAGACGCGCTTTTTGTCAATTCAATTCAATGCTCTTTTGCTGTGCAGCGGCCGTATGTGTAAACCAATTTTAAATTTTATTTTACCATTTTATTTGCTATACAATTCATATTAATGACAATTTTTTATACATTTACTTTAAAACTTGTCAGATTTTTATGATTACGTCTATTCATTGGGTTTTTAAAGTAAGCAAAGCGTTATAGCTTTACAAAGTCAGTTTTTGTTTCGCATCGTCTGATATTAATAGGCTTGCTGAAATATAGAGTAAATTTCGGTGTAAAATTTAAAATTTCTTACTTTACAAAAAAATTCGTATTTGACTTTTTCAGTCAATTTTATTTATAAACAAGTAAGGAAGGGCTAAGTTCGGATGTAACCGAACATTTTATACTCTCGCAATTTATTTTTTTAACTTTATTTATATTATATAATACACAATTTGACCCACATATTCGTCATATATCTATACTATTTATATAAAATCGCTTATATGAAAAATGTTTGTAACGGCTAATCTCCTAAAGTTCTGAAGCGATTTCTATAAATTTTTTTTTTTAAATAAAGCATTTGCTCTAGGCTCGCGAGTGGCATACTTATTTTTTGAATTTTCCGAAATCAAATCCTTTTTCTTTCGGGTTGAAGTTTTTGAAAAATCAAAAATATAAGCATAAGGTTTTTCGTCCACCAAACGCAGTCTCTCTCTCTCTTCCATCTCTGCACATCTTTTCCAGCATAACGTAATGAAGTAAGGTACATACATATGTATGCACTCTCTCTCTTTCATCTCTCGCATCATTTACTACATAACTTATTGAAGTAAAGTACAAAGCAAAAAAGTTTGCATATATAAATGATCGCAGAACAAGTGAAATAACGACAAACAGCACAATCAAATGCTCGCATAAATTGCCGTATGTATGCATGTATGTAGATATGTAAATACAGTGTCAACTATATTTACTCTGTTTTACAGTTACTTATTTTGCAGCAACGCACCGTTGCTTGAATTGCTTTTCTTATTGTCTTTGTACTTTTTTCTAACAAAACACATCTATCTTCTTCTTCTATATAAATAAAAATGGATCTTCGAAATGTATGTACGCCCATAACTTTCGAACGATTGCACCAAATCCGATGATTCTTGGTTTTATGAATTCTTTATTGTTAGGACAAGGTTTATGAATTCTTTATTGATAGGACAAGGTTTGTATGTTGGAAAATTATAAAAAATTAAACAGTGAAGTATTAAAAAACGCATTTAAGAAAAATTAATTAAAAATGAATCGCAAAATGTGTTGCTAAGCGCATATCTCGAGAACAGCTGAACCGATTTCGCTAATTCTTTTTTTGCAATATTCCTTGAAGTATAAGGTCCTGAAAAAGTCTAAAACTTTTTTAAAACTCTCATACTTTTTTAAATTCTCATACAAACAATTTCTAATCTATAGATATAAAAATTAATTGCTGTTCGTTAGTCTCACAAAAAGTCGATAACGGCCAAACCGATCTGGCTAATTGAAGTCTTGAAACATTCGGGGAAGGGCAGGAAAGGTTTAGAAATTAATTAAATATGGAAAAATTGCGAGGAAGATAATAAAAAGAGCATTTTATTTGAATTGCCAACGAAAATATGAAAAAAGAAAACAAAAAATAATTACATTTTGAAGGTTGTCATTGTTGCTTTGTTGAAATATTTTTGTCAGTGTTTAACTGTATAAGGTTGTGTTGATAGCCCTAAACAATTTGTAACAAATAAGGAAAGGCTAAGTGCAACCGAACATTAATTTTTTTAAGAAAACACACAATTTGACCCATATATTCGGCATAAAGTCCAATATAAAATCATCATATATAGTATATGAGGGCTGATGTAATTCCTGAACCAATTTCTCTCATTTTCACCACTAATGTTAACGGGCATAGGGGCAACTTGGCAACTGTTAGTAGGCAAACCAACGTCACATTCGGCCTTGAAATTATTCCTAAATTGCAAATCGAAGAAACACCAGTCTGCAAAATCGTCAAAAGTAGGGCTATAGCGAAGATTTTCCAGATATGAAGTCGCTGGAGGCACTGCGAAGGACTTCAAAAGATTTACGCGACAACCAAACCTTTTTTGGTGGAGTGGATGATTTTGTTGGCAGGTGATTTACGCCAATTATTCCTGGATAATCGCATGATTAAAATCATCTACTTTATGGCGACACATAAAGATTCGCCAATAAACAACTAACATACCACTAATTTTGCAACAATATCAAATTGCGATTGTAGAAGCAGTTGGAAATGGTAGGGTCCCAGTTGACACCTCAATGGATTAATAACATTTCCAACATATTTCTGTCACTTCATCGACTCAAAGAATAAGCTTATTCATCGTGTTTTTCCTGACATGAAACCACAATATGATAACCATAAATGACTGCTTGAATGACCTATATTGGTGGTAAAAAAAACAAGAATCTCTTCGATCTTAATGCGACAATTTAGAATTTCAGGAGAGTTGACACAGCTACAAACCAGGATGACGTATTCCATTATCTCACAGACTATTTAAAATTGCTGGATTATCCCCACTCACTTGCAGTTAAAAGTAGTGTGAGTTGTTATCATGCTGCTTAACATAAATCAACCTCGACTTTGAAGAAGGTATAACGTTTTCGTCTTTATGCGTAAGAATTTTTTCTCTGCATTGAAAAATTTACAAATTTAATGTATACCTTAGCCACAAAAACGAAAAATTAAACCCGTTTTCCGTTGTCACGATATAGCATGAAACCGGCTTGACCGATTTGGCTGATTCTTTTTTGTGTGTATTCCAGGGGGTTTGAGGATGTTTCTTACGGAGAGAAAAAAATGCCTGAAAATGCCTAAAATTCACACCTTTCTAATCTCCCATACAAACAATTTGTAATAAGTATTCATTTTTATATGGAGGATATTATAGATTCCAGATCAAATTGAATAGGTACGCATACATAAGATAGGTCAGCAATACAAAATAAAGTAGTGCACCAAATTTACGCTAAGGCGGTACGAAGTTCGCCGGGTCTGCTAGTATTGTATAAAGTCCATTGAAAGTTGGAAACCATAATATTAGGTTAGAAGCACCGAGGTCCTCGTGTTCGATATATGGGGCCTTAAAAACCTATGGTCCGATTTCGGCGATTTTTAGAATGGGGCTGCCACACTATAAACATAGTATTTGTGCAAAATTCTGCACCGATATCTTCACTAGTGCTTAGTTTATATGTTGTAAAGTAAACGATTTAGATCGTCTTCAAAGTTTCCGATTTTTACAACATATCATTGGGATGTAAGGAAACTATTACAAACCAAGTTTCATTGAAATCGGTCGAGTAGTTCCTGAGATATGGTTTTTGACCCATAAGTGGGCGACGCCACGCCCATTTTCCATTTTGTAAAAAAATCTGAGAGCAGCTTCCATCAGCCATTTTTTATGTGAAATTTAGTGTTTCTAACGTTTTTCGTTAGGGAGTTAACCCACTTTTAGTAATTTTCAGCCTAACCTTTGTATGGGAGGTGGGCGTGGTTATCATCCGATTTCTTTCATTTTTGGACTGGCTAAAAAAACGACTGCAGAAAGTTTGGTTTATATAGCTCTATTGGTTTGCGAGATATGTACAAAAAACCTATTTGGGGGCGGGGCCATGCCCACTTCCTCAAAAAAATTACATCCACATATGCCCCTTCATAGTGCGATCCTTCATACCAAATTTTATTTCCATAGCTTTATTTATGGCTTAGTTATGGCACTTTATGTGTTTTCGATTTTCGCCATTTTGTGGGCGTGGTAGTGGTCCGATTTTGCTCATTTTCGAAAGTAACCTTCCTATGGTGCCAAGAAATAAGTGTGCCAAGTTTCATTGAGATATCTTAATTTTTACTCAAGTTACAGCTTGCACAGACGGACGGACGGACGGACAGACAGACATTCAGATTTGAACTCCACTCTTCACCCTGATCACTTTGGTATATATAACCCTATATCTAACTCGTTTAGTTTTGGGTGTTACAAACAACCGTTATGTGAACAAAACTATAATACTCTCTAGAAACTTTGTTGCGAGAGTATAAAAATATATCAATATATTTTTATTTTTTTTTATGTGTGTATTCAATTTTATGAAATATAACATCAATTTAATAAAATAAATTCATTTGTATTATTTTATATTCTCTTTGGTAGCAAAAATACCAAATTATTGAGATCTGAAATTACAAATGAAAGAATTTAACGAAGTTTTTGCATGTGCATTTTTGAAAATAAATTTATAACATCGTAAGTCAATCATTAATATATTTGATAAGCATGATGACACTATTCACTTCCCAGCTAAATATTGCATTATTTTAACAATATTAATTAAATGATGCATGCTTTCTATACATGTATAGTCGTAGTATACGTTTATTATAATATAGTTTAATAACATATAATCTATTTAATATACAAAATGAATACTATATATTTTAGTTGATGCTGAAATATACATATGTAGTCGACCTTTTTAGCTTGATGATTATAAACGATCGTACTCGTTCGTTCTACAGTCCGAGCGTTATCTTCGCCAAGTTCCTATGTTCGTCACGTTGTAGTGTCGTATTTGAGTAGGAGTAAAATCATTAAAAGTTACGTCCACTTCTAGTTGTCTTATGTTCGTCTGTCGGTCCCACATACTCATACATACATTTATATGAATATATGTACATACATACCTACACATATACATATTTTATATAGGTAATATTATCTAATCAGTTTTAAGTCAAAAGTATGGGCAATTGCTTTCATGAGGAGCCGAAAACGGTTTATACTCCCGATCGGTTATTACCACACCTATTTCTCATTTAACTCAACTTTGAATCGCAACTCATTCCTTCACTTTACAATATATAAATAAACAAGTAAGGGAAGGCTAAGTTCGGGTGTAACCGAACATTTTATACTCTCACAATTTATTAAAGAAATTTTATTAAGATAACGCACAAATTTACCGATAAATTCGGCATAAAGTTTAATAGAATAACGAAAATAGCTGAGGTAATTCCTGAACCGATTTCATTCATTTTCACCCTATATCCAATACTATACGCTCACTTAATTTTGCTAAGATATATCACACTACCAGACCCGTCCACACGATTTTGTGGCTAAGCTATACATTAAATTAAGTTGGTCCAATCTTGGCTTCGGCGACGATATTGATTACTCGAGGTTGATTTATGTTACGCAGCATGATGACAACTCACACTACTTTTAATTGCAAAGTGAGTGGTGATAGTACAGGCAATTTTAAATAGTTTGGGATAATTGACTACGTCATCCTGGTTTGTAGCTGTGTCAACTCTCCTGGACCGAAATTCTAAATTGTCGCATTAAGATCATCATAATTCAAAAAGTTATATAAAGGTTTTGAAGCGATCTTAAATAATAAATCATTTATTTCGATAAGGATTAATACTAAGGTACAAATAAAGAGCCTTTTCATGTAGGGGTATTTTAATTAATTTTTTTTATATAAAATCGCTTATTGTGACAAAACTATAATAGTTAGAGGTATGATGTCGCGGCGTTTTTTGTAGAGCTAGGGGATGATATTTTTGAAAAACCTATAATAAGGGGCCATCCATAAATTACGTCACACGAATTTAAGGACTTTTTAACCCCTCCCCCCTCCTTGCCACAAGTTGTCACATTTTGAAAGATCATATATAGTATTTGTGTAAAGTTTTAATTCGCTATCATCATTGGTCCCTAATGTATATATTATAAAGTGAAGGATTCAGATGGAATTCAAAATTGAGTTATAAGGAAAGTAGTCGTGGTTGTGAACCGATTTCGCTTATTTTCCACACGTGTCATCAGGGTGCCAATAAAATATTATATACCGAATTTCATTCATCGGTCGATTAGTTCTTGAGATATGGTTTATGACCCATAAGTGGGCGATGCCACGCCCATTTTTCATTTTGTAAAAAAATTTGAGTGAAGCCTCCTTCTGCTATTTCATCTGTAAAATTTAGTTTATCTGACGTTTTTCGTTAGTGAGTTAACCCACTTTTAGTAATTTTTAACCTAACTTTCGTATGGGAGGACGACTGCAAAAAGTTTGGTTTATATAGCTTTATTGGTTTGCGAGTTATATAAAAAAAGCCTATTTGGGGGCAGGGTCACGCCCACTTTTCAAAAACAATTACATCCAAATGTGCCCCTTCCTAATGTGATCGCATGTTCCAAATCTTATTTTCATAACTTTATTTATGGCTTAGTTATGACACTGTACAGGTTTTCGGTTTCTGCCATTTTGTGGGCGTGGCTGTGAACCGATTTTGCCCATTTTCGAAAGCAACCTCCTCAGGGTGCCAAGGAATATGTGTTTCAAGTTTCATTAAGATATCTTAATTTTTACTCAAGTTATCGCTTGCACGGACAGACGGACGGACAGACATCCGGATTTCAAATCCACTCGCCATGCTGATCATTTATATATATATATATAACCCCATATCTAGCTCTTTTATTTCTTGGTGACACAAACAACCGTTATGTGAACAAAATTATTATACTCTGTGCAACATGTTGCGAGAATATAAAAATCAATGAAGATATAGAAATATAATTTTGCAAAAAACACTGATCGGGTATTCTTTAAAAATTCAGAATGAATGAATCAAGTAATAATGTGTCTTTGTGCCAAGAGTGGGTTAGATCGGGTGAAAACTTCTCTTAACCCCCATATCTGTACATATTAATATGATTTTCAAAGTTCTAACGTCCGTTGGACATCTACCTCTGACAGCCAGTTAAAAGTAGTCCTCTAGTATGAAGTTGATAGCAGTCCTGTCCTATCAAGTTGACAGCTTCCTGATGTCATTGATATGACAGATGTCATTTAACGGCATTCTGCCGTCGATAAACTGAACATACAAACGATCTTCGTACAAATTAACCTAATTATAAAAAAGGAAATCACTTCTTTATTCATCACTAGTTAAAAAAAATGAAATACAAATTATTCAGACACATATTTTTGAAAATAAAAACTCCAAACGATTAGCTGATTGAGGCATATTAATCACGTAAACCTGTAAATTAGCTAATTCAATGCCCTACCATGCATTCAAAAATATCTGTATTATGTTCATATATCTATCATCATATCACTAATCTAATAAACCACAAAACCGCAAAAACCAGAAACTGCATGTGAAGTCGATAAATCCACAATAATTTTACCGTTAGAATTCGTACAACATGTAAACAAATATATATTCTTTTACTTTCACTAATTCCATTGAGCAGAAGGTAAAAGGTAAAAACCAACTAAAGTTTTCCACATCATTGCACCACAAGTTGTCAGCAGTAAACAGTTGCTAACGGTAAAAGATTTAACTGACTTCAATTTCAACAAGCGTAAAAGTAACTACACGGCACAAATCATTCGATTACAACACATCATAAGTATCATAGCAAATAAATTGTAACAACAACACCGATTCGCACATAAAAGACAAAAACAGCAACAAATAAAATATAAAGAATACAAAAAAAAAACCAAAAATAAATATTCCAATCAGTTTTCACAAGTGCTTTGCGCAATCAATTCGCCGTAATGAAATCAACTGAAATAAAGTGAAGTGAAATAAAAGTAAATAGACAGCAAACAATAGTGAAAATTTATCTAACAAACGGTGAAATATGCGCATATACATACTGTATAGATATACTTGCATACATACGTATATATTTACAGATGGAGCAGAAGAGAGTTGCACGGGTAGAGAAGTCAGCAGGAGGCAAATGCAGAGTGATATGTTTGCATTTGAAGTACGATCCCAGCAATTTCATCTATAAGAGAAAATAATTTTGAGTTATTTGAAGTTAAGATGTCAAACTTTTGAAATTGATTTGGACAATATAAAGGAAATATGCTTTCCTACAAAAATCAACTGTTAGCAAGTGAGCTTTTGATTCAAAAAACTAAATGTAGCCTTGCTATGTATAATAAATAGTCCTTTAAGCAAACACTGTGAAAACAAATTGATATTTTCAAAAACTCCATCGGGTCTCTCAATGGATAAAGACAGACGATTTATGGTCTCTTACGGTGATCTCGAGACCCTCCGCATTCGAATTTTGATTTATGGTGAAAATATTTAACAAACAACCCGACAAACTTTTTGTTGATTCTCAAATTGAGATGCGTTTGAGAATCAACCTTAATTTCAAATCTCAAACATTTGTTCTCAAATGCATTTTAATTTGAAAGCCATTCGCAAATTTAAAGGCACATTTTAATATGAAAATTTCCTTTGTTCTCAATTTGAGAATGTCTAAATCTCAAGCATTTTCTCAAATATGAAACGAGAAAAGGTCTTTTCTCAAATTGTAAAATTATGGAAAAAAAATTGAGAAATAGCCTTTGAGAAACGTTTGTGAAAATGTTTAAAAATAGCCGTTTATACGGCTATTTAAAGTACGATCGTTAAAAGTCTTGATCGCGCTAATTATATTTCAATAATTTTTAAACTCCTCTCCTACTAATAAAACTGTTCGTATATAATCAAAAATTTGTTGCAAATCTACTTTTATATATAATAAGCGAGGGTATTTCCTACGCCTCTTTGGACAAAAGTTGCTACGAGAGTATTATAGTTTTGTTCACATAACGGTTGTTTGTAAGTCATAAAACTAAACGAGTTAGATATAGGGTTATATATATCAAAATGATCTGGGTGATGAGACGAGTCAAAATCCGAATGTCTGTCTGTCTGTCCGTCCGTCCGTCCGCCCGTGCAACGGTTAACTTGAGTAAAAATTAAGATATCTTGACGAAACTTAGTACACATGTTCCTTTAGGCTGTCAGAGGGTTGCTTTCGAATCCCATCTCACAAAATGCCGAAAACCCAAAACACATAAAGTGTCATAACTAAGCCATAAACAAAGTTAAAAAAAATAGGAACAAAGGTCCTAGTATGGGCCATAATTGGATGTAATTTTTTTGGGTAAGTGGGCGTGGCCCCGCCCCCAACATAAAAATAGTTGAAATGGGTTAAAAACCACGTCCACCTCCCATACAAAGGTTAGGTTGAAAATTACAGTGCGTTAACTCACTAAAGAGAAAGTCAGAAATATTAAACTTTACAGAAGATATAGCAGAAAGAAGCTGCACTCAGATTTTTTATAATATGGATAATGGGCGTGGCATCGCCTATTTATGGGCCAAAAACCATATCTCAGGAACTATTCGATTGATTTCAATCAAATTCGGTATATAACACTTTATTGACACCCTGCTGATACGGGTGGAATATGGGCAAAATCGGTTCACAACCATGTCTACTTCCCATATAACTCAATTTTGAATTCCATCTGATTCGTTCACTTTATAATATCTATATGTTAGGAACCAATAAAGATCGCGGAATAAAAATTTACCACCAATCATAGTGGCATCACTTGTGAAAAAATTATCGAAATCGGACTATAACTTTTCAATGCCCGGATATCAAATATGAAAAACTCAGTGCCTTGGGGCAATTTTTCACGATGATATTAGTAAATCTCTCAGATGTCTTTATTTAATTCCGACGAAATCTTTTTCTTCTAATGGTGTGTCTCTATACCCAAAATGGTTAAAATCGGATCATAACTTCCCCAGCTTCCATATACCTAGTAATAGGTTTTTCAAAAATATGTGAAATATCTTAGCCAAATTAAGTAAACAGATAATTTTAGATATAATGTATGTTGGTGGTGAAAATAAGTTAAATCGGTTCAGGTGTGAACCTCAGCCTTTATTCTATATATGAGGATTTTCGTTATTCTATTGGACTTTATGCCGAATATATGGGAAAAATTGTGTGTTATCTTAATAAAAATATAGCATTAAATTGCGAGAGTATAATATGTTAAACTTTCCTTACTTCTTTTGGTATAATTTTCAGCTTATCCAAAATAGTATAAATGTGTGAAAACAAATAAAAATGAAGCTAGCCACTTTTATATGAATTTGACGTTACTACGGGAGCCTTACCACCTGTTGTTTCTTTGCATTGCAACTGAGTTTGCTTTTGTGGATATGTTATTTTTCACTTAATTCTTAGAGCTCTTTACGTATATTGTGTTTTGATGTTTTATCATTGTTGTAACAAATTGATTTATTTATACAAAGTTTTCTACTGCTTCATCTCCTTGATATTGCTTATACGAAATAAATACAGCACATTAACAGTAGCTAAGAAAACTGTGAACAAAAGCAGATAATTGAATACACTCGTAGAATAATGTAGTGATTTTCCAATTGAAACCATATAAATTGGATGGATAGAACTGAAGAGTAATGCCACACAACACAATAAACGAAGAAAGCCAATGCACACAAGACAACACATACGAACGATTTAACATAAATGCATACAAATATGCCGGTATGTGTGTGTATGTTTTTTTTTTTTTTTGTGAAGGTGGCAATTGCATGCAGGCTGTCACAACAGCCGGATTGTATGTAGTGTGTGTATATAGTAGATGGATTTCTCGGAAGATCATCGAACGCTACAAACGAAATGAATTATTTATCCACTTTACAAGACGGCACTTACAAATGCGAATGCATGCAAGCGAGTGCATAGAATAGCAAAGCAGCGGCGGCGGCGATGGCGGCCTCAAGGATGCGCGTCGAAAGGACGTGCTGTGTGCGCAGCGCTGAGTGAGATAAAATGCAAACAGTGAAAAATAGGAAATCTCTGCATTTATTTTCATTTTGCCCAACTTGAGTTGTGTACACTCGCGTACAATGTGCACACTTACACAATCACACAATCATACAATAACATAAAATATATATTCTTATTTTATACATAGTTACTCTGCAAGTAGTAGTAGAGAAGCATTGCATTTACACACTTACAAACAGTTGTCGCTGATGGATCCACACCCAATCAGCTGAAAGTTGCGCCGCAAAACTGTGCGCGTGTGTGTGTGCGATAAGCGTAGGTATGTGTGGGCGTTAGCCGCGAATTCATTTGAAAACTTTAAATCCTCGCAAAAATTGCATTTGTATGTGTTTGTGTGTAACTAAACATGTACCGTAATGTTTCTTATTTGCTTTTTTCGTTAAGATATGCGTGCATTCCGCAAGATGGCTGTAAAGAAAATTCGTTCCTACGCGCGCACAGAAACCTATTCGCGTTCAGTTTTGTAAAGATTTAAAATGAGCGTAGTGTTCGTTAGCATAGTTGGGTGCAAAAAATTGTAATTACCGAAATTCATATAATAAATATGTTCTTTGATGAGTTATTGTTGTTTGGGATGATAGAGGACCTCTTCGAGCCGTTCAATACCAAACGAGGCTTCAGACATGGTGACTCCCTATCGTGTGACTTCTTTAACCTGATGTTGGAAATATAATACGAGCTGCAGAGTTAAATAAAGAAGGTACAATCTTCTATATGAGTGTACAGCTGCTGGCGTACGCCGATGATATCGATATCATTGGAAACAACACCCGCGCCGTTAATTCTGCCTTTTCCAGACTGGATAAGCAAGCGAAGCGTATGGGTCTGGTAGTGAACGAGAACAAGACGATATATCTCCTATCACCAAACAAACAGTCGGCACATTCGCGACTTGGCACCCACGTCACTATTGACAATCATAATTTTGAGGTTGTAGATCATTTCGTCTATCTTGGAACCAGCAACAATAACACCAACAATGTCATCCTTGAAATCAAACGCAGAATCAGTTTTGCCAATAGGTACTACTATGGACTGAGTAGGCAATTGAAAAGTAAAGTCCTCTCTCGACGAACCAAAATCAAACTCTACATGTCATCATTATTCTCGGTTCAGAAGATGGACGATATTAACATTCAAACGGCACAAGAACGGTTTTGGGGAAGATTTCTGGTCCTTTGAACATACTATGGAACAATGAGCTGTACGGTTTATACGACGACATTGTCATAGTTCAGCGAATAAAAAGACAGCGGCTACGATGGCTAGGCCATGTTGTCCGAATGGACGAAAGCACTCCAGCTTTGAAAGTGTTCGATGCAGTACCCGCTGATGGATGCAGAGGATGAGGAAGACCTCCACTCCGTTGGGAAGTTCAGGTGTAGAATGACCTGGCTGCCCTTGGTATCTTTAATTGGCGCTAGTACTTGAACCAAATGTGTTTTGAGACCATTTTTTTTTTAATTGTTGGCTAATTTACGTTTACCAACTAAGGTGTAACAATAAGGTGAAATAGAATGGTGAAATATTATTTCCTTAAATTATATTAGCTCCGATCGTAAGATATTTGTTCTCATTCAAATTGGTTTTATCACATTCTGCGACATCTTAAGCCATCTGGAAACAAAATAATAATATCACTTACCATTTTGCAGGCAAACTCTGAAAGTCCAAACCTCGATCACAGCTCATCTTTCTGATTCCGCAACTATACTTAAATAAATACATTATTATTGCACGCCACTGTATTGTTTCTACACCAAATACATATTTATGCATGCGACCGCCATTCATGCGAAATGTGTCTATTCTCCAAGTACCAGAGGATTTTCTTCCATTTGAAATGCTGCGGCTACCTTAAACCGCTGCCACTTTCACTCCTCATACTTTATATTGCCCGCATATGCCTTTCACTGAGTGTGGGTTTTGCTGTTATTGTTGTTTTTTGTGTGTTTTGCAATTTTCATTTTTTTCTCATCCTATTAGTTTGCTTACTTCAGTGCATCCGCTTTTCAGCCAATTGCTACTTGCTAGAGTGGCGTACATTCTGCTGCACAGCTTGCTAGTTACTGCAAGTGCCTAAAATCGCCAAGTTATCCGTAGTAGTAATTTCTGTCTTTTGTGTAAATGTTGTGCGGTTTGGCGCTGCTCTTACTACGTTTTGTGTGCATACAAAACCGTTTCGTTACTTATGCGAGTACATATATGTGTGTGTGTGTGTTGTAATGCGGTGCGATGCGGCGTATACGCAACTCAAAAGATATTTGCGAAAGAAAGCCATTTTCCATTTTGCATTCGAGTGCACACATTTATTCTTATCCCACTAAACATGGCGGTAAATTGAAAAACAAGCAACAACACAAACGCACACATTCACTCACACGATAACTCATGTGTTTCATGCGTGTTTGTGTATGTGTGTACAATTTTTGGCTGCTGCTACAAAATGGGCAGCGACTGCCACTAAATGCGCTTCTTTTGTGCGAGCATTTTGCCGTATTTATGCAACTGCATACATCCAGAATTGTATATTTTTCCAAAAATACGCAAACACATGCATACTCGTACATCCGTAGTTGGGTGTGCGTGGGCATTCGTGAGTATTATGGTGCCTTTTAGTGCACTAATGTTTGTTTGCCTGCACTTTGTATTATTTCTTGTATGCCGTGCATAAAAGCATAACAATCTCAACTTTTCAGCTCGAAATTTTTGAGCCAAAAACAACAAAGTCGCAGCCTCAAGAAATAAAATCCCCACAACAATTTAATATTTAATAAAAGCGACAATAAGCGTTGCACGAGCAACTCTCAATTATTTAGTAAATGTTTTATATTTCGTGCCACTTTTGAGATTCCTGCGCAGCTTTTGCTGGCACACAGCACCCACTTTACAGGCGACTTTTGACGCTGCAGTCCACTCATCTTGCACATTTAATGCACTGAGCTCTCAGCTTTGCCGCGTCTTGCTGGCTACGCTTGCGTTGTGGCAGCTGTGGATAATAGAAATTTTTGGAGTAGCAGCAGCGCATTCACTGAATTCCGCTTCGAATTTTTATTTTATAGCATGCATACAGTTTAACGTATTCTCCGCTTTTTATCTATTTTCGCTCCATTTAAATCGCGCACAAATTGCATTTTGTAACAGATACCACAACGCGGCTTCATGATATTATGTATGTATGTATCAGGCTGTGTGGTGCATATAAAGGAGCTGTGTAGACATGCAATTTGCATGGGTTTTGCGCTTGCAAATATATGTTTACTATAAAAACTGTACATAAACTGTAGTATGCCAATGCATACAGCACTGAGACAAAGATTGAAACATGGATGCAATAAAAAATATAAATTTTCATTGTTATTTGATTGATAATTATTTTAAAATTTCCCTCTTTTAATTCATAAATTTTTCAAATTTAAATTTATATTGCGGTATACGTTGTACTGCTTCGTGAGTATATTTTAAGGTCGCCCTGGCGTATACGTAACATATTAGTAAAATAGTGTTTAAGTGGCTAAGTGGATTTCAAAATTTCAAATTTTGAAAAAATAAAAAAGTTTTTGGTCTTATTAATATGAATATTAAAATATTATCCAAAAATACCAAATCGATTCGAGTAATATTCTAAGAGATATACCCTTTGGAAGTTCCGCCCAGCAGGTCACGTCAGTATGAATGTAAAACTTTAAACGCGTCATCTCAAAATCCAATTTTTCAAGTCGGTGGAAGCGATTTTTTCTTTATTATAACTATTTTTTTCGTTCCAATATACATATCCCTCATTTACTCGAATAGTGTCACAACTCAAAAAAGTCGATTATTTTTCAGGAGAGCGATTTAAAGTTTTCAATTGTCTCTTATTTAGCATATATAGGAAAATGCCATAAGTTTATTAACAAATCTAGTGGCGTGTAATATAATAAATAAAATGTTGAGCATAAAGGGATCAAATAGAATATACTAATGCTTTTTCTTGGGCATAAACGTGTTCCATTTTGAATTATGTCGTTATTTGTGAAAAATATAAATAAACTTAGCCGTCATAAGTCAAATGAGTCGTTTTTGCTGACAAAAATCCTCTTAGCTATATCCTCCGCGCGGGTGTCGACTGGGCAATGGGTGGCGCTGCTTGCACTGTCATGGACTCGAGCTGCCGCTTGGTTGGCTTAGGCATGACAGTGGTGGCAGGCGTCACCCAGCGAAGGCTGGCATAATTCTCCATTCATTTCCTGAGGTGGACTGCTTTTAACGCTTCCCCAAAGGGAGATGGATGGGGGAGATGTCGGCCATTGCTATTGAGATGCCTGGCAGTAGGTATAAAACGCTAGGGGTAGAGGACCCCGAACTCAAAGCCCGGTGGGAGATGAGGCTGCTACCACCGGCGGGCACAGCGAGAGCTGTGTCGCCAGCGGCCACACCTCCACTGCAACGGGAGCAGGTTGCAGTGGTTGCAGTACTACTGCCAAACCAACCTTGCAGCGCACTGGTGCCATAGTCCTCGAAAACTCGGACCAAGAAAGCGCCGTAAGCATAAACGCTGAAAAGGAAGAAGAGCTTCTTCGTTCTCCTCAGCTGTCAACCGTGGGTACCAACTCTGGTAACAAGAGAGGGCCCCGGAAGAAGCCTAACAAGGAGGGGATGAAAGCTAAGGCCAGATACAAGGCGGCGGTCGGAATATGTAACCGGCTCGAGGGCAAGTCCAACCTGAAGGAAGATGAGGTGCAACGGTTGGCTTGGGCCAGAGAGGAGGTGAAGACCGGTCGTGCGCATTTCGCAACACGGAGCTGGTGCAATGCCTCTAATCCAGCATTTGCTAATCGGATTGAGGAGCAAATAGCTGAAAAGAGGCAGCGTTCGACGGAGAGCGAACCAAAGGCACCGGCGAAAAAGAGGAAGTGCAAGGAAGTTGCTGAAAAGCAACAAGTCAGGCACGCGGATGACAGACCAATGACATCCAAAGCAGCGGCTGCCAGTGAGATTGCGAAACGACATCTGATCGTGGCACTCATTGACCGCAGTAACCCGCTGGGGCAGATGTCAGCCCTCTTCGCGAGGATGGATGCTCAGCCAAGCGCGCCCATGCCTACATTTGATGGAGCTGGGTGGCTAAGCGGAGTAAAAATCCTGAAGTGTAAGGATGACCCGTCGCTTACATGGGTAAAGGAGGCAGTAAAAACGCTTCCTAGCCTTTGGGAGAATGGGAGACTGGAGGTGGTGAACCGCAATGATATTCCATCGGTGCCCAAGATGGCGTGGGGCGTTGGTAGCGTGTTCCTTCGCATCAAGAAGCGCCACCCCACAGACAGCAATGTAAACACGCTCGAGAAAGGTGAAGTGGAGAAGGATCTCGGCTTAGAAGAGATCCTGGCGACTTCACTGGTCCTACAGGAGGTGGAGAAGGCACCGACCCAGCACTCTGGAAATGGAGAACCGAGAGCTGAGGGTAATACAGGTGAACCTCCACAAAAGTAGGATCGCCTCCGCCGAGCTCCTTCTCAACTTAGAGAAGGGCGGCTACGATGTGGCTTTAGTCCAAGAGCAATGGATTGCATCGGGTAACGTGGTCGCTGGACTAAAGTCACAAACTTCACCACATACACCCCGAGCGTTATTAACAAGGTAAGAACAGCCATATTAGTGAGCAAAAATATGTATTCCTATATTGATCTTAACCTTTCCACAGACTATTTGCATAACGGGAGCGGTAAGAACCACCCCAACGGCGGCTCTTGAAATAATACTAAACCTGCCGCCTACAGATTTCTTCACTGAAAACAGCGCGACAAAATCGGCGGGGCGCCTTATGGCAGCAGGAGAATTTAAGTATAGAACCTTTGGGCATAGCTCAGTGGGTAATGGCAGTTTGGCGGACACCGACTACCTGACCCCATCTTTCAAATGGGAAAGAAGGTTCAAAGTAAACCTAGAAACAGATGGCTGGCGTAAGGGCATAGCACCTGCACGCAGCAATTTAAACATATTTACGGATGGCTCGAAAATGGAGAACGGGGTAGGCGCGGGGTATACTGCCCAGAGTTAGGTATATTGCAACCATTCAAACTACCGGACCACTGCAGTATATTTCAAGAGGAGGTGTTTGCAATTGGAAAAGCCGCTGAGCTATCCTTAAGCGCACCAAAAGGATAGTCTAAGTAAACATATACTAAGACAGTCAGGCGGCAATCAAGGCAATATCCTCTTTCAGCGTATTGGCCAAAAGTGCCTTAAGTGGTAGGACAGCAGTGGATGATTTCGCCAGAAATAGGCGACTTCAATTCTACTGGGTGCCAGGCCTCAAGGGCATAGAAGGTTACGAGATAGTGGACAAGATTGCCAAACGAGGCGTAAAACTGTCATCCGAAAATATGATGAACGTAGATAGACCTATACACTGTCTATATGATGATCTAGGCAGAAACTTGGTAAAAAAGTGCAAAGCGCCCTGGAAGAATACGCCGGGATGCAAAACCGCAAAAGTTATGTGCAAGGCGGTAGATAAGAAGTACACGAAATTTCTATTGGCGCTCGATAGAAGCAAATGTAGGAATATGGTCGGCATACTCACTGGTCACTGTCTTGTGGCGGCGCACGCAAGGCACCAGAGAGACAATGGAGCACCTCTTCTGTGAATGTCCTGCATTATCAAGACAACGGCTTCAGCATTTGGGGGCTGCACACTACGTTAATCTGGAAGAGATTTCGTTGGTAAAGCCACAAAGCTTTTCGAAATTCGCAACAAAACGCTGGCCTCCTAAAAGATGACTACTCCTCATTAACCAAGTGACGGCACTCCATCTGGTTTCACAAAGCACCAAAACTGGTCTATGTGTGGCGTTGTAGCCGGCCAGAGTAACCTAACCTAACCTTTGCTGAAAAAAAGCAATATGAACAAGTAAGGAAGGGCTAAGTTCGGGTGTAACCGAACATTTTATACTCTCGCAATTTATATATTTAACTTTATTTATATTATATAATACACAATTTGACCCACATATTCGTCATATATATTGTATAAAGTCCATTGAAAGTTGGAAACCATAATATTAGGTATGAAGCACCGAGGTCCTCGTGTTCGATATATGGGGCCTTAAAAACCTATGGTCCGATTTCGGCGATTTTTAAAATGGGGCTGCCACACTATTAACATAGTATTTGTGCAAAGTGCTGCACCGATATCTTCACTAGTACTTACTTAATATATTGTAAAGTAATTGAAATCGGTTGAGTAGTTCCTGAGATATGCTTTTTGAGCCATAAGTGGGCGACGCCACGCCCATTTTCCATTTTGTAAAAAATCTGAGTGCAGCTTCCATCTGCCATTTCTTATGTGAAATTTAGTGTTTCTGACGTTTTTCGTTAATGAGTTAACCCACTTTTAGTAATTTTCAACCTAACCTTTGTATGGGAGGTGGGCGTGGTTATTATCCGATTTCTTTCATTTTTGGAATGTATTAAGAAGTGGCTAAAAAAACGACTGCAGAAAATTTGGTTAATATAGCTCTATTGGTTTCCGAGATATGTACAAAAAATCTACGGGGCCACGCCCACTTCCTCAAAAAAATTACATCCACATATGCCCCTTCATAGTGCGATCCTTCATACCAAATTTTATTTCCATAGCTTTATTTATGGCTTAATTATGGCACTTTATGTGTTTTCGGTTTCCGCCATTTTGTGGGCGTGGTAGTAGTCCGATTACGCCCATTTTCGAAAGCAACCTTCCTATGGTGCCAAGAAATAAGTGTTCCAAGTTTCATCAAGATATCTTAATTTTTACTCATGTTACAGCTTGCACAGACGGACGGACAGACAGACAGACATTCGGATTTGAACTCCACTCTTCACCCTGATCACTTTGGTATATATAACCCTATATCAAACTCGTTTAGTTTTGGGTGTTACAAACAACCGTTATGTGAATAAAACTATAATACTCTATTTAGCAACATTTGTTGCGAGAGTACCAATATCGTTGTAATTCAAAATGTGTCGTTCTTTCTGGAAATATAACCAAATTCACCATTTCACAATATGAGTTGTAACATAAAATATGTCCAGCCGAAAGCCTATGATGCTAGCGCTGCGTACTTTAGTTTATTTAATAAGGGTATTCGTTTAAACGTGTAAAAGCCCCGTAAACCTCTTAAACCGTGTATATTTACGAATGCGTAAAAATCTGGCAGCAACTTATATGGAAATTCATTTAAACACATTACGCACCAATGTCAGTGTGTAAAGAACACTTGTAAATTTACGATATTGCAAAAGCAACCCTACCAAACGACCAGCTGATGAATATTATTGTGAAAATTAAAATGGAAAAGGTAAGAATGAAACTCGGAACATAAATTTTATTTAATTGTTGCAATTGTTTTATATTTCAGGATAAAAAGTTAAAGCAAAAGCGTCTACGGCTGAAACCGTCCCATCGCTGGACAGAGTCGCAGTCCCTGCAGCTGTTGCAAGCAGTATCCGACGCAATTAAAGATAGTCCAGAATCTTTTGAGGTAAGGGTTTTAGAAAAGTGAAAATGTTTAGGTACATATGTTTGTTTTAACACGAATTTACGCATATCTTCCAGAAACCGACCTCCCAAAGGTTTTACGAAAAATTGCAGCAAAATACACCGGCACTTCAATCTGTCGTTTGCGTAGCTATGAAAAGCAAAATGAGGTATCTCAAAGCGTTGTACGTTGCCGCGGCAGCCTGGAAAAACAAAACTGGGTCTGGACTACTCGCTAATGGTGACGAGTCAAGCGTATCAGCGCATGTCAACAAAATTTGTCCCAACTTTGACTTACTGGAAGTTATCTTCGGGCAACGCAAAAATGTAAATCCCGGAGTAATTTTTGAAAGCACTGACAGCATTGAAGTACTGGCTGATTCCCCTTGTGCTGATAGTTCGTTAAACGATACCATCGATTCCTACGACTTGTGTGCGCTCGATTGTGAGGATTTAGTTGACCCAATATTACCTATAAGTATAAGTAGCGATTGCAGTGCCGCCGCCGCGGCAACTTCTACACCACAAAGTTCGTTGGACTTTAGAAGTTCAACAAAAAAACCAAAAAGAAAGAGTGAAGCCCCGTTCAATAAATTGATTTTTATTCAGGAGAAAAGGTTGGAATTAGAAGTTAAGAAAATAGAATTAGAAAAAGAAAAAGAAAAGAATGAGGTCGAGTTGAAAAGAATTGAACTGAATAATCAATTAGAAATGAAAAGAATTGAAACTGAATCAGAAAAAGAAACCAAACTGGAAATTGAAAAACTGAAACTTGCTAGTGAAGAACGCATTAAAATGTTTGAAATAGAGTTAAAGTTAAAATCAAAATAAATGTGAAACTTTAAGAGATTTCACATGGTACTTTTTTCGCAAATTTAAAAGATCTCATAGCAAAATACATGTATATTTGAATGTAACTAAATGTTAATAGGCACAGAAGCACTTTTTATTTTTCTGTAAATAAAAGCATATATTAATGGATTTTAAAGATATGTAAACATGAGTTTCAATACTTTATTTTTAAGTTTCCATTAGTGATAACAATGAAAGGCGCTTAGATGCACCTTCAACTGTTGGTAAGTTTTGATCCCCAGGCTCGTCGACTTCACTGTTTTCACTAATGCTTTCTTCGTCAACATCAAAACCACCGTCGTTTTCTTTTAATATAATATTGTGCAATATCGCACAAACTAATATCCACCGGCATGCAAACTTTACCGAATTATCACTCTTTATTTGAATTTTGAGTTCTTTCAAGCTATTAAAACGTTCTTTCAATAAACCAAAGCAATGCTCAATTCTTATTCGGTACTGGCTGAACGTTCTGTTGAACAGAATTCGTTGATTCAAGGTGCCTTCCGTTGCGTTTATTCTAAAAGGAGTAATAAGGGTCGAAGTTAATTTATATGCACTGTCTGCAGCTAACCACTCTGATCCTGTTAGCATTTCAGTGGCGTTTGTGGATAGCTCGCAATTGTTGTATATCCTAGCGTCGTGAACACTACCGGGATACCCCAATACCATATGACGAATTACTAGTTTGTGGTCACACACACATTGAGCCTTAAGTGAATATATATGCTTGCGAGAAAAATATGCTTCGCAATCTACAGTGGGTTTTTCCGCCAATTTTATCTCCGTTCCATCTACGTAGCCAACACAATGTGGTAGCTCACTGAGTGTTTGAACAACTAAAGCTCTACGCTCTACAGGGTCCGGCCAAAACAGAAACTGAGTTTTCCTTTTAATAATTGCATCAAATACCCTGTTGGTCATGACCTATTGAGAAATTTAAAATACAGCTGAAACACAAATTTTAACCGATACATATGTAAATAGCTCACCTGTATTACTCCACCATCGCTAATACCAAACAAACTAGCAATTTTAGTAATTGTTGCTCCTTCTCCACATGAACCCAGTCGGTACATTACTACAGCCAATTGAATTTGGATAGGAAACTGTTTACATGAACGTGGACCATTGAACACTTCGTCATCCTTTATCAGATCAATGATAAAATCAAATGTGGTTTTGCTGACTCGCACAATTTCTCGAAACCTGTTTTCATCCAAATGCGGTAATACATCTATTAAAAAGTTGGGTGATTTTGGGACAGAATGATGAACAAATGTAGATCCATATCTAAAATATGCAGCAGCTGCCAATGCAAAGCTAAAGTCTTCCATAATTTCATCTTCCTTTTTGCGTTGGATTTCTGAAATCATTTATATATTTATGTATATATGCGCCTTTAAAAAATGTAGCATTGACGCAAAACAATTACCGTCATGTTTTCCAAACAGCTCCAACATTAACAAATCAAATACTAGTGATTTTTCGCAAAGTTGAATAAATTTTGCTTTTTCGCTAACTTTCGGCATTTTAATATTTTGACACCCAAACAGCTGTTTAATACATAAATAAGTGGCATTTACACAAAGAATTTGAAGTGCGTTCATGTAACACACTGCGTATTTGCATAAATTTATGCGATGGGTAACATTACACGTTTAAACGAATACCCTTAATAATTTGTTTATTATGTAAGCTTTAATAAAATAAAAATAAAAAAAAAAATAAAATATGTCGTTATTTCGTATAAAAATTATAACTTATTATGTCACAACTGAGAATTGTCGTTATTGTGGTAAAAAAAAAATGCAACATAAGAAGTTTAATAACGGCATTATTTTTTTCAAGGTTTATTTTTCTACGCATCGTAATGAAATTTTTATACTATATAGACAATGAAATTGCGCACATTTCTGTATACTCAACTCAAAAAAGTTAGTTTTTTGATTTTAAAATTCTATGAAAAACAAGAAAGGAAGGGCTAAGTTCGGGTGTAACCGAACATTTTATACTCTCGCAATTTATTGATGTAAATTTATAAAGATAACACAAGTGGACCCATATATTTGGTATAAAGTTCAATAGAATAAGGAAAATCATCATAAATAGTATATGGTGACTGAGGTAATTCCTAAACCGATTTCACTCGTTTTCACCACCAACATACAATGTATCGAAGACTATACGCTCACTTAATTTAATATTACTTATAATTAGGTATATGGGATCTGGGGGAAGTTATGACCCGATTTTTACCATTTCAGGTACAGAGAGAAACTGTTATAAGAAAAAAATTCAGAGGGAATGAATTACATTAAAATATCTGAGGGATTTACCTATATTTTCGGTGAAAAATTAACATTAGGCACTGAGTTCTACATGTTCGATATCAGGGGCCTTGAAAAGTCATGGTCCGATTTTGACAATTTTTCCACAAGTGATGGCACAGCTCAAATACAGCGGGGTCACGCTCACTTTTCCAAAAAAAGTGCAACAGGTTGCGAGAGTATAATAAAATTTCAATATTTTCTTCTTTCCATCGTTCAGTAAACAGATTTGTCGAATTACTATCGAAATATTTTTGGTTTATTGAGATCTGAATGGTATTAATTCTATTTTATAAAATAAAATCAGCCAATCGCATTCAAAGAGTGTATATCGTACGTCTTTGTCGCAGAGTTGAATTTGATTTTCAAGTCGATTTCAATTTAATTTAAAGTAAATGTAGATTTCGTTTTGTATGGTAAATCGATCTTAATCAGTGTTTAAATCGAGCAAAGGCCGGTAAATTGATCAAATAGTTCCTGTCTAAAAACGCTATAACACCTCAATATAGATGTTTTCATATTTCCTTTTCAAAGCACAATCTACAAATTTGTATCTATACCCCAATATACTATTTTATATAGGTAAATCTATAGTAGAAACTAAATCCTTTATAATATTCATTTAAAGTACGCCATGTCGTATACGTAACATATTCATTTGCCGGTAATTAATGCTTATTTTTGCAAATACTCTTTTTACTACTCACTTTACAGTTCCAATTTTTGAACAAGCAAATGTAGAATGCAAGTCAAAAAAAAGTTTCCCAACAGGCACTGTTTTTATTCTACATTTTCACACACACTCCCACCATTACAAGAGTGTGTTAATTCTCAATTATAATTGATTATACTTGTTTTGAATAAATATTATGATTTTTTAATTTCATATTCAATTAGTATACCAGTATTTTGTACTTGTGTATAGGTAATGTATGACATGTAAATTAACTTCATTTCAATTTGTATGTATGTATTTGTGTATGTGAACAGCATAAGTTATGAAAGCTGCATACAAATGTCAAGGTCTGATTTGTGCTATGAATAAAATTAGAAGCAATAGTTTTGCATTACAAGAGCACAGGCAAACATACATGTATGTTTGTATATTTGTAAATATGTATGTGAATATGTAATATGAATAAGCAGCAGAAATGATGAAATGATGGCAGTGTGTATGGGTATGGCAAATGTAATATGAATTTATAAGTGTATATATGTGTGTGTGTGTTAAGATAAAACGTGTAATAAGTGTGTGATAGAGTGTTCGAGTGATGGCATATACTTAAGCATATATGTATGTATACATACGCTTATATGTATGCGTATATGCTTAAGTAACTGCATGCATTTTAATAAGCGACATGGCGTTTATCAAACAACTTTTCCCAAGTGTACGAGCAATTATTCCATATGGAACCTAATTAAAACTCAACATCAATTTGCTCTCGTTTTTTTTGTGCTTTTTATTTTGTTTTTGTTTTTGTTTTCTGTACTTATTTTTTTGTGTTTTTCCTTACTGATATGTACATTAAGCGCTTAGGTGTCTCATATGTTGCTTGGTCTGCATGCTTGCAAGTTTGCCAAGAAATAAAGATAACATTGCTCTATACATTATGAGTATATATTTATATATCTACATAAATATGTATGTAAGCGATGGAGCTTACAAATACATACAGTTATATATAATTGAACGCTGAGGAAGATGTAAATGTATTTGTATACATAAGTATATAAACACTTATAACAATTATTACATACGCAATTACCCTAAGGATGTTGACTTAGAGTAGACTTACTGGAATGTGTATGTGCCAAATTTAGTCACAAATGCGATGAAATTTTGTATGTAAATACAAACAGGTTTATGAATTTATTAGAAAATATTTGTGGAAGAGCACATGGTTGCCCACAAAATGGTAAACGTAATGAAAAACTGTGGGAAACGTAGAAAACGCAGTCTGTGTGTTACGTATCTATACGTATTTCTAACAGTATTGGGGTACATGTGAGTATGTGGTATTAATCATAATTAAGTAGCGCTTTCATGAGTGTCTGGCGCACATGGCGTTGTTAATCCTTTTTAAAAACACAGCCAACACGCACACGCCGACAACGTCATCTATACTTATGTGGTTGACATGCTGGAAGCTGTCGAGCTTTCACTGCGCTGACCTAAGACACTACGTACATAAAATGACCGTATGCGGAGCGTTATTATAGCGTTGTGGTGTACGAGTGATACGAATGCCGTTTATTTAATGCGCGTAAATGTGATAGACACGAGCACATATGGGCTGCAAAGCTCACACACACACATACAGATCATATAAGCACTGAGTACTGCAAAGAGTAATGCGCTGAATTTTGGTGCTCAGCGAGAGTTTGGAATATCACTGGGCGCTCTTCGGGATGCAGTAACGCATGCGGCAGAGACAGGGGGCTCCAAAAGAAGGACTTCCAATACACTTTGGGGCGAAGCTTCGAATGTGTGACATTGGAAAGTTGAGAGTATTGAGAGCGCCGTACTGAAAGTAAGTTATAATATATACAATATACATTATACAAATTATTGTAGTAAAAACAATAACAAAAACAAAAAAAAATTAATTTAAATTAAAATTTGATTCAAAAATCAATTTTTTAGAACTAAAAACCATTTAATTACTCAAACAAATATACTTTTTATAACAGCAGCCACTCACTAACATAAAAATTACTCGCAAATTAAATACATGCTTCACTGTGCTCGCTTCGCGCTCGTACTGCAGCAGCTGCTAGTGGCACATGCGCGCGCCTAAATATATGTTGACATTCTTCGCGAACAACACCCATAATTCAGCACAAGCAAAGAGAGCGAAGAGCAGCTGCTATGCTCTTAAGCGACAAGCGCAAAGAGAAACCGCTCTTTCATGAGCGCGCAAAATGGAGTGCGAGTCGAGGAAGATTCAAATTTCTAGCTCGTCTGTAAGTGCAAATAGTATTTGTATTGTGTTGCTGTGCTTGTATTTGTGTTAACTGCCTTTAAGTAGTGTCAATAAGAGCAACCAGCGGCATACGCGTGCACTACATGGCTGGTAAGCGAGCGTTGTTGTAGCACACTTTTAGGCGTTTACGCTAGCAAAGTAACATTTGCCACATAACTGCCGCTCTCACAGCCTAATTATGGCATATACTAGAGCGTTGTTAGTGCTCTTAGCACACATTCTGTGTCGAAAGCACGGATGAGCTTGCAACATTTCCAACAACTATGCTCTTATTATAACTGAAATTTCTCTGCAAGCACATACAAACAAACATTATGTTTATATACAGATATACGAAAATTACGCTCTTCAGCCGCAGTCGTCGCATCAGCTATATAACAACACCATAAAGCTAGGCATTGAGTAAGGATATCAAATAATCACAACAAAATCTGCAATTACAACAAAGATTGCCAGCGAACTCTTCGTCGCCTGACGCTCGGCTGATTTTTTATGTTAACGCGTGCTGTGACTTTTTCCTTTGCTATGCCGTATTGTTCCTGCTTGCGCGCGTGTGTGTGTGTCTGGGTGAATTTTTCCAGGCCTCCGTCCTAGTCTTCGGCATGTCAACGGAGTTGGTTAATGTTTTACAGCAGCAGCAGCCGCCAACAGTCGCATTGCTAATGTCGTCGTCGTTCGTACATGTTGTGTCCGTGTCCGTAACGGTGTCTGTGTTCAACGTGTATTCTCACCGTGTTCGTCATTAACGCCACTGTTTACACGTTTTTACTCAACGTCAAAACGCACGGCACGTCACGTGGTGTCGCCTAATTTTTGAACGAATTTTTGATAACACAAAAACGCAAGAAAACTGAAAACATTTACGCAAACGTTTAACGAAAGTGTCCCAACAGTTTTTAGCTGGTCGTGACTAGTGCAAGTGTCTGAGCGCAAATGTGTCAGTAAGAAGTGTGGCCGCGTACCGTTAACTACTTAACTAGCGCCGCTAAACGCTATAGACACTGTGTTGTTCATGCATTTGAAGCGTGTGTCTTTTGCTTGAGAAGAATCGAAGAAAATAGGCGCCTATGGTCATTTGTTATACGGCGCGCTTAATGAATCTGATAAACACCTCGGCGCCGCATACCCGCATGTGAAGTTCTTCAAGTGAAACAGTGTTATTGTGTTCTGGTGAGCTTGAGCATGTCACAACATTGAGACATCCGACCAATACATTCACATACAAACATACATCCGACCATGCGATAAGTGAAGCAGTGAAGCAGTGAAGCGTGTATGTGCTTTCCGGTCGAAGTGATTTAATTGATTCCATGCCATTCAATTCGTTGGCCATACAATACGACTAGATAATTCGTTTGCCATTCAATTTATATCTGTCTGTGGCGAAAACTGTGTTGTTGCTTTTGTTGTGGATGTGCTATAAATTGACAAAAAGCGAAAGTTCGATTTGTCTGCACAAGAAGACACTCAAACAAATGCGCGTGTATATGCCGAAGTAATATATGCATGTGTTTTGAGCACGTACATATGTGTGTGTTACAGCCATAAAATACAAATAAGATATCCTGGTGTATGTAATCTATAGTGCTTGTGGTTGAAATACATAGCTGGAAGCATATAAGCAAAAACGCAATTAAGCGCCGCATGCCATCCCATTTCTATTATACATATGCAATTAATTGTTATTGTTTACAACTTGGCTATTAAAGTGCTGTGTGCTGGGGAATTTGTGAAGCTCAGATAGCGTGTGAGTGCGTACTGAATAATTGTGGTATAAATTGAATTAAATAAACTGCACTGTAAATGCTGGAACTGTTAAAAATACAAGTGAACACATAGTAAGGATTTCATACAGAGCAAAGATCAGTTTATTATTGAAATCTAAAATAATAAAGTGACTCACAGTCTGCTGGAAAATATCACTAATATCTACTTATGCTGTTTTGAAAATTAAGCAGGTAATTAACTAACGAATTAATTATTTGTGTATTTCGTCAGAGATCAGCTCTGCCTTCGTGCTAGCAGCGTAAGCGAAGCTGAAAAATATTATATCATCCAACATTTAGTTTACAGCTGATGGTGATACATTTACACCACATCATGGGATGATACTTTTTTAGGTTTATGTTGAGTTAAGTATAATGTTAAGTATATGTTAAACTATTATTTAGTACCAAGTGAATACAAACGTAATTAATAACAAAAATTATTAAAAGTAATTAGTATTCCAAATTTGATTTAATTTAATTTTTTTATTTTATTTCATTTTATTTTATTTTATTTTATTTATATTTTTTTATTTTATTTTATTTTATTTTATTTTATTTTATTTTATTTTATTTTATTTTATTTTATTTTATTTTATTTTATTTTATTTATATTTTTTTTATTTTATTTTATTTTATTTTATTTTATTCTATTTTATTCTATTTTATTTTATTTTATTTTATTTTGCTTTATTTTATTTTATTTTATTTTATTTTATTTTATTTTATTTTATTTTATTTTATTTTATTTTATTTTATTTTATTTTATTTTATTTTATTTTATTTTATTTTATTTTATTTTATTTTATTTTATTTTATTTTATTTTATTTTATTTTATTTTATTTTATTTTATTTTATTTTATTTTATTTTATTTTATTTTATTTTATTTTATTTTATTTTATTTTATTTTATTTTATTTTATTTTATTTTATTTTATTTTATTTTATTTTATTTTATTTTATTTTATTTTATTTTATTTTATTTTATTTTATTTTATTTTATTTTATTTTATTATATTTTATCTGTTTTTTTTGAGCGCTCTACCGTGTGACCACACAAACTCTGCTGATCATCGCAATAACGCAGTTACGCGTGACCCAAACGATTGACCCAAACTATTGATAGTAAGACCTGGCAACTCTTGATCAGTTTTGAACGCATAGTAAGGCCAATATTGCCGCTTTAGAATCAGGATGGAAGAGGTATACCTTAATGACAGATATTTCTGCTGTGGTCCGGTAGCCTTAAGTTGTTAAATAAGCCCCATCCTTGCCAAAAAATTAACAATAATATAGCATTATAGCTGTCCTATTATATAAATACATAATACAATGCGCATTGCTCTATCTCTTTAATTTATAATGCTACGTAGTAACAACAACTTTGAGTTATCAATACATATTTTATTAGAAAAACATGTTTGTGTTTTGCTTAAAACCGCAATATTTGTATGATTTTTCACGACTTCCACAACACGATTGTAATTAAAAATGTTTGTGTGCTTTAATAAACTAATTGCAGTGCTCGCAAATACTTAAATAAATAACAAGTTTAATTGCAAGAATATTGCTTAGTTTTATCAAATATGCAATTTTGTCACTTGCAGCTTTTATGGTAAAGCGTGTGCGTGTGTGTGTTATATCATATTTATGTATTCATTATGCCTGCTATTGCATATTATTAACGAATGCATTAGCAAATATGGTGCATATTTAATGCAAAGCTTTTTTGCAATAAATATTGCTCTATTATTAAATTGGCAGTTTTCAAATCAGTAAATTCGTATTTGTCATCGATATATGCGCTCGATTTGTGAATAATTGATGGTTATGTTGCTGACAGTGTCACTTATATGAATGTATTATATATGTCATTGTGTTTAGTGTTATTGTAGTATATTAAAGTATTTATTATTCAATATAAATGACATTTGCTATACAAATGTTTAGGCTAATTAGCCATATTTGTGTTTGAGAAGCATCATGCATAAAAGGATTTGCTACTTCCATATAACTATAATAATTATATATATATATATATTTCTATATGTATACATAACAGTTAGTTGCAGGCTTTAATTAAAACTAATTCCAAGAAATTGCGTATGTCTTGTTGGTATATTGCAGGCAATATTAGTCTTTTACTAATAAATGCAATTAAATGAAAAGCAAACCCAAAATTTTGTAAATGTTTTCATTGCCTGGAACTGTAATTAAATTCGCAAAAATTCTACGAAAGCCAACTGCAGCTGGTCATTCCGAACGTTTGATTAACGTTCAAATATTTTATAGCAAAATTTTACCAGGTAAAATCAGCGGGTGGTGCACTAGCTCGAGTGTTGTAGTATATATAGTCAACTATGTATACATACAAAAATCGATTGAAAAATTTAACAAAAGCTTTCAAAAACAAATTGAGTATAGAACGATCGCACAGTTGACATCTGCACCACAGTAACAACTACATACATATGTATGTTAAAGAGGTGATTGCCTTCGTCAACACTCCTCTTCACTCCGCTCAATATACATAAGTGTCACACAGTAAACTTTTCGCTTGTCACAGTCTCAGACACGTACAAGCAGAGAGCAAGAGTCGTTGTTGGCGCGCCAATTCAAATCGGTTATTTATTCATGGCATTCATACATATGCATGCACGCGCGGTGACCTTGTGTGCAGTTGCGTCTGTGTATGCCTGTCTGTGTTCGAAGCAAATTGACTTCAATTAAAATCAAACGAAGTCAAGAACTTTAACCGTCAAAGTCACTGAAGTGCGAATATGAGTGAATTAAGTAGGAAATGGCGGTGAATTATGAATGTCAAGTGGCATATGATGAATGCTATTAACAGATTATGTAACCTCACTGTGTGCGGAAATATGCAAATTATGGTGTAATAAATGCAATATTTGCGATTGCCGAAGTACATTGAAGATATTGATATTGAATTGTAGGCTGAGCAGCTCTTGGGAAGAGATTTTTGGTTTCTCTATGCTTCACTATCTACCAACGCAAATTTTTATTGCCCATATTCAATGAGTTGTATTTCATATTAAAAAGGCTTCATTAATTAATGAATTTTCAACTTTCAATTTTATTTTCGTTGCATAATGTAAATTCGAATTTCCTTCGGTGCTTATTAAAGGTATAATCTCCGAAAAGTAAGCCATTTATATTACTGAAAACTGTACGGTATTGTGCAAATAATTTATTTTGGGGATTGAAATGTTTTGTTGCTCAGTAAGGATCCGAATTCGTTTTTGATTTCTGTAAAATCTTATTAAAAAAGTATACGAAAACCAGATTTGAATTTCGTTAGGGACTTAGGGATGTCTAAGAGCAATCCACATACAAACTCATAAGAACTTCAGAAGTGGTCCAAATTATATATGGTTCTCACATACAAAAGCCTTCGGCATCAAGATGCTGGTCTGAAGAAGGGTGCTAAATCTATAAAATATAAATTTGGCTAACTATGCTAGACTATATTATTTAAAAATATCTATAAATAAAATTATCCTTTAACTGAATTGAGAAAGAAGATTTTTTGATCCTAAATGTTTTCATATTTCAATAACAAATGGACCAAAAATTCCTAAAATTGTGTGACACTCAATTGAAATATCTGAAAATACCATGTTAAAATACAAAAAGGCGCACAAAATCATGAAAAAACGTTTCACAACGCCACCTTCCCAAATTTTCTACACATTCTTAAGCGAGCGTGAGTTGAAAAAATGCAGCTTCACCAGCCAACTCCACATGCTCACCTTTTATTGTACATTTTTGTGAAAATATTTATTTGGTGCGAAATTTATATGCATTCCCATGTTGACACGACGGTATGGGAGGTTGGCACATCTACATATGTACAGATACACCTACATATATAAATATGCAGATACATACGATATGTGAGCGCACGAGTGGGCCAATGAGCCAAATATAAAAACTGTGGAATTTTAAATTGCCATGCATGTATCTGGATGTACGTACATATAAGCGCACCGAAGCAACAAAACAATCAAATTTATGCACCGGAGAACGCTGTCTCTGCACACAGCCACACCCACACACAGACGTGTTTGCATTAGTTTCGTATTTATTTGTGTGTGCGTGCATTTGCTTTGCGGGCTCAGTCCATTTAATATTAATAATTTAGTTGTCACGGAGTGTACTGTGCCGTCCCCAGAGTCAATTGCGGTGTTGCCAACGTCCGAGTAGTGAGTAAAAATAATAAAAAAAAACAAGTAAGGAAGGGCTATGTTCAGGTGTAACCGAACATTTTATACTCTCGCAATTTATTTATTTAATATTATATAATACACAATTTGACCCACATATTTGTCATATATATTGTATAAAGTCCATTGAAAGTTGAAAACTATAATATTAGGTTAGAAGCACCGTGGTCCTCATGTTCGATTAATGGGAACTTGAAAACCTATGGTCCGATTTCGGCGATTTTTAGAATGGGGCTGCCACACTATGAACATAGTATTTGTGCAAAGTTCTGCACCGATATCTTTACTAGTACTTACTTTATACATATATTGTAAAGTAAACGATCGTCTTCAAAGTTCTGGTATATAGGAAATTGGCGTGGTAGGCCTATTTTCACAACATGTCATTGGAATGTAAGGAAACTATTACAAACATTGAAATCGGTAGAGAAGTTCCTGAGTTTTTGACCCATATGTGGGCGACACCACGCCTATTTTCCATTTTGTGAAAAAATCTGAGTCATCTAGTATTGGAGGTGGGTTATTATTTGATTTCTTTCATTTTTGGACAGTATTAAGAAGTGGCTAAAAAAACGACTGCTGAAAGTTTGGTTTATATAGCTCTTTTGGTTTGCGAGATATGTACAAAAAACCTATTTGGGGGCGGGGCCACGCCCACTTCAAAAAAAAAAATTACATCCAAATATGCCCGTTCATAGTGCGATCCTTCATACCAAATTTTATTTTCTTAACTTTATTTATGGTATATCTTACTTTTACTCAAGTACAGCTTGCACAGACGGACGCACGGACGGACGGACGGACGGACGGACAGACAGACATTCGGATTTGAACTCCACTCTTCACCCTGATCACTTTGGTATATATAACCCTATATGTAACTCGTTTAGTTTTGGGTGTTACAAACAACCGTTATGAGTACAAAAATATAATACTCTCTTTAGCAACTTTGTTGCGAGAGTATATATACTAGAGTTAATATTATCATCGTGAGGAATGATTGGTTCAAGCAAATATGAATCAAACTGTGTTTTATAAGGTGAACAGAAGACTTAACATTAAAAATGCACTTAAAGACCCCGTTTGAGTATCGAGTAGAATACTATATATTTAAATCACTCGTTGGTGACTTTTAATATACTTCATTTGCACAAAACAAGGAATATTTTATTTTTATGCGAAGTTTTTAAATTTTTCCAGCCTAAATCTAGATTCTTTTCATTTTTCATGTGATATTATATAATTTAATTGATAAAAGTTCAATAGACACACATTCACTCAGTTCTACAGTTTAAATTTAAAATTAAAAAAAAAATAGGTTTAATCATAAATTTTATTACATTTAGCACGCAAAAAAGCGAAATAATTCAAGTAACTCTACTATTAGAAATGCAACAGTCAAATATTTCACTTCACTCAAGCGATCACATTTCAACTGAATTAAATGTTTTCATTTTAAAAGTGAATATTTTCCGCCGTATGCACTTCAATTCCGATAAAGTACTGCACTTCGCCCAAAAATTTGAAAATTACAAATATTACACAAACAATTTCAAATGAACAGCGCAAAAATTGCAATTATGTCAAAAATATTATTATTTTTAACTCAAACAAAAAATCTATTTATAATAGAAAATTTTATTATTGCCTTCAAAATTAATAAAAACCAGTAAGGAATGGCTAAGTTCGGGTGTAACCAAACATTATATACTCTCGCAATTTATTTATTAATATAACACAAAATTTTACTCATAAATTCGGCATAAAGTGCATTGGGAAACAAAAATCAGTATATATAGTATATGGGGGCTGGATAATACATGGACCGATTCCATATATTTTTGGTAAAAAGTTCAATGAATTATTTACATTATTTCATTAATTTTTGGCACGGAGACAAAAATCCCTAATCTAAATTTTTTCAAAATATCTGAGAGACTTTCCGAATTTCATTGAAATTGGTCGAGTAGTCTCGGAGATATAGTTTTTGATCCATAAGTAGGCGGAAGCACGCCCACTTAAAATTGTGTATACCATTTTGAGTGCAGCTCTTCTGTCTAGGGAAGTTATGACCCGATTTTAAGCTTTGAAAAGTTATAGTCCGATTTCTACAATTTTTTCCCAAGAGAAGCCACAGATCATTTATACACAGTATTTGTGTAAAGTTTTCTTCCGCTATCTTCTTTGGTTCCTTACGTATATATTACAAAGAGAAGGAATGAGATGAAATTAAAAATTTAGTTATATGGGAAGTTCTCGTGGTCGGTCGGTTGACATTTCATCCATTTTTCACACGTGTCATCAGGGTTCAGTCGAGTAGTTCCTGAGATATGGTTTTTGACCCATAAATGGGCGACGCCACGCCCATTTTCCATTTTGTAAAAAAATCTGAGTGCAGCTTCCATCTGCCATTTCTTATGTGATTTAGTGTTTCTGGCGTTTTTCGTTACTGAGTTAACTCACTTTTAGTATTTTTCAACCTCACCTTTGTATGGGAGGTGGGCGTGCTTATTTTCCGATTTCAACTAATTTCATGGTGTGTGGTGGAGTACGTAAGAGAACTGACTGCAGAAAGTTTGGTTTATATAGCTTTATTGGTTTGCGAGATATATACAAATAACCGATTTGGGGGCGGGCCACGCCCACTTTCCCAAAAAAAATTACATCCAAATATGCCCCTTCCTAGTGCGATCCTCTGTTCCAAATTTTACTTTTATAACTTTATTTATGGCTTAGTTATGACACTTTTTGTGTTTTCGGTATTCGCCATTTTGTGGGCGTGGCAGTGGTCATTTTCGAAAACAACCCTCTCACGGTCCCAAGGAACGTGTGTTCCAAGTTTCATCAAGATATCTCAATTTTTACTCAAGTTATCCGTTGCACGGACGGACGTACGGACGGACGAACAGACAGACATTCGGATTTTGACTCGTCTCGTCACCCTGATCATTTTGATGTATATAACCATATATCTAACTCGTTTAGTTTTATGACTTACAAACAACCGTTATGTGAACAAAACAATAATACTCACTTAGCAACTTTTGTTGCGAGAGTATAAAAAACCAAATGTTATTTATGTTGATACACTACTCGCGCTTTGTGTGAAATTTTATGTTAGTTGTGCTCTTGTTTTTGCTGGTTTTTGTCAACCGCAGCTATGCACATCCCGCGAGTGCGACTCACGGGGTTGCCAAGCATTGCGTTATTGCATTTTTATTGTCTGTTTATGGATATTTCAGCTGCGGTCGAAAGCAGTGTAAGCAGCAAAAAAAAAACGGTAAAAATGTTAAGGAATAATTTGCCTGCGTCGCCATGTTGTTTTTGTCGAAATTGTTGCCGCGGTTTGCGGTTAATACAATATAAATGATTGAATAAGCACGCGCGTGTCAACGAACGGATTTTTTAATGAATTTATAAAAAGTGGCGGGAATGGTCAGCAACCTTTTATGTACACAGATGGTAAATAAATAATTTGTGTATTAACTAGTTGATTATTATTTTTAGTTAGATATTGTATTCAAACTTAGTAATTAAGGTATAAATGCAGAATTTATCGAAAGGATATCACAAATACCATTCTAAAGTCTGGAGTTTTTATAGAAGTAAATACGATATAGTGTAGATCGAATATTACACTCTCTATCTTTCATATAATAATAGTTCAAATATTACACTCTCTTTCTTCGCCTTCCTCTTCCTCTCCATATCTAATTTTCTTTCTTTCTAGCAATATAATTAAAAAGAAACATAAAAAAACTACTTTCTTTGATTTCTAAATTGAGAAAATATATTTCAGCTCCTTAATAAAATCCTTTTCTTTTATATGAGTCCAAGTATAGCCAAAATTGTTTCAATAGTAGTTTGAACTTACTAAAAAAATCTCACTCTTACACATACATTTAAAAGTTCCATACATTGATATCATCGATTGTCATTCATAGGCGAATTTAAATCCGTAAAGTGCATGGCTTTCTGTTATGGCATTGATAGCATGTGCAAATGATAGAAAATTATGTGTATATAAACAATTATTTGCGTAAATATTGCATAAAATTACATTAAATACGCAAAAAACATGCAAAGCCTTGGGCTTTACACACACACACACTCACACATTCATATTTCATATCCGTAACTCTATGTGTATTTGTAACAAATGCGTATGATAACAACGGCGACAAAACAATAAAGGATAACAACAGGCACAATAACACTGTGTAGGCAAACAAATTACCATATTAAACAAACAATGCGAACACAGAGATTTTATACAAATGCAAATAAGAGAATAATGGCAGAGAAAAAAGTTAAAAAAAAATATTGCAAAAATATAGATGTGTTATTGTTGTACATGTGCACGTGTAGTACAAATTTGTGATGAAAAGAATTTCTAGTAAATTGAAATTTCTTTAAGAATATTATTCGAAATTATTTCTTAAAGTGACTACCTAACACTTAAGGGGTTAGATGGGTTTCACAGACTAAAAACAAGGGTATTTTTACAATTTTTTTTAATATATACAAATATATTTCAATTAAACAATTCAGCGTATCATAGATACATGTTTAAACAGTATTTTGTGAAATATTTATTTGAAAACTCCGAAAACTCAGCCGTGGGCACATCATCTTTCATGACGTGTCCAAAAAAAAAAAAACGCTCTTGCCGTGGACATCATAACTTCTAAAAACAAAAAATCAAAAATATTTCGATGGTACATGGATAAATCTAGTTAATAAAGGAAGGAAAAAGGAAATTATTAAAATTTGAATTTTTGATGGAATTTAAACCAATAAACTCCCTTTTTTGATCAAATTTTTGGCATTTATTGGATCGAAAAAAAAGTTATAATAACAATATGAAAAAATCCTTCGTTCATTCACTAGATAATGTAATTCCATAGATGTGTGCAATTTAACAATTTGCATTTAAAAAAAAAAAAGGATCGTGTCCACCGACTTGAAAATTTGAATTTTTGAGATAAATGCGTATAAAGTTTTACATTCAAACTGACGTGGCTTGATGGACGGAACTTCCAAGGGGTATGTATGTATGTATTTCTTAGAACATTACTCTATTCTAATATTATATAATTTTGAAATTGTTTATTTAATTTTAAAATTTTGAAATCCACCTAACCTAATATGAAATTGAGGAAATTTCCTACAGGGTATCTATGAAAAGCTACAGCTAAAGGTAGCTACCAATGCATATAAATACTGCACTTACGAGTATAATGGTCAATATTGAGTGGATTTAGCAAAAACAATGAGACTTTATGGTTTTGCTGGCATTTTTGTGGAGCGCTGCCAGTATTTCTTGTTTTTTTTTTTTGAATTTCGATTGTTATTTTCTTTTAGTTTTTGAAAAATTTCACAAAGCATTTTTAATGAAATTGCACTTTTGTGCAATGTAGTCAAACTACAAAGGTATGTAAATACAATGCGCAATATCAAGTATTGTTAAGAATATTCGAAATATTTTGTTTACATTTTTTTATATTTCTTGGTTGATTTATAACAATACAACTTCTTTTATTGTATTGTATGTTGGCTTATGTACATTTTAGTTATTTAATATGAAAATATGGTATTTCAATTTAACATTCTAAAAATTGCTCTCGTTTGGCAAACATTTCATGTACCACAACTCTGCACAACCGCTATATTACAATCGGTGAAAACTTTGTATACGCAAACACTAACAAAAAAGGTAAACAAAGTTTTGTAGTAACCCTTGGAATCCTCTTAAAAAAACCAAACAATTACTATTTTCAGGTTTGCTAGCAGCTGTGCAAATAAAAGCACCGCGATTGTATATCAACTATGCGGTCGCCTGCTGGCGCCATTAACACGTGTGAAACTAAACCAACATTAACACCCACACACATACACGCTTAAATATGCGCTTTTTCGTGTGTACTTAGTGTTTATTCTGTATTTTGTTATTTTATTTGAGAGCTTTTTACTCAACAATTACATTAGTAATGTAAATTAATTGGATTTTATTTATTTTCACTTATTTGCTGCTTAAAATAATCATAGAAAGACATTGCGGTTTGTAAATGTGTAATTATTTGTTTAAGCATACAAATTTTCATGTAATAATAAATAAATTTATATTAAAGTGGAAGCATAATGCGCACACTGCACTGATTATATGCTCATATTCATAGTTTTAACGTGAAGCTTAGGTATTGGTAAATAATTTAATTTGCAATCGGATTTTCAAATAATGCTTTAGAATATGTTTAGAGATTATTGAAAATCGTGTAATAATTATTAAAAATGTATACGAAATATATTATGCCACTTAAATATATTCCGGCGTGCGCTAATAAATCATAAAATTAAAAATATAAAAAATAAAAAATAATAATATGTTACTGTAGCAATATCATTCGATTGGCGTGCGTCAGTGCGTATACGTAACGTAGTCTGTATTGCTATTGAAACGGTACTTAAAATATAGCTTTAATTATAACTTACATAATCATATCCTTGAATTGAAAATTTTAATAATACATAATATCAAGAAAGCGTTATGTTATTGTATCTGTATATCAGTTCAATAGCAACTTTATACCAATTTATCAGCCTCAAAATTGCAATAGACATGAAATTTTGTAAATATATGCTACCCTATAAAATCATATCAGTTTTAAATTAACCTTATACCAACTTTGTAAATACAGTAGAACTTCCATAACTCGAACTTCTATAACTCGAAGATCTCAAATACTCGAACACTTGAATTGGCAATAGCGTTTAGAAGCCAAATTTCATACAAATTTCCTTCCATAAATCGAACTTTTTGGTCAGGAGTCCCTCTATATTGTACGGAGGCAAACAAAAAATATAATATCATACATATGGATTGCATAAATCATCTAACTAAGGCGTGGGATATAGACGTCAAGAGCCAATAATAGCAAACTGCAACATACAAAATTACAGAATACATGTTTTAATGCATGTACAACTTTACGCGAAGTCAATAAATAAAACAGTGAATAAATACAGCTTTTTGAAAATTTATATATTTTTATGAAAATGTCTATAACTCGCAGTCTCTCTAACTGGAAGTTTTTTTGTGGATTATGGTGATTCGAGTTAGAGAAGTTCCACTGTATTTTATACCAGCCTCAAAATTGCATTAGCAACGCATTTTGTAAATAAAAACCACCAGAAGTCTTATGAATTTGTTACTGTTTCATACCAGTATCAAATTTATATCAGTGTTGTAAAACAATTATACGAGTCTCAAAATTAGATTAGATCATTAGACATGTTTTTTCGTAAAAATATAAAAATTCCATACCAATCTCAAAAACTCAATAGAATTATTTAGAAAAGCAAAGTTTTTTAGTAGTGGTCACCAAAAGCCTAATAAACTTAAAGCTAGTTTATGCCAGTTTTGTAAACATTTTATACCAGTATCAAAATTAGATTAGATCATTAGACATGTTTTTTGTAAAAGTATAATAGCTATTTTATACTAGTTTCATATCAAAGTTATACCAGTTTTCCTAAAATTGCGTAGCAATCTCGAAAACTCAGTAGAATTTTTTAGAAAATAAAATTTTGTTAGTAGCATTCACTAAAAGCCTAATAGACTTAAAGCTGTTTTATACCAGTTCTATACCAACTTAATACCAGTTTTGTAAAACAATTATACCAGTCTCAAAATTAGATTAGATCATTAGACATGTTTTTTTTGTAAAAATATAATAGCTATTTTATACTCGTTCCAAATTTATACCAGTTTTTTTTTAAATTACATACCGACCTCAAAAACTGAATAGATATGATATTTTGTTAGTAGCAGCCACCAAAAGTCTAATGAACTTAAAGCTATTTTATAACAGTCCGATATAACATTATATATCAAATGTATACCAGTTTTGTTATCAATTTATAACATACTCAAAGATAAAAGAGAGACCAAAACGCATTTCTGTTCAACTTTAAACATATCAAGTTTACTTATATTTTGTAAACTGTCTAAAAGAGAGCTGCGCACAATTTAATTGAGCTAGTTAATTAAAACTTAATTAAACTTTAAATATTTGAAAATATGCACACAATGGTATAACACAGTAAGCACGAATTTTTAATATTCAATGCAAAGCTTACAAGTGTTTTATATTTATTTTAGAAATGCCCTAGACCTGACACTTACACGCAATCAACGTTCAACATGTCACTGACTGTGACTTCACTACAGGCACAAAATTACATTGTCTAAAAAAATAAATACAGAGGCGTTTACATATATGTACAATTTAAAATGTATATATGTGTCTATTTCGTATTAAATTGATGACGCACAATGAAGCAATTGAAAAGAGGCTCAGCACACAGTTAACCAAAATGTCCATATATATGTCTGAATTGTCTGACTGTGTGTCATTTAAAAATGTCAAATAATTATCGTACATTTTCGTCCTTCGACCGCAGACAAAACACAGCTAACATCGCTTCGGTTCTAGCGGTTTGTTGGTTAGCGGCCTACTTGAACATTAGTATAAATCTAAATAAGTACATTACTTAGCTGCTGCTTGTGTGTGCCTGTGTGTGTATTGCTGCAAAGCTCTCATGCAAATAAACCAAATTGAGATTTTTCAACTGCTCGACGCGCACCGAATTCACCGCATTTGAATGGAAGCAGATGCAAGCGACCTTGTTGAGGTCACACAGCAAAGCAGCGGCTAAACGCTTTTAATGGCATTAAGTTAACAGACTGGTAAAGTAGCGCGAAAAGTCGCAATGTTTGTGCAAGAAAAAACTAAAATTGTGTTGATAGTCAACATTTCCGTTACACTTTCATTTTATTTTGAATGCTTTAATGGCATTGCAAACTTTCGTTTTCACTTACACATCGTACGCTTGAAGGTGAAGTGCGTTACGATGGCGGTGAGCAGGTGAATAGTTGTGTCAAGTGCAATGTTGAAGGTAGACATGGAAGGAAATGACGAAAAGAAGAAGAAAATGGTTGAGTTGTGTGAAGCAAACCAATGTCAATTAAGATTTGTATGTGCGATTGGTGAAATTTCACACAACATTGAGGGCACATGTGTGTGTGGGTGTGTGTGTGTGACATGTGAGCGTATATTTGAAATTGTGTCACGACCAACCCTATCTGTTTTGGTAGTAAAACGACAGGTGGAACACGAAATCAAAGGTAATGCTTAACATGACTTGTTCCACTGAGAGATTTGCATATGTAGTGAGAGAATATCCATAGACACGAAAGTAACGATGATGGAATTGATAAATGGAAATGTAATTGCTTTCATGAAAATGAAAGATAGTTAAAAAAATGAACTTGAAAATATGAGAAGAAAAAATCGAAATTAAAATATTTGGACATCACTTAAGCTAAATGAAATCTTGCGAATATATTGCAGATAATTTCGCACTACCGTAACATACACAACTTATTTGATACAAAAATTAAAACAACAAGGGACTAAGAAAACACGATAAATAGTTGCAAAATATTTGTAAACAAATTTTATAGTAGTCGCTTTTAAGTTTTGTACCAGTTTATACCAATTTTATAAAATTTTCCCCGGTGTATATAAAGAAAAAATTATGTGATGAATAGTTGCAAATTATTTTATACCAATTGTATATCAGTGTCTTTCATAGTTTATACCAGTTTAATAAAACTTTTCCCGTTGAATATATAAAAAAAAAAAATAATGTGAGAGATTTATGTCGAAGTTCTAATAGTCACGGCCACCGCCCAAAAAAAAAAACATATTTCCCCAAAAGTTTACCAAGAAAAGAAAAGGTACTAATCTATCTTTTGAAATATACTAATTGCTAGAAGAAAATCAGAAAATACATACATATTTCCAGGAAATATTGATTATCTGGAAAACTGTTATTGATTGCATTGACAAAGGTAAAATAGCACAAGGTGTAGATGAAGTCATTACTCAAACACTAAGGATTGTCGAAATGGAAATTGCAGAAAAACTAAACAAAAGCACAAAATTATGTCGTAACGTGAGCTATCGTATAACGGCGTAGTAGTACATAATCCTTGGCTGAAAAGATGGCCAGACAATAGCCACACCACAATTGTCCTTCTACACGTCCATTTCATCATATTTTATGTCGAAAGAGACGCAACAAGAGGCTTAGTAAACAAAGGCGTAAAAAGACAACAACAACAGCAATTATTACGAAACCGAAATTAAACAGACAATTCGCAAACGTAAAAAGGATAACGACAAGGACTAACATTCGAAAAACAATAGCATGAAATGCAAATAAAGTAGGGGACGAAACGTGTGCGCCCTTTATAAAGGGAAGGAGAGAACAAAACAAATAAAAATGACTACCTTAAAGAAAAATGCAGAAGCAGTGGCAGTGGAAGTCGGGCATTTGCTCAATGAAGCTTGAGCTTTTAGCAAATAATACAGCCTTTTAAATTGTTATGATTTTTTCATATTATTCGACTAACTGTTTATGGCATTGTTGTTGAAATTTCATGCTTCATATTATACAATTTGCAGTATTTCTTGTATTTAATTTCTTTATGCTTTTTGTAAATATTAAGAAAAGCGTTTTAGCTATAAGATATAGCTTGAGTGTGTAAATTATTTTTTGTATTTGTTATGCTATTGTTTAATAGCTTAATGTTTGAAGAAAACACTAAACAAGAAGGATGGATTTGAACCTTATCTTAGAAACATTTTTCTGGTACAGATGTCGCTAATGTTTTAATAAAATGAATTGATGTAATTTACAGCTTACTAAGTGACTTCAAGTTGAATTCTTTATTTTGGTCAAAAAATTTTCAAATAAATTGAACTGAACATGAGTCCTCTAAAAATATGGCAACACAGCTTCAGATCTTAACTATGCCATAGTCCATTTCATCTACACAGCAAGAAGTGGTATGCTTTCAATCACCTTATTTTTTCGAATAAAGAGTGTCCACTTTCTTTACAGCACACTTTCTCACTAGAACTATTATCTATACTACTATCATAAAGAAGAAAGATTTGTATGTATGTTTGTAATGAATAAACTCAAAACCTACTGTGCAGAGTTCAAAATTTCTTTCACCATTGGAAAGCTACATTTACCCCGTGTAAGCTATATTTATTGCTAGAATCTCAACTTTCTGAAAATAGTTGCCAGGTGAGGGTATCAAAAAGACTCCGTGATGGAGAATCTTAATCTGAAACTGAAAATCGTCTTGCAAGTCATTCTCTTCGCATCGCAATCGCGTGGCAGAGAGTAAAGTAAAGAGCACTCGCAACTGCTTGCTGAACAATATTTCAAAACCTCCCAAGTACGCGCCTGAGAGTCGAGTAAGGAGCGTGTGCAACGGCTTCAAGAACAAAATATTAGAAATATACAAGCTCACACTAGGGCGTCGAGCGTTCCCAACGCCTTTATAATCAGAGAGAAAGACAACGGACACCAAAGACTAGAGGTCATAATCAAGTTTTAATTCATTGCAAATAAAATATAATTTCATGTTCGAATTTTCCTCGTTTTACTGTATTAAAATGAGCCCACGCAAAAAACTGGGATGCATATGTATGGGAGAGTGTGTAAAAACTTATAATTTTTGAAATGTTTGTTTAAACCTTTTCGAAGCCGGAGCGGTCTGCTAGTTGTTTATATAGAAGGCAACAAAATCCTTAATTTTTCTAAGATCCTTGGAATATTTTTGAATATTGTTTCACTAATAAACTAGTCCTTTAAATGAAAATGCGCCTCAATTTCATACAACGTCATTCCATATGAACTGAACGCCTAAAATTTTATTTAAATATCAAATATGTATTTCAAAGCTCAGCATTAATCAAATGCCATGTAATCAGGGTCCAACAATTTTTTTTTTTTTTTTTTTTTTTTTTAAATTCACAGACACATGCCAACCGTGGTTTAGCATTAGAGACACGCTCCTTGTTGTAATGAATATTTCATTATTTTAAATTCTCTGTGTCCGCTCGCCCACAAAAACAAATGCGAAATGAGAAGAAAACCACAGCTGTGTGTCTCTATATAATAGCACAATTTGACCTTTTCAACACGCAGTGTTTATATTTATTTTTCTCATTTATTTATTTATGTTTTTTTGTTTTTTTTTGTATTTTTTGCTTTTTGCCTTAACGCATTGTCGTATTTTATTTGAAATTTGTTGTATTTATTTATAAGGCCAAAAGTTACTAGACAAAAAATATGTTTATCACTTTATCGTGTTGCCAATTGTACTTTGCTTTAATGATAAAAACGAAATCGAAGCTGATGACATTTACAAAGCAGCAACTTTACATTTTGTCATTCTCACGAACAAAGGTCAAAGTTATAGCACAGTGTATGTGTGTGTAAACAAGTGTGTGGCAACACAGAAAGTGAGGAGGAGCAGGTGGCGAGTAGGGTCGTGTAGCATGAACTTACTATTTATGTACCATGAACCTAGATATATTATATATATATATCTGTGTATATGTGCATATTTATGTATATATGCATACATACGTGTATGTATCTATTTATGTTATCTGCCATCTGCCTATAAGTTTTGCCTCTCGTCGCCTTAGTTTGTTGAGTTTGTTGTTATTGATGTGCTTTGTGCATGTGACAGCTGCCACTTCCATTGATTATATTGACCTCTAATGTCGCGTCTTCGACCTACGTCGCGAAACTTTCCAATATACATATATGCACTTACAGTAAATAATTATCAGGAGAGTAGAATGAGATTACTACGATGAACTTGAATGCTATTAATTACTCGTTTGCTTTCGTCGCTTTTATTGAAAGTAAACCTAAATATATATACATACACTATATATTTTATTATATGTATACTTATACAACCAGCAAGAGAAATCGAATATCATCCTTCCATATTGAGTATGAAAGATAAATATTTATCTCTGCTTCAGACGCAAATATTTTTATTACAGCCTAACTAACCAGCTTGTCAAAGGAGCTGTCTTCTGCTTCGAAGTTTATTACAATATTGTATAATATTTTACGTTCAATTTGTTATTCACTCTTAATTATTCTTTCAGCTGGCGCATAGAATCAAAAATAATCTATATACTCGTACATACACTATTTATTATTAGGAATATTTTTCAGCTTTAGTACTTTGATATTACTTACAATAAATGGGAGTTCAATTTAAAAGAAATATATTATTATATGTATTATATGTATTAGGATTGTCCTTAAAATACCACATGTCTTGGCGAACAGAAAAAACAAGAGCTGTCTAAGAAAAATTTTCTGAACGTTTTAAACCTAAAAACTAAAGTCGTAGACCATTTCAAGTTCTAACATATTTAATTTCACCCCATTAACAATCTTTCCATATCATTATATGACTCGACATATTCGACATACGCGACAGCTATCGAGTATTTATTTTTTTAATGCAGCACTAAATCGCTTGTCCAATTATCTATCGCTTACACATCACCGACCAATAGTGTATCTATTATATGTGTACGATATATCTCTTGAAAAAAATGCCGACCATAATTATAGTTTTTAGAAATATTTTGACACGGGCGCCACCTATCGGGATTTTACTAATGTTGATATCCATAAACAATATTTTACGCTGTAATGATTTCAAATGCAATAAGTATTACACTTATATTTAAGAACCATCATAATGTGCATATTTTATAAAAGTACGAACATATTTTGTTGGAATTTATTTTATTTATATATGAACTTGAACTTTCTATATGGACTTGTCCATATATATTTGCAGTTACCCGCAGTTCCGAACTTCATATTAATTTTGAATTGACAAAATAAATAAACAAAGTGAGATACGCTGTAATTAAATAACTCCTCATTACATATATTTCCAAAATACATTTAATATAAATATGGTCACTGAATTTGCATATTAATCAATATCGTTGGTCATATTTGACAGAGAATAGATTTAATTGGTGCCTTGGCTTTTTTGAAATAAAATAAAACACATTTTTAATACTAATTAGGATTGCTGCAAATTATTAACGTGGAAATAATTAATAAAATTTTGAATGGCTTCCACACTTCGAAAATAAATGAGTTATTTCTCACTTCCGTAATATTTGCTTTATATCATATTCGAGTGTGGTAACTAGAATTTCGCTAGAAATTTTTTGTTTGCACTTTGCAGTTTGCTGGAAGCCATTAGTAATTGCTATGAAACTGCAAGTAAACTCAGAAATGTGGAAAATTTCATTAGAAGTAGTTTTTTTCAGGTGCGTGGTTTGCGTAGCTCATTTAGGAAAGTTGTTATATTCTTGTCTATTTCCATGAATGCGTATGTAGTTGTTGCATAGTATGTATATATATACGAGTATTTCTATGCACATAGAGTATATAAAAGTATATGTAAATTTTATATTTATTATATGCAAATAATAAACAAAGCTTCCGTTGTAAATATATCATTAATAAATATGCAAAATAATTATAAAATTTATTGCATTTATATGCTAATATTCTAATAACAAGTCAATATTGAAGGCTATTATTTCATCAAATCGCATGCAAACACACGCACAATTTTTGATTATGTTAATAAACTAAACATTTGACATTTATTACTATTATTCATTTAATTTAAATGCAAATAATTAGTTGTCAAATGTCATTCTTTTGTTTTTTAATATAATAAATTAGCCGATTTAAGTGAAATAAAAATTCAAAAATTTACGTTTGTCAACCTTCTCTAAAGTATTTTTATTCATAACTGTTATGTCATACAAATTGTTATTATATATATATATATATATATATATATATTTGGCGTAGGAACCGCTTTAAGCGATTATGGCCGAATCCACCAGAGCGCGCCACTCATTCCTCCTTTTTGCTTTTTGGCGCCAACTGGAAACACCAAGTGAAGCCAGGTCACTTTGCACTTGGTCTTTCCACCGGAGTGGAGGTCGTCCTCTTCCGCGGCTTCCTCCAGCGGGTACTGCATCGAATACTTTCAGAGCTGGAGTGTTTTCTTCCATCCGTACAACATGACCTAGCCAGCGTAGCCGCTGTCTTTTTATTCGCTGAACTATGTCAATGTCGTCGTATAAATCGTACAGCTCATCGTTCCATCGTCTGCGGTATTTGCAGTTGCCAATGTTTAGAGGACCATAAATCTTGCGCAAAACCTTTCTCTCGAAAACCCCAAGAGTCGTCTCATCGGATGTTGTCATCGTCCACGCTTCAGCGCCATACATCAGGACGGGAATAATGACCGACTTATACAGTTTGATTTTGGTTCGTCGAGAGAGGACTTTACTTTTCAATTGCCTACTCAGTCCAAAGTAGCACCTGTTGGCAAGAGTGATTCTGCGTTGGATTTCAAGGCTGACATTGTTGGTGTTGTTAATGCTGGTTCCCAGATAAACGAAATTATCTACAACTTCAAAGTTATGACTGTCAACAGTGACGTGGGAGCCAAGACGCGAGTGCGCTGACTGTTTGTTTGATGACAGGAGATATTTCGTCTTGTCCTCATTCACCACCAGACCCATACGCTTCGCTTCTTTATCTAGTCTAGAAAACGCAGAACAAACGGCGCGGTTGTTGCTTCCGATGATATCAATATCATCGGCATACGCCAGGAGCTGTACACTCTTGTAGAAGATTGTACCTTCTCGGTTTAGCTCTGCAGCTCGTATTATTTTTTCCAGCAATAGATTGAAGAAGTCGCACGATAGTGAGTCACTCTGTCGGAAGCCTCGTTTGGTATGGCTCGGAGAGGTCCTTCCCGATATTGACGGAGCTTTTGGTGTTGCTCAACGTCAGCTTACATAGCCGTATTAGTTTTGCAGGGATACCAAATTCAGACATCGTGGCATAAAGGCAGCTCTTTTTCGTGCTATCGAAGGCAGCTTTAAAATCGATAAAAAAGATGGTGAGTATCGATTCTTCTCTCTCGGGTCTTTTCCAAGATTTGGCGCATGGTGAATATCTGGTCCATTGTGGATTTTCCAGGTCTAAAGCCACACTGATAAGGTCCAATCAGTTCGTTGACGGTGGTTAAAATTGTTATTATCTATACTAATATTATAAAAAGGAAAGGTTTGATTTTTTGTTTGTTTGTCTCGAATAGGCTCCGAAAATACTGTACCGATTTGAAAAATTCTTTCACCTTTGGAAAGCTATACTATCTCTGAGTGAAATAGGCTATATTTAGTTTAAAAAAAAAAAAATAGGGTTTCATACCAAAACTCCGATAATGTAAAAAAAATACCAAAAAACTTTCTTTAATCGCGAATGCTGCGAAACCGATTGAAGATATAACAAAGTGATGTACTACAATTTTGTAGAACTTATCATTATCTACAAAAAACAACATGATATCTCTAACTATTATAGTTTTGTCACAATAAGTGATTTTATATAAAAAAATTAAACAAAATACCACTACTTGTAAAGGCTCTTTAAAGGTTCAAAACCTTAATAAAACAAGTAAGGAAGGTCTAAGTTCGGGTGTAACCGAACATTTTATACTCTCGCAATTTATTTATTTAACTTAATTAATATTATAGAATACACAATTTGATCCACATATTCGTCATATATATTGTATAAAGTCCATTGAAAGTTGGAAATCATAATATTAGGATAGAAGCACCGAGGTCCTCGTGTTCGATATATGGGGTCTTAAATACCTATGGTCCGATTTCGGCGATTTTTAGAATGTGGCTGCCACACTATTAACATAGTATTTGTGCAAAGTTCTGCACCGACATTTCACTAGTACTTACTTTATATATTGTAAAGTAAACGACTCAGATTGTTTTCAAAGTTCTGGTATATAGAAAGTAGGCGTGGTTGTGAAGCGATTTGGCCTATTTTCACAACATATCATTGGGATGTAAGGAAACTATTACAAACCAAGTTTCATTGAAATCGGCCGAGTAGTTTCTGAGATATGGTTTTTGAACCATAAGTAAAATCTGAGTGCAGCTTCCATCTGCCATTTCTTATGTGAAATTCAGTGTTTCTGACGATTTTCGTTAGTGAGTTAACCCACTTTTAGTAATTTTCAACCTAATTTTTGTATGGGAGGTGGGCGTGGTTATGATCCGATTTCTTCCATTTTTGGACTGTATTAGGAAATGGCTAAAAAAAACGACTGCAGAATGTTTGGTTTATATAGCTCTATTGGTTTGCGAGATATATACAAAAAACTTAGTAGGGGGCGGGGCCACGCCCACTTCCCCAAAAAAATTACATCCAAATATGCCCGTTCATAGTGCGATCCTTCCATAGCTTTATTTATGGCTTAGTTATGGCACTTTATGTGTTTTCGGTTTACGCCATTTTGTGGGCGTGGCAGTGGTCCGATTTTGCTCATTTTCGAAAGCAACCTTCCTATGGTGCCAAGAAATAAGTGTGCCAAGTTTCATCAAGATATCTTAATTTTTACTCAAGTTACAGCTTGCACAGACGGACGGACGGACGGACAGACAGACATTCGGATTTGAACTCCACTCTTCACCCTGATCATTTTGGTATATATAACCCTATATCTAACTCGTTTAGTTTTGGGTGTTACAAACAACCGTTATGTGAACAAAACTATAATACTCTCTTTAGCAACATTTGTTGCGAGAGTATAAAAATGAATTGCTGTTCGTTTGTCCCGCAAAAAAACGAGAACGGCCAAACCGATCGGGCTAATTTTAGTCTTGGAATATTCCTGGAAGGCCAGAAAAAGATTGGAATGTGAGTAAATATGGAAAAATTGCGAGAAGATAATAATAAGAGAATTTTATTCGAATTGACAAGAAAAATATAAAACGAGAAAACAAAAAATAATATTTTGAAGGTTGTCATTGTTGTTTTGTTAAAGTATTTTTGTTATTGTTCAATTGTATAAGGCAAAGTGTATTCAACAAAGTGAACTAAGTATTTGACATCCCCGTTTTTGACAATAAAATAGTAAACAATTCATGTATTTGTTTACATTAACCCGTCTTTTTTATCTTTAACAATATAATATATATTGATAAAATTGTTTGCAATTTATCAGTTGGAGCTCAAAACATTAGTAAATTGCTTCCATGAGTCGTTTTGCGTTTTTTAAGCAGAAAGTACTCGGCATTTTCTTTTATTCATTTAAAAAATATTCTTTTTGCTTTGAAATTTGTTTACTTTTGAATTTCAAAATTTGAATTTTTGAATAAATGTAAGGGTTAAATCAATGGCAACAAACATGTCAAATTGGGGTAAAAAAAATGAAATATCATATACTTAGTTCACTTTGTTGAATACACTTTGGTATAAGGTAGTGTCGATAGCCCAAAACAATTTGTAACAAATAAGAAAAGGCTAAGTTCGGGTCCAACTGAACATTTTACACTCTCGCAATTTATTGATGTAATTTTATTAAGATAACACAAAATTTTACCTATATATTCGGCATAAAGTCCCACTCATTCACTCATTTTTACCACCAAGGTTAACGGGCAACGGGCAACTTGGCACCTGTTAGTAGGCAAACAAACGGCACATTCGGCCTTGAAATTACTCCTAAATTGCAAATGAACGAAACACCAGTCGGCAAAATCCCCAAAAATAGCGCTATAACGAAGATTTTCCAAATATTCAAGAAGTCGCTGGAGATACTGCACAGGACTTTAAAAGATTTTTTGGTGGAGCTAGGATTCTGTTAGCAGGTGATTTACGTTAGACTCTTCCAATTATTTCTGGATAAACTGTTACTGACGGGCGAATCGCATTTAATTTGTGACGACAGATAAAGAATCGCCAATTAACAACAAACATATGAGTGTTTTTGCTACAATATCAAATTGCTATTGTAGAAGCAGTTGGAAATGGTAGAGTCGCAGTTGACACCTCGATGGATTAATAGCATTTCCAACAGATTTCTGTCAATTCATTGACTCGAAAGAGAAGTTTTCCTGACATGAAACCTCAATATGAAAACCATAAATGACTGATTGAATGACCTATATTGGTGGTAAAAAAAAGATATCGATGATCCTAATGCGACAATTTAGAATTTCGGTCCAAGAGAGTTGACACAGCTACAAACCAGGATGACGTAGTCAATTATCCTAAACTATTTAAAATTGCCTGTACTATCACCACTCACTTTGCAATTAAAAGTAGTGTGAGTTGTCATCATGCTGCGTAACATAAATCAACCTCGAGTAATCAATATCGTCGCCGAAGCCAAGATTGGACCAACTTAATTTAATGTATGCCTTAGCCACAAAAACGTGTGGCCGGGTCTGCTAGTGTATAATAATTTAAATATAAAACAAAATTTTGGACAGTTTTAATGTTACTATGTAGCTCGTATATTGTGTTTGATACGGCACTCTCTAAAGCTTGGTGCTCACTTGTCATCTCTCCTGCTGTTGAGTTTTGTAAAATGATTTCGATGCTCAGCTGCTTAACAGCGTTGTAAAGAACCGAGTTGATATATTTTTTGTGGACTAAATCATATAGAATTTAAATGATCAATTTTTTATACTCTCGCAACCTGTTGCACAGAGTATCATAGTTTTGTTCACATAACGGTTGTTTGTGTCACCAAGAAATAAAAGAGTTAGATATGGGGTTATATATATATAAATGAAAAGGATGACGAGTGGAGTTGAAATCCGGATGTCTGTCCGTCCGTCTGTCCGTCCGTCCGTCCGTGCAAGCTGTAACTTGAGTAAAAATTGAGATATCTTAATGAAACTTGGAACACATGTTCCTTGGGACCGTGAGAGGGTTGCTTTCGAAAATGGGCAAAATCGGTCCTCTGCCACGTCCACAAAATGGCTAAAACCAAAAACACATAAAGTGTCATAACTAAGCCATAAATAAAGTTATAATAGTAAAATTTGGAATAAAGGATCGCACCAGGAAGGGGCATATTTGGATGTAATTTTTTTGGGAAGTGGGCGTGGTCCCGCCCCCAAATTGGTTATTTATATATATCTCGCAAACCAATGAAGCTATATAAACCAAACTTTCTGCAGTCGTTTTTTTAGCCACTTCTTAATATAGTTCAAAAATAAAAGAAATCGGATAATAACCACGCCCACCTCCCATACAAAGGTTAGGTTGAAAATTACTAAAAGTGGGTTAACTCAAAACGTCAGAAACACTAAATTTCACATAACAAATGGCAGATGGAAGCTGCATTCAAACAAAATGGAAAATGGGCGTGGCGTCGCCCACTTATGGGTCAAAAACCATATCTCAGGAACTACTCGACCGATTTCAATGAAACTTGGTTTGCAATAGTTTCCTTACCTCCCAATAATATGTTGTGAAAATTGTCCAAATCGGATCACAACCACGCCTATTTTCTATATACCAGAACTTAGAAGATGATCTGAATCGTTTACTTTACAATATATAAAGTAAGCACTAGTGAAGATATCGGTGCAAAACTTTGCACAAATACTGTATTTATAGTGTGGCAGCCCATTTCTAAAAATCGCCGAAATCGGACCATAGGTTTTCAAGGTCCCATATATCGAACATGAGGACCTCGGTGCTTCTAACCTAATATTAGGGTTTCCAACTTTCAATGGACTTTATACAATATATATGACGAATATGTAGGTCAAATTGTGTATTATATAATATTAATTAAGTTAAATAAATAAATTGCGAGAGTATAAAATGTTCGGTTACACCCGAACTTAGTCATTCCTTACTTGTTTGAAGATTGGTTTTACTCTCGTCAGAGAGTTTGATCAACAACCAAATTAAGGTGGGCGAGAGCCATGTAATAATTTTCATTTAATTAGTACGGGATTACAACGCTCAAAAGGGTTGGAGAATCACCCATAAATCATGTTTAAAAGGTTGTATTATCTTAATAAACAAGAGAAAAGCTTTTGCCTCAGATTTTAAATAAATTGGTGGCCGTACAGTTTCGCCTAGCGTCAGTATAGTGTCTCACGGCTGAAGGAAATACAATTTTATAAAATTTTTCAACTTTTATATTATTTTATTGTTTTTGAAACCGCTATGTTCTTTTATTCTAGATGGTATCTGTAGTGCCTTTCGATTCGATGTTGAGAAAAGAAAGGGATAGTAAATATGTATACCATAAAATAATGCAATTTATCGGCATAACATCGTCTTATGTTATTTTCAATCATAAGCTACATATGCTACAACGAGCGTAAATTAAAGGCACTGTAGCTGCTGCAGCGCACATATGAATATAAAAATATTTCCTTTTAATAGCAATGACCACTAGAATGTGCTTTTAATAAAAAAAAAGTTGAGAATTTCTGCCATACCGCAGTTGTTATGGCGCTTCCCGTCAGCAAATTGATTTTTTGATCTCAAAATTGTGGAGAGATATGCGCTCAATTGTGTAAAATTATCTAAATAGTTTTTAATTATCAATAATATAATCAGTGCTGCTAACAGCTCCAGCCACTTTCCTTCAAGTAAACTTCAAACCAATCTTACAACAATAATTTTTTATCTATTTTAAGTGCTATAAAATGTATTTTCAAAGCATATTTCGCTCCAGCAATAAATTTGTGCAAAATACTTCAATTAATTAACTTGTCATGACTCGTCGATCCGTTAATGCAGGCACAGCTTTCTATTGCTTTTCCGCCATAACGTGGCATTACTAACGAAGAGCAATTTCATACTTATTTATAAAAGCTTAAACAACATCAAAAACAATAATAACAACAACAACAACAAAAAGGTTGCAGCACTAGTGCCAATGCTGGCTAAAATCCCACAGCGACAGTCGCATGCAAATCAAGGACTATTAAAGGACTCTTAGCACATGTCTCAACAATAAAGCAAAAAACAACAACTCAACACACCCCAGTACAACTGCTGCTACATATTACGACTCTCTCCGCACTTGTAACCATTTACTTTGTGTGTTTGGCAAGCGAAAAGTAGACGTGTTCGAACATAATTTGCTTGTTGTTCCCATTTTTTACGCGTTCGTTGTTCGTTGGTACACACACATTGACACACACAAATCCAAGCACTTTGACAGGCGTACTTAAAAAGCAGCGCAGAGGAGTAAATAACAGACAAAGCGAATTCCAATTTGGGAAAAAATTCAATTCCAGTCACTCGCTCGCTCGCATAAACAAGCTAACAGCAAAACGGCGGTCCGTAGCGTCAAATGAGGAGGACACGAAAAAGCAGATATACATATATGTTCGTGGATATATATTGTATTTGAAATGAACCGAACTGAATTTAACTTTTGTGCTCGTTTTCCGGCGTGCGTCTATTTATGAGTCAATATGTACAAACGAAGCACCAGCTCATGGTTTTTCAGTAAAATTTCGCTCTGTTTATGCCAATGTGTGCTTGTGAACGGTTCATTTATTACATTTTCCAATGTCAGGCTGAAATATTTTGCGTAAAAATTGTATTTTTTATTTATTTATTTATTTGTAACTTTTTTTGTTAAATGTGAATTATATGAATTTTTATATATGCATGCATTATAATAAATATATTGTTTAAATATGAGTTTTTATTCAAATTTGTTTATAAAAAGTAATTGTCATTTAGCATGCCTGCGCTTGACGCGAATTTCAAAAGGTGGTTTGGTTTCACTAAAGATATCTCTTCCAGATTAAAGCCGTTGCATTGACACTGCAGGACAAGCACACAAGAGATATTCCATTGTTTCTCTGGTATCTCTTGACATTTCTGCGCTTTCTGTCAGCCTCATCTTGTAGGCGTGCCACAAGACTGTGACCACTGAGTATGTCGACCATGTTCCTTCATTTCATTCTATCGAGTGTCAATAAGAATTTCGTGTATTTCTGATATACCGTTTTATAAATGACTTTTGATACTTTAGCCCCTTCTAGCACGCTTTAAACCTTCTTAACAAGTTCCTGTCTTGATCATCATATAGGCAGTGCAGGGATTTACCTACGTCGTCGTCATGCTTTCAGATGACAGTTTTACGCCTCCCCTTACCCACTATATCGTTACCCTTGATGCCATTGTGGCCTGGCATCAAGTAGAATTGGAGTCGCTTATTTCTGGCGACATCCTCTACTGCTGTCATGCTATACATGCTTTTGGCAGATACGCAGAAAGACAATATTGCCTTGATTGCACCTGGTGGTGCATTAAGGGTAGCTCAGCGGCTTTTCCAATTGCAAACACCTCGGCTTGAAATATACTACTTCAAACAAACGGCGTTACGTTCGATAATCCGTTTCCAAAAAGACGGCAACTTCATAATACCCCTTCGTAGAAGCCTCGCTCCTTATTTGCGAAGAACTCGGCCAGCCTCTTTTCAAAAGCCTCTTTTGAGCTCAACTTAACACCACTAATCACCTCTCATCCGAGCTCCCGCAGGTTCTGACGAGTCATCAACGAAGTGTATGGTCTGGGGTAGTCCTGGTGGAACACTACACCCTTCGTTCTGGTCCATCGCCTGCTTCAAGCGGTTCAGTTGGTCCTGGCCGTCAATCCCGGCTTGGACACTGTTTGGGACGATTCACCGGCCTTCGACCACGACCGTTTTCGTTTGATATTGTCGTATGTGATCTATTTTTCGTCGGTAGTCACTATCCGCAGCAAAAATGGGTCGAGTTCGTTCCGTTTCAGGCATTCAGGCACATCGCAGGCGTTGATTCGGTCCAGAAGATTTTTTCGCGTCAAATCATGCGGTACCCAAACATCAAGCTTTTTTGTGTACCTAGCCTTCTGAAGATGGTTTAAAATAGTTTCGTGACTAACTCACATGTCCTGGGCGATGTCAACAGATGCCACATGCCGGCCTAACTCGATGTTTTCTATGATTTGATCGATATTCGTCGTCACAGGTCTTACGCCAGCTGGCTTATCCATGGTGTCGTTTTTACCCGTCCTGAATCCTCGAAACCATTCCTCCACAGTTCAAAGTGATAGAGTACCATCCCCCAAAACATCATTAATCTCACGGAACGTTTCTCTAGCGGATTTGCCTTTAACGAAGGAATCTTTAAAATTGCTCGAATTTCGGCGTTTGTGAAATCCATGTTTACATGTCTATAACTGTTGAACGCAATATCCAAACTAATCATGCATAGCGTCGTTTTGTAGGTTATGTCCAGACCTTTGGTCCCGTTGATATTGCCGCGCTGTTTTCGGACAGAAGCGTAGGAAATATTTGTAGAAAAAATGATTACCTAGGAGGGGTATAATCATACATTTTCACTGTCGTCCGTCATATTGTAAAATTCCTTGGCGAAGCTTTTGGATATCGAAATATCCAATCTCGAAATTTATTTAAAGAACCACTTTGACTTATTAGTTTTTAATCCACATTCCACTTGAACATGAGTCCACTTTCTATTTCTAAAAATATTTGCTGCTCAACATTTTCCAGCTTAATGACATTTTTTGTGCGCTACGCTTTGCATATCTTTCAAACTACTTTTTATTATGCAATCTGCATTATTGCCCTGACTTGTACTTGTAATCATAAATATATTGGATACTATTTGCATTGCTTTTGTTACGCCAGTCGTTAGGCAGATTACATGGCAGGCGCAAAAACTCTGTCAAAGAAAGCGCAGAATATGAAATGGTAGGAGAAAGTATGCGAAGATGAATTCAAGAAAAAAAAATAAAAAATGGATAAAATATGAAAACACTGGACTATGCATTATAAGGAAACATAGAAAAACATAGAAATTGCGTTGCCAATACATATTTATATATAAATAGACTTTTGTTGTATTTACGCGCCATTATGGCATTGTTACTTTCGTAGTGCAATAAAAATAAGAAAAGCAAATGAATATTACAAGTACGCGGTCGTTGTTACAGTTTCGGTACATTTCAGCTACATTTGCGGTGGCACAGAAAGAAGAAATGTTTTTCTCCACAAACATTTGCCTGCTGCCCTCCTCTCGTGTAATACATATTTATGCCTTTAATAGAAGCTCCGCTATGCTTGTGTGCCATGTGTTGTTGTAGTTTCATTTGTTTGGTAGCAAAACAGCGAAATGACATCATCATTATCACAATTATTATTACTCTTATTACAGTTATCGTCAGTTTCAGCATCATTGACACCGTTTTTTTTTTGCACTTTTACTGCGCCCGCGCGCTGGTGGGAAATGTTAAAAGATTTTATCCAAATATATTAATGCATGAAAAAGAAAATACCATGAAAACACACACAATGCAGAGAAATACTTAAATTCATACATATAAACACAGTTTGATGTATATGTAAGTGAAAAAACGAGAATACTTTGACTTTCGTGGCATACTTTAAGGCGCTACACGAGTGTATTTTTATTTTGACTTGACAGTGTGTGTGCATATAATATAATATTATATGCAAATATGTATGCCACGGCTATTTATAAAGGTATGTCTGCAACCCACTTTCTTTCCAGCGCTCTACCACTTCGGTGCAACTTTCCATTGCTGCTCGGCGGCCACCACCTCCTCCAAGCAGGCTCATTTGCGCTACCTTTTACTGATTCGTACACACTTTGGCTTTTTCGCTTTGCCATACACCGTAATTATTAGCGATATTATCTTTGTTGTTGTTGTTGCTGTTGTCGATGTTGGTGTTGTTTGAAAATGTACGACCAAGCACACTTAAGCGACCTCACACACTTTACCGTATTTTTCTTAACTTGGCCAAGTCTTTAAACTGATTTTCTTACGTGAATATTTACTCATAACAATGTCTTCAAGGTTTTCCTTGTATTACAGTTGAAAATAACATATATATTTACTTATGTGCTTTATGTATACTAGGGTGAGCTATTTTATTCTTGAAGGAATATATTAGGTCTACAACTTTGCTTCCGCCGTTAGTTAAAATATTGGCCGTCGCTAGCTACTACTTTTGACCATCTTTCTGGCAGCATGCGAATTCCGTGACGAAAGAACTCCTCATCTTTCGAGTCGGTCCAAATCCAAGCAATCCAATTTTTGACTTCTTCATAAGAACTGAAGTGCTCGTTAGCTAGACCGTGTGCCATCGATCGGAACAAATGGTAGGCAGATGGAGCAACGTCTGGAGAATACGGCGGGTGGGGTAAGATCTCCCATTTCAGCGTCTCCAAATATTTTTTGACCAACTTTGCGACATGAGGCCGTGCATTGTCATGCTGAAGAATGACTTTATCGTGTCTTTCCTCGTACTGTGACCGTTTTTCTTTTAGTGCTCGGCTCAAACGCATCAATTGCGTTCAGTATCGATCTCCTGTGATGATTCCAATTCTAATTCAGCATCTTCGAAAATCTTCTCCCTTCCACCACCATGCCGGTCTTCGACTTCATAATCACCATTCTTAAAACGTTGAAACCATTCGCGACATGTTCTTTCACTTAGGACAGCCTCACCGTTCATATCCGAAAGCATTCGATGAGCCTCAGCCACACTATTCTTGGAATTAAAAAAGAAAAGCAAAATTTCCCGCAAATGTCGAGAATTCGGTTCAAAAAGTGACATTTTCAGTTGAGAATAAGTTGCATCCCAAACTTATTCTCAGATCTCTACAAATATTTTGTTGGGTTAATGTTGACACAAATGTCCAAGATCGATATAAAACGATTTAACCGATTTAATCGACCAGTGCTTGACTCTAGAGACATCTATTTGAAAACGGCGGAGGCGAATTTGTAGATCTAATATTTTAGTATACATTGAACTGTAACTCCAAAAGAAATATAAAAAAAAATATTATATACAAATATACATATATTTGAGTATATAATATACATATGATGATATAAAGTACATATATTACATATACTTAGATCCCTCAATAACATTTTCAACTGTTTAAAGCCACTTTCACTGCTCTCACTGTTGTTCACGACAGTGCTTAAGTGCCACCATTTCTCACGCACATACCGTTATTTGCCCCCTCGATGCATGCGTGTGCGTTGTATTTACAACTGCGAGCTATTTGCACTACCTTATCTGCCACATTATGCGCTTATGCCGCAGCTGCGTGCGGTACTCGGTGCAAATTATGTTGAATAATTTTCGCATTTTCTCTAAAATGATTTCTACATGCGTTCCTATATACATATATATACATATGTATACATACATGTGTGTATATATACTATATGTATACATATGTGTATATATACTTTATGTATGTATGTGTATAACACACCTGCCGTGAAACACCACAAAAATCAGCAAACAACAAATAAGACACAACAAAAATAATAACAAAGTTTTAACCAACAAATAAACGAGCAGACTTTCGCTGCTGCGTGAATTTCACATATCGATATGTAAAATGTAATGCTCAGAGACGCGTGACAGCGTGAACCAGGTTGTGCCATTTGCCAATAACCGCAATCAACGTATGTACGTGGTAGACAAGTATGATATATATGGTTGACATTTATTTGATGAAAAAAATATACGACATGTCAGCGCATACTAGGTGTATGGATTTTTCAGTATCTTAGAGCTTTCTGAATTTTTGAAACTACTGCAATGTTTCTTTGACAAATGAATAGTGTTTGGTAAAATCATTTGAGATCAATCAATAAAATAACATACTGCACATTGCAATGCAATGCCGAACTCTTTAACGCAGTTAAAGGGTTAAGGGGGTCATCCCATGTGAGGGGTTCAAAAAAAAATTTGTTTTCATAAATTGCTTACTTAACATGTCCAGAATACGATAGTAAAGTGATTTTCAGAAATTCGAAGTCATTTTAAAGATACAACAGTTAGAAGAAGGAAATACTTGAAATTTGTAGGAGACATTCAGCACATGTTAACGCATGGAATGAGCTATTATTATTTAAAAATTTCTAAAAACTTCGTTGTTTTTATAGCAAAAAAACTAAAAAAATCACGCAAAATTAGATTTTTTTTCAAATGTCAACCAAACATCTAATTTTTACTATATTCTCTTGATCGTAGTGCGTTCCATGCATTTAAGCTTACAAATTAAAACGCCGCTAACTTACTTCGTTTCCGATAAGCCAATCAGCGGGAATAGTGGAGGAAGTGCGAGACCATTTTTATGAGGCGGCGTGTTCAGAACGCTGTAAATCATGTTCTACACAATATTTTTAGCTCAATCTAGTATATTTATACTGTCGAATTATATGTTAATAAATGATAATAAAATTAATGTTCTATGTATTCTAAAAAATCACTAAAAAATAGGCCGTCAAATGGGATGACCCCCTTAAATATAGCCTATCATAATTTAGATGTATGATCATTCGAAATATTAATTTAAGAAAACATCATATGGTAAATTTCGTCAGCATATTTGATTACCATACTTGTCAGCTCGAAAATAAAACAAATAAAAATTGCATTCCATTAACTCCATCGATGACATGACTAGTTTGGTATTTTAATATTAGTTTTTACAATTCGATTATTTGATATTTCTGTGAAAGCACAACCACAACCTAAAAAATTTGAGAGAAGAGTTCCTAAAAAACTTACTCGTATACACGTCTATGCTTAGTTGTATGTGTATGTCTCATTCCAACATTCCTTATTGACCATGCTGTCTGAGTTTAATAAATATCCTTACTTAATGGACCTTTTGGTGTATGCAAAAATATATATGCAAATATTCATATGTTAGTATTTATGTGGCAGGAATGCTGTTGTAATACCCTTTCGGGAAACACTCGCATATTAATAATTCAGCACAGTATATTATGAAATACTATTGTTACAAAAACAAATCTTGAATGTTATAAATGAAGCTAAGGGCTCTTAACAAGAGTCTCTATCATGTGACAAGCATTTGTACTGCTCAAATATTTCTTGATTCATCACATAACTGCTTAGTATGCTCTAGCTTTGCTCTTCTGTCAAAATATTTACTTGTGAGATCAACAAAAAATTTAAAGAGTTGAATACAGCAGATGTCGTTTTCCATTCGCCACTACTCTCTTCGTTATGTTTGGTGCTGTCTGTCTTGTCAGTGACAGTAAAAAATATAATCTAGTTGAATCCATTAAAATAAAAGTTAGTATAGGATTACCAAATTAAAACGTTATACTATTTTTTTTTATCAATACTATGTTATTATACCAGTCTAATTATGCCAGTTGTTTGGTGAGTCGAAGACAACTTGAGCTTGTGGAGATTCTTTCCTGGTAGTATTAACTGTTGCTCTTTTACATATTTTTTTGAAGGCAGTCTTTTTCATTCATGTGAGTTGTTTGTCTTTACTGATTTGTTATTATTCAATATTCAAAGTATTGAAAATAGTTAAAGTTTGTGGTCATATGAGAGTGGTATAATGTTCTATTCAATATTTTTATAATAAAATGAGTTTATTTCATTTATGCCAGTTGTTTACTCTTTTCGCTATATTTGTTATACTCTTAATTAATGAATAATAAGGAATAATTAATTGTTTCTTTCAATACTACGCTCAATGCTAAATATAATAGTATGGAATTATTGAAAAAACCCACAAAGTGGAAAATATAACGGGAATTTCTCAGTAAAAGTTGTGTAACGACTTATAAATTCCAATCAGCAATGCAACTTAATCCAATAGAAAAATACGCGCCTACGTACTTCCCGGCAGGTTATGTGTATATTTTCAACCGCCCTCTATGAAGAAGCCTGAATTATCAATAAAGCGTATTTACAACATAACATATAAAAAATTAAAGCGCAAAAAATACCAGCAAAATTATGTCGGTCGCTCAACGGGGTTGCTCTATTGAGTTAACGGAATTTCAGGAATTCCATAATTGCTGGTTTAAACCAGTGGGCCAGCAGAAGGGTTGCGAAAAGCACAAATACGAAGTGTAGTCAATATGTTGGCCATAACACCAAAGCATTTGAAAATCCACTGAAATTAATTTGTAATAAACTGACGTTATTTTGCAATGCGACTACAGTGTATTTTTCTATATTTGCATGTGCATATGTACATATATATATGCCTTTATACATGGGCTTATGAACCAGCATTTATGTTTTAATATGTAGAGACAGCAAAGTGCCATGTCATGGCATCGCATGCGAAGGACAACTGACCAATTTAATATGAACTAACGCTCCGTTGAACCCACGCGCACACAACCACTCACACAATTTGCGGCCACACAACAAGCAGCAAACGTGTAAATAAAGCGCTCAACAAAATGAACGTAAAAAAGGTTTGACATTTGCATAAAAATGGCGCAGCCACGAATGGACGCTGTAAAATTATGGTTTAACATATTACCGTTAGCCACTACATACTTCTATGTATTTATACCTATATGTGTGGGTGTTGTTGCTGTTGTGTTGTAGTAATGATGCAGATAACTTGCGTCAAGTTGGCTAAATTAGATAAATTGAAAGTGAATAGCGGAAAATATGCAGTGCTCGCCGGAAAATACCGAACATTCCATATACTTATACATAGGCACATATATGTATGCATGCACTTGTAGTGGTGTATGTGTTTGTGTATTTAACTATGCGCCATAGAACAACCAGCAGTGAACCACTAAAATGACTAAGTCAATGACTCACTAATGATTGAAAGGATTGCGGGCGGCGAATAGTATTGAAGGCGTGCAAATGCCACATCCACTGCGGTAAACGGTGAATAGGTACTCGTAAAGGGTGATTTTTTAAGAGCTTGATAACTTTTTTTAAAAAAAAAACGCATAAAATTTATTTGAAACGTTAGATTGGTTCATGACATTTACTTTTTGAAGATAATTTCATTTAAATGTTGACCGCGGCTGCGTCTTAGGTGGTCCATTCGGAAAGTCCAATTTTGGGCAACTTTTTCGAGCATTTCGGCCGGAATAGCCCGAATTTCTTCGGAAATGTTGTCTTCCAAAGCTGGAATAGTTGCTGGCTTATTTCTGTAGACTTTAGACTTGACGTAGCCCCACAAAAAATAGTCTAAAGGCGTTAAATCGCATGATCTTGGTGGCCAACTTACGGGTCCATTTCTTGAGATGAATTGTTCTCCGAAGTTTTCCCTCAAAATGGCCATAGAATCGCGAGCTGTGTGGCATGTAGCGCCATCTTGTTGAAACCACATGTCAACCAAGTTCAGTTCTTCCATTTTTGGCAACAAAAAGTTTGTTAGCATCGAACGATAGCGATCGCCATTCACCGTAACGTTGCGTCCAACAGCATCTTTGAAAAAATACGGTCCAATGATTCCACCAGCGTACAAACCACACCAAACAGTGCATTTTTCGGGATGCATGGGCAGTTCTTGAACGGCTTCTGGTTGCTCTTCACCCCAAATGCGGCAATTTTGCTTATTTACGTAGCCATTCAACCAGAAATGAGCCTCATCGCTGAACAAAATTTGTCGATAAAAAATAAAAAAATTTGTCGATAAAATTGGTAATAAAATTCAATGATTTGCAAGCGTTGCTCGTTAGTAAGTCTATTCATGATGAAATGTCAAAGCATACTGAGCATCTTTCTCTTTGACACCATGTCTGAAATCCCACGTGATCTGTCAAATACTAATGCATGAAAATCCTAACCTCAAAAAAATCACCCTTTATAACGGATGGGCGGAAATTATTATTTGCGCAAAAACTGTGCAAAAATATCGACAGTGCACATACATACTTATAAATAAATAAAAATAATAATAAATATTAGTAGAGCTTGTGACGCGCTGGCAAATAAATAATGCTGAAAAAATGTAACACAAATACCATTAAATAAACAATTATACACACACATACATATATACATAAACAAATGTATATATGTATATGTAAACATGCACTTGTGGCGGCGGAAGAGGACGTGGACGCGAATGCGCGCCTATTAAGCTTTGTGTTGTTGCTGAAATTATTCACAGCCACATGCAAATTGGCAATTAAGAATTCAACTCGGTTCGCCGTTTTGTTTAGTGCGCTCTTTTGTGTGTGTGTGTGGCAGCGTGAAATGTGCTGCGCCCGCTTCAAATTAGGTTGTTTTTGGCATTTGGCAGCATTTAGTTGTATTTATTTTAGGCATATTCGCATACAAAGTGCACGCTTTCATTTATCCACTGTATCTACATTTCTATTTACAAGGCTATTTGTTTACTGTACATATATACTGTATATGTGCATGTGAATATTTGGCATTTTAAGTTTTTTTTATGTTTTGGGCGTTTGAGTGGCGGGAGTGGTCATAATTCTCGCTACGGCAATTAAAATGTTAGTTGTACAGTTATTTTTATCTCAAGTGCTGGTAAACCATTAATTACAAGCCACTATTATGAACTCACTGTGAGGGTGTGTTTCTGATGCGTGTAACAAAGTTGTTTACAATATTTTAAGAAACATCCCTGTAGTTCGGTACCATCGGCGAAGAGCTAACGATATAACTAATTCCGAATCATTAGCACCGGTCCCAGCCCGATTACATGCAATGTTATTTGACTAACGATTTTAACATTACAATGTCCTACGAGAGTAATCGAGCGGTGCGACTCTGCATTACCAGTCACTGGTGAAAGGACTAGTTCCAAAATCGTTAGTGAATCGCTAGTACAGAATCACTAGCGTTTTCGTTAATTCAAAATGGCTAGTGATTTGACTAATTCGAACACGCTAGAGGTTTCATTAATTCAAAATCACTAGCGATTCTTCTGGTCCATTAATGCTTGTGGTTCTACGCCTGAGAAAAACTTTTGATAACAACACTTTTACAAAAAATAAAACAAATGTTTACGAAATACAAAGAAATATATTTATTTAATTCATGTACAAATATTCTTATATTCTATCTCCTCCCTTTTTTCGTCCTTAAAAATTATCTTACATTATATTATTCTTATATACTCGTACTAATTATTTCTTTCTTTCTTTATTAAATATTACTTTTTATTATTAGTTATTTTAATTAATTTTTTATTTATTATTGCAAAATACATACATATGTATGCAAAATAAAAAATATTATTAGTTCTTAGTATAATAATGTTAAATTGATGTACTTATAATAATATGTTTTCAATTATATTATGTATATACCTGATCTATGGGTAGATAATCCCGCGATGGTTCTATGGTTGTAGAGATGGGTGATCTGCGATGATTTTGTTGTTGTTTGTGATGATCCGGTGTTGGCGCCTCCGTCCGTTGTTTTTTTGCCATCTTCTTTTGTTGCGTTCTTAATCTTATTGTATTATTTTTTTCACTTATTAAATTAATTTTCACTTTTTTGCACAATACTTTTTCACTATATGTAAAAATATTCTATAATTTTCCGTACGCAAATTACGCATCTTCCTCTTAGTCGGAAAAATGTGAAATGACGCGTCAAATTTTTGGAAAAAATTGTGTGACAAAAGAGACTAGAGAGAGAGAGAGAGAGCGCGAAATGAAAAAACAACTCAGAGTAGTGTTTTTAGGGGTGGGTTTTGCCAATTCATTTTTCGAGTAATGCCTCGTTGCATTACAAATCATTAGCGAAAAGACTAATTACTAGTAATGCATGAAATCGCTAGTAGGTTTAGCGTTCTAGTAATCGCTTGACACCAGCCGAACTACTGGGATTTTTAGGCGAGATTATTTGTTGGTGTTGATTGTGTTGAATGTGGACTCAGAACTTATTGAAGTCGATTTTTTAGCTAATGTCACAGATTCTGAAAAAGCATCCGAGTTTGGGGTGTTGCTTTAAATATAGAGTTAGATATATCAGAGTGGAGTTCAAGTCCGGATGTTTGTCCGTCCGATCGTCTGTGCACGCTATAGCTTGAGTAACAATTAAAATATCGTGATGAAACTTGGTACAGGTGTTTCTTGGCACCTTAGGAACGTTGCTTTCGGCGAAATAGGACAATGGCAAAAACCGAAAACACATATGTGCCAAGTGCCATAACTAAGCCATAAATAAAGCTAAGAAAGGTGCGCACTATGAAAGGGCATCTTTGGATGTTATTCTTTAGGAAAGTAGGCGTGGCACCGCCCCTACTAAGTTTTTTTGTACATATCTCTTAAACTACTAAAGCTATGTCAACCAAACTCGCTAGAGTCGTTTCTTTAATGTACTACCTTATACAGTCCAAAAATACAGGAAATCGGATTATAACCATGTCCCCCTCCCGTACAAGGGTTACATATGTTTAAAACTACACACTAGAAACTTTAAATTTCATTCAACTATATCTCCGAAAATCTTCGACCAATTTCAATGAAATTCGGCTTGTGACATTTACCTTGCATCCTAATGATATGTTGTGAAAAAAGGCCGAAATCGGTTCAACTACTTCCTATATACCAGAACTTTGAAGAGATATTTCGAAGAAATTCAGTAGGAATATTTTTCTTCAAATAGTATGTCTCCATGCCAAAAATGGGTGAACTCAGGTTATAACTTACTAATATTAGGGTTTCCAACTTTCGATGGATTTATACCACACATATATATGAACAATATGTGGGCTAAATTGTCTATTATATAATATTAAATAAATAAATTGCGGGAGTATAAAATGTTCGGTTACACCCGAACCTACCCTTTCCTTACTTGTTTAGAATTGTAATTATCTTGACACCATTTCCTCCGACTTTTGATCCATTCGTCTCGAATAAAAATATCTACATATAGTCAAAAAGTCGATTCATAGGTGACAAAACTCATTTTATACTTCCAAAGTCAAATTAAGATTGATTTGAAAACCATAAAACTTCATTGAAGAATCGAAATGTGACTGTTGGAACCAGCTAAAATTGTCATTACATTATATGTTGTAAAAAAAAGGTGCATGGAGTCCCTACGCGCGGAAGATGTAGCGAGAGGGAAAGGATAAAAATATGGTGGAGTGACCAACACTTTCTTAAATTCACATTTTATAAATTTATTATGCACATTTTATAAAGCAAAATCCAAATCAATTATCATTTCTGGGTTCTGACGGATTGATATCTATAATATTTAAAATTACATTGGATTATGATAACTAATATACGATATGAAATGCCTTACATATATTTATACTCTCGCAACAAATGTTGCTAAAGAGAGTATTATAGTTTTGTTCACATAACGGTAACACCCAAAACTAAACGAGTTAGATATAGGGTTATATATACCAATGTGATCAGGGTGAAGAGTGGAGTTCAAATCCGAATGTCTGTCTGTCCGTCCGTCCGTCCGCCCGTCCGTCTGTGCAAGCTGTAACTTGAGTAAAAATTAAGATATCTTGATGAAACTTGGCACACTTATTTCTTGACACCATAGGAAGGTTGCTTTCGAAAATGTGCAAAATCGGAACACTGCCACGCCCACAAAATGGCGAAAACCGAAACACATAAAGTGCCATAACTAAGCCATAAATAAAGCTATGGAAATATAATTTGGTGTGAAGGATCCTACTATGAAGGGGCATATTTGGATGTAATTTTTTTGGGGAAGTGGGCGTGGCCCCGCCTCCTACTAAGTTTTATGTACATATCTCGCAAACCAATAGAGCTATATAAACCAAACTTTCTGCTGTCGTTTTTTTTAGCCACTTCCTAATACAGTCCAAAAATGAAAGAAATCGGATCATAACCACGCCCACCTCCAATACAAAAGTTAGGTTGAAAATTACTAAAAGTGGGTTAACTCACTAAAGAACAACGTCAGAAACATTAAATTTCACATAAGAAATGGCAGATGGAAGCTGCACTCAGATTTTTTTACAAAATGGAAAATGGGCGTGGCGTCGCCCACTTATGGGTCAAAAACCATATCTCAGGAACTACTCGACCGATTTCAATGAAACTTGGTTTGTAATGGGCCAAATCTCTTCACAACCACGTCTACTTCCTATATACCAGAACTTTGAAGTCGACCTGAATCGTTTACATTACAATATATAAAGTAAGTACTAGTGAAGATATTGGTGCAGAACTTTGCACAAATACTATGTTAATAGTGTGGCAGCCCCATTCTAAAAATCGCCGAAATCGAACCTTAGGTTTTTAAGGCCCCATATATCGAACACGAGGACCTCGGTGCTTCTAACCTAATATTATGGTTTCCAACTTTCAATGGACTTTATACAATATATATGACGAATATGTGGGTCGAATTGTGTATTATATAATATTAATAAAGTGAAATAAATAAATTGCGAGAGTATAAAATGTTCGGTTACACCCGAACTTAGCCCTTCCTTACTTGTTTATCTATATTTCTCGCGAATACCGTATCAATAGTCGTACCTCCTTTTGTCGTATGATCATTTCTTCCATTGATCATTTCTCATGAAAATTTCTCTCTGAGGAATGCCAGTAATGGTTCAGCTTCTGGCAATGAGAAATTTACATTGAAATCTCCCGCAAGGAGTACCGGTTGTTCGCTATACTCTACTGGTTCTCCGATAATATCTGCAAAAGCTTGCGAACCTGCAGTTGACAACGGTAATAAAGCTTTACCGATGAACAATTGTATATCTCTCATCGATGAATTTGGTGATATATAAATGGCAATTAAATTAAATTTTTTTTTACTATTATGATTATCGCTAGGGTTAATTTTGCATTCTTGCATATTTGCAACTGCAAATGAGCGAGGCATATTGTTCTTTTACACTAACAAAATGTACAGCGAATTTGCAATTGCAAATATGCAACACCATTTGCACCAGATTGTGAATTGCCCTACTGTGCTTATTGACTGCATTATTATATATAATTATTTGTATAATTATTTGTATAATTATTTGTATAATTATTTGTATAAAACCTTGAAATTTATTCATAAAAATCACCACTCAGAAGTCGTTTTATCCGTTGTAACCGAGCGATCATCGAAGAAACATCATTTCTAATATGCCACAAGACAAAATTATAAATGAAGTTCATAAACCTCACGCTGTCAGATAAAACGATATACCTCCTCATGTACGTACACATGTGAATATGTCATGTGATGAACACATAGACGACGACAAGCGACGAGCGACATCTGTCAAATATTAAAATACACGCGTTCTTACGGGCACAGATTTTTAGACAACAGTAGGACTTCACGACAAAAGGGTTGAAGTCTTCGCTGTCGCCAAATTAGAAATTCTTCTATTTTTTCCGACGACAATGGCCGCTGTAGAGCTGCCACTAATATGTGAAATGTAAAATTATTCAAAGTTCTCACAAGTATGACGTTATTTTGCCAGCAGAAGCGTAAAATAGCTTTGATATATAATTTATAATAACAATCGATTATTTAAAACAAATAAATCGACCTATTTTTACTTTTTTTCTACAAAAAATTTCCCTTTAAACTAAATATGTAAATTTTATTGTTGTGAAAGGTTTCAGTACGGCAACAATGAAATTGTTGTTTGATATGTCGCTGCCGTCTTCAAAATGTGCAAGACTCTGGCTTCAAAGCGACATTTGTGATCACCCGTCGCTACGTCGTGTCGTCGTCTTTGTATTCAGCACTTCACCAACCAAAAATTTAAACATTGTTCTACAAAAACAAGAATTGCTCAAATAGCATAAGCATGACAAGTGCTTTAAGTTCTCTGCTTTACTCTCATTCACTCTCTCTCTCTCTCGCTTGTTTAACGCTATAGGTTGCGCAACCAACAATTATCGGAACCTTTTCCGAAATCGTATATGAAGTATAACTTCAAAAAAATTAAATAGTTGATGGGAAATCAAGACATTTCATCAAGAGAAAAAAACTTGATGGTTACTTATTTCAACTACGTGGACCCCAATCAGCTTTGCAAACAAAAATTTCTGGACAATTGTTAGGAAGAGAGCTGATTTTGGAAACCGTAAATGGCAAATATTCGTATTTGAAAAAGTATTAAATTAAGTAATAAATTATGATCAATTCATTTTTGTTGTGAGTAACGAAAGATCCAAAAAATTGGAGACTCGAATTTTGGAAAACTTGCTCAAAATTATATTCAAAGTTTTTCCAGAATGTCAATATGGCACCCGGTATTTTTATCTATATCAGACATAACCTAAACCTGATTGTACACACATGGGTCTCGCCACATGCAGACATTTCTCAGAAATCAATTTCACTTTTAGAGATTACTGAGCAGCATGAATATCGAATATGACCGCCGATAAACATAAAACACAGAACTAGTAATAAAGCAGCATGCATAAAAATACCAATCAAAAAATGCTTTCAAAGTTTCCACCAAACAAAGAACTGAACTCTGGACTGGAACTATGCTCATCATAAAATACCACAAAGTAAATCAAGAAAATCCCAAACAGCACTAAGAAATCTACAAAATGCAATCGCAATTCGAATAAAAAGAAAGAAAAACTCTGAAGAAAGAATAAAGAAATGAATATGATTGTTGCTTGTAAACCAAGGAGGAAGTCGCTAATAGAAAAAGGAAGAATAACACGATTTGTAGCAAATGAACAAAAGAATGAGAAAAAGAAATACGGGAAGTCAAGGCAAAGCAGAGATGCGAGTTTGCATTTAGGGCAGAGTTGACAGGCCAAACAGCGACGCAAAGGGGTAAATGTGATGAACATGTCTGATGAATATAAAAAATTGGTTGGCGACCTAAATATAACAGCGACGAGCATACGAAGACGGTGCAATAACAAAATGCACGCACAGACAAGCGAATGGACACAGACTGTATTGGAAGGATGAAGACTAGCTTAGCTAAGTACATTTCGTTGTCTGATTGACATTTACTAACTGTGGATTGAACCGAACTGAATTAACTTTATTTTTATTTCACCGCAGCAGTACATTTTTATGATCCCTATCGTGGCAGCTACAGCAACCAACGACCATCGAGCATTTAGTAGAGTTAAAGAATGGTGAAAAACAAAAAAATGAAACAAAGCAAGAATAAGCATAATAACAACAACGTTGCTGCTGAGAGGGGATGTGAAATGTTGGATCAAATGTCCGTAGCCACGTTTAAAGGATAACCGAAGCCAATCTTGATGCAACAACGATAGCAACAACAATGCGAATGATAGAGTGGAGGGTTAAAAAGTGATGTGTGGGAAAGATTGAACCTGGTAAACACACATCCAGCCACTTATGTTTGTATGTATGTGTAAGTAAAAGTAGGTATGTGTATGCCAGTGGTCAATATGTAGCAGATAAATAGCGTCGAGATTGTTCAACCTTTTTTCCACTTCGTTGCATTTATCGCATGAAAAAGCAAAATATTGTAGCGGATGGCCAATGAAATGTGTCAAGCTAAAGGGATTATACTCGTATATGGGAAAAGCTGCAGCTAAAATCAAATTTCAAAGCGCTGTCATACCAGTTGACTTGCCACGAGAGCGGTGTGGTTGGCGCCACATGAAACCATATATACATAACTCTAGTACATGCTCGATACTTTGGTTTATAAGCAACAAGTTATGAATGAGTTGAGCAAAAAATTAAAAATCACTAAACTAAATAACCGAGGCTACAAAAAAGTAACAACCAACAACGAGTGGACTTGTGCATAGCAGTGTGCCTCAATGAAATCAATACACTGTAAAGGACACTCACTCAGGCGGTAAAGTGCATACTCGTATTATATACTGCACGAAAAGCAGCGATGAGTGATAAAAAAAATGAAAATAGCGAGCGGCAGCAGTCAAGGTGAAGGTAGTAAACAGTTAAAAGTGCAAAATATACAGGCTGGCACAAAAGTGTGGCACACAAACGCCTTGCACGGCAGCTGCAGCTGCAAACTGTTGCCGGATATTGTTGGCCAATTGCTTGCTTGCTCGCCTGTCAGCACCGTTTGTCAACCTTTTAACGCTCGCTGGCAACTTTAGCTTCCGTTTGGTGTACATAAACTTTTTGTTCAATTTGTATTTAATTTTTCCACTGCTTTTTGTTTGTTTTTGCTTTCCTTCTACTGCACACATCTTCTGCATCAATTGGTTAAGTACCAAGCCTGTGACACATCCTCTGAAGCGGAGAACCGCCTCTTCTTCGTCACACACTATGACAATTTTTTTGTTTGTTCTCTTTTGCTTGTATATTCACCTGAGGGTGACAGTGAAGCAAAATCATGTGAAAGAAAATCCTACGCATGACTTGAGCTTTCCAGTTGTGTATTCGGTTACGGCAATGCTTTTTGCGTTTTTGCATATCGTCTGTGTCCATCATAATACCAGCTGACATACATTGGTGTTGATATCGTACACATATATTATGTATGTATAGCTCATACCCATTCGATTTTTTTCTAATACATTTACTTTCACAAAGCCACCTGCCGAGTTTTACGGAGCTTTGACAGTGATTGCTTACTTGATCTACTCCAAACGGACTGCTCTTGAGCACATTCTCAGCCTGTATAACTACTCGCTAGACAATCTGACACTTAAGTTGTACTACTACTGTAGCATGTAGTGGCTTTTATTGAGCCACTTGGATTTTTTCAAGTGTGAAATACGTATGAGTAGATATACATATACATTTATTGATGAATTTTGAAGGAAGAATTCAATTGAATACTTTCGTATCTTAACCAATTAAATTTCTTAACTAGCTCTCTAATGGCCTTTTTTATTTCCTTATAACTTTACTACTCTTTCATGTAATGAATAATTTTGAAAGAAGTAACTTCCTTGAATTCGTTAGTTAAAACTCTTAGAATTTCCCTTAGTGATAGTTCTCACTCACTTATTGTCTGTCCGTTTACATAAACTTGTCGCTCCATTATACTTCACCATTTTTGGGAATAATAATAAAATGTATACATAATTATTAACCCATCTAAAAATTGCTTTATCCCTATCTCTATCTCTATCTCTATCTCTATCTCTATCTCTATCTCTATCTCTATCTCTATCTCTATCTCTATCTCTATCTCTATCTCTATCTCTATCTCTATCTCTATCTCTATCTCTATCTCTATCTCTATCTCTATCTCTATCTCTATCTCTATCTCTATCTCTATCTCTATCTCTATCTCTATATCTATCTCTATATCAATCTCTATCTCTATCTCTATCTTTATATTTATCTTAATCTTCATTCTAGTCAAGTTATGGGTTTCGATTCCTTTAGCGATTCTAAGTGCCCTTAAAGGTTTTTAATTCAATTATATTTTAAAAATATAATTTTTAATTAATCGAACGCTCTCCTTGGCATGGAGAGTCTACCTAAATTTACATGTCGGCACACATCCCATTAATTTTGCACAAAAGGTCTTAATTCTCTTTTGAACGGTAAATAATTGACTCAACTAAATTAGCGCAGCAACATTCATAAGCCATGACTATCAGCAAAAGCTCTATGCTCATTACCAACTTGCAACTTTTTAAATTCCAAACTGCTGTGAAAATATTAACTTTACATATTATTTTCAGCTTAATTTTCGCACAAAGTTGTGGTTGTAATTTAATTAATTTCAATTACCGTTGCAATTGCTCGCTTTTTTCCACATTTTCGCATTTTTGCGTAATTACACCGCGTTTGCGCTGATTAACAGCTGTTGGCATTATGAAGCGCGCAATCGACTGGCAAACCAGCAAACCACTAAAGTGAAAAAAGTAGCAAAAACAATGCTACCAACTACTATTACAACAATAACAAATGAGAGAGAGAATGTTACAAAGTCATTAACATGGCAATTATTTGCATTAGCAGACATGCAAAATGGTAGGTAAATACACTTAAATACATGGCTCAGTGCCCCTTATATGTGTGTGTGTGTGTCGGTGTTTGAGGGAGTGAATGGTTGGCAGTGAAAGAAAGCGGTGAAAGAACAGATGAATTGTACTTCATTTGTGGGCAGCGTGTCGATATTACAACGAATATTTGGCGAGCTTTTCGCGCATGCAAGCGGCGAGATCACGAAGTAAGAAAACCCAGATTAAATGGCACTATAATTACATACATATACATACAATATTTATCAATACATATGTATGTGTGTTCGATGTATGCGTGATTCAACGCTCTCTATTGTAATCGAAAACGCTCACAACGCTATGTTAAATAGAAATGCTATTTGAAACGCGCCAAGCGTATTAAGCTATTAATTAAGTGTTTGTTGGTGTTGTTGTGCGTAGGTGTTATGTATTTAGTGTGCATGACGCAAACTAGTTTGGACTTTTAATTAGTCTAGTTATATGAAAATGTAGTGAGTAGCTAATATATACCAGGTATTAGTGAGTTGATATTGGTAGAAGTGCCATTAGTCGGTTGCAGGAGAGCATAATATATATGTACACTAGCTGTTACCCTGTGCGCTTCGCCACACCTAAATCGATTAAAACTCTTAAGGGTTTTTAGTTTGTATTTTATTTATTGTTGTAAAATTGTTACTTATTTATAAAACATATTGGTATACAACATTTTTGGTTTTTCCGCCTGGCGCATGAATGAATAAGCATCTTGGTGTTCCCACTCTCGAGCATGCGGCCAACAATTGGCCGTGGGAGAAGCCCTGTTCTTCCAAATTGACGCCGCACACTTGAAACGTTTGCCCTTGCGATTTGTTGATGGTCATCGCAAAGGCAAGACGTACTGGGAACTGCAAGCGCTTAAATTCAAACGGCATGTCCGTTGGAATCATGGGAATGCGAGAGTACAACTTCACCTGCTGCCTTGTACCATTACACAAAGTCGGTGGCTTCAGATTTCGTAGAAGTATAATGGGTGAACCGACTTTCAGGACTAAACGATGCGGTGGCAGACCGGGGGGATCCAAAGAATTCAAGAATTCAGTTGGATAATTGACTACTTCATTTTGATTCAAAACGCTATCAATCGATGTATATGTTGTAGCAGCCTTTGAACATGTTTCCACAAAACTGACGATTTTAAACATGCGTTTATTTCGTCGGCAGGAGTTGATCGAGGAATGACTGGCAAAGTTTGCCGAAAATCGCCGGATAATAAGACTAATGCTCCGCCAAAAAGTTGTTGCTTTTGGCGTAAATCTTGCATTGTTCTATTGAATGCTTCTAATGGCTTTTTGTTAGCCATTGGGTACTCATCCCATAGAACTATTCCAGCTCCTCGCAAAACTTTTGCCATTGCTGAATTCCTCGATATGTTGCACGTTGGTGTTTCAACGACTTGGATGTTCAATAATTAATTTCAATGTGCTGAATGTGATGTTCTACCGCCATCAAGTAGAGTAGCAGCGATGCCTGACGAAGCAATTGCCAGCGCAATTTTCTGCTGTGACCGTATAGTAGCAAGAATCAAAGAGATCAGAAACCTTTTCCCTGTACCACCGGGTGCATCCAGAATGTAGAATCCACCTGCGTTATTGTCAACCGATCATATAATCTTATCATAAGCATTTTTCTGCTGAATATTCAATTTGGTAATGTTAGCTTGTATGAAAGCACGCAATTCATTGCAAGCGTATTGTTGTTCACGTTGAAGCTAATGGTCAAGCATATCAATCGCTGAACGATTGGGCGCAGTTATGCCAAGTTGCGCTAATGCCTTATTCGCAATTGTAAGGCACAGATCTTCAACCAATATCAAAGCATCATTATACATTTGTAATGTATATAGCAAGTCTGCGTCTGATGCTCGATTACGCGCCAAAATTAATAAGTCCTCGGTCATGCAGTCTTTGTACTTATTCCACAGTTCTTGCGGATTTGACGGAAGGCTTGTAGATATTATTATGGCGAATAGTACGCGTATTTGTTTTGGATGAGATGTGAGTGAGGCGTCATGAAGTGCGGTGTCCCAATGCATATCATCTTCTAACAAATGCATTCGCTGACATGCTTCAACAGTTTTCAAATCATCAAATGATCTTGGTCCGCGCACGTTGACTAATAGCAGACGCAATTAGAAACATTCGGCGTTGTTCGGATGGATGGTGTAAATGCGTCCTATGGCATCGGTTTTACGGGCATTTGGGTAACCGTCAACACGCTCCCCTTGCTTTCGTCGTTGAAATGTTTTCGATGATGGATTCCAAGTGAAATATTGTGGTATTTCGGAATATAGCAATGTTCTTGCAAATTCATCGTTTTCACACAACTCGAAAAAGGTAGTCAGTGTTGTCCCCGGTGGTCGTGCTGCGCTCTGTTGTACATTGTCTGCAGTGAAATAAACGCGTTGACCATTTTCGAGATGAACTGCCAAATGAAGGCATTTGACAGGACTGCCAATCGTGCGGCAAAACATTATTTCATGAGAATTTGTATAAGCGGGTTGTATCATTTTTTTTTGCAAAACGTGCAATGATACACACATTAAATTTCTTATGTGCACCCTCCAAACAGACCCCAATCATCCCTGAAAATTTCATTGAAATCGGTCAAGCCGTCTAGGAGGAGTATACGAACAGGAAGTTTTGCCACTTTATTTTATATATATAGAAGATGTATTGGCTAATGTATTTGGCTGGTTGAGCTCGTGTAGAGAGAAAAACACAATTACATTTCATTCGAATTGTGCTTTGAATTGACGTTTATAAGTGACTTGGAGTTTAGCTTTTAAGAATATGTTGTCATAATATACTTGAAGTACTCCGGATATATTAAAAAAGTTTTGGACTTTATGGAAAGTATATTCTGATCAAGTGAGGAAGGGCTAAGTTCGGGTGTAACCGAACATTTTATACTCTCGCAATTTATTTATTTAACTTTATTTATATTATATAATACACAATTTGACCTACATATTCGTCATATATATTGTATAAAGTCCATTCAAAGTTGGAAACCCTAATATTAGGTTAGAAGCACCGAGGTCCTCGTGTTCGATATATGGGGCCTTAAAAACCTATGGTCCGATTTCGGCGATTTTTAGAATGGGGCTGCCACACTATAAACATAGTATTTGTGCAAAGTTCTGCACCGATATCTTCACTAGTGCTTACTTTATAAATTGTAATGTAAACGATTCAGATCGTCTTCAAAGTTCTGGTATATAGGAAGTAGGCGTGGTTGTGAAGCGATTTGGCCTATTTTCACAACATTTCATTGGGATGTAAGGAAACTATTACAAAACAAGTTTCATTGAAATCGGTCGAGTAGTTCCTGAGATATGGTTTTGTGGCCCATAAGTGGGCGACGCCACGCCCATTTTCCATTTTGAAAAAAAAAAATCTGAGTGTAGCTTCCGTCTGCCACTTCTTATGTGAAATTTAGTGTTTCTGGCGTTTTTCGTTAGTGAGTTAACCCACTTTTAGTAATTTTCAACCTAGCCTTTGTATGGGAGGTGGGCGTGGTTATTATCCGATTTCTTTCATTTTTGGACTGTATTAGGAAGTGCCTGAAAAAAATAAGTGTGCCAAGTTTCATCAAGATATATTAATTTTTATTCAAGTTACAGCTTGCACAGACATTCGGATTTGAACTCCACTCTTCATCCTGATCACTTTGGTATATATAACCCTATATCTAACTCGTTTAGTTTTGGGTGTTACAAACAACCGTTATGTGAACAAAACTATAATGCTCTCTAGCAACTTTGTTGCAAGAGTATAAAAATATATATATACTAATGTTAAAAATTAGATATGCTATATTATTTTCGCCAATAAAGATTAGTAAGGTATTCCGAACTACCGAGAAACAAAGTTCAGGTTCATATTATTGAGTTTTTCTTGTAGGAATAAAGATTCCGGGAAATATAGATAAAGCAACTAACGGGTGATTTTTTTGAGGTTAGGATTTTCATGCATTAGTATTTGACAGATCACGTGGGATTTCAGACATGGTGTCAAAGAGAAAGATGCTCAGTATGCTTTGACATTTCATCATGAATAAACTTACTAACGAGCAACGCTTGCAAATCATTGAATTTTATTACCAAAATCAGTGTTCGGTTCGAAATGTGTTTCGCGCTTTACGTCCGATTTATGGTCTACATAATCGACCAAGTGAGCAAACAATTAATGCGATTGTGACCAAGTTTCGCACTCAGTTTACTTTATTGGACATTAAACCAACCACACGAATGCGTACAGTGCGTACAGAAGAGAATATTGCGTCTGTTTCTGAGAGTGTGGCTGAAGACCGTGAAATGTCGATTCGTCGCCGTTCGCAGCAATTGGGTTTGTGTTATTCGACCACATGGAAGATTTTACGCAAAGATCTTGGTGTAAAACCGTATAAAATACAGCTCGTGCAAGAACTGAAGCCGAACGATCTGCCACAACGTCGAATTTTCAGTGAATGGGCCCTAGAAAAGTTGGCAGAAAATCCGCTTTTTTATCGACAAATTTTGTTCAGCGATGAGGCTCATTTCTGGTTGAATGGCTACGTAAATAAGCAAAATTGCCGCATTTGGGGTGAAGAGCAACCAGAAGCCGTTCAAGAACTGCCCATGCATCCCGAAAAATGCACTGTTTGGTGTGGTTTGTACGCTGGTGGAATCATTGGACCGTATTTTTTCAAAGATGCTGTTGGACGCAACGTTACGGTGAATGGCGATCGCTATCGTTCGATGCTAACAAACTTTTTGTTGCCAAAAATGGAAGAACTGAACTTGGTTGACATGTGGTTTCAACAAGATGGCGCTACATGCCACACAGCTCGCGATTCTATGGCCATTTTGAGGGAAAACTTCGGAGAACAATTCATCTCAAGAAATGGACCCGTAAGTTGGCCACCAAGATCATGCGATTTAACGCCTTTAGACTATTTTTTGTGGGGCTACGTCAAGTCTAAAGTCTACAGAAATAAGCCAGCAACTATTCCAGCTTTGGAAGACAACATTTCCGAAGAAATTCGGGCTATTCCGGCCGAAATGCTCGAAAAAGTTGCCCAAAATTGGACTTATGCGTTTTTTTTTTAAAAAAAGTTATCAAGCTCTTAAAAAATCACCCTTTATAAGAAACCTTTTACAAAAAAAAAATTTCTTTCTTTCCTCTGGCATCTTATATACCTCAGACAGCTACTATGAAAATTCATTAAAAATATGTCACAACTTTTATTTTAGTGTCATTTTTTTAATATTTTAAATACCGTTCTTTGCAAACGGTTTTACAGTATAAAGCTCAAACTAAACATTTCACTTAACTAAACCCAAAAAAGAAACAAGAAAACGTAATTCTAGTACTCCACAACAAAGAGGCAATTAAAAACTTCAACTCACATTCTAGTACAACTTAAGAGTCAGTTGTCAAGAGACTAATTCCACTCGCACTCTCGCACTCGCCCACTGGTAAAAGTCGTAACACATGCGAGCATGTCTAGTGAAAAATAAACATCCGGTAATTAAATGCGAATAACGGAAACTGAAACTCGGCACGTCGCCGGTATTTTGCTATAAAGTGTGTTGTAATTAAGCTAAAAGCTAAAGTCAAGCAATTTCAGCGAATTATATGCCATACTCAAGTAATATGTACGTCTGCACGCTTGCGGGCATATGGAAGTTCTTGCATTAGGGTTTGTGCGTTTTTAGGCGCATGGAAGGCATGTAGAAGGCGTGTGGGAGGGGGGAAAAATTATAGATAAATTATTGAAATTATTGAAATTATATATGATTGTTTATGGAATTGTTTATTTTGATATTTTTTCTCTTTTGTATAGACTTTTATATGGAATGTTGTTTGACACAAGCTACCATCTTTATAAATGAATTCTTAATAAGATTTTGGTGTATTATAATATTCCTCAATGTTTAAAATGGTATAGCATACATATCTAACTAATATAATTACACAAAGTTATAAATATATTGTTTGGCAAATATCTTCCTGCCGCCTTTTTGTCTTTTGAATTTTGAGGATATGTATAAAGCGCTACAGAGCTCGTATTTGGCAATACTATACATCTTTGAAAGGTCTTGACATAACCTACAAAACGAATTTATGCATGATTACTTTGAATATTGCGTTCAACAGTTATAGACGTGTAAACATGGAGTTAATTAACCCCGAAATTCGAACTATTTTAAAGTTTTCCTTCGTTAAAGGGAAATCCACTAGCAAAAAAAACCTTCTGGACCGAATCAACGCCTGCGATATGCTACTGAAACGAAACGAACTCGACCCATTTTTGAAGCGGATGGTGACTGGTGACGAAAAATGGATCACATACGACAATATCAAGCGAAAACGGTCGTGGTCGAAGGCCGGTGAATCGTCCCTAACAGTGGCCAAGCCGGGATAAACTGCAAACGAAGCGGCTCTTTTTAACTTTTTTTCACACTTTTTATAAAGCATTAAATAAAGAGCAAAAAAGCGGAAGGGAGATATTTGTCAACCTAATATCGAGCGAAATATGAATTTTATAAGACTAAAACTTGACTTTATATATAGATTTTAGGAGATCGATATTTGTTCATTGCTTTTATTGAGATTTCTTATATAAAAAGCTTTCAAATGGGGTCACTCTATTACTATGAATAAAAAAAAAATTTTGTAATAAAAGAATCTTTCACCCTAATGTATCTATATATCAGCGAACAGTCCTTGCATTCTCTGAATAAAAATATAAATAAATGCGAAAATATTTATAAAAGTACAAAAAAGCTATGAATTATTAGCATCGCCAAAGAAAAGGCATAACAAACAAACGACAAGTTAATTTCGTGCTAACTATAATGTTGCAATCAAAAGACATAATTTCGAGAACAGAAAAAAATGTGGCAAAACAATATGTAGCACATAAAAACTTGTTTCGCTCTGTCCGCAGCGACGTGAAGAGAGGGCGAAAAATTAGACAAGTTGAAAAAATTCAAACTAATAATGTATGAAACGTGATGCATTTAGTTGTTGCCACAGACTTGCGAACACACACATACATGTATTTATTTTTGTATTCTAGCCAAGTTTTTTCTATATATGTATTTGTGCTAGTTATGTGCCTTTGAACCGCAACGGCCTAGGATACCACGAAGATCACGTACTTTTGACATAAAGTCAACGGATTTGATATGGGCCGATATGGCACACGGGGTTGAGCAGTCACTGGGGCGATAACGACCTTAACCTTTTTTGTGCTTCTGTGTGTGTGCGCGGGTGCGCACGAGAGCCTGCATTGATACGCCACGTTGGGTTGTCATTGCGTGAATTTGTTGACGCTATATTCTCCTAGGTATCGATATATAAGCAGCTAGTCGTGTTATAAACTACATTACAAGTGCTTTGCGTGCACATATTTATGCAGTTGTTTATGTGTGTGTGTGTACAGTTGACTTAATCATTTAGCTGCGCTACGGTTGTCTAACTAATACACTTTGCTCATTTTCATCGACATTATCGTCAGCGACATCATTGTTTGTTAATGCTTTTGCGCAGCAACGATTTTCCCATAATTGTTGTTGTTGTCATGGTGATGTGTGTTGTTGTTTGCTGAATTTCGCCGATTTCACGCTTATTTTTATGTGTACATCTTTCCACCCACTTTGGCGTGTGTTTGGGACTTTGCTTTGTTGCTGCTGTCATCAGCGTCAATTCGCAATTTGTTCGCTCGTTTTTTGCTCATCTTCGTTATTGGTTTTTGTTTTTCCATTAGATTTTTACACTTGAGTTGTCTTTCCATTTAAGATAAACATCATGTGCAGCTATTAGATTGCTTTCGATTGACGTGACATGATAATGAATGAGCGCACATACATATATGTTTGGGCTAGTGCCCGGCGTTGTGCTGTAACCTCTCTCTACATAAACCGCCATTTTGTTTTTGCTTTTCACCCACATTGGTTTTTTGTTTGCTTTCGCTTTCATCTCAACCACACCGTTACAACGTCGTTCATTTTCCTTTTGTTTGCGCTTTTGTTGACTTTTGATTCATTTTCATTGTTTACTTTTCACAAATTTCACATTTATGTGGCCTACATGGCGTATGAGTGATATCATATCGGCCCACCTAATAACAACAATCATTGCGCACAAAGGAACGACAAGAAATCTGATTTATTAAATTAAAAACAGCAATTTATGCGTTACCGCCCCGCACTCACACTCACACGCACTTTTCATTTTTTTATTTTTACCATCTTTTTTCACAAATTTTAGCGCCAGCATTATTTCACAAGTACCTACAAACAAGTGTAAATGTGATTTATTTGTATTGCTCTTTGCTGCCCCATCACAAGCACAAAAACTGTAATTAACGCGCTTGCTTAATTGAAATACACACGCTATGGCCTCGCAAAAAGCATTCAAATGCACGTGCGAGAGTGTGTGTGTAATTATCAGCATTGTAAGCGTGGCGCCGCGAAAGAAAACAACTTGCCTCAAACATCATTTCGCGCTCTTGAATTTCATTTCTTAATGCTATTTTTTATGATTTTCGCGTTTTTTGTTGTTGTTTTCATGTTTTCTGTAATTAACTTTACGGCTTAATTAACTTGCTAATGTAATTGAAAATGTTGTTTGTTTTTAGCGAATTTTAAGTGCCCTTTTGAGGTCTCAATTAAAGGTCAGCTCTTGTGGAAGTGCTCTTAATCCATACCTCGCCTTGCTGCACTGAAAAATTCTTTAAACAAAAATTAATGCAAAATTTATATGTAGATATATCTGTTAATTTTTTTATGTATTACTGAGTGGGTTGTGGTGACCTTCCCAGTCTTTTCCTTGAAATTAATAATAATACTCCAATGAAGTATGCAGCTTTATTATACCTCAATATTTATTTGTATACAAAAATTATTTTATAGTGAATTTCTTTTTAAAAACGCCATAGTGATTCAATATTTTCATTATTTTATTGACTTAAAAACTCTACTGTACTTTTGGCATTTTCAAGAATTGTTGTTCAGAATAGACAAAGAAGTAAATACAAACAAGTAAGGAAAGGCTAGGTTCGGGTGCTATTGAACATTTTATACTCTCGCAATTTATTTAAGTAATTTTATTAAGATAACACACAATTTGATCCATATATTCGGCATAAAGTCCAATAGAATAACGAAAATCATCATATATAGTATATGAGGGCTGAGGTAATTTATAAATCGATTTCACTCATTTTCCACACCAAGCTACACTATATCCAATTACATATCTCTTATATTAACCGATATATCCGTATTTTTGAAAAACCTATAATTAGGTAAATGCGAGGAAGTTATGACCCGATTTTAATAATTTTTGGAACAGAGACACACTATTAGTAGAAAAAATTGCCTCTTAATTAAATAAAAAAATATGAAAGATTTATCGATACTTTCGGTTAAAAATTACCCTTATGCACTCAGTTCTTCATGTTCGATATCCCGGGCTTTGAAAAGTTATATTCCGATTTCGACAACTTTGACATATGTGAAGCCAAAGATGATATTTGTGTATTTTTTTGTATTTGTGTAAAGTTTTATTCCGCTATCTTTATCGGTTCATTATGTATACATTATAAAGTGAAGGAATCAGATGGAATTCAAAATTGAGTTATATGGGAAGTTGTCGTGGTTGTGAACCGATTTTCCCAATTTCCATCCGTCAGGATCAAGAAAATTGTCAGGGTGTCAAGAAAATATTATATACCGAATTTCATTGAAATCTGGCGAGTAGTTCCTGAGATATGGTAAAATATATATAAATGGGCTTGGCGTCGCCCAATTATGGGCCAAAAACAGGAAATTTAAACTTATTTCGTATGTTTGATATAGTTAAAATAGTAGTGCGCAATCTTTTCACGATTAAAAATATGATTATTTACCGTTATATACGTACATATATATTTTTATAAGGCACGGTGCATTAGCAATTAGTCTAAGTGGTTTCAATATAGCTTTATAAAGAAGAATTTTGTTTTGCAAGCTAAGTTTCGACTTTGGACGAAGCATTAAATACATTTTTCTGTTTCATTTTGAGCTGCATTCTCTTGGCTCTGATATGGTCACGCCAAGTTAGTTTCTTATCCAAATATATTCCGAGGTATTTTACGCTATCGGATTCTGGAATTATGACTCTATTAAGACCAACACTGCCGTAAAAATTGTATAAAAGTTGGTCCAAGGACACTACTTTGTGGGACTCCAGCCTTTATCTCGAGTATGTCTGAGATGTCATCTTATATTTTAACGTTGAAATGCCTGTGTCTCAGATGAGATCTAAGGAAGAGTTAAAGCGGAGTAGGTAGTATAGTTTTGATTTCATACAGTAGGCCCGAGTGCCAGACTCTGTCGAAGGCTTGCCGAGTGCCTAGGAATATAGCACAACAATACTAGTTTTCACAACACGATGACATTCTGCTTTCCCTAAATAAAAGCGTCAGCGGCAAATGACTGTCAAAAAATTCTCATGCCCATACAATTTGTATGGCGCATACCGAAATAACGCGACGGCGATGCTGAGCGGTTGGAATTTTCTATTTTGACAGACCGTTCCGAAGTAAAGTTGGCTGCGAAAAACGAAGTTTCTCTATACAATAAAATTTCACAACAACAACAATTCAAGTAAACATTTTGATATTTGAGGTAAAGGTGCCGCTTTTATTTAGGGATGGCGCATCGACGTTAACGCTAAGCGTTAAAAAACGTTCCGCCAACGCTTTTATTTAGGGACGGCAGATTGTTATGGTGTACCGTGCATATGTCTGAAACCAAATTGATGGTCTAGAATGATTGATTGTCTTTCTAGCTCTGGGAGTAATCTTTGGAGAAATATTCGTTCGAGTATTTTCGAGAATATTGTCAGTAAGCTTATTGGTCTGTATGAAGATAACACATTTTCCGGTTAGTTTGGCTTTAATATCATTATTATTTCAGCACATTTCCACTGCGTGGGGAAATGACTTAAACGAAATCTACTGTTAAAAAGCAAGATCAAAAATTATAGACATTTCTTAGGAAGATATTTGATTGTCCGTGCGTCGATATTATCGTGTTCTGGAGACTTTGATTTTTTTTATCCGGGTGATTTCATACTGGACTCTGAAAGTTTTACGTATGTTATAGGAATGTCCATTGGATTGTGCTGCTAAGATTATATGGTTGAAATATACCTTTCAGATGGCTAGAAAAAGCGTGTTCTGTGCTTAAATTTGATCTGCACCAAGTATTGTTAGCATCTTAAAGTCTTTCATATTTCGCTATTTTCGATCATCACATTTAACGCTATCTAATCTCCTTTTTCTTCTAATTACTTTCAGGTACATACTACTACCAAACCAATTTAATGTTAAATTATGCAAAATTATGTAAGTAAGTACCAAATCAAATGTGTACACACAAGTAAACCATAGCATGTCTGTCTCGCAGTTTAATGATAGAAATCAACAACAGCTGCAGGGCTTCAATGTTGCGTGCGTAGAGTGAATGAAATCAATATTAACTTTACCAAAAGTAGCATATCAAATACACTAATTACGAAACAAACCAAAACATATCAAAATACACAACAACATAGACAAAAACGATAATAACAAAACAAAAGAGTAAGTATTAAAGACATGTGTGGGTGCGGAAGGAAGCGAAATAATGACACATTCTCATGCAGCAGCAGCAGCAATTGAAGGTTACATTGGCATGTGGCAACTCCAATCAGCACAGCAAACCAACGAATTGAGAGTGGTGAAATGTGGGTGCAAACTGCTAATTAACGAAATGGCATGTTACAGGCACTAGTATATAAGTAGCCAATGAAAAAATTGTTGAGAAAGGATAGTAGAGAAAGTGAAGGGGAAGGGGAAGAAAAAGTAATAGTAAACCTCTACTATTGAATGCTTGAAGAGGCGTTTAATCTCCCAATAAACCAAGATAGAAATTTTCGAAACAAAAAAACTTAAATTTCACCGTCACAAGAGAGAGAGCGAGAGAGAAAGGGATATAGAGTGAGAGAGAAGTGCGAAGCAACGGCTTATCCAGCACAAGAAGCCAAAGTATGCAGAGGTCCATAGTTTGGTCTGACTATACGGGCCAACTACTAACAAATTTCGAGCCATAACTACATGCAACAATGAAATGGATACGTGTTCGTGCTGGCGATGCTAAAGCTGATATCGTACAAGCAGCAAATTATCATTGTGGTTCCTTTAACTATTGCTGCTACAGTGGCTGCGTGATATTGAACAAAGGGGATTTTTGGTTTTATACACTTCTGTTGTGCTTTGCTATTGATTGTTTCGGTTTTTTTGGCTGTTCGTTGTATTAAATTTGTTGTTGTTGTTGTTGTTTACGAGAACTCTTAACAACATACGTGCACACAATAGCAGAGTACAATGGTATAAATAGATTTTGGTGCAACAATTTTGGGCAGTGGCGTAGTCGAAGGAGGGCAGAGGGGATTCAATATGAAATTAATCGATATTTTTCGATCCTTTTTTTTTTTTGGGGATTTATATAATGCCTTCGGTGGGTACATAGCATACACTGCGAATATTTTTTTTCGAAAATTTACATTCCAAGCAATTACCATGGGGAAATTTGACCCCACTTAGGCCATATAAAACTCTTAGTAATGTTTAAAGCTAGCCTTAGGAAAAAAACATTTACTAGAAGGTATACGTAGTTTCCCATTGAAATTCTTTTCTTCTGAGTTGCTTTTTGAGTTCATGAGTTTTTGTCGAAGAGTATATTCGTTGTATCGTCATCTCATTGGATTTAAGAAAGATAGGACTCTGAACATTAGCCATTTTGTTCAAAATAAATTGACTAACTATTTCAGTTTTCCTAAATATATGTGCCCCAAAATACTGTTTTATCCGACTTCACAGTTCATTTGCTTATACGGACAACGCAGTAGCACCGAATAAGGTTTAACGCCATTTTCATCTACGCCACTGGTGCAAGAAACACATACATACTTATATAGTTTGCAGCATTAGCAATGTTGCCTTTTTTCACATTACACGAAAGCCAATGAATTTTTATATCCCACAAAGCAGAATTGAGTTGAGTTCAGGTCTCAAATGTACGTAACGAGCACGTAAAACCTCAGTAATGCGGATGATGATTATAAGCCGGCCAAAGTGAAGGCAATGCCGAGGTAATAATAGTAAGGTAATATGTAATTGCAATAGCGCTGTAACACGAATATACTGTTGGTGTAATATGTATTTGTATGTGCTCTTACACACGTACACGCAGTGTTACATATACATATCTTGGTAAGCGTATCGCCAGTCAAGTGGAGTGAAATTAGCGTGCAGCTACTTGGAAGTGGTGGTACAATAGGATAAGCGAGACATTGCAAGCATTTCGTAGCGTTTCCACATGATACTTTGCCATACACCACACAAGTGCATAGCTGCAACAACAAGAACGCAAGTAACGACTTAGCCAAAGCTAAGACCTGCTGAAGCCAAGTTGAGCTCATAAGGTTTCGAAGTAATGCCGCTGTCAGCTGGCCAGCTGTGAAACTATCCTTTCACTGCGCTTTCTCTGCAGTTGTGTTGAATGGACTCAATAACTAACTCAGATTCGCCTACGACGCTTGCCGCACCCACTGGACCCACATGGCTCGCAGCGCCTTAACGAGCACTGCTATCTTAATAACGGTTGTTATGCCTTGCTAACGTTGCGGAATGGCATAGCGACACGTGGCACATTTAATAAGATTTCGCAGCATTTAGTTTCATCCTTTGCCGTGGTTGCTGCCGCTGGTCGCATTGGTCATCCATTCAAGTAGTGATAATTTAATGACACCACGTGCTTTTGTCACGCGTGATCTGCGCGCCCCTGTGCTTTCTCTCTCTCTCTCTCTCTCTCACTCACTCGATGCTGCTCCTCTCCACTGATTACGTTGCTCTGCAAATTTATCTCTATGGACACTTTGGCTATGCTCTCTTCTCATATAATTGCTTATAATTTTTACTGTTCCCTTACACACTCACACAAACCCATCTCGCCATGTGCGGTAATAGCACCAAATAAATTTCAGCACCCACACACATGCACACTCGCATTTATTAACTCCTGAGTTAACGCCATTCAGCGTCTTATTACTTTTGCATTGTGCAACTTCGTGGGTTTTGTTGTTGTGCAGTAGCAACAACAACGCATTTATTATGTCATTCATTTAATGTGCTAATGCGTAGAGGATATTAAAGTTTTTCTGTTGTTGTCGTTGGGACTTTTGCTGTCGCACGTGGGCTTACCTAATGAGTTGTTATTAAAATTATATATTTATATCGTATTATAATGGGACAGCGACACATGAACGTTAGTTGGTCACGGAAATTATATTATTAAATTTCTTGGCTTGAGATTTAGAGTGGCAGTTAGTACTAACACTTCACGCCAAAACTTAACCTACTTTATATATCAGTGGCTCTGTACATAAAATGTTTATTTTAGTTATTTCATAACAAATCTTCTAAGATTATTTTCTTACAACTAGTTAATGAAGCAACAAGTTTCTGTAAGGAATGTCTATCGTGCACTTCACTCAATTTATGGCCAACATAATCGACCTACGAAACGTACGATTCGTAGCACCATCCCCAACAACCTGTAGAGCAAACTGAACAGATCCAAGAGATGTTATTTCATATTAAAAAAAACAGGGTTTGGTATGGTTTGTGGGCCAGTGAAATCATATGTAGGTCCATATTTCTTCATAAATGATGCCGTTGAAAATGTAACCGTCAATAGCGACCATTATCACGTCATGATAACCGACTATTTAATGCCTGAAATTGAAGCTCTCGGTGACATTTGGTTTCAACAAGACGGTGCTACTTCCTACACATCGCTTCAATCAATGGATTTATTGAGAGAACACTTCGGTGAGCAAATAATTTCACATTTTGAACCGGTCGTTTGGCCATCTAGATCGTGTGATATCACACCGTAGACTTTTTCCTGTGGTGATATGTAAAGCCTAAAGTCTATGCCTACAATCCCGCTTCGCATGACTCAGGCCTTGGAGCAAAACATCACGGGTATCATTCGCCAGTTACCAGTCGAAATGCTCGAACGAGTCTTCGAAAATTGGACTCAACGGATGGACCATGTGAGACAAAGCCAACAATTGAAAGAGATAATCTTTAAAAAATAAATGCCTAAGAATGTTTTTTCGAATGATAATCAATTTTGTGCTTTTTTCTTTAAAAACCTGGAGAAACTCTTCGCTCACAACCAGTAATTTCGTCCAGACAGATGTTGACTTAGATAGTGAAATTGAATATTTCACAAAAGTTATTCAAAATGCTCTCAAAACTGCGCTTAATAGATGTACAGCGGAACTAAGAGCAAAAATTAGACAGTTTAAAAACTATCATTCAAAACGTACTTGTCCAAACTCACTTAGACGTGTCTCAGGCTTTTCATAGAGTTTGGCATTCGGGTCTACTGCTGAAATTGAAATGCTTTCTACTTAAAAGGTAGATACTTCCGCATTAAACAAGAGGATGCATACTCAAACTTGCAACCGATAGAAAAGAGTGTTTCTCAGGGAAGCGTGTTGGAGCCAATGCTTTACTTGCTTCTTACAAGTGATATCCCCACTGACTCAAGTTATGTGGCAGCGACATTTTTACGGATAACGCAGCCCTGTTAGCAGCAGGAGAGTCAACCTCAGTAACTACCCTTTGAGTGAGTCAATGCAATTGCTAAATGGGCTTCCAGGTGGCGCATTAAATTAAACGATTCCAAATCAATGCACGTAGACTTCACTTAAAAAAAACATCATACTATCCCATTTATATAAATGGTACTCCTATACCACATCACAATAATGCTAAGTACCTAGAAATCACTCTAGATGCTAAGCTTCGCGGGAGAGAGCATGTCAAGAAAAAGGGGGGGAGCTTAATTTAAAACTTGCTAAGTTATACCTACCAACCAGATGGTATTACTTAGCAATCCACTAATTAGAAATCCACGCTTTCAATCGAAAACAAGCTTTTTATATATAATCAAGTACTAAAGTCTCACGAAATGAGGCTTAGACAGCATGTAAATGAAGAGGCATTCAGACTCATCGAAACTGCTGAACGAGAAAACCGACTGAAACGTAAGGGCTGCTATATATATTTCTGGCCTAATAATGAAAATAGGAATATTTATCAACAAAAATGGTTTTATTGTTTTTCAAAATATTCTCCATCAAGATTTATACACTTTTGCATGCGCTCAAACCAATTTTCGAAGCACTTTTTCGACTCCGATTGAGACACCTCCAAAATATGGTTTCTAAATGCTTCTCTTGTTCGTTTTTCGAATTTCTCCGAAGACTTCAGGCAAACAAATGGTGGTGTACCACTCAGAATTGACCGTCCTACGTTGCTCAAGCGGAACAGTCGCCACATGACCAGTTTTGCCGAAGAAACAGGCGACCATTTGCTTCGAAGTGCTTCTTCCACGAACAACTTTCGTTGGATTTGGCTCGTCTTGGAAGACCCACACGGTCGATTGCTGTTTTGTTTCGGGCTCATACGCATAGATCCATGATTCGTCACCTGTGACGATCTTATAAACGTCTTTAGAAGCACCGCGATCGTATTTTTTCAGCATTTCTTTACACCAATCCACACGAGCGATTGTCAAATTGTGCGGGATCCAACGAGAACAAACCTTTTTTACGACCACGTGTTCATGCAATATCGAATGTATGCTGGTGGGAGAAATGCATAGGCATGCCTCTATCTGAAGGTATGTTACATGACGGTCTTGCATTACCACTTCACGTACGGCATCGATGTTTTCTGCCACAACGGCTGTTTTTGGACGACCTTCACGGAATTCTTCTTTCAGCGAGCGACGGCCACGATTGAATTCGTTGTACCAGTTTTTCACAGTGCTATAGGATGGTGCTTCATAGCCATACAAAGATTTTAGTTCATCGATGTACTCTTGTCGCGATAATCCACGCCGAAAGTTGTGAAAAATGATCGCACGAAAATTTTCACGAGTTAATTCCATTTTTTGGCCGAGATGAATTTTTTAATTCCCTGTAAATAAAACAATTCACGATTAAATGAGAAAACGTTCTGAGTGATGTTATGCTAAAAAATGTCAAACTTTCCAATGGAAATGTCAGATTGCACCTGGCAACACTTAATGTTGCCTAGGCCAGAAATATATAAGAGGCCTTCAGACTTAGCAAGGCCACTGTAGGAGCAAATGAATTTCTCAAACATTTAGCTTTTAATTATTATTTTTGAACTTATTAGAATTGAATTGTTTTTAGTATTTAATCATTGTAAACTGGGTACAATTGTAATAAAAAAATAAAAAAAAACTCTTCGCTCATCAAGTATCGCGATGGCCCAATGTTCGTACAAACAACGCAAGCTTGTTCTGCGTTGTAAAACTTCTAAGAAACAAATTTATTGAATTTTCTATACAGCAAGTTGCTAAGCAACTCACATATTTGCTGTCATAACTTGCTTTTATAAATCGCCTATACAAAGCATAAACTGGTCAGTCGAGTGTTTAATAGGCCATTAAAACTGCTGTAGCAATTTATATGTGTGCGGAAAAAAGTTGCTCATACGCCAACGAATATTCTACAATAAATGTTTTAAAAGTTTTTAATTTCTTTAGCAGTCTTTTTTTTACTGCGCCCCCTCGCTTTATGTTATCCTTTCGTTGCGCTGAATCCCCAGGTCAACTCATTCATAAATGTGTTAGCTATTGTAGTTGTTGTGTTCATTAAATTTTTTATGCTGCACCTTACTCAACCTTTTTACGACCACGCAAGATGTTGTTAACACAATATGTACAACAGCAACAACAACAAAAATAAGCAACAACAATGCAGTAAGCAAAAGGTGAATCATAATGCTATATGTGGGGCGCGAAAAATGAAACGGGTGTGTCGTTGCGTTGAGTAAGTACACGTATACTTGCGTTAAAAATTAAATACATAAAAGTTGTTGTTGTTTTTGTTGCTGTTTTATAATTTCTCCAACACACTCAAGGCAGCGTTTTTACTATTTGCTTTTGTTGTTGTTGCTGCTGCCAACACATTTATTATTACCGCTACATTTAATATGCTACGTTTACCTTTTATGCCATATTTACAGAAGTGCGTATCAGCGTCCTGTTAATATCAATACCACTTAAAAAATCATTAAATGCTTACTTCTTTGCGTTTGCCTCACCCACCCGCACGGCACATTTCGCTGCTATGCTTTTGCGCATTTGCGCGTTTGCGCTTTCGCACGCATTTAACTTTAGAATTATTATTTTTTATTTTTTTCATTCTTTTTTCACTTCGCCTTTCTTCGACAGCGGCAAATGCGACTGCAGCGGCAACTGCAAGTGACTTACGGACCAGCAGGCGATCATGAGGAAGTAAATTGTAAGCTGTGGTTGTTGTTTCTTCTGCGCGTTTTTCTACAAACACACACACACACACGCGAACACACACACAGTGTACGATTATTTTTCGCCAGCAAACCTTAACGACTTGAACCATTTTGAATTTAATACATTAAAAGCAAACACGCAGCTGAAAAGAGAAGGCAAGTTGAAAAGCAGAAAAATATAATAAAAAAAGCTCTTTGGATAAATTGCGAAAAATTAAAAACGGTCATATAAGCCGCTTTGTCGCAAGTGCTGGTGCGGTGGAGGGCCCAAGTGTAAATGCCGCGCTGGCGCAGACGTAGGCGTCGGCCCGGCAAGTTTTAGCATCGTCGCAGAAAATATTGAATTAAAATAGCTCGGTGATAAATGGTATTTTGTGCGCCGCGCACATTCACGCGCCACAAATGCCTAAGAAGGTCTTTTCAATTTCATTTCGCCATGCCGCTAACCGCACATCTTTCTGTTTCTTAAATACTCGCGCACGTGAAAGAAAAACAAAGGAGATTAAGGCAGCGGGAAAAAGTTTTTATTTTTATTATTTTTACTTTCATTTTTCTAAATTCTTTATTTTTTATTTTTTTTTTTTGTCGGAAATATGTAAGTAAATGTTGCCACGCCACAAAAAGAATTGCAAATGTAAGCGTATGTTTCCTACTGCCGCTTGCGGTTGAGCGCAAAAAGTAATTAAGACTGTGCACACTTGGGCGGTGGGTGTGGCAGCGGCTGCAGCGCGCTGTTGCCTTGTGGAGGCGTTCTTGCGCGAATTGCTACTACCGTTTTGCTGCTGAATTATGATTTTTCATTTTTATGCCATTTTAAACTGCTGTAAGTAAACAACAGCAGCTATAAAGATTTATTTGCTTCATGTATGTTGATTTACTGTTGTATTTTTAGAAAATTCAATATACATTTTTAATGTTTTTAATAGCTGTAGAAGTGTATATTAAGATGACTGCTTGCAAAATTAAATATTAAAAAAATAATTATAATATATACATTCCGATTTCTCCTGCAAAAAATTTCAACTATTTGAATATTCGATATTTATCCGAGGTGTTTATTGATATTTCCGATAAACGATTTATACGAAATATTTTTATAAGGATTGATCCATATCAAAGTTCCCTACTCTTATCTCTTTCAAATATTAGCCGCGACTATGTCTCACATGATCCATCCGTTGAGTCCAATTTTCTACGACTCGTTCGAACATTTCAACTGGTAACTGGTGAATGATACGTGTGATGTTTTGATCAAAGGCCTGACTTGAAGCATATCTCCACAGTGAAAAGTCGACCGTTCCAAAACGTGAAATTATTTGCTCAGCGAAATGTTCTCTCAATAAATCCATTGATTAATGCGATGTGTGTGAAGTGGTGCCGCCTTGTTGAAACCAAATGTCGAGGAGAATACGAGCTTCAATTTCAGACGTCAAATAGTCGGTTATCATGGCGTTTTAACTGCCGCCATTGACGGTCACGTTTTCACCGGCATCATTGAAGAAATAGGGATCGATTATTCCACTGGCCCACAAACTACACAAAACCGTTGTTTTTTTTAATCGTTGAACAGAATTTAGCTCAAAACGCTGGATCTTCTTGGAACTTTTCAAGAGCCCATAGAGCGAAGCGATGTCGCTTGGTTAGGACGAGAGGTTGCAATTCCTGCACAAACTGTATTTTGTACGTTTTCAATTTAAGATCTCGACGTAAAATGCGCTAAATCGCTCCATACGTCAGTCTGACTTACTACGAATGACACCGTATCGACTCTCCTTCGTGTACACTCTTAGCTGCGTCTGCTATATTTTCTTCACTGCATGCTGGCCGTGGTCTGTTCGGCCGAATATTATGCAATAATGAATGCTGTGTCTCGAGATGGGTGATGGAATAGTACGCTCTGTTGACCGATTATGTTGACCATAAGTTGAGCGAAGTGCGCGAAATACATTCTTTACAGAACGTGAATTTTCGTAATAAAGTTGAACAATTGGTAAACGTTCTTCAGGCACAATTATTTTCCTTATGAAATGCCAAACAATATTAAAAAGATATGAAAAAAAATATTAAATAACAGCTTGACACAAGCCACGCGTGGCTGATAAAAGGGGTATTGAAAAAAGTACCGCTACTTGGATCACGCGATATTTTTAAAAGTACTTTTAAATTGATATCATCAATGTACATATGAATATCAAAGATACATAATTCCATATCGGTCATACGAGAAGCAGCTTCGTAGCCGTAATTATACGTTTGTATCATCAGATAAACACTTCCAAAGTATCCTTTATGGAAAACCATATTGACATTACATTTCATCGCATAAATAAATTAATGTTTTGCTGGAATTCACCACATTATTTTTGCTTGCTTTCCTCAATATTTATCTACTAAATCTACAGAGAAATAATAAATACTTTCATTTTATTTACTTTGCTGCTGGCGCAAACTTGCGCTCGTATGCTTCTTTGAGCGTTTATAAGATTAATAAGCTAATAAAACGCACACACATATCACTTTGCCAGCCAGCACAAGCAAGAAAACTTGAAGCAAACATGCAACTGCGCCCAGTACACCACCACCGACGCTTGCCTCAATAAACTTTGCAATCAACCCCTACTGCTGAACCTCAACAGAGCGCCAAGCTATTCCCGCTGGTATCGCATGCTAAGCCAATAATAATTAAAACCAATGCAGAGAAGGTTTGAAAACTTCGCCAAGTTTGTGACTGCGCATGTATTAGTGCTTGTATATGTATGTGTGTGCCAACTTGTAATGCGCGCTTGATTTTTATTGTAGTTGGCGGTCGGCAAATCTGCGTTGTGTGGGCGCGCTGAAATTGAAATGAATTAGAAACACTTCTGGCGAACGTTTGCCACCAAAGCCACCAGAGCTGTTGTCAGCAATCGTCCACGCACCAAAAAGTAAATTGCCTGCAATCAAGCACAATCATCGTCAACGCCATTATCATCACCAGCAGCAATAATACGAACGACGGCGGCCACTACCATCACTACCAATGCGGTCGTCACAATTGCAATCATCATCATTATCATCACCATCACCATCAGCAATAGTTACAGCAACAACAACAAGCAGAATACTAAAGAGAATTCTAACAACAACAACATCTGTAACAATGTTACAGCTGGTTTTTGTGAGTTATTGAAAACGTTGAAGTGCCGGGTCACTTGTTTGTACAAAATTCAACTTCATCGCACTTTCGTATGCATGTTAGTGCATGACAGTAAACTTTCTGCGAAAGTAACTTTTGCGATATTTTTTCTGACATTTTTTCCGCTGCGCTGTCATTGTTCTTGTGTAATTTTTTTTGTACCCTCTGGACGTGATATTTACTCAGTGTACAATTTCATTCTCTGCTGAGAAAGTTTGTCCTGCACGATGAGGCACATGTGTCTAAAATGCTTTTCGATCTACAGTTTTGAAAGGTTTTATGCTACTACCAATAAATATGTGTAAGACTTGTTAGTTGCAGAATGATGAAGTAAGAGAGTTTGGGTTTGATCGTGAGAAGTAAATTTCGAGAGGCGGCAGGGGATTTTGTGAAATTTTTTTTTGCTAGAATTAAGAAGATAATATATAGATGAAGAAGAGCTTTATATTTCATCTCATAAAACATTCATTATAAGTACTTTAATTTATACTATTGAATTCAAACCCAAGCAATTTTGTGATAGTGAAGTTATTTAAAAAAAAAGTAACCATTAATATTACTTTATTTTATTGATTATCCATATTTTGAATAAATATACTCTAATTATTACCTTAATTTTGATGAAATATTAGGTACCACATCACTCTGTATTTATGACAGAGAGTCTTTTATTTGATTTGCGTGAATCTTTCCCAGTTTAATTTATATGCAGCATGAAAGTATGTTTCAAAGACAAAATTTTAGTTTTGCTTTATAGGATAGGTTTTATTATTACGCAATGCCGGAATTTAGGTTCTATGGTCTGCTAGGTCCTATAGCTCCCATAGAACAGTAATTGGCATTATATGGCAATGCTGCGCAAAAATAATTCTCATGGTCATAGTTGGAGGATCAAAACTTTCAGTAAGGCTTTGTAAAGAAATTTAAGAAAGCGATATACAAGCTGAACAGGATTTGTCGTTATAGTTTCCCCCATCCAACCACCACATTCAACCTATAAGAATAATATCACATAAAAAATCATGTAGGAAAACAGCAAATTATCAACCAATTTTATACAGTTCATTTTTTCACTGCCATTCAACAGCCATTATAATTAGAACAAAAACTTAAAATGTCTCCTCTAGTAAACCGTACACAGATTGAAATAAACACGATTTATCCCTCTTTCCAAGCTTTTTTAGCCCAATTATTATGAGTTTGAATTTAGTTCATTCAAAGGGCATTATTATTTTGATGATTGCAAATACATCCGCAACTTTCCGCACCCAACTTTAACACTTTTATTACCTTAAGACTCTGCTAAAGACAATATAAAACAAGTAAGGAAGGGCTAAGTTCGGGTGTAACCGAACATTTTATACTCTCGCAATTTATTTGTTTAACTTTATTTGTGTTATATAATATACAATTTGACCCACATAATCGTCATATATATCGTATAAAATCCATTGAAAGTTGGAAACCCTATTATTAGGTTAGAAAAACCGAGGTCCTCATGTTCTATATATGGGGCCTTGAAAAACTATGGTCCGATTTCGGCGATTTTTAGAATGGGGCTGCCACACTATAAACGTAGTATTTATGTTCTGTTCTGTATATCTTCTGTTCCTATATCTTCACTAGTGCTTACTTTACATATTGTAAAGTAAACGATTCAGATCGTCTTCAAAGTTCTGGTATATAGGAAGTAGACGTGGTTGTGAAGCGATTTGGCTTATTTTCACAACATATCATTGGGATGTAAGGAAACTATTACAAACTAAGTTTCATTGAAATCGGTCGAGTAGTTCCTGAGATATGGTTTTTGACCCATAAGTGGGCGACACCACTCCAATTTTCCATTTTGTAAAAAAATCTGAGTGCAGCTTCCATTTCTTATGTGAAATTTAGTGTTTCTGGCGTTTTTCGTTACTGAGTTAACTCACTTTTAGTAATTTTCAACCTAATCTTTTTATGGGAGGTGGGCGTGGTTATTATCCGATTTCAACTAATTTCATGTGGTGGGGAACGTAAGAGAACTGACTGCAGGAAGTTTGGTTAATATAGCTTTATTGGTTTGCGACATATATACAAATAACCAATTTGGGGGCGGGGCCACGCCCACTTCACCAAAAAAATTACATCCAAATATGTCCCTTCATAGTGCGATCCTTTGTACCAAATTTTATCTCCATAGCTTTATTTATGTGTTTTCGGTTTTCGCCATTTTGTGGGCGTGGTAGTGGTGCGATTACGCCCATTTTCGATTTTAACCTTCTTATGGTGCCAAGAAATACGTCTTCCAATTTTCATTAAGATATCTCAATTTTTACTCAAGTTACAGCTAGCACGGACAGACGGACGGACGGACGGACAGACAGACATTCGGATTTTGTCTCATCACCCTGATCATTTTGATATATATAACCCTATATCTAACTCGTTCAGTTTTAGGACTTACAACCAACCGTTATGTGGACAAAACTATAATACTCTCGTAGCAACTTTGTTGCGAGAGTATAATAAATCTAACGGGGGATCGTGGGGGAAAACAGTTAAATCTTCATGTAAACACATTGAAGACGCAGAAAAAAGATACAAAAAAATAGGTAATAAATAACACTTATTTCACTAAAAACACAAATCACGTGAGACTTAAATAATTTCTCAAGTTAAAATATATACCTTTAATTTCAAAATCCATTAAAAATAATCTTAATTCGTTACCCTGATCAATTACCAGAACAAATTGAATTTCGTTGTTGCTGCGATTTAAAAAAAAAAGTTTGATGTGCTTTAAGGAAAATACAGGTATTCATGCGTTTAACTCTATTTTTAGAAAGTACCGTTAGATTTTTAGCAAAACCCGGTTTACAAAAAGGAAGTTTGGACAATTTAGAAGACATCTGTACACATTTTGCCAAAAAATCCGGAGATGGATTTTTTTGATTTTTGGCCTATGACGGAACCACTGTGCAATAGTAGGAAAAAGTCCTATATACAGAGTTTTTTTCACTTTTCCAACCAACAAAAAAGTTGGCAAAATGGCGAACTTTTTGTAACAAAACATAGAATTTTAATTATAAATATGCATTATTATATTGGATCATTTTATAGATGAGGATTTTAGGAATCACGTTCATTGGGATATTTTATCTGCACATTATTCAATTTGGTCCACTATGTTTTACATTTCCGTTCCATTGCGGACTTCTTTTTCAAGTTAATACATTTTTCACTTAGAATTTTTAATAATAATTAAGCACTAGCCTTGACGTCAGCTGTTTGTTTTGGTTTTATTGTTTTGTACCACCGTACAATTTTGTTTTGCTCGCGTGTTCGGGGTCGTGAAAGTTGTCACTCAACAGGAACTCAAAACCCAAAAAAGCTAACTGTAAACGCCTGTCGTAATTTTGTCTTCTATCATTCTTGCGTACGTCTTTGTCGCAGAGTTGCATTTGCCTCTGTCTAATAGCGTTTTTAGACAGAAGCAAATTGATCAATTTACCGGCCTCTGCTCGATTTAAACGCTTATTGATATCGATTTACCATACAAAATAAAATCTCCATTTATTTTAAATTGAATTTAAATCGACTTGAAAATCAAAAGCAACTCTGTGACAAAAATGTACGATATATGTTCATTGTCTGTGATTGGCTGAATTTTTTTATAAAATAGCATTCATACTACTAGACGGTAGATGGCGCTGCTGAAAAATAATAATCAGTTGATGAAATTACCAACTTTTTATGAAAAGCAAAAGCAAAAATGTATAACAGCTGATCGTAAATCGAGTAACCGGCAGTAAAAACGGCAAAAATGGGTTTCTCGATTTAAATTTAAAATGATCAATTTATTTGTCTGTCTAAAAACGCTATAAAAACGCTATAACATATACAGTGCCTAAATTCAGTAAAATCTAAAAGGCAAGGAAGCACGATGCAGACATACTTTTAATAAATTGTCAATCAATAATTTACTAAATTTATAAATGTAAGTAATAGCCAAATTAAGTGATCAATGAAAATTTTTATTGAGAAACCCTTTTTTGCCTTTTATACTGCCGTCTACTCGATAACCGTTCAGCTGTTATACATTTGTGTTTTTGCTTTTCATATGAAGTTGTTAAGTTTCATCAGCTGATTAATATTTTTAGCAGCGGCATCTACCGCCGTGTAGCGCGAACAAGAACTCGCAGACGACAAACGTATATATAATTACAAATACGATATTTGTCGCAGTGTTGGATTTCATTTGAAGACGATTAAAATTCAATTCAAAATTAATGTAGATTTTTATTTGTATGGAAAATCGATCTTTATCAGCGTTTTAATCGAGAAGAAGCTGGTTAATTGATCAATTAGCTCCTGTGTAGAAAGGCTTTATGGGTAATAGAACACTGGACGTTTATAATTTGTTAATATGACACTATCCTATGTACTTCAAGTAAGTGTAACTAAGCTACAACAGAATCAGACTTTATATAGTCAGTCCCTAAATTATTAAAAGCAAATTAAGTTCATATTTCATAACTGTCCTTGCATAGCAAATGTCCCTAATTTTCTGACATACCTGAATGTATAATTCATATAAATGCACGCATTGGCACAAAAGTACCTTTGATTCCCCAAGCGAGCAAATTGATTAATGAAAGCAGATTTCCGCCACAGCTTTATAGAAATTTACAAATAAATTTTTATTTGTATACACTACAAGCAGCTTTATATGTATTTACAGCTTTCAAAATAAATGCGAATGAGTGCTCAGGTTGCAATGACAAATGCTGGAAAAAGCCGTTAGCTGACAAAGCGGCACACCCACTACACATTCGGCATTCTGTGTCGAAAAAGTGCTTGGTCCAAGTGAGCAATTTTTTCGTGTGCCTTTGACAACTCACACTTTGATAGTCGACAGAGACAAAGAAATGCTTGTGGCGGCGTATGCCAAGTCGCCTTTTCATAAATCCATATTAACATTACTGCCTCACATTACTTTGCTCGCGGCTCGAAAGCGAAAACACAATTCATTCACCTTTAAAACTTAATTACAGCTGCTGCTCAAAGCGTTGGCGAATGCAAACACCAACATATTTACTTAAAATTTCAACTGCCAGACGGCATGTTTGCTCATCTGCTATGAACATTTCGTTTTTTAAATAAAATTTATGTACAAATGCCCGCCGGAAAAAGCCACAATAAATAAAATATAAGCCGAGGCATAGACAAAAGGAATGACAACGCCGGCAAGGCTGCTGCACTGAACTGTACATACATATGTAAATGTGTAAGAGTACTTATTGAGTTGAATAAGAAGCCGTAGACGGCAAAGCTATCTTACTTTTGGCCTAAGGTGCGATTACAAAAGTGCTCGGCTGACTGAAGCTTTCAGCGTAGACACAACTACTGCGAGTGTGATAGAGAGCTAAGGGCAGGCTTATACATTTATGCTTGTTAGGGTGGTACTCAAGGAAAATGTTTTGTATGGGATATGCTATATTTTGTAAATTCTTTACTTTAACTTTTTCAAGGAACACCTTAGTGCATTTCCATAAATACTTTAATATGCTTGTTTGTACTGCAGTCGTGCGGCCTACATCTGCAGCGCTGTCTTGTGAGGAGTACGAAGAAACCTTAAGTTGTAAATTATAAATGTCCAGCTGTAAGCGCGCCCACCAAAAGCGCTCAGTGGCAAAAGCAGAGTGTCATACAGACTTACTTTCACGTAGCGCGAGTATGAGTCATATGATACGAGAAAACATTTACTTTGGCTTTGACAACACCGGCTTAGTTTGTGTCACCAAAAGTATGGTGGTTGATTATCTAAGGATACACTTGGGATGTTACAATGTCTCTCTACTTTTCACTTCTCTTCTTCGCTTAAGACTCTCACTTTTGTCTCCATAAAGCCAAAGCAAGTCACCGCCGTCATTCACAATGGGTCACCTGTGCAAACTCAACCACACTCTGCTTGAGGTGGTAGTTGGAAGGTTGCCACAAGCAATGGTTTTGTGGTCATATTTATTATTATTATTATTGTTGTTGTCTTTTTGTTTTTCCTGTGTTAAAGACAGCTTTTATGTTACATTGTAACATGAGCGGTAACTGATTTAAAGTATTTTGTAACTTTTTCGTTTGTTGTTTGTTATTAAATAACTTTTTGTGGTTGGCGGTTTAGTTGAATTCATTTAACGAAGCGTGCTTATTATTTGAAACTAAGTAGTGCGGTTTTGGTCGGAAATGTGCGCACAATATGTGACCAGGGTATTAGTGTGTTGAACTTAAATTTGCTTGAACACACTTCTACTCAATTTACTGATGGCAATGCCGTTGACCTGACAAATTTCCTTTCGGTTACTCTGTTGTTATTCTCTTCAAAAGAATGATCATCTTAAGGACCGTTCGCATACAGCGTTCGTTGTTTGTCCATTGTGCTGCTATGATAGATCTCGTCGAAAGTGTGATTGGTACAAGGAACACTTTGAGAGTAGAAACTTTCATTGATTTGATTAAATGGCGTTATTACTTATGAATATTGAATTATTATTATAAACAACCGTGGAAGTTATTTTAATATATGAATTTCTACCTAACACTAGCGCGAAAATTATGCATGTTTGAACGGGCCTTAATATACGGAAAGAAATCATCGCTCATCTAATTATCTCTCTTTTCCATCTCAGTATCTCTCCAGCTTAGCAGTCATTCACTTGTCGTATGCCGTAACCGATTAACTTCTCAGACTCTCTTCCATATTTTAAGGTGGATTATTTTCTACATGCTAACTCTGGAATCTTAGTATACCATTTTCAACAATTGCATTTCTAAATTTTACTGTTGTTGTTGTTTTTTATGCATGAATAGCAGCAAATGTAGATTTGTTCCACCTTACATCTAATGAACTGATTAGCCAAATTAATTTAATACATTGAGAAACCAGTTTTCCCCTTCGCACTGCCGGCTACACGATCAGCTGTTCTACATTTTTGTTTTTTCTTTTCACAAGAAGTTAGAAAGCTGCTCATCAGCTGTTTGATATTTTATCAATGACCACAACCATTACTACTACTTTGTGAATAAACACAGCCATATTTTCAGCGTGGATAACAACCCGCAATATTGTATTACATTTTCAACGCGATTTGTATTCGATTAAACGTTAATATACATGTTTGAAGTGTTTCTTTTTGGGGTTTATATGTTACAAATGTGTGTTCAGCCATAATGTCTAGACTTAGGCGTTATTTCTTAGATCAAGTACTGATTGTGTTAACGAAAATTTATTGTGAAAAGTAAATCAGTAATACACATTTTGGACAAATTTGGAACTTTTAAGGGTCTTCCAGAACTAAAAATAATCAATATTGCTCACATTTTCTCCTCATTAGAAATTATGGTTAATTATACGTTAAGTATTATTACAGAGGTTAGTATTTGCATTTTTTTTACTTAAACAATTTAATCTCTATTTAAAACTTTTAATTTTCATTGAAATTATTTGAAACATCTACTTTGAAGTTCTAGTTTAATTTTTCAAAAACAAATTCCTTATTCAGCTATTAATATTAGACATCCTTAATTTTAGTATTGGTAGATCTTGTTTTCAGTTTTAAGTTTACTGCAAAAATGTTTTCCTTTTTCAGACGTCTTAAAATAAAAACTAAACGAATTCCCTGAGCTTCTGTAATTATAACTTATTGAAAATTTGAGGAATACTGAATTTTTATTTTATTAATATTATAATTTACATTAGCTTTTTACCTTTGCACATAAAAATACATTGATTAATTACATATATTGTTACAAATTAGAAATAATTAATTAATTACAGACATTTTTTTTCAATAAAATAATATTTTAAACTCTTACATTTTTGGTTTCATTTTAGTTATTTTAAGCTATTTATAATTACTTTAGTTTACAATAAATTCTTAGTTTTTAGTACTAATTTCCTTTCAAACAACATTGATGACGTACAATAATAGAAATTGGTAATACATATGTAATCTTAAGTATTTTATATTATATCGAATAATATTTTTATTTATATGTGTATGTTATGTGCTAATCAGTCTGCATATGTTTCAAAATCTGGTACAGGGAGAAAATTGCCTTCCTTTAGAACACTAAGCAGTGCTTTCATATATAATGTGGAACATATAATTTCCTCTTTGATATCGTCGTACATTTGCATTCCTGCATTGATGTATTGGTTTAAAATCCCATCATTTATTAGTATGCTGTTCTTTTTTAAACGTTTTGTAGAAAGCACACATCTTCGTTGCAGCCGCGCCTGCTCTCGTTGTTGCTTTTGGCGCGCTTGCTTTGCTTTATCATTAACGGCTCTCATATTTCCCACAGAGAGGTACCAAATAAATATTGTTGGAACACACAAACCCAAAGTAGAATTAAAATAAGAAATTTTGGTTTAAATTTTTGCATTTATTTGCAATCAGTTTGTTCTTGAATTTTATTTTATATTAAACTTATTTGAAGCCGATATACTGTTTTGCATAACGGCGTTTAGTTTCTGAAGTAGAAATCGTCGATTCCTACAGACTTTTATAATGTTAAACTGTGACTTTTGTAAAATATTAAATAATTTCTTATTTATTTTTATGAAATTTATTTTTGTTTGCAAATTACAGAATTATAATTTTTACAAAATCAAATATTACAATTAATAAGTAATTTTGTTTAAAATTTTTAAATCATTTTCAATAAGTTTTTGTATAAAACATTACATTACGTGTTTAAACAAATTATTTTTGTTTAAACTAAATTGCATTTATTTTTTTTATTGATAAATTTTCGACAATTTATTCCAGTTTTACATACGATTATTAAGCAACTTAAATTTAATTTTTTATTTGTGCTTAAAGTGTGTATATTATTTCGATTCTCAGCTTGAATCTTAATGTTTAGAATTAAATTGCTGTTGCGAATGCAACGCATGTAAAACCAGTTTAATAAACGGCAGTGTCGGCAACTGAAGCGAAAATGGAAATGCGCACGGTATTTATACTCGCATAGCCGCTTGAAATTGCATTCCTAAAATATGATATGAGTTTACAGTTAGGTCATGATTTTTTGTTTGCGACTTTGTATTTTTTAAGCAATTTTTTTTGTTGCTTAAATTGAATATTGCGCAACAGTTTTTGTGCTGTAGTTATGGCACTGAACCTATATTTTGCATATCGGTTTCAATTCGAGAATATATTTTAACGGAGCTAAGGGTCTGGATTCCAAGGTAATTAAGAACCACTTTTTTAAACTCTTAAACTGAGCTTTCCATTACGATATTGAATGTTAATTCCACGATTTCAGTCAACATTCTGAAAATACAGTTAGAATTTGGGATGACTAAATGAGTTCCAATAGAACTTTGACCTTTAACCTTAAAGCAATTCTATACCAAGAGTTTGGGTATTAGATCCCTTCTTTTAGATCAAATTTGCCGAGTTATTCGGCCTCAGTCTCAAGATAATTTTTAAGTCAAAGGTCCCAAAATATCCTTTGCGTCAATATCAAAAATTTATTGACTCCTATAAGAAAGATCTATATAAAATAGGAGATATTCAGTAATTCTTTGATCCACAATCGGCATGCGAAGCCTTCTAACTATATTTATTTTGTAGGTATTCTATATTAAATTTTCACTATCAGGAATTATCCTTACAACTTTTCTCTCGCTTTCTTCAGTTGTAGAAGTCGAACACTCTGCAGCTGTTGTTGAATGTAGGAGTCCTTGATTTTCGATTCTTTCAAAGAATTTGTTGAATCTTAAGCTTTATAAGTGGATTTATTTTAAGCCACTGACAAATCAGGATAAATATATATATATATATATATATACTATATATACAGATAAAATATATTCTTGAATTTGTGAATTAATTTTAACAAAACTCAAAATCCAGTCAATTAAGAAAAATTAAAAAAAAAATCCAAACATTAAGAAAGTATTAGTATATCTTACGAAAACTAGATCCACAATTTTTATTTCCAAAGTTAAAAAATATATAGATGACAATAGAGATTGAGAATTCATCTTTCAATGGCATGATTCTTCAGAGCAGGATTTCTGCCCATATCTTGAAAAGGTTTTTTAAATTCAAAAAAATGTTTAGCGACAACAGATTTCCTAATCTAAGACGTAATTCACCAGCTCCAGCGCGTACCAATAATTTATTGGAAAAAGATTAATAAACATAAAAGTATGCAATATTTTGTATAGTTTTTTTATAGTTTTATTCAAATTACTTATAATTATTGAAATGTTTAATTTAAAAAGAACGATTATACAATTTAGAATATAATTCAAATTAAAATTGAACCGAGAGCCTTTTGCGAAGAGATAAAAAATATTCCTTAAATAAGTGTTACATACTTTTAGGCGATCAGCTTAATTCTTGGTATTTACTGAAATTTTTACGTAGACTGCATACTTTTGGGCTTGCGACATAACTTGTAGACCTTTTTCCGAATGATTTTATTCATTACTTTAATATTTTTGTTTTTAAATATTTATAAAATATCGGTAACTCATATTTAAGAATCTGTGTTTGATCAAGAAAAGCCATGTAGCCAGATTATAGTTCATATAAATTATTGTTGAATAGCTTTACTGCAAATTTTGACAGTTTGGTTTTAATAAAAGATACAAACTTCCACAGTTTCGCTCATATGTGAAGATATATAGAACATACATACCGGCACTCGGTTTGCACACACACTTAATCTCTGACCAAAAACTGTGATTCATTCAGTGTCTTACAACAACAGTGTTTTTTTGTGTGAAATGTAGCAATTTGATCCGAAGCAGCAGCACTTACCAACACTCAAGTAAATGCAAAGAAGGCTTGACTATGCAAACACTCAGCCACACACACGAGCAGTGGCGCATGTGCTGTGCCCGATGTGTGTGCTTAAGGTTTGTGGGCTGTTTCAGTGTGGTTTTGTCATTAAGTAGTTTTCGTTGAATAGTTTAATGGTTTCAAAAGCGCTCAAAGTGTTCAACGCTCTGTTTACGTTGCACCGCCTACCAAGCAGACACACTCGTAGGCATGCCTCAGTGTTTGAGTGTGTGAGTAGGTGTGTCTACTTTATGGCCACATGTTTGCTTTCAACACGTCGGCTGTTAGTGTAATTATTTTCTTAGCTATTGTTGCTCCTGCTGCTCCTGCTGTTGTTGTTGTTATATTTGCGCTTGTTTTCCGAAAATTGAATAACATTTGTGGTAAACAAGTTTGTCTTGTTTACGTGCTGCTGAAGACGGAGGTAGCAACGGTGGCGGCGGCGCATGACGCACTTGAGATCTTCGTATTAGCCATTTACATATGCATATGCACATATGTTGCCAATTTGAATGCCTGAACGAATTGTTTGCATACATTAGTTCGATTCGAGAACTTTGGGCGCCTAAAAGCATACGTCTATTTATACATTTATTCCTTTTCTTTTACGGGCAGCTATGCAAGAGGGTTTGTGTGCGCATACATAGTATATGATTTTGTGGTGGCTGTCGGGTAAGTGTGCTTATTAATTTATGAAATTGTATTTAATTAGAAACTTTTCAATGTAAATACTTTAAAGGGTTTGTAAATTTCTAAGCGTTTAAATGATGGCATGTGAATTCTGTTATACGAAAAGGGGTTGAATTTTGGGTTCTACGGTTTGAGCTTTTTAATCCGACTGTTTATTTGCAATTCAATTACATAAAAGTTCTGACATAATTATAATTGATTGAAGTCGTTTAAATTTATATTTTATATAAAATGCTTGTTTCGCCTGAAGGTATGCTACATTTAATTGTAGTGCTAATAATTAGAGTGTTATAAGAGGTAAGCTGCCAATCGTAGAAGCCCACTCTCTTAATGTTACAACTAATTATTTGGAATCGGAATAAAATATTTTTGTATTATTTGTCATAGTGTAGTTCATAGGTAATTTCTGGTCGAATGAAGACACTTTTTTTCATACTTATCCCGAAATTAATCCGAAACATCTCTGTTAAGCTCGAATTCAGCTCTATCTTATTACAAAATGAATGGTTAGTTAGAAGTAAATGTAAGTTATTCGTTTTTAAGAAATTTCTTCGAACTTCTAAGAATTTCAAACATACTGTGGAAACTTGTAAATCAATTTGTTAATTCTATGCATATAATACATATATTGTCCATCAACTTTTTACATTGCGGTTTCACCCTTAAATTTGCAACCATAATCCATTTCTTGTATTTAAATGCAATCTCCTCTATTTGGTAAAAGTAAAATAAATATTGCAAAAACAGCCGAAGGACAAAAATTTCAATGTTTGGAATATTTAGTTAACGGAAATTGAATAATAAGAATTCTTGAGTAGCAAGGACGTTGAAGTGAAGTTCAGTTTAATCAAAAATGTATTTGAATATTTTTTCTAATATTTTTATGAATTTTCATACTCATGTTGTAGATATTGTGTGTCATTCGAGTGTAAATACATTTGCCATTAATTTGTTATGCTTTCAATAAATTGTTGAGTTGCAGAAATGAATTCTAAGATTTATTAAATTCAGGAAATGAGTTCCTGCTTGCCGATTAAAATTAAGATTACTATTCCGCAAAATTTCGATTTTTTTCCTACTTTTATGATTTGATTGAAATTTAATTCTAGTTCTAGTTTCTAGCTCAAATATCATATTCAATAAAAGTGATTAAATATTTCGAAATTTACAGATATTTTTATGCATATAAATACATTTATTTATTAATCTCTTGCCACAACACAATTAATATTTTTTCTAAACTGCTGCTCATAAATACAACAGTAATTTACACACAGCGTACGCACTGGATTCGAAAAAAAGCAAACAAAAATGTAGTCATGTACCCTTTCAGTACTTCCCACCATAACCAAGCGCCTACCAATTTGCATAATCTCCAAGGTTACGGCAAAAATTTGCAGGCTTCAAGCTGTAGACAGGCTTCAATCTGAATTTCGAGAAAAAGCAACTGAAAACCACACCACAAAAACTGGACACTGCCACCACTACCACTGCGTATGTGATTTTACGAGCGATAAAAAATTTACATCTTTCCGTTTTTTACACTCGTCTCAGAACGCTCTATTGGCTGCATCAAAAGCTTTGCTTGCTAAAGATTTTAGTTGAAATCCCACATGTGCGCTCGCTCACTTGCTCGACAGCTGCCAGTCTTCGTTTGGGTTCATAATCGATGCAGTAAACGCCATGAAAAAACAAGTAAGGAAGGGCTAAGTTCGGTGTAACCGAACATTTTATACTCTCGCAATTTATTGATGTAATTTTATAAAGATAACACAATTCGACCCATATATTCGGTATAAAGTTCAATAGAATAACGAAAATCATCATAAATAGTATATGGGGACTGAGGTAATTCCTAAACCGATTTCACTCGTTTTCACCACAAAGATACAATGTATCTAAGACTATACGCTCACTTAATTTAATATTACTTATAATTAGGTATATGGGATCTGGGGGAAGTTATGACCCGATTTTTACCATTTCAGGTACAGAGAGAAACTGTTATAAGAAAAAAATTCAGAGGGAATGAATTACATAAAAATATCTGAGGGATTTACCTATATTTTCGGTAAAAAAATTACCCTTAGGCACTGAGTTCCTCATGTTCGATATCAGGGGCCTTGAAAAGTCATGGTTCGATTTTGACAATTTTTCCACAAGTGATGTCACAGCTCAAATACAGTTGTTGTGTAATGTTTTATTCCGCTATCTTCATTTGTTCCTAATGTATATATGTATTATAAAGTGAACGAATCAAAAGAATTCAAAATTGTGATTATAAGGGAAGTAGACGTAGTTGTGAACCGATTTCGCCCATATTCCAGCCGTGTCATCAGGGTGTCAAGAAAGTGTTATATACCGAATTTCATTGAAATCTTTCGAATATTTCTTGAGATATGGTTTTTGACTCATAAGTGGGCGACGCCACGCCCATTTTCCATTTTGTAAAATAATCTCAGTGCAGCTTCCTTCTGCCATTTCTTATGTAAAATTTGGTGTTTCTGACGTTTTTCGTTAGTGAGTTAACGCACTTTAAGTAATTTTCAACCTAACCTTTGTATGGGAGGTGGGCGTGCTTATTATCCGATTTCGTTCATTTTTGGACTGTATAAGGAAATAGCTAAAATAAACGACTGCAGAAAGTTTGGTTTATATAGCTTTATTGGTTTGCGAGTTATATACAAAAAACCTATTTGGAGGCGGGGTCACGCTCACTTTTCCAAAAAAATTACATCCAAATGTGCCCCTCCCTAATGGGAAAATTTCATTTTCATAACTTTATTTATAGCTTAGTTATGACACTATATAAGTTTTCGGTTTCCGCCATTTTGTGGGCGTGGCAGTGGACCGATTTTGCCATTGACCATTTTCGAAAACGACCTCCTCAGGGTGCCAAGGAACATGTGTTCCAAGTTTCATTAAGATATCTTAATTTTTACTCAAGTTATCGCTTGCACGGACAGACGGACAGACGGACAGACGGACGGACGAACAGACGGACGGACAGACATCCGGATTTCAAATCCACTCGTCATCCTGATCATATAACCCCATATCTAACTCTTATATTTCTTGGTGACACAAACAACCGTTATGTGAACAAAACTATTATACTCTGTGCAACAGGTTGCGAGAGTATAAAAAAAACAAGCAGCATGGCATAACTACATGGCAAGGCAACACCGAGAAAAAAGCACACACGAAGTGGCAGGAGAGATATTCACAAGCAAAATTCAGTTTATAAAATGCCAAGTCAGCCAGTCAGCATAGTCAGTTGAATTGGTAGGATTGGTAAAATGGAAGAAAATCGAAAAAAACGCCTGCCATATTCTTGAGTGAATAAAAATTTTGCAAGCACACACACGCACAAGCACAAGTGCATATACTCACGCACTTGGGCAACTAAGCAAATTAAAGTGCACATAACTTCACGCATAAGCACACGAGTGAATTTCCTCTCAGAGTATGTATGCGCAACAACAGAAACTATGCGGTACGAATATATCGTACATACACACATTCACAAGCTATAAAGGCTGTATGTATGTCAGGTTCAGTGGTCAGGTTCAGTGGTCTTCTATAAATAAATATGTTTGTTGGCGCACTAGATTTTTTTTGCAACTACCTTCTATTGTAGATACTAGTTTTCTGTCCGATGCTTTCAGTAGCTCACTTTCCATGAAGAGTCTATTTCAGTTATTTCTTCATTCTATGGAGCTTCCCTTTGGTGTACATAGCTTTTGAGCTTTATTGTTGAAAGCCTTTTTAAAAATGCCTTAAATTTTTGTTAATTACGGCAGTACTTCATAAGTATTTGCTCTCTTAAGAAGCTTATATTTGTATGATATAAAGCGACTACTCTTAATTGGAAGAAAATTTACTCAGGAACGAATAGTACTCATTTCGCATGACGTCATTAAGATAAGGTCATTATATACTTACAATTCCTTTTTAACTGTTTTTATGTTAGTCAGTTTGTTTGTTCGATTTTAGTCATTCACTCTCACATTCCTTCCTTCCGATTATGTCTTTTGAAAAGAAAGTTGAATATATATTGTGTTGCAAATTATTTATTTGCGTTTTTTCAAATTTTTTTGTACTTCCGTTGCGTAAATGTACAGAGAAGATAGTTTTCCAACTCGTGAACACTCCACGCATAGCTGGCCGTGTGAAAAACACGACATTTCCATATGCAACACACTTCCAGCGACTGTTTTTGTGACCTGTTGACTTTCATCGCAAATGCAAGTTTCACTGGAAATTGAATACGTTTGAACTTAAATGGCACAACGTTGGAACTCAAAGGAATTCTTGGAATCAAGCATTCTACCCCTAAGAAGTCTCTTTCAAAATTCTCGCAACTATCACATTATTTGATAGCTGCGTCACAGCCAGTCGGATTCAATTACAGTTTCGGCGAAGATTGCATAAAGGTCCAGACCCAATGCTGGCTGGCTTTACTTGCTTTCGTTGACTTTGCGTACTTTGAATACGTGTATGACCAAATGAGCGCTTTGAACGCTTTCAAAATAATGTTACAATCACTGTTGCCACACACTCTATGTATATACCTAGATAAATGAAGAACCGCTCCATCTGTTTTGTGCAAACTTCACATAAACCTACTAAATAGTCCGAACAAAGACTAAACTTTGGGTTTGAATCGGTGAGCCCGTTCTTAAGTTATAAAATTACAACGAAAAGTGCGATTGCTTTAGGCTATATTAGGTGTTAGATCTTGAGAGTTTCAGTAGTGAGATACGTTCCTTTGTAAAATTATAATAAATTTCCCCAAATTACTTCCGAATTTATAAAAATATCCAATTAGTCCAATTAGGCCAATGGACAAAAGCCAATCCAATTTTTTCAATAAGATTCTTAAATTAGTTTATGAAAGCTAAAATTTAGAATTTTTCAATTTTCAAATAAAATGAATAGTATATCAAATAAAAATCGACATTGGTCGATTGATTCAATCGCCAATGGTTTATTTATTGCGTCAGAGTTGTGTAACAACCAAAAAACTGTAAAATATTTATGCTTTGTGTGGCAAAACTAAAAAAAAAGTAAAAATACCCAAAATCTCGTATGGTCTTCAAACGAAAAATGCAAAATCCATTCGAAAAAGCAAACAATTTCCAAAACAAAATCGGAAAACCATATAAAAGTTTGCATGTACGAGTATGTGCGACCTGCAGCGACAGCTTGATTTCTCGCATGTATTATTCATTTTCACACTTTTGCACGTTTCAAGTGTATGAATGTGGCCAGTGTATTGTGAGCGGTATTGTAAAAAACCATGTAACCGTTTTTGAACTTTCTTCGGATCCCACATGACGATAAACGCGCAAAAACACACACACATATGAGTTGGTGTGTGAGTGGGGTGTGTTTGTGTGTCGTTGAGTTCATATATATTTTCTCTCATGCAAAGTGTTGAAAACTTTGCGCTTAAGGTCGCAACGCGCCAGAAACATTCGATGTTGTTCGAAAAAAGCAGTCGAATCACATATCACTCATTCTGGGCGCATATGCTTGCAGGCGTCAACATGCATACATATGTATGTAAATGTACGTGTGAATGTTTGTGTGTGTGTGGAGGCGCAAGGGAAAGGAAATTCTAAAGTGAAATACCGTGAAACTTTCATCGTCATCGTCAACTGAAATAGGCAATTCTGGTGTTTGTGCGCACTTTGTCAGACGTCTGCGCCCGGAAGGATGCTACAACGGAAAGTTGCACTTTGACGTGCCCATGTTGTTGTTGTAGGCTAAATGTACACTCCAAAATGAATTCGAAAATGTTGCTCACTTCTGCGGCGAGTTATTTCAAAGTTTTCACTACGTTGTTTATGTTTTCATGCGCTCAAAGCGCAAAAGTTGCGCAATTTCCAGCATACGCCAACTCGCACATCAATATGTGAGCAATGGCGTTTGCCAAGTGCAAACCTAATCTTGACGCGAATGTTGTTGTTTTCTCATTTTTTTTTGCAACTTGCTATTTCAGTTCATTTTGTTAGCATGTAAGTTTTGTTGTTTTTGCATCAATTCAAAACAATGTGCAGTGTTGCTTGAAACACCGCGCATACAATTAAGCATGCTTGAGCCCACTAACGAAGGCGTTAAATGTAGAAGGTGCGAATTTCTGGCGAAAAACAAGTTGAGCAATTGAGCTTCTCAGCGTTAAGTAACAGCAGTGAAACTTTATGAATGTGAAATGTTGCAGTAATTGCTCGAAGAGTGTGTAGCAAAAATCAAAGAATTAAAGTTTTCATTGTCAGCGCAGGCGTGAGATTAAACTGCGCTAGAACAGCTGAACTGCATTGCAGCTGCAGAAATCTATTCATATTGTTAAAAAGTGGTTTAATTAGCAAACTGATTTTTTATGATAACTGTTCGAATTATTATAATTTTTTTTATTATAGATATGAATCAAAGTTTTATAAATAATAGAATAAATAATATAAGAATATTAAATAGTAGAAACTTATAAATAGAGAAGAGAATACATGTAGAATCCCTTGTCAGATCATCGCTGGATTCCTCTCCAAACAGCAAAGAATTATGATGACATCGAATCAACAACCATCAGCGACTTTAGTAGCAGAGTCCTTGGGGTACCAGTTACCAGTCCATTGCGGTATCACTGGGAACTGCAGAACCCATGGCTAGCGCGTAAGTGCATATTAGCTGCAATTTCATCAGATTGAGAAAAACATGGTTCTCTATCCTCCCATATCTTGGCGCCGGATCAGTTGTTGTCGAATGAACATGGTAGGCTTTGTCTAATGACCAGTACTTGGGTGATTTCGAGATCATTCTGGATAAGGGTGGATCGCCGGGGATCTTCCGAACTAGCTCTTAGCAAAGTTCAGCTCGCCGCAATATCAGGGTCCCTTAACATGGTGTCGGATGTAAATTGTCATTGCTGATTGAGACATCACTGTCCAGCTTTCGCTAAACTGCCGTTGAATCACGAATGCCTAACCAACTGAACTGTTTCAAATACATATTAACTGTCCTAGTGGGATCTCTTGGGGCTTCCTCACAGGGATCTGCTCTATAACGTAACCTAATTTATCGGCAGTGTGAGTTTGTGGTTTCCTGAGCAACTTATTGGCGCTTAAAGAGTGTATGATATTGTCATTTATCAATCGCTTTGATAAGTTAAAACTTTATTATAGCTTGGTTTTGTTTCTAAGTTGATTCTAGGGTATCAAGGGTACACCCCATGTAAATGGCAGTAAGCTAAAGTTATCTTCATCCTTCATCCAGAAAACTACTTCTTGTAAAAATCTTATATGCTGATTCTGATTGCTGACGATTTAATCAAACAACTAACTCCTCCCAAGCGTTTGGCCTTCAACCAGCATGCGTATGTCGGTAAATCGGTTGATATAGCTCAACACGAAGTAGTCAGGACCATCGAGAGATCTTTGGATAAGAAAGATTTCACGCTCTCGGCTTTCATAGTCGTGGAAGGTGCCTTCAATAACCCCAACACCGCTGCATCGATCTCGTATGTTGCTTCATTCGACATCAACCAGGCATATTGGCTTGGTTGTGCCATATACGATGGGAAAGGAATAAATCTCTCATCGTATCTCTTGTTGAACCCCGTAAGGAGGAATCCTGCCCCCCTTGTTGCGGGTCACTCTGATCAAAAAATTAATACTCCTATTTGACAGGGAGAATTTTTATGTCGTCTGCTACATGGACGACCTAGCAATTCTCTGTTCAGAGAATAATCTCACTCTCACAAAGCTTATGAAATTTCCACTAGTTGGACGGATAGACATAGGCTCTCGGTAAATCCGGAAATATCAGAAATCTGTCTTTCATCTCTAAGGGGTAAAACCATTAAGCTCTCTAGCTCCGTCGACCGAAAAAATCACCTGGGTACCTGGCCATATAGGTAGAGAAGGAAATGAAAAACAATGGATGCTAGGGGAACATCTCACAGGTCTTGGGACATTTACAACACGGGTCGTACCACAAAACTACTACGGGGTATTGTTGACAGTGGATAAACCAAAAAACTTCTAATTTTGAGCACAAGCACTAAGCTGGATTATAAAGGGACACTTACCTCTATTAGGCCACCTGCAGAACTTGGTATAGTAGAATCGGCAGAATACAGTGCGCGCGCGGAGTATGACGAGTCGTTAGAGCGTTATCTTTGTAAATGCCCAGCCTTCAGTCGGTTAAGAAGGTAGACCTTTCATGGTTCCCAATACTCAAACCTAAACACTAAATACTTCTGTGTGGTCAATAGTTACCACAGTATTCACCTATAAATATATATTTCCAGCTTCGATTCTTTGAATTTGAAAGCTCCACGAAGATATTTGCTAATGAAAACATTCTGCACCCACTATTATGTGTTTATGTTCTGTAGGCTTTAACTTGCAAAGTGTTGTGAAATGCTTTTCTGCTTGTTGTTACACCCACAGAGGCAAACACTGCAAAATTAATTAAAACATTTATATACAGATACACAAATACACATATGTATATTCGTGTTTAGATATAGAAACAAATTAGTACATTTCTTTGCGTGAGTGGTTTGTGTCGAAAATCATATATAATGCATGTGAAGTTGAAGTAACCAAAGAGACACTCATGCATAGACTTACGACTAATGGTAACTGGCACAAGAGCACCTGAGGAGGACTCTTTAAAATACGCCTGCCAATTATACAGCATTAAAGTACATAACTCAGTCCATGCTTTGTTAGAGCTCGTGCTCTGCGCTGCTATGCACAATAGATATTTAACACATTTCATGGTAGAAAAATCCAATTACAACAACAACAACAGCGCTAACCAAGCTCGATGATGACAGTGCCGTTAGTGGTTGTACTACCACTTGTTGTTTCGGGTTTGCGGCTTTTGTTGTTGGTTTTGTGTGCTATTCTTCTCTGTGTTTTGTATTTTGGCCATGGTGACTGTCAGTTTTGTAGTGATAATTGCTTTTGGATACTTACATATACTCATGTGAACATGCTCGCATTTGCTGGAAACGAACAATGATTTGCACGCCTGAAAGTGTTCGAGCATTTGTCATTGCCGCATGCATACCTGCGTGCTACATGCACGCGCACATAAGCACTTGTGCTTGATGTGTTCGTGTGTTAGTGGTGTGCATTGCCGAGTTTGGAGTATGCAAGCGGCATTCTTGCAGTTGGCATGTAGGAGAAACTAATTGGTTGCTCTTTTCGCATTTAACTTCCGCACTCAGCCCATAATCTATGCGGAAATGTAAAACTTGGAACACTCTTTGCTGCTGCTTATTGGCTAATCGGTTCAATCGCTGAAGAGCTTATGGGTTCCCTGAATTGTCCATTTCTTCTGCAATCCTGCACTCTGCTGCAACTGATTGAGAAGCCTTGAATGCTGCTTATGCGTTTAATTGCTTCAGGGAATTTAATTGTGCATTTCCAATTTATGAGTACTTTACTCCTACTCTGAGTATAAGTTTTAAATTATCTTCGTATTAACGCTGTTAGATTGAAGTTTACAGCTAAGTGCCGGGTGCTCAGTGTAAAGTATTGCACTTTTCTGTGATATTTATATTTAGGAGTTTGCGATGAAATCCATTGACGTTAAGATGAGAAAAGTGCAAGAGCAAGAACTTGCTAAGAAGCTTTTTACCACTTCACTGAACATCAAATGCTGCCAAAGCGTAATAGACAAGAGCCTTAAGATATAAATGTAAGAAAAAAAATATAAAAAGTAACATTATTAACTCACATATAAGCTAACAACAAACTTTCAGAGCATTTAATTAGTAATCTCATATATCACGCACAAACTAACCCATCAACAAAATATGCCTTTAATCGACTCACAATTAACCATCCCAATTCCGTATACTCAATAAATTGCTTCATGCCTAAATAGAAGGCGTAATTGGATGTGAGTGGCACAAAGAGAGAAGGCAGGAAAAAATCAGCAATTTAAAAATAGCAACAATATAGTGAAGCACAAAAGTGAAGACAATAAAAGCACAAGTAGAAATATATAGACCCACTCATCCGGCTTTCGATGCTTCCCCCTACTATAAAAAAAAGACCCACGCACATACACACACGTAATGCATATGTAAGCATGTTAGAAATTAGCAAAGTAACTCAATTATTTTATGCTTCCATCCTTAAGCACTACAGCTTAACTGACTTGCACACACTGACGCATTGTGCGACTCTAAATTGCTTAGAAGCTGAAGCAAAGCAAAATCTGCTTAATTGAAATGGAAAAATGACATCCAACAAAAGGCATCTGCGTATGTAATTTGACTATGAAATACTCAAGCTAGGGGTGACAGTGTAAAGAGTGGAATTTTCGAAGACAACGCTGTCACTTTCTATTGTTAAACTTAATTTACAGCGAATTTAAACTAATTTACAAAGAAGCAATGCTATTGAGAATCATTTTTTTTTTACCAAACGCACTGCTTTTGTTCTTTTTCTTTTCTTTTCATATTTGCGTTCACCTTCAGTTGCGCAAAAGCTCAGGCAGTTGCATATATATACATATAGAAGTATATCACTCAGCGTTCACTTACGTATCTACTGCACAGTGCGAATTTAAGCGTGGTTGTTTAAATATTTGTATGTATATGTGTGTCTTAGCTTTGACGTTGTACATTTTGCGCTCCAATTTTTCACTTTTATCTTCCCTAATTTTCCACTGCTACGCTTTTCATTTCGCGCATTTCATATTTTTGCATATTTTTCACACACATCTTCGTGGTACAGTGGCGCAAAAAGAGTGAGGTGTTGCGAAAAAAAAAATATAAAATTGAAAAAAAAAAAGTTTTTTAAAGCGTTGAAATTTAAAAACTGTCTCTTTTGGGGTTTAAGGGGTTATATACAGTTAGACGGCCGAAAAAAAGTGAATTTTCCAGAATTTTTTCTGAGAAAACTTTTTAATTTATTGATCCAAAAATTTATACACATATTATGGTATCTTTTAACTATATTTTAAGACTTAGTACTAGTAAAAATATTTATTTGAAAAAGAGCTACAGCTGATCTCCAGGAGCTCCTCTCAAAAAAGACGTTTTGTGGTGACCACTATATCTCGGAACTGGATCATCCGAAATTAAAAATCCAAACTGATTTCGTTAAAATAATGTTAAATCTAGTAATTAATCGAAGGAATAAGCAAAATAAAATTTTTTGACAAAATGGCGGTTTCTCAAAAAAAAAAATCGATTTTTCACCGAAATTTCGGCCTTAAATTGTTTATAAAAAAAAAATATTTATCGGAGAGAAAAAATCTTCGACTAATTACTAAAAAATATATTTAAGAAGGTCGTGTTAAAATTTGAGACTAATCGGTCTAGTCGTTTTCGAGTAATGTTGGTCACCGACTTTGAAAACACCATTTTGAGAAAAACGCGTTTAACGTTTGGACCTTGTACTTCCAAGCACTCTGAAACGCCTTTTCAAATTTTTCATTTGCTTGTAACTTTGAAAATATTCACCGGAAATTTTCTGTGTGTATTCTTAAATATATGTATGTATGTGATTGGCGTTGCAACCGTTTAGCCGGTTATAGCCGAATCGACGATAGCGCGCCACCTCTCTCTCTCCTTCGCAGTTCGGCGCCAGTTGGAGATCCCAAGTGTAACCAGGTCGCTCTCCACCTGGTCCCTCCAACGGAGTGGAGGCCTTCCCCTTCCTCGGCTTCCTCCGGCGGGTACTGCATCGAACACTTTCAGGGCTGGAGTGTTTTCGTCCATTCGGACAACATGACCTAGCCAGCGTAGCCGCTGTCTTTTTATTCGCTGAACTATGTCAATGTCGTCGTATAACTCGTACAGCTCATCGTACCATCATCTGCGGTATTCGCCGTTGCCAATGTTCTTAGGACCATAAATCTTGCGCAAAATTTTCCTCTCGAAAACTCCTAGTGTCGTCTCATCTGATGTTGACATCGTCCAAGCTTCTGCACCGTAGAGCAGGACGGGAATGATAAGCGACTTGTAGAGCTTGATTTTGGTTCGTCGAGAGAGGACTTTACTGTTCAATTGCCTACTCAGTCCAAAGTAGCACCTGTTGGCAAGAGTTATTCTGCGCTGGATTTCGAGGCTGACATTGTTCGTATTGTTGATGCTGGTTCCCAGGTATACGAAATTATCTACGACCTCGAAGTTATGACTGTCAACAGTGACGTTGGAGCCTAGACGCGAATGCGCCGACTGTTTGTTTGATGACAGGAGATATTTCGTCTTGTCCTCATTCACCTCCAGACCCATTCGCTTCGCCTCCTTATCCATGCGGGAAAAAGCAGAACAAACGGCGCGGTTGTTGCTTCCGATGATATCAATATCATCAGCGTACGCCAGGAGCTGTACACTCTTGTAGAAGATTGTACCTTCTCGGTTTAGCTCTGCAGCTCTTATAATTTTTTCCAGCATCAGGTTAAAGAAGTCGCACGATAGTGAGTCACCTTGTCTGAAACCTCGTTTGGTATCGAACGGCTCGGAGAGGTCCTTCCCAATCATGACGGAGCTTTTGGTGTTGCTCAACGTCAATTTACACAGCCGTATTAGTTTTGCGGGGATACCAAATTCAGACATCGCGGCGTAAAGGCAACTCCTTTTCGTGCTGTCGAAAGCAGCTTTAACATCGGCAAAAAGGTGGTGTGTGTCGATCCTCTTTTGACGGGTGTTCACGGGTGAATATCTGGTCAGTTGTCGATTTTCCAGGTCTAAAGCCACACTGATAAGGTCCAATCAGTTCGTTGACGGTGGGCTTTAGTCTTTCACGCTCGATAGAACCTTGTATGCGATATTTAGGAGGCTGATCCCACGGTAATTGGCGCAGATTGTGGGATCTCCCTTTTTATGGATTGGGCAGAGCACACTGAGATTCCAATCGTCAGGCATGCTTTCTTCCGACCATATTCTGCAAAGAAGCTGATGCATGCACCTTATCAGTTCTTCGCCGCCGTATTTGAATAGTTCTGCCGGTAATCTATCGGCCCCCGCTGCTTTGTTGTTCTTCAAGCGGGTAATTGCTATTCGAATTTCTACATGGTCGGGTAATGGAACATCTGTTCCATCGTAAATATATGTACATTAAGAAAATGAAATAAAAAAAAATCAATTTTTTTTTAATTCTAACTGTATATAACCCCTTAAGTGAGTTCAATTTAAGTTATGATTTGAAACTGGAGTATTTGGAACTATTTAGAACAATTGTTGTTGTTGTATGAACATTACAATTATGCCGAAATAATATATTGGAAGTTGGTGAAGCTTAAAAGTTCCATTTTCTTAGTCAGAAAATACGAAATTTAATTTTTTTAATTTTTAATTTCATGTATGACGAAAGCTTTATATTGATTGTTGTTATTGTTATTGTATGAATTTGGACTGATTCTATAATCACGTTGAGTAGAGATTCTGTTTCAAATAAAGGTGATTGGATATTCATAGCGGCCTCAGTCGGTAATGAAAATTAGGCTATTTAGAGTCTCGAAGTTTTGCAGTGGTTGTTATTGTATAAAAAATAGCACATAATTAGTTTTGGAAATCGTTCTAAGGGAAGATTTACAGACTGCTATAATTAAGGTCATGATTTTTTAATGATTCGAAGCGGTCGAAAATGCATTCGAAAAAAATTACATATTTTACCCACCTCCGACCACTGTCGCGCGTTGTCGCCTCTGTCATCGCCTCTACTGTTGCGCATTTCATAAATTTTGCATATGCTTGCATTATCTTGACAGCGGTGAATGTCAACTGCATAAATTCAGGCGCATTAATGTCACCGACACTGAAACCAGTGGCCTAGTTTCCATGCGCACCGCCAATGTGCTGGCGTGTAGCAGCTATTTAGGCGACAAGAGCTAAAGCGAAAGCGAGTGAACTGCTTGCTTTGCATACGTATACGATATCAATATGCTAGCACCGACTAGCTTTTATACAAATGAGTGTATGTGTATGGTGTTTGCATTCGGGCAACCTATTTGCTGTGCCCTGACATTTCGCCAACAACATAGCAGAGTATAGCACAAGCAGCTGCCATTGCCCTGATTTCTGCGCTAAGCGCAAACGTAAATATGAGCGCACACACTCACACACACACAAGCATGCAGAAGAATTATTTAATATTTCTATGAATAGGGGAAGAGGAGCAACTCGTCCAAATCACATTAAATATGAATCTGATCGTTGTGCTGCTCGTACGAGACTGCTACGAGCGTCGATGTGGCATGCAGCAAATGCATTGTTGGCGCTTCACTTTTCCATTCGTTCGCTCAATCACAGCTTAACTAACTAACTGTCTGTCTGTCAGACTGGCTGCCTTTTGGCGCCGGATGTCGACACACATCCAACTGTGACTGTTGCAGCAACGTAGCAACCGCCTCTGCTTAGAAATGAAAAAGATATAATACCTTTGTTGTTGTTTGCATTATCACGCTTGTCATGGCGCAGAGGCCAGCAACAACTCGACAGCCGGCGCTTTTGCGGCAGCGTTGCCTTACAGCTGTGTGTGTGTGTGTGTGTGGCGAGTGATGCCAGCGTCATCAGGGTACATAAGGTGAAGCTTTAAATTGGCGCTTCACTCGCTGCTCAAATGTAATCAAGCGTATATTGTTATTCTGACCCACAAATTTTGAATGAGTAATTCTCTGCTGAATAAATAATAAAGTCATTGTGTGCGAGCAAATATGCATAAGCATACAGTATGCTTTTGTAAAAAAATATGTGTGCGCGTTTGTAGTGTTCATATATATTTATATATATATGTTTAAAATGTATACATTTATAAGCAAATGCCAGCTAAACGTCTCACATATTTGTATACTTAAAATTAGCTGGTGGACAGCATGAAAATTAACTTTAAAACCGCTTTATGCATATTTAAATGCAAATTAATGTGTTTGGCATTGTATCTTTTGCATAGGGAGAAAGTTTAGTTTTAGTTTAAGGATGACAAAAGCATTTTATATGCACGTGCATATGACTTATTTGAAGGACAATTTTTCATTTGACAGCATTAATAATAATTTGTCGCCTTTTTATTTAGCTGAATAAAGTGTAATAAGATTCCTTATTCCGAACTTAAAAATAAATATTTGATACATCCCATTGATCGACAAACCAAATCAAAAACAAGTAAGGAAAGGCTAAGTTCGGGTGCAACCGAACATTTTATACTCCCGCAATTTATTGATATATTTTTATTAAGAAACACACAATTTGACCCAATTTGAAAATCCTATAATGAGGTATATGAGAGCTAGGGGAAGTTATGACCCGATTTTAACCATTTCTGGTACAGAGACACACTGTTAGAAGTAAAATATTTCCTATGAATTAAATTAATATATCTGAGAGATTTAAAGAAATTTTCGTGAAAAATTTCCATGGGGCACTGAGTTCATCATATCCGATATTCGGGGCTTTGAAAAGTTATAGTCCGATTTCGACAATTTTTCCACAAGTGATGCCACAGCTCAAATACAGTATTTGTGTAAAATTTTATTACGCTATCTTCATTGATTCCTTATGTATATATTAAAAAGTAAAGGAATGAGTTGGAATTCAAAATTGAGTTATGCATATGGTTGTCGTGATTGTTAACCGATTTCATCAATTTTCCACACGTGTCATCAGGGTGTCAAGAAAATATTATATACCAAATTCCATTGAAATCGGTCGAGTAGTTCCTGAGATATGGTTTTTGACCCATAAGTGGGCGATGCCACGCCCATTATCCCTTTTGTAAAACCATCTGAGTGCAACTAATTTCTGATATTTCTTCTGTAAAATTGAGTGTATCTGACGTTTTTCATTAGCGAGTTAACTCACTTTTAGTAATTTTCAACCTAACCTTTGTATGGGAGTTGGGCGTGGTTATTATCCGATTTGAACTATTTTCATGGTGTGTGGTGGGGTACGTAAGGGAACCAACTGCAGAAACGTTGGTTTATAATATTATATTATAATCATTTTGATATATATAACCCCATATCTAACTCGTTTAGTTTTATTGCCTAGACTATCACCACTCACTTTGCAATTGAAAGTAATGTAAGTTGTCATCATGCTGCGTGACATAAATCAATCTCTTTGCAATCTTGCAATATAAGAAAACTGGCTGTGAAGAAGGTAATCAATATTGTCACCTAAGCTCATTTGTTACATACTTAGATAATAAAAATATATACGATAATAAAAATTTCAAAGTTTAACAAATTATGATGATTTACGCTTATACAGATCTACAATAATGTAGTTATATCAAGCATTTTCAAATTTACCGGCTATAACATATTCGTCTTTATGCGTAAGAGTTTTTTCACTGTATTGGAAAATTTACTAATTTAATGTATATCTTAGCCACAAAAATATGTAGGCGGGGTTGCTAGTATGGAATATATTTTCAGTTGCTACTTGTTTGTGTGATTTAGCTTGCACTTATTGAAAGTTAATACAATCCCTTCTTCAGCGTCCTACATTATATTAATGACGGTTTTAAGCATGAGGCAAGTGGTTCTGCACTATGAAATTTAATTTAAAAAATATGTTAGACTTGCTTTCAGGATTTTTGTGATTACCTTTTCTTTTCTGTTTGTATGTAAAACTAAATTGACGCAAATGTTACACTACACATACGTCCCGTCGCAATATTCGAATTTTTGCTTCGGAATAAGAAATTAAAATAAATTTGGGATTTTATATTGCTTCACAAATGACAAAATGCATACAAATTTTGATTTCAAGTACTTTTACATGGTTACCAATTCGTTTTGCTAAATGTTCAGAATATTATGAACTAAAAATTTAAGTTTAGAATAACAAGATTCATTGCAAAATTACAAAGACTGTCACGCAAAGGCTTCTGAATTGATAAGATATGCCAATATATTTGAATTACGCAACCTAACACAGTCGAAAATATTACATAGTTAATTTAAACATAAGGGTGATACAGTGCGTATGAGTAACATTTGAGTGAAATATTTAATCAACATTAAGGAGTAAGCTAATGTCAAATTCAGACTATAACGGTACATTTAAGATTATATAATCGAAAAAAATTTATTTACGAGGAGAAATTGAGAATAACGGTACATTTAAATTTATAAAATAATTTCATTTACGATTAGAACTGTGGGTGGGAATGAACGTGTTATTAAATAATATAATAATATCTACAAGACGAGCTACAAATGATTTTCCTAAAAATTAATTAAAAATTTACACTATGCGAATTTAATATTACAATAATAAATAAAATAAAATTATTTAAAGAAAACATCTACAAGGCAGCTATAAAACTTGGTTGCTAAAATGCCATGAAAAATTTAAATTAATACTAGCAAGAAACTCATATCCAATGTGAGTGTCAGCAACTAAATAGTTTTCCATAAACTTAAGTTGAGGCAAAGAATTAAATTTCACTTTTAAATGTTACAACAATAGAATAAAATAAGCAGAAACATTAAACTGTGGTTGGTATAAGAAAATAAAACATTTTACAACTGCTTTAATAAACTAACGCGCACATAAAATATTTATGTTCGTTAAACGAAAATACTACATAACAAGGCGACAAGAAACCGCAACCGCAGACCATTGAAAATTATACCATGAAAATGTTGCCATCCTGTCAAACTTCCGTTTACACTACTGCTACCTTCCTTGCTTGCGTAATGTTGTATGAAAAAATGTAACACAGCTATTTGCGTTTTAACTCTTTGACACTTCCGCCTTGAAGCGTACACACATACATGCACAAAACAACACAAATTAGAAAGAAAATACTAGCGATGTCGCATGAGCCAAAAGTCTTGGTAAACATATTTTTGAGAGAAAGCGCAATCACTGCTAGAATATCCGCCAAATATTTAACAAGTTGATATTGTTGCATACGGATAACTTGAGTAAAAATTGAGATATCTTGACGAAACTTGGTACACATTTTCTTTGTGACCGTGAGAGAGTTGCTTTCGAAAATGGAAAATGGGCAAAATCGCGCCACTGCCACGCCCACAAAATGGCGAATACCGAAAACACATAAAGTGTCATAACTAAGCCATAAATAAAGTTAAAAAAGTAAAATTTGATACAAAGGATCGTCTTAGTAAGGGCCATATTTGGATGTAATTTTTTTAGGGAAGTGGGCGAGGCCCCGCCCTCAAATATGTTTTTTGTATATATCTCGCAAACCAATAAAGCTACATAGACCAAACTTTCTGCAGTCGGTTCCCTTACGTATCTCACCATACACCATGAAAATAGTTGAAATCGGATAATAACCACGACCCATACAAAGTTTAGGTTAAAAATTACTAAAAGTGCGTTAACTCACTAACGAAAAACGTCAGAAACAATACATTTTACAGAAGAAATAGTAGAAAGAAGCTGCACTCAGATTTTTTTACAGAATGGAAAATGGGAATGACATCGCCCACTTATGGGTCAAAAACCATATCTCAGGAACTACTCGACCGATTTCAATGAAATTCGGCAGATAATATTTTCTTGACTCCCTTATGATATGTGTGGAAAATGATTGACATCGGTTCACAAACACGACAACTTCCCTTATAACTCAATGTTGAATTCCATATCATTCCTTCACTTTATAATATATACTAAGGAACAAAGGAAGATAGCGAAATGAAACTTTAAACAAATACTGCATATGATCTGCGGCATAACTTGTGAAAAAAATGTCGAAATCGTACAATAACATTGCAATGCCTCGGATATCGAATATGAAGAACTCAGTGCCGTATGGTAATTTTTCACCGAAGATATCGGTAAATTTCTCAGATATCTTAATTTAATTTAGAGGGAATCTTTTTCTTCTAATAGTGTGTCTCTGTACCAAAAATGGTTAAAGTCGGGTCATAACTTCCCCTAGCTCTCATATACCTAATTATAGGATATTCAAAAATACGATGGGCTTAATAGCTTATAAATCGGTTAATATATGAAATATCTTAGCAAAATTAAATGAGCATATAATCTTAGATATATCGTTGCTATATTTCAAAAAATTAATTCACTAAAACTCTTTTAATATTTACTCATCGTGTAGTCCAAAGATAACTTATAGACTCAAGCACACCTAAAACTCAGCCTTGACTCTAACAATTTACTCGACGCTCGTATAGATTTTCTATGTCATTTATATTTTTACAGTTATTTAATTAAAATATTCGAAAACTCACACACATGTGACATACATGTGAGCTGCGCACAAGTGTAAACGTTTATGCGAAAGTTATGGCAAAGTATGTGCACAACAATGCGAAATATGAACTGCCGCAACACACGCAAACACACACATGCGCGCTGAAAACTTTCATTTTACTACTCACATTACTTTATACGAACTGTAAATATTTATACGTATGGCATGTGCGTATGTGTGTGTGAGTGATTGTAAGTGATACAATTGCCTGTGCTTGTTTTCGATTATCACTTGCTCGTAGGTCTGAGCGTTACTTACACTTACACACGCTATCCCCTGACATCCGCCGGCGGCGCATTGCTTCTCGTATTCCCGCAGCAACACAAAGTGTTGACATCCCTTTGTCGTCTTGCGCTGCTGTTTTTTGTTGTAGTTTGTGTTTGCGAATCTCCAACGCTCTGCAAATATACACATTTGAGCCTATAGAGTTAGAGGCGAACGCTTTAAATACCACATTTTCCCCAGAGCTGTATGTGTATATATATGCGTGTGTGGGGGTGTGTGTGTATTTCGTCGCCTACACCGCATCGCTGCTTTGTTCCTCCACTACTTCCCCGGGGAAATTTATCTTAATGTTATTTCAAAACTTTCACTTGTAGAATTATTTCGTCTTTACTTAAACGAAAGTTGACACAACTAAAGACATTACACAACAGATTACGTGTCCGTATGAATAAACGCAATTTCCAGCTGACATTTCTCTCTCTTCCTCTGTGTGTGTGCGCGCCTGCAATGTCTGCCGGTTAACTTGGCCTCCAGTTGCGAAAATTTGTTTTAGTACAAAGTAAAGCAAATTGTTATTATGTAGTTCATGTTGGGTTTGTGGTTGTTGTTTTTGTAACAAGTTTTTTGAATATGCTGATCTTTGTACATACATATACAAATAAGTGATTATATTCAAATATGCTATAAGTGTATGTGTGTATTTCATGACCAGCAAGAAGGCCAAGTATTATGAAGACAAAAGGTAGTAAATACTATTTAAGGCAGTAGTCTGCTTTACAGGCTTCAAAAAATCGATTTTTTGTTTTGTTTTAAATTTCTTCCGAAACAATCCAAGAATATGTCTTTAAAATTCCAGAGGCCAATTCGACATATTTTCGAAACTAGAGCAGTTTTAGTGGCCAAGCGTCGAGCAGGTGCGAATGCGAATCCGAAAACGCGCGTTTTCTCGAGTTTTCATTTTCACAAGCGTTAGAAAACGGTGCCGGTGATAGCAAAAAGAATATATGTCCGAAAAAAACAAAAGTGATCTAGCTGCAGTATTAAATTTTCTTCTGTTTGAACTAAAAAATTTGGACAAAAGAATTATTTAAACTACTTGTTTTGCAACTTAAAGTCAATTTTTATACTCTCGCAACCTGTTGCACAGAGTATTATATTTTGTTCACATACCGGTTGTTTGTGTCACCAAGAAATAAAAGAGTTAGATATGGGGTTATATATATTTAAATGATCAGGATGACGAGTGGAGTTGAAATCCGGATGTCTGTCCGTCCGTCTGTCCGTCTGTCCGTCCGTCCGTCCGTGCAAGCTGTAACTTGAGTAAAAATTGAGATATCTTAATGAAACTTGGAACACATAAAGTGTCATAACTAAGCCATGAATAAAGTTATAATAGTAAAATTTGGAATAAAGGATCGCACCAGGAAGGGGCATATTTGGATGTAATTTTTTTGGGGAAGTGGGCGTGGTCCCGCCACCAAATCGGTTATTTGTATATATAAGGCAAACCAATGAAGCTATATAAACCAAACTTTCTGCAGTCGTTTTTTTTAGCTACTTCCTAATACAGTTCAAAAATGAAAGAAATCGGATCATAACCACGCCCACCTCCCATACAAAGGTTAGGTTGAAAATTACTAAAAGTGCGTTAACTCACTAACGAAAAACGTCAGAAACACTAAATTTCACATAAGAAATGGCAGATGAAAGTTGCACTCAGATTTTTTGACAAAATGGAAAATGGGCGTGGCATCGCCCTTTTATGGGTCAAAAACCATAACTCAGGAACTACTCGACTGATTTCAATGAAACTTGGTTTGTAATAGTTCCCTTACATCCCAATGATATGTTGTGAAAATAGGCCAAATCGCTTCACAACCACGCCTACTTCCTATAGACCAGAACTTTGAAGACAATCTGAATCGTTTAATTTACAATATATAAAGTAAGCACTAGTGAAGATATCAATGCAGAACTTTGCACAAATACTGTATTTATAGTGTGGCAGCCCATTTCTAAAAATCGCCGAAATCGGATCATAGGTTTTTAAGGCCCCATATATCGAACATGAGGACCTCGGTGCTTCTAACCTAATATTAGGATTTCCAACTTTCAATGGACTTTATACAATATATATGACGCATATGTGGGTCAAATTGTGTATTATATAGTATTAATTAAGTTAAATAAATAAATTGCGAGAGTATAAAATGTTCGGTTACACCCGAACTTAGCCCTTCCTTACTTGTTTTTCTTAAAAAAGTGAACTTTTTTTTCAAACTTCGAAAAAATTTGGAATTTTATAACTTCTTCGGTATTTTTTTAGTTCATAAAGAAAAGACACTTATAAAAATTAAAAAAAAAAAAAAAAAATTGGTTCGACTGTTTCAGATGCATCGCACGACCTCTATCACCGGCACCGATTTACAAGTGCAGACTACAGGCGCTCTAGAAAAATACTTACAACTTTGAAAAAATTGCAATATTTTTTAAGCCTTAAATATAGTACACTAACGTCTTAAAATTCCGTTTATCGTAATCATTTCCTTCCCTTTTAAAAAAAATTGGTAAAAAACGTTTTTTTTCGCCTTCTAAAGCAGACTACTGCCTTAAAGGCTAGTTATTATTGTAGACTTGGTATTAAAAATAATAGTGACTATTTGATTTTTTTTTCATTTTATAAATTTTAAGTTTACATTTTTCTCATTTGTTTTTTCTTATCGCTCATTTGTATATTCTACAATGATATTTTAAGCGAATTTCATAATTTAACACTGACATCAATAGTTCATTATAACAAATTGGTCGTACATTGCCTATGAGTAATATGTGAAAATAATATAACGAAAGTTCCTATTACATAAGAGTCAATTCTGGACTATAAGGGAATATTATATTGAGAATAATCTCCTTTGAGAACTTAAATTGAGTAAGAAAACAATATTATAGCTTAAATTAATATTAATTATCACACCACTTTATATACCATGATCCCTCTAAGACAATCAATGTTCTCAGAAATATATTTTAATTGCTAAAGGAATTACTTTGGTGACATGCAACAGTCATTGTACATCGTATAAGCTTAGTAAATTGAACAGAGTCATTCACTGTTAATGGTTATCACAGAAATATCCACAAAGATCTTGATATCTCCATGGTAAATAAGGAGGTAAAGGACAGCAGAAAAAGTGTATATCTCATCTTCGAGACTATCTAAACTCCTTGGCTAATACCTCGGCACACTCCTGTAATCTAACCTTCTGAAAACAAAAAAATATGCCAGCCTACTAAAGAGAGCAAAAGTTATACTCCCGCAATATGTTCTACACGTATTTCTCTTTAGTACCCCATCACAGACTATGAAAATGGGTGAAATCGGATAATAATATATTCTTGACATCCTGATATTATCAAAGGGAATCAGTTCTCAACCATTTGATTCCCTTTCGCCTTTTGAATTTCGTGACGAACGAACGAACGATGGGAACGATGGGAGTTAGGCGCCAAAACATTTTTAACCATCTGCAGAAGGCTGGATACGCCAAAAAGCTTGTTGTTTGGCTGACGCATGATTTGACGCAAAAAACCTTCTTGACCGAATCAATGCCTGCGATATGCTGCTGAAACGGAACGAACTCGACCCATTTTTGAAGTGGATGGTGACTGTCGTGGTCGAAGGCCGGTGAATCGTCCCAAACAGTGGCCCAGCCGGGATTGACGGCCAGGAAGGTTTTTCTGTGTGTTTGGTGGGATTGAAAGGGAATCATCCACTATGAGCTGCTCCTATATGGCCAGACGATTAATTCTACCATTTACTGCGAACAACTGGACCGCTTGAAGTAGGCGATCGACCTGAAGCGTCCAGAATTAGCCAACAGGACGGCTGTAGTGTTCCACCAGGACAACGCCAGACCACACACTTCGTTGATGACTCGTCAGAAGCTACGGGAGCTCGGATGGGAGATTTTATTGCATCCACCATATAGCCGGGACATAGGGCCAAGTGATTACCAGCTGTTCCTGTCCATGGTGAACGCCCTTGGTGGTGTAAAGTTGAACTCAATAGAGGCTTGTGAAAAGTGGCTGTCCGAGTCCTTGCAAATAAGGAGGGGCGGTTCTATGAAGGGGTATTATGAAGTTGCCGTCTAGATGGAAACATATTATCGAACGAAACGGCGCATATTTGAACTAAACCCGAACTCTGTAACATTTAAAATGATTTCCACTTTTGATATTAAAAACCCTGAAATTTCGCTTGCTTTTAAGAAAATCTGTTACATTTTAATGATACCCTTAGCGACTAAATGCGAAGAGTAAATAATTCATACAGATTTATAGCCAAATATTTTAATATTTCAAATATGTCCCATTGGGGTGTAAATATTTACACACCGAAAAATCTCTCAAGCAGCTACATTTTGTACGCTTAATATAATCCAGATACTTACCACCTGAATAGGTTTCATAATAAATCACAAAAACAAAAATAAAAACGAATTTATGATTTACATAGATAAGCAAAGCCAGGGCTTAATCAATCATTGGAACCCTTAAGGACCGCCAAGTAAATAGGCAAGAAAATCCTGTTTGCTTAGCGCAACAAAAGCACAACCATTTATTATTAAACAAACACTTATTGTTTATGCTTACCTTTCCACCGAACTGAATCTTACGTATTTCTTGTTTTCTTTCTTTTCAGCTCTCTCACACTTGCTTTGCAGATAAATTCGGAGAGCAAATAAGCAAATGAACCATAACAATAAATCGCAGGTCCTTTGAGAGAATGTTAACACGATAAAAACGGCAGCAGCATAGTGCCATTGTAGTGGTGCGAAAGCAGCGTGAAGGCAGCTGTGTAAATACAAATAAGAGGCGGCAAACGTGAAGGTAACGTTAAGCAGCCAAGCGCCAAAAAAGGCGCAGGTTGAATGTGGAATGACCGAACAATTCAAAAGTAGAAAAGTGGTGTGGCCGAGTGAAGTGCACAAATACAAATACAAATAAATAGTGTTGTGAATGCTGTGAATGCACACAAACGCACATCTTTCTTCATATGTACATTTGTGTGTATGTATGCGTGCAGTGACAGTCTAATCCGCAAGGACCCAAAAATATTTATCGATAATCGTAGCAAGAATATCTACATTAGCTACGCAAATGAACTGAAAAGGCCAAAGTATGCAATGAAAATAGCGAAAAACAATAAAAAACAACAACAACAACTGAACTAACAAACTAAAACAAAAGTAAATCGGAGTGCGCAAGAAACAAAAGGTCCTTCGAAGTGAAGTAGTGCAAATAAAACAAGGCACCAAGCAACAAAGTAAACACATGGAAAAAACGGTTGAACGCACAAACAAACCAACAAACAAGCAAACACGAGCGCAATAAAAGTGGCGAAGTGGCAAAGTGGCAGTCAAACTATGAACAGCTCGCAATAAAACTCGAAGTCAGTTTATTCTATCGACTATCGAGGCAATCTACAGCGTTGAAGGCGGGTGTGTGTGAGTAGAGCAGCAGGCTCACCAGCTGAACTTTCGCTTATAAACTGTCGCAAACACACACACACAAACGAAGATTTGTTGAGGACAAAAGCTCCGGCCCGGCTCACTGAAGTGCCACTGAAAATTCATAAAACATAAAACAATCGTAAAGCAGGCCGTCTACAACGTTGCTGAAGCGCACTGAACGGCGCACAGCTCTTACGGCCCATTCATTCATTCGGTTCAATAAAACTGTGCGATATAATTTTATACAAATATTTTGTTATTGTTTCAATTTTTATGGCAGTGATTATTTATGGAGCGTAGTTTCGGCATTCTCGAGTAGCGGAAGTGACACAAATAGACTGTGCAGAAATAAAATGTGAACTAAAATAAATGCGCACACAGGACGACTTATATACATATGTATATATAAATAAAGCATAATATTAGTATATATATAGAAACACAACGGCATTGTGCTGACGTGAAAATATACTCCAACTGACAGTGGCTGCAGCATGATAGTCATAAGAAAGTCTGACAGTCATCATAATAATTATTTTCACACTCTCAACAACAAAAACAATATAAATAATAATAACAAAAACAAAATTAAAAACAACAATAAAGCAGTTTTATCATCCCTCACGTTGATGCTTAGAATTTGTGGCAGCTATTGTTGCAACAGCCGCACAGCCAGGCAGTTGGCGGCATATAGCGTGTGCCGTGCAGAGCAATGAACTGAGGTGCGGAGTGTCATTGTTGATATTTCCGTGTGAATAGACTTGAATTCTAGTGCATAAATCCGCAATGCGAATACAGCGATTTGCAAGTCGCAACAACAACAAAAACAATGTGCAATACACAAACACAGCGAAATGAGTGCAATAGTGGCACAAAGTAGTGAGAAGAATTGAGACAAGAAAAAAAACATAAAAATATATAAATACATAAATACATATAGACAAATAAATCCAAGGTGCCAAGTAACTGTAAGCCAGCGTCTTTATATAACGGACCAAGTTATATAAAAAAAAAAGTTTGTGAAATTGTGAATCCCAAGGCAAAGAGGCAGCTGCTCAAACTAACAGCAAACACACACACAACGTTTAGAGACACCGACAGCCAGCATGCATTCGCGCCAGCCAGACGTGCGCGCGCCAATGTGGCAACAGCTGTCGTCAGCTGTCATTTTCACGCTACTCAGCATAGGTAAGTGAAAAGTGCATATTTGAATATATTAATAAATACATAATTTGCAAAACTAAGGCAGCATGAAATAAACTTTTAGCGCCCTGGCAACTTGAGTGACATTTAAATTACTTGCAGCCTCGCACACTCACCCTTGGTTTTAGATAGCTGAAATGACGGCGTAAAGACTGCGAGAGCTATTTATCTTCGGCTGTAGAAGTGTAAAAAATCCATAAATTAGCGCGCTCCTATTTATTTATGTGTGTGCAATGGAGTTGTCAGTTTCGTTACTTTGCAGTGCACCTGATTTTTTAGACAACTTCGCTCTTTACATATTACTGCTTGCAAGCTATGCAAGCTATCATTATAATATGCATTATTCGTAGTGGTTGTCATTAGCTGGCGGATTCATTAAAATGTGACTGTTACAGAAATCTAATTGTTTTTGATACAAAAAGCTTCTATAATGTAAGTGAACAAAAATTGCAGTTGAAAAGGGTGGTATTCGGAATCAAATCATGCAACATACTTCCTAACACTTTGGTGAACGGATATATGCTTCCTATTAGACAGACAGTTCCTGACAATACTTAAAGGGTTAGGTGGGTTTCAGAAGTATATCAAGGGTGTTTTTACAATATTTTTGAATATATACTATCATGTATTTCATATAATCAATTCAGCATATCAGGGAGGATGGAGTCATATGTAGAAGTTCACGTAAGTGAGGAAAGTTTCTGACTGTCATTCACTTGGGAGAGGCCAGGAACGATTCTTTTACATGTGGCTCAAGCAGTTCACGACTTCCGGTCTTAGACCAAGTATCCTCTGGTTAGCCAACAGACATCCGTTTGGAGGCGAGCTAAAGTGAGAAGGCGAAACCCGCTTATGCGGTTGTGCGTAGGGTTTGGGACCCACCACATAAAAACCCCCCCAATGAAAAGAACAAAACAGCCTCGGATGAGAGACCCCAATTTTGATGACGACCACTGCAAACGTTTAAAGGACTACGATTTAAGGGCATGCACCTGGAATGTCCGGACCCTTAATTGGAAAGGTGCCTCTGCCCAGCTGGTAGATGTCCTCATACAACTAAAGGCTAACATCACCGCAATCCAAGAAATGCGATGGACGGCACGAGGACGGAAGAAGGTGGGTATTTGTGACATCTACTACAGCGGCCATATAAAGGAGCCCAAATTCGGTGTGGGATTCGTGGTGGGAGAGAGGCTCCGTCGTCGAGTCCTGGCATTCACTCCGGTGGATGAATGTCTAGCCACAATCCGCATCAAAGCGAGGTTCTTCAACATATCGCTGATTTGCGCCCACGCCCCGACGGAAGAGAAGGACGAAGTGATCAACGATACCTTCTATGAGCGCCTAGAACGTATCTATGAGCGCTGCCCTCGCCACGATGTCAAAATCGTGCTTTGCGATTCCAACGCTAGGGTGGGTAAAGAAGGTATCTTTGGCACAACAGTCGGAAAATTCAGCCTCCATGACGAAACGGTCTGAGGCTGATCGACTTCGCCGGGGCCCGAAATATGGTCGTCTGTAGTACTAGATTCCAGCATAAGAAAATCCATCAAGCTACTTGGCTGTCCCCGGATCGAATCACTCGCAACCAGATCGATCATGTTGTGATAGATGGACGACATGTCTCCATGTTTTTGATGTGCGTACGCTTCGTGGTCCCAACATCGACTCGGGCCACTATCTTGTAGCAGCTAAGATACGCACCCGCCTCTGTGTAGAAAAGCGCACACGTCAACAAACACAAGGAAGGTTTGACATCGAGAAGCTGCAATCACAACCGACAGCCGAACGATTTTCTACTCGACTTGCACTCCTGCTCTCTGAGAGCACTCATCAGCATCTCGGTATAAGGGAGCTGTGGGACGGCATATCAAACTCCTTATGTACAGCTGCTACCGAAACCATTGGTTTTCGGAAAAGCCAAAAAAACAGCTGGTATGATGAGGATTGTCGTCTCGCAGTGGAGAGAAAACAGACTGCCTACCTCGCAATGTTGCGATCGACCGCAACACGAGCGGGATGGCAAAGATACCGAGAGCTGAAGAGGGAAGCGAGACGCATTTGCAGACAAAAAAAGAAAGAGGCCGAAATGCGTGAGTATGAAGAGCTTGATAAGCTGGCCGACAGGGGTAATGCTCGAAAATTTTAAGAAAAGATCCGGCGACTAACTGAAGGTTTCAAGACCGGAGCACACTCCTGTAGGACCCCCAGAGGTGGTCTAGTTATTGATGACCAGAGTATACTGAGTTTGTGGAGGGAACACTTCTCCAGCCTGCTGAATGGCAGTGAAAGTACAACAACAGGAGATGGCGAACCCGATTCCCCAATCGACGACGATGGAGCAGATGTTCCATTGCCCGACCGTGAAGAAATTCGAATAGCAATTACCCGCTTGAAGAACACTAAGGCGGCGGGGGCCGATGGATTATCGGCCGAGCTATTCAAATACGGCGGCGAAGAGCTGATAAGGTGCTTGCATCAGCTTCTTTGCAGAATATGGTCGGAAAAATGCATGCCTGACGATTGGAATCTCAGTGTACTCTGCCCAATGCACAAAAAAAGAGACCCCACAATCTGCTCCAATTACCGTGGGATAAGCCTCCTCAACATCGCGTATAAGGTTCTGTCGAGCGTATTGTGTGAAAGACTAAAGCCCACCGTCAACAAACTGATTGGACCTTATCAGTGTGGCTTTAGACTTGGAAAGTCGACAATAGACCAGATATTCACCATGCGCCAAATTTTGGAGAAGACCCGTGAAAATAGGATCGACACACACCATCTCTTTGTCGACTTTAAAGGTGCTTTCGACAGCACGAAAAGGAGTTGCCTTTATGCCGCGATGTCTGAATTTGGTATCCCCGCAAAACTAATACGGCTGTGTAAGCTGACGTTGAGCAACACCAAAAGCTCCGTCAGGATCGGGAAGGACCTCTCCGAGCCGTTCGATACCAGACGAGGTTACAGACAAGGTGACTCACTATCGTGCGACTTCTTTAACTTGATGCAGGAAAAAATTATAAGGGCTACAGAGCTAAATAGAGAAGGTACAATGTTCTACAAGAGTGTACAGCTACTGGCGTACGCCGATGATATCGATATCATTGGAAACAACACCCGCGCCGTTAGTTCGGCTTTTTCCAGACTGGATAAGGAAGCGAAGCGTATGGGTCTGGTGGTGAACGAGGACAAGACGAAATATCTCCTGTCATCAAACAAACAGTCAGCGCATTTGTGTCTTGGTTCCCACGTCACTGTTGACAGTCATAACTTTGAAGTTGTAGACAATTTCGTCTACCTGGGAACCAGCATTAACAGCAATAACAATTTCAGCCTGGAAATCCAACGCAGAATCACTCTTGCCAACAGGTGCTACTATAGACAATTGAAAAGTAAAATCCTCTCTCGACGAACAAAAACCAAACTCTACAAGTCCCTCATCATTCCCGTCCTACTTTACGGTGCAGAAGCGTGGACGATGTCAACATCCGATGAGATGGCAGTAGGAGTTTTCGAGAGAAAGGCTTTGCGGAAGATTTATGGTCCCTTAAACATTGGCAACGGCGAATACCGCAGACGATGAAACGATGAGCTGTATGTGTTATTCGACGACATAGACATAGTCCAGCGAAAAAAAAACAGCGGCTACGCTGGCCAGGTCATGTTGTTCGAATGGATGAAAGTGCTCCAGCTCTGAAAGTAGCAGTACCCGCTGGTGGAAGCCGAGGAAGAGGGAGACCTCCACTCCGATGGAAGGACCAGGTGGAGAGGACCTGGCTTCGCTTGGTATAACCAATTGGCGCCAAACTGCCAGAAGGAGGTATACGTGGCGCGCTGTTTTGGACTCGGCTATAACCGCGTAAGCGTTGTCTACGCCAGTCAAGAAGAAGAAGAATTCAGCATATCAAAGATACATATTTAAACAGTATTTTGTGAAATTTGTATTTAAAAATTCCGAAAACTCTGCCGTTGGTATCTCATCTCCCTTGATGTCTAAAATGCTCTTGCCATGGATAGCCTAACTCATTATTGGTTCATCTGAAATCAATAAACCAAAAATATTTCGATAGCATATAGATAAATCTAGTTACTGACCGAAGGAAACAAGCAAAAATTAACATTTAAATTTTCGACAGAATTTTAACGAAAAAGCTCAATTTTTGGGTAGGTAGGTAGGAGTGCAGCCATATAATTTTATGGGCTCAATTAGCACTAGACGTGCCATTTCGACCTAATAATTCACTGTTATGACGTTTCATCCTTCCGTTGCCAATGTAAGTCTGAAAATACTTTTCCTGGACCAATTTAATAAGACCCGAGTTCTCATCTCACTATATTTTGGCCATATCTATTTAGTTATTTTACATTTGGTTGAATGTTTCCATCTGTTCTCAGCTTTGAGCTCTCTTCTGATCGATCCTAGCGTGCAAGGTATTAACTCAGACTCGGATTCGTCTAGAACGGCTCCTGCCTTTGCCAACTCGTCTGCCGTTTCGTTACCGAACATGTTCCAGTAGCAGGGAACTCAAATCAAGTCTAGTTGTACTTTGTCTTCTAGGGAGCTCAATGCCATCTTGCAGTTATAGACTATGCTGGAGTTAATTATTGACGACGACAAGGCCAAGAGCGCCGCCTGACTATCTGTATATATTATTGCTTTATGTATCCTCTCGTAGTTAGCCAATAGAGTTTCACAGGCCTGCTCCATGTCCAGTACTCCCGCTTGGAAGATGCTAGCCAAGAAATATTAAGATCATTGGAGTATACCCCTGTGCCAACTCCGCAGTCCATTTTGGACTCGTTGGTATTTTCCTTCCGTATTAGGGCTCTTCTCCATTCTCCTGGAAGTCACTCATGAAATCTAACTTTGGGAGAATGTAATCTAATTTATTAGCGTTTACTTTAAATTTGTTGAGAATATCGGCCATTGTCCTTCTGGTTCCATGCAACTAACTCCTTAACTCTTATAGTAGAACATGCAGCTATTTTATGAATATAGATGTATATGGGTAGTTGATGCAAAAGCACATTAAGTGCATCAGTCGGGCAGGACCAATGGTGCAAAGAAGGTATCTCCATTTTTACTCGGACGGACGGACAGACATCTGGATTTCAAATGTACTCGTCACTTTGATCACATTGGTATATATGACTCTATATCTAACTCTTTTAGGTTTAGGTGTTACAAACAACCGTTATGTAAACAAAGCTACTTTGTTGCGAGAGTATAAAAATAATTGACTCAGTTTTGTAAAGAATTTGTCATAAAATTTACGATGTGTTTGCAAACAACAAATTCCAACAGAAAAATATTTCATTATTAAGTATACCCTTTATGGCATTTTAAGCTGTTTGTAAGCAATAAAATAAATTTTCACTCTCTGCTGAAGACTTGAATATTAACTTTAAACGACTATTTATAACTGCTATAAATATTGATTTAATGTGCACGAAAATGCAGGAATGACTGAAGTAAAATTTATTTTATTAGCGCCACAAAGCATATTAAGTGCATAAATTATAGCAGCGTAAGCCAAGCGAGCGCAGTTATAGCTGCAAATTGGGTAAATATCAAATATGCACCCAAATGTCTATTTATGATAATTGCTGCAAATGGCAATGAACGATGGCAGCAGCTCAACGAACGTCACTGCAAATGTCTGCGTTTATGTGTGCGCTTATATGTTGAAACAATGCCTGGACTTCAATTGACTCCAATTTATGCATACCGATGTCGTTAGTCGTATGCGTGCACATCAATGTAGCCACATTTCGCTAGTCAAATACTGGTCTCAAATACACGTTAACGCATAAATATGCACAAATTGTTGTTGTCTCCCCGCTGTGTGTTCGCACCTAAAACGCGTACGGCATTGGACATTGTTGCACTAATTGCGTTGCTTCGGTGACATAAGTGATTGCACAAACACAATCATATGCACACATATTCGCACACACATAACACCAAGTGCAGAGTGTGCACCCGAGCGCTTGTTTTACAACAGTGACGCATTGTAAAATGCTAAATTGTGCACATTGTCGAGATTTATTGCGTCGGACAAGCGAAAGCCGTGCTAAGCTGAGCGGTGCACGGGAGAGGAGTTGAGTGAGCGGTGAGTGCTGAGTGCAAACGCCGTTTCAATCAACAACAAAGGCTAGAAATTGCTGCGCACACATAACCTTTTGGTGTGTCCATATTTTTCACAATACCCGCCACTTTCTTTTGAAACTGTTTTATGGGTTGTGAATTGTCGCCAGCATAAACTGGCCGAACGGCAGCGGGGGTGGGCGAAAAGCTGAATGTAACATAAACATTTTATGAATGTTGCTTGTTGGTAAAGCGACACTTGTGTTGTTGTGTGGGGTATATTAGAAGTGTGTTTCACTTTTGTCATTCATTTAAAAGTCACTCATACGCCATGGCGGGTCAACATAGTGTGATAAAGTGAGAGTTTTTGAAAATGCTATGCATTTGGTAATTTATTTAGATATATAATTTAGAGCGTCGCTTGTTTGTACAACTTTTAGCGAGTTTTCCAAATTTTTTGTATTAAATTTTAAATTAAAAATGCCTGAAGCACTGCAAAGATATGTAAATATATATAGAGGAGTATTATTTTTTCGAATATACATATACTTTTAAAGTCTTTATGAAGTAAACAGAAAAACATTTATGACAACTATGCTTATTAGAATAAACAAGCTTCTAGACTTATCTTTCCTTTGGGACAACATGAAGGGTTCATATGTTGGAAGTTTACACTTCAATTGCTAAGAAGTGGCAAGCTGTAATTCTTAAAGGCTCAAATCTTTAACACAATACTTTTCTATTTTTTTTTTCTTGAAAACAGATAGGAAATTTTTCAAAAAAACTTAAACGCAAGACTTGATAGCAATACTAAGCCATAAATCAAACAAAATACGTAAGCGCTCAAACAACAATGAAAATAAATGATGGCTACCCATAGGCAGCATCACAAAAGTACAACGGCGAAAGCAAACTAACATAAGATTTCGAAGAAAGATAGTAGTACAATCGTTGAGTTGTAAATTCAAACAAAGAGGAGAAATATTGGTACTGGAAAAATTATTAAGATTTTCCGACAAATTTTGCATTCTACTGAGATTTTTTTTAACTGAGAGTACGTTTGGAAGTGTATGCAAGTGCATGCATAAAGGATGCATGTTACTTTCTTCAAAGAAATATAAATGTCCAAATTTATTTGTTTTAGTTGTAGTTATAAAGTCAAGTTCTCAGTCAGATCCATTTTATAATATGATAAAGTTAGTTAGTAAAATATAAGTAAAAATATTATTTTAACCAAATTATTATGCGAAAAAAATATAGAATTCACTAAAATTGTACATAAATAATATCATTTTCAAACACCCTTTATAAATGCAGCACACCCTATTAAAATTACACACTAGCATATATGAGTTTCATATAGCTTCCAGAGGAAAATCATACACCATGGTGCACCTTCTGGCTTCTGTGCGCATTAGCAGAAATACCCGAAATGTATTCCGATACAAGTTTATATAAACACATGCATATACATGCACATGATTTCAAGCACACATTCGTACTTACAGCAGCCTGCATTATATTCGTGAAATATGCTTTCCATATATTCTCTACATGCACTTTCAGTTGTATTGAATATTGGCTCGCCATTATCCGCCTTTTCGTATATGACTTTCGAAATTGCATGCAAAATTGATTTATTTGTGCATCTTCTTTTCTACTTCAATTTCTTCAATTTCCACTTTTCTTCGTTCTGCTCTTCGAACACTGTGTTGCTTCAGCAAACTGGCGAGTTTATATGTGTGAGCTTTTACGCCATTTTATGTGCTGCAAGTAATATTTTAAGCGTTAAGCGTTTGCCGTAGTACCAGCTTTCAAACACAGTTCGCCGGTTTACTTAATTGAAATAAATTGCAGTTAATTGTGCAAGTTTATGTTGAAACGCTGATTTATGTAACCAAAGCAATGTTAGCATTGAGATTGAGGAAAAAAGTTGGAAAATATTTAGTTAAAGCAATGCTTTGAGTAATAGTTGAATACTTAACCAGTTTCATTTCACTAAAATGATAAATATAATAATTACGGTACACCATAAATATAAAAGATCATTTCTCATTTTTAAGATCATTCATTTAGCAACAGAAGAGTATGCTAGATATGGGTAAACGATAATGGAATGGCTACAAAAAAGACAAAACACTATTGGAAATTGTTCTATATACCCCTGAAATATTTACACAAGATGTTTATCTTTGTTAGAAATATTGCTCATACGCCCCACACTCTTATATCATTTTTGAAGAGTAACATTAAACCAGTTTCATCTAGTTGGTAACTGTGAATGAAAAGTCAAGCTTTTTAATATTTTATTCTTTAATAATTTGTGTCAGATCGAATAGATTGTTCAAAAGCGTCATATTTGTCATATGATATGATATAATAATTCATATATCAATGTTTTTCAGAGCAGTTTTTCTAACATGGAATTGAGTTTAAGCATTATAACTACACTCTAACTATAATATTAGATTGGCAAATATCTCACTTCCGCCTTTTTGTCTTTTGAGTTTCGCGGCTATGTATAAAGTGCTACAGAGAGTACTTATCTGACAATGCTAAACATCTTGGAAAGGTTTTGATATAAACTACAAAACGACGCTATGCATTATTAGTTTGGATATAGCGTTCAACAGTTATAGACGTGTAAACATGGAGTTTACTGACGCCAAAATTCGCGCTATTTTAAAGTTTTCCATCGTTAAAGGCAAATCCGCTAGAGAAACACTCTTGAGATTCATGGTGTTGGGATTGGTACTCCATCACTTCGAACTGCGGAGGAATCATAGAAAACATCGAGTTAGACCGACGTGTGGCATCTTGTGACATCGCCCTGGAGATGGGAGTTAGTCACCAAACAATTTTAAATCATCTGCAGAAGGCTGGATACACAAAAAACTTGATGTTTAGGTGACACAAGACTTGACGCAAAAAAAACCTTCTGGACCGAATCAACGTCAGCGATATGCTGCTGAAATGGAGCACATACGACAATATCAAGTGAAAACGGTTTTGGAACGGTTTGGTTCAGGAAGGTTTTGCTGTGTGTTTGGTGGGATTGGAAGGGAATCATCCGCTATGAGCTGCTCCCATATGGCCAGGCGCTTAATTGTATGATCTGCTGTGAACAACTGAACCACTTGAAGCAGGCGATCGACCTGAAGCGCCCAGAATTGGCCAATAAGAAGGGTGTAGTGTTCCACCAGGACAACGTCAGACCACACACTTTGTTGATGACTCGTCATGGGAGTTTTTAGCGCATCCACCATATAGCCCGGACATAGCGCCAAGTGATTAACACCTGTTCCTGTCCGTGGTGAACGCCCTTGGTGGTGCAAATTGAACTCAAAAGAGGCTTGTGAAAAGTGGCTGTCCGAGTGCTTCGCAAATAAGGAGAGGAGTTTTTACGACGGATGGAAACAGATTATCGAACGAAACGACGCATATTTGAACTAAATCCGAGCACTGTAACACTTTTTATAAAGCATTGAATAAAGAGCAAAAAGCTGAAGGGAGAAATTTGCCAACCTAATATAAGCATAACTAAGTAGTTTGAAGCTTTGTTCGGTATAAGTTTCTGCAAAAAATTAACAGTATAAGTGCGACGTTCCAAAATACTTTCCAACTAATGGACACATACAAATATTTTATGTTAAAAGCAAACATTTGTGAATAGTATGGTCCCGCAACTATATGCTGATACTCGCTACATTATTTCGAGTACATAAAATTTAACTCAAGAAATAAGTTTTATAGATACTTGGCGCACTTTCATATATTTGGAGACACCATAAAGCAATTCTATTTGCTAAGTGATTATGTTAAAACCAACATAAGTAAAATCCAAGCGATAAAAGCAAAACAACATAGCAGATACTAAGACTCCATAGAAATGCGTGTTGACCGAATTTGCCGATAGAGGAAACCAAAAGAATGAAAAGAAAAATAAAATAAAATGGAAACAAAATCAGCGAATTTATTTTCATACAAAACATTATCATTTTTATACACATAATGAATGCGCATTCATAAAGTGCCGCACAAAACGTAAACAAGCAGTAGTTGGGGCATGCGGCAAGCATGAAAGTTTGCGGCACTTACTTATATATGTGCATATATGTACATTAATTTATGTGTATGTTATTGGTAGCGGAGTGTACAATAAATGTGAAACGATGGAAAGCGAACAGGCGAAAAATAACAATGACAGCAAATATAGATATATGTATTTAGTCAATGGAAAGCAAAACACAATTTGATATATAACAGCAAGCATAATGTTCAATAGCCAACTGGCAGCAAAACAATACAAATGTGGCAAATGTACGAAAAATATCGAGAATTTGTTTATAGTAAAGCAGCAGCAGCCAGCGTTAAGCGAGCATGTGTGCATGTAGCGTTATATGTACGAAAGTGTGCGAAGTCCTGCAGATACGCAGAGTTGTAAAAATTCGAATGGAAAAAGTCTGTATAAAATGGTGATTTTATTTTTATTACCATAATTTATACGCGCTGCCAAAGTAGTATGTACACACACAGAATAAAAAGCAACACAAAACAGTGACAATAACAACCAACAACAACCAACAAGAAAACGACAACAACGAAATAGCTGCTGCCATTGCAATTGTGTACAAGCTGGTGTGGCAAGCACATTTCGGTTTTTAAGCGCGCCAAGGGTGGCGGCGGCGTGGCTAACCCGTAATGTGCACTTTAAGAGCACTTATGTGCAAGAAACTGTGGAGATTTCACATTTACGGGCAGCTTGTGTACGAGCGCACCAGCTACTAAGGATGCCACTTGAAATGCGCGTTGTGAAAAATTATTTAAGCGATTTAAAGTCGATCTTTTATTTACTTTTATTAGGTAATAATTGTGTTCGTTTGGAAATTCAAAAGATTTTTATGCGCGTGATAATGTAGTTGTATTGCCAAATAATAACAGCATCATTTAATTGTAAGTTATAAAAGCTGTTGTGAGTTGGTGTGTGGCGTATGAGTGACTTTTTGATGGAATTTATGTATTTAACTTATGTATTATAACTTTTTGTTTAATTTTTGATGACATATTAATTTAAGAATTTCAATCAAGAAGTAGCATGTATGGCTACATTTCATGAAATATTAATTTTTTGTGACTTTATGTTAAGAATTATGTGTCTTTCAGTTATAATTTAGAAGGATGTTAGAATATGGCAGTGTGTCAAATGAATAAATATTAAAAATATTTAAAACTTCTTCATGATTTATTTACATACACTCTTAAATACACAGTCCAAAGATATAATAGTATAATAGTTTTTTCACATAACGGTTGTTTGTAAGTCATAAAACTAAACTGGTTTGATATAAAGTTATATATATCAAAGTTGAAATCCGGTTGTCTGTCTGCCCGTAAGTTCGTGAGTCCGTGCAACGTATAACTTGAGTAAAAAATAAGATATCTTGATGAAACTTGGTATATGTGTTCTTTGCGACCGTAGGAGGCGAAGTAATAAATAAAGTTGTGAAAGTAAAATTTGGTTCAAAGGAGGGGTATATTTGGATGTAATTTTTTTTGTGAAAAGGGCTTGGCCCCGCCTCTAGTAAGTTTTTTTATATATATCTCGTAAATTACTAAAGCTATCAGCGAAACTTTCTAGAGTAGTGCCCTTTTTTATATATATGTCGTAAAATACTAAAGCTATATCAACGGAACTTCCTAGAGTGGTGCCCTTAAAGCCTTATACATTCCTTATACAGTCTTAAAATGGAGGAAATCGGATTATAACCACGACCACTTCCCATACAAAGGTTATGTTAAAAATTCGATATATAATATTTTGTTTAACACCCTAATGACCTGGACGGAGTATGTGCGAAACCGTCTTACAACGACGCCCATTTCCCATACAACAATATTTTGAATTCCGCCTGATTCCTTCACTTTATAATATATACTTACATTAGAAACCAATGAAGATAGCGGAATAAAACTTTACACAAATGCTGTATTTGAGCTGAGATATCACTTTCGGAAAAATTGTCAAGATCGGACTATAACTTTTCAAGGTGTCGGATATGGAACATAAAGAACTCAGTGCCTAATGGTAATTTTCACCGGAAATATGGGGGAATCTCTGAGAAAATATAATGTAATTCAGTGGGAATCTTTTTCTTCTAATAGCGTATCTCTGTACCAAAAATTGCTAAAATCGAGTCAGAACTTCCTCTAGCTCCCATATACCTTATATTTGGATTATTAAAATTCCCCTTGAGTTTTATGCCGCATATATCGGTTAATATGTGAGATATCTTAGCAAAATTGCTAGCTTGTATAAGAGTGCCTTGGTGGTAAATATGAAGAAAATCGGTTCAGGAATTACCCCAGCCCATATACACTATATATGATGATTTTCGTTGTTCTATTGAAATTTGTGCGGAGTATATGGGTCAAATTGTGTATTATTTTGATAAAATTAAATCAATAAATTGCGAAAGTGTAAAATTTTCGGTTGCTCCCGAACTTTGCCTTTTCTTACTTATTTTTATAAGCGGATTGCACTAACTACTTCATTGTGAGCGGATCCGGATATTTGTTGTAAAATAATAATTCACAAATTGTGGAAATAGAAAATTTGATTTATTGTTAATGCATTTTTTTTTTTTTCAAATATTGCGCAATATTATTTGATGTCCGAATGTCATAATATAACTATTTCAAGCAAAATTTCATATGGAGAGTCCCAATGCCCTAAATTATTCATTTTTTTTAAGACAGCTACATATACATATTCCGATGGTTTTCAAGTTGCAACATTCTATATGAGCTGATGAACACTATTGTAATTTATAACAACTTCTTACTGCAAACAGCGCAATCAGTCAGTGACTCGTAAATATGAATTTTCAGTATCAGCGAGGACTTAAACATTTGTAAAATAATGAGAAATTCGTATTTGACAAAATCTGTATGCGCAGGTAAAACCGCAATGTTAAATATAAATTTGACGCAAAAAAATTGATGAAAAAGAGAATAAACGACAAACGACTGCTTCGCCATGACAAAGAGCGCATTTGGCACACTAATGCCCCACACGTTGAGTTGCACAAATCGCGCAATGGCAGTGAAATATAGCGTCCGACATTTTTATGCGCGGAAGCACAACAGTGTAGAAATAATAAAACACGAGTAATGCAAATTTACGCGAACGAAATATTACAAAAGCGCTCTGCAGCCAAAACCAAAAAAAAAGAGAAAACAAAAAAGTTTGTACTTTCAACCGGAAGTTGTGCGCAATAGATTTGGTATTTCAGCGCGTTGCAAAGGCAAACAAGCAGCCATAACAATAAGATCGCCAATTTGTATGTATGCATATGCAATGAAATTGTGTGGCGCAAAAGGGACCAGAAATAAAATAAAATAATACATTTGCAGAGCCGTAGAATATTGTCGCTGTCTGTGTAACTGTATAACCGAAATGCAAAAGTAGAAAAATTTCGTTTCTCCAGCAAGCAGCCACACAAGCGCGCGAAAAGCATGCATTCACAATGGATATGAGGTTGACAGCTCTTATCCTATTCGTGATACTGTATGGCTACTGCTTCACCCGTTATGTCATTTTGTGTGTGTGTGTTTACACGTTTGCAGGTGTATATATCTACCGACGGCCGTTTTCGTTCGCAAGCGATCGATCATTTGTTGAATAGTTGTACTTTTGACTTACCCCGCATTTGGTTGATGGCACGTCGCGCCCAGAGTGCCACATCCTTTATTGAATTGAAATGTCATTTGCAGCAACGTACCGTTATACAAGCTTCACTCTCCAATCGATGCAATTGAAATGTCCGAAAAGTCCATTTCAATTCCGTTTTTTTTTTGCACATTTCTCTCTATTTCGCACATTGCACTTCAACTTGGCTGGAAAGCCATTTACTGGTTGTGAAAGAAATTTCAATTTTCACTTTCTCGCCAAGTACCAAGCACACAATTGCAGCGCACAATAAACACTTGAAGCAAACAAATATTTTTATACCAAACACTTGTTCGATGTACTTCAGCGGTGCTGTTGGTACTTGCGGCGCACAAAGGTGTATATTCTACGGAAGAAACACACACACACACGAACACATACGAGTGCTGAAATACCAATAAAAAGCTGAAAAACGACTTGTGATTCTAAATGTAAGATCTTTGTTGCGTGAAGAGAGAGAAAGAGAGAGAGTCCATTAAGCGTGTTCGCGTTTTATAAGCTGATATTTTTGTAGTTCTACTGATAGCAAAAACTTTTTATCACTTTATCGTAATATAAGTTCTAGTCGCAGGAGGCTTTTGGCTTCACAAAGGACTATCTTAAGTAGTCCAAACATGATCCTGATCTTTGCGTAATAAATTGTAATTTATCTTCTATTATCATGAGCAACTGTTAATATTTTATGGAAGAAATATCTCAACTGATACTCCTTCTTCAGTGGATTGGACGTGTCACTGGCTATACCAGCAATTCTCAATAATGAACATGTGTTCCATAAGGTATCGCATTTTGTATGTCTGATGCGATATCTGTTATGTTCTCTTCTTCTTTCTTCTTTGGCACTACAATCGTTGGTTGGTCATGGCCGAGAATACAAAACTGCATCAGTTGCTTCTATTCTGCACTTGAAATTTCCATTGAATACGTGAGCGCCCTTGCTTCCGTTGTCTACGCATGGGTTTCGAAGGATATTTTCATTGGAGCATTGTCTTCAATACGTACGACATGGGCTAACCAGCGCATTCGTTGAATTTTTATGATATCATAGATCTCATACAATTCATGGTTCCATCTTCTTCAGTACGGATCGCTCAGTTCTTTCGAATAGCCCAAGTACCTTGTCATCCCGGGTTGTCATTGTACATGTTCCTGCACTGTATAATAGAATAGAAATTATGAGAGACTTATCGTAATTTTTGTTCGTCGAGAGAGGAATCTGTTTCTCAATTGCCTACACATACCAGGCTTAGATTGTTTGTGAAATTTATGCAGGTTCCGAGATAAACAAAGTCTTTAACTTTTTCAAAGGTATAGCTACCTACAGCGACGTAGTTCCTAAGACGCAAGGAATATTTGTATGTGGCCTCCAGGTACTTTGTCATGCCCTCGTTCACCACAAGACAGCTCTGTTGGTAACGCCCATGATGTCAATGTCATCCCCATAACTCAGTTGCATTGTGCTTTTAGAATAGATAGTGCCACTGCCACCCCATCTAAAACCTTGTCTCTGATCGAACGTATTGGAGAGGTCCTGATATCTGATATGTTAAGGTTAAACAGGTTCGCCCGTCAATTTACCTCAGTGAGAAATACTACTTACTAAATTATTGTAGAATAAACTCTGACACTAGGACGATATGAAATAATATTTTCGAAAGATGAACTAATGAATTCAATGCCAATTTTTGGTTAATACATATTCAGCATAAAGTCAAATTATTACTTAGCCTGGCCACTTCTTTGCTCTCATCATTCTTATATAGTCACTCTATAAATTTGCAAAATCTCATCGGTTCTTTATTTGAAACGTTAGATTGGTTCATGACATTTACTTTTTGAAGATAATTTCATTTAAATGTTGACCGCGGCTGCGTCTTAGGTGGTCCATTCGGAAAGTCCAATTTTGGGCAACTTTTTCGAGCATTTCGGCCGGAATAGCCCGAATTTCTTCGGAAATGTTGTCTTCCAAAGCTGGAATAGTTGCTGGCTTATTTCTGTAGACTTTAGACTTGACGTAGCCCCACAAAAAATAGTCTAAAGGCGTTAAATCGCATGATCTTGGTGGCCAACTTACGGGTCCATTTCTTGAGATGAATTGTTCTCCGAAGTTTTCCCTCAAAATGGCCATAGAATCGCGAGCTGTGTGGCATGTAGCGCCATCTTGTTGAAACCACATGTCAACCAAGTTCAGTTCTTCCATTTTTGGCAACAAAAAGTTTGTTAGCATCGAACGATAGCGATCGCCATTCACCGTAACGTTGCGTCCAACAGCATCTTTGAAAAAATACGGTCCAATGATTCCACCAGCGTACAAACCACACCAAACAGTGCATTTTTCGGGATGCATGGGCAGTTCTTGAACGGCTTCTGGTTGCTCTTCACCCCAAATGCGGCAATTTTGCTTATTTACGTAGCCATTCAACCAGAAATGAGCCTCATCGCTGAACAAAATTTGTCGATAAAAAAGCGGATTTTCTGCCAACTTTTCTAGGGCCCATTCACTGAAAATTCGACGTTGTGGCAGATCGTTCGGCTTCAGTTCTTGCACGAGCTGTATTTTATACGGTTTTACACCAAGATCTTTGCGTAAAATCTTCCATGTGGTCGAATAACACAAACCCAATTGCTGCGAACGGCGACGAATCGACATTTCACGGTCTTCAGCCACACTCTCAGAAACAGACGCAATATTCTCTTCTGTACGCACTGTACGCATTCGTGTGGTTGGTTTAATGTCCAATAAAGTAAACTGAGTGCGAAACTTGGTCACAATCGCATTAATTGTTTGCTCACTTGGTCGATTATGTAGACCATAAATCGGACGTAAAGCGCGAAACACATTTCGAACCGAACACTGATTTTGGTAATAAAATTCAATGATTTGCAAGCGTTGCTCGTTAGTAAGTCTATTCATGATGAAATGTCAAAGCATACTGAGCATCTTTCTCTTTGACACCATGTCTGAAATCCCACGTGATCTGTCAAATACTAATGCATGAAAATCCTAACCTCAAAAAAATCACCCGTTACATATAACTTTCTCATTATATTTGTGTCATATCTGACCCGAGGTGTTTCTGACATAAATTCAGGAAATTAATACTTCGAGTGCTGCATTCACGTTTCGTTTCTATTATCTTACATGAATAGAAAAGTGTTTTGTAGAATTTTATCTACGAGTATCTTATAACTCTTTTTAAATATGACAATTATTGTTTTCTTGCTGCTTATCGCGCATATCTATTGTTATACGCCTTTGTTATGCTCATTGTCCATGCTGCATTCACAAAATGTCATTTATCACAACTAGAACTTTTTGACATTTACATTGAAGGGAACGTTCACAGGTCGCCATGGATTAAGCGCAGCAATGCTGTCCACCTTTCAGCTGCGCCATCATTTGAGTCAGGTGAGAGAGCTGCCAACTTCACATCATTCATCTTGCGTGTACTTTAAACGTTGATGCACAGCTCCATGGCAGCTGCCCGGACAAAGTCATATTTTTTTTATTTTTATATATACCTACTGTATACTCGTATACCTGTAAGGGCGTAATATTTCCGCATTGATTCTAATTCTCTATTTATACGAATGATACTTCCAAAAAAACGTTCATCTATTTCCCAGTTTGATAAATGATTGCGTTGAGTTCTTATTGTTGCCTTATCAATGTATTTGTTGTCAATAGCTTCGCTTTGATATCAAGTCAAAATGTCTGCCGCAAACAACTCAACTCAATTCTTGCATGCATGATTCATAAACAACCACTGATTTTGAGGCAAGAAATCACCAGCTTCTACATACACACATCTATGTATATATTTATATATATTTCTTATATTAATAGGTGTGGCAGGTGAGACATATGCATGTTAATATCTATGACAGCACCGTCACTGTAATGGAGACAAGTTCACTTATTACGATGCTACGTTATGTCAATGAAATATACTAGATAAACATATGATTTTGAGTTATTGCATCACAATATGGAGGTTTTATTAGACTTTCCATATACCATGTCATTCACAACTATATTTCATAAGAAAAATGATAGTGTATTAATAAGCGCTGGAAATAAGTCGCCGTTTCTTCCAGTTGATATCAAACTAACCGATTATTACACAATATTTTACGAGGCGCTTGTGATGTTCAATCAATAAGGTTGAGAAAGCAACTATTAATATTTACTATTCTATCTCCACCTTTGAGTTTACTCTTAAATGGATATTACAAGTATTCTAGGAAGAGCAACATAAATTTCTAGTAAAATTTTACCACTGTCGAAAATCATAAAATCAAGTGCTCCCATTTTTTAAAGGCCGAAGCGCGACTGCAACTAAAAGATATTTTGTACCAGTATTCCATTCAGAATATGAATCAAAAGCATTACAAGTCCAAAGTTACAAACCACGCTGTCATTTTAAAATTCTGTATATTACAAGCCTGTGAAATTCTAGTTCAAAATCATGAATTTACGATTACAATCGTTAAAAACAAAATATGGACAAGTGGAACACCCTTCTAGTGTTTTAACAATGAATGTTACTGAAATTGATATTATGCACAAAAAGGTAATTGATATTTAAGTGTCGTATTTGTAACTCTAGGCACCAATGAAAGTTAGACTTATTTACCATTTCAACAGAAAGCACACACAATATTTAATTTTTATTATTTTATTACAATTTTTTTCTATAAAAATAATATTTATACTCTCGCAGCAAAAGGTGCTAAGAGAGTATTATAGTTTTGTTCACATAACGGTTGGTTGTAAGTCATAACACTAAAGTTAAGTTTTCGAAGATAGGCGTAGTCGGACCACTGCCATGCCAGAGCTATAAATTAAGTTATTGAAATAAACTTTGGTATGAAGGATCGCACTATGAAGGGGTATATGTGGATGGAATTTTTTTTGTGGAAGTGGGCGTGGCCCCGACCCTACTAAGTTTTTTGTTCATATCTCGCAAACTACTAAAGCTGTATCAAGGAAACTTTTTAGCGTCGTTTCTTTAAGGTACTACCTTATCCATTCGAAAAATGGAGTAAATCGGATTATAACCACGCCCACCTCCCATACAAAGGTTATGTGGAAAACTACTAAAAATGCTTTAAGTAAGGTAAACCAACAGAAACCTTCATTATTAAGAAGGTACAGAAGTGCTGCACTGAAAATGGTATACAAAATTTTAAGTGGGCATGGTTCCGCCCACTTATGGGTCAAAAACCATATCTCCGAAACTACGCAGTAATTTCAATGAAATTCGGTTTGTAATATCTTCTTAGCTTCCCTATGATATGTTGTGAAAACACAACACACACAACCACGCCTACTTCCCAGAAGGGAAGAACCAGAAGTCGGTCTGAATAGTTTACTTTACAATATACATATTGAGTAAACACTAGTAAAGATATCAGAACAGAACTTTGCAAAAATACTACACTTATATAGTGGCATCGTCGAAATCGGTCCATAAGTTTTCAAGACCCTATATATCGATTATGTGGACCTCAGTGCTTCTAACAAATTTTTTACCGAAAATATAGGTAAGTCTCTCAGATATTTTGAAGGAATTCAGAGAATATGTTTCTTTTAAGAATATGTCTTCGCGCCAAAAAATGAGTGAAATCGGGTCATAACTACCCCTAGCTCCCATATACTTAATATTAGTGTTTTCAAACCATCAATGGACTTTATACCATGTATGTATATGCCGAATATGTGAGTCAAATTGTTTGTTATATTAATAAAATTAAATAAATAACTTGCGAGAGTATAAAATGTTGTATTGTAATATTATTGAATATTTATGTGGTTACAGTTTTGAAAAAAAATAGTACTGAATAGTTCTCATCAATATTTTTTAAACTTTTCGTTAATTTTTAATATGCAACTCTAATTTCGACGCAACACAACTTTTGAAAATAGCTTAATAATTCCATTTGCCTACATTTACTTATTTTTATTTAATTCCCTTTTTTGTTACGCTGAATGTCCGGTGTAAAAAATTTGTACAAATTGCAAACTTTTGGGTGAAAAGTAACTATTTTGCACATTTAGAAAAAGTATCTGTCGACTCTCATTGTAAATGTGCTCGCCTTCGGTAATTCAATTTGCGCCCTTCGTTTGCATTTTACATTCTGAATTCACTTTTAATTTTCCATTGTGATAACTTTTCAACGAAATTCCGGCAACTAGAAATGCAACCACTACATATGAATGCAAACAACTAAGGTGACAACTGGATAGCTGTTTTCATGACTATGTATGTGTGTAAATTTGTGATGTTTACAAAAATTCCAAACTGTATAGATGTAGGATCCCCTCTCACCGTCACTGAACAAAATTCTAGTTATCATCATTTTTCAGCAATTTGACACATACATATTTTTCACACAAAATGCTAATGTAAGTCCCCCAGCTTCAATGATTTGTCGCTATTTTCGACTGCAAAGCGGCCACAATCCTTTCCAACAGTTGACAGATTTGTTTTTATTATTGCTACAGCATGTGAGTGTCAAGCGATGGACCAACGCGTTCATCACTAATCCACATATCGTCCGCATTTCCCAGCGGTTTGTAAATGCCGACTGCTGGTTTTGCGTTGTCAGTTGTCGGTTTTTGGGGTAATTTTATATGCTAACATATGACTCTATAGGGTATTATGACTATATTCTATTTAACTATTCTCTATTTTTAACTTTTGCAAATCAACATGAGAGTGACCATGAAATGGAAAAATATTAGTTTAATCGAAGGATGTTATTTTCTTGGTAGATCGTGCATGCCGATTTCTATAATACGGTACTTTTTCTAAAAGAAAACTATTTTCCAATTATCAAATATTAAGTTTGATGTAAATGAAATGATGTAAATTATTAATTTCTGGAACCGAGAAGTAATATTTTTTATAGCTGGAACCATTATCTCAAAATACAACCCTGTTCAATTATACTAAAATTTCATATAAACGATCGCTTTAAATGTTCGATTGCGCCCGAAAGCAACGCTTGCTTACTCGCCAGTTATGGGTCAGTTGGACACGCCTGGGTGCGCTGGATTATACCGCATGTATGTTGCTTTGTTAGATAATAGCGCAAATGGCACGCATGTGACAAGTACCCACACATGCTTCAAACTGTGGGCGCTTTTGTGCTTCGATTTGGTCATTGCTTTCCGATTTCGACACATCATCCGCTCAAAGTGTATAGAATCATGGAAGCTGGCGCTGTTGCATTGTTGCATGGCTTCACATGCAGATTATCCACGGTCTTTTGGTGCAAATCCACTTAGCAGCTGACGTTGGTTAAAAGCTGCTGCACGCGTTGTGTCGCCTCTGATGTCACCAATTTGTGAATAATATGAGTTGAGATTTTTATGCTATGAGTTCTTATGTAAGCACTTAGTGCTGCCTTAATACCAATGATAAATGCTGAAATCGTTTTGGTATATAGGTATATACAAATATATAAAGTTAAATTGGGAGAAAAGGATAAGCTGATTGTGCTTTAACTTATATAAGAAATACATCAATTATTTTAGTTCAATATTTTAGAATAGAGATCACACAGTATAAATATATTGAGTTAAATTACGCAAGGAATTTGGAAAACTTTAAGACTAATTGTTGGAAGTATTATAACAGCTGAAACTATTATTTTATTATTTATTATTTATTTGAAAAATGGCGTAAATCGAAAATGTATATAATAAAAGCTGGGAAAAGAGCATTTATAGACTTGCGTGCAATTAAACTTTATCGAAATAGAAAGTAAAAGGCAGCGTGTAGCGCTGTGATAAATTTTTGCAAGTGTAATAGCTGGTTCTGTATAATTCAGTGGTTTTTAAGTTTTCACATTCCTTAAATATCAACAGTATTTCGATTGTGCAAAAGAAAGCTAGTTTTTTGAAAAAAAAAGATACGAAAATTATTTTTTATATTGAGAAATATCTACATATATTTCTACAGAATGTCCTTTCAACAATGTATCAAAATAAAACGGCAATGACGCTCGCAAGTAAATACCACTTCACATCCGTTAGTGAATTGGTGAATGAGAAAATATACATATATTTTCTTATTTATACTCGCAGCCTCAAGCCAAACACAGAATAGCTCACAATGAAGCCAATGCTTAACGGGGTGCAACAGCGAACGCATAACACCAATAATAATAACGGCAACTATAACAATAGTCATGAAGACGTCAGCGCCATCAACGTTTTTAAATACAATACACATTGTATTACGGATAACAACAATGACTTAATGGCAGCATCAGTTGGTCATTAAGCAGTCGGACAGTTTCGTATGGAATGGGAAGTGAAAAGTGATGTAAGCTTTGGCGAAAATAAATATGGTGGCGTATGCTTTCAATATCAAATGAATAGAAAAGGAAAATGCAATGCTGTAACTTTTAAGATTTCTTACATAATGACCGATATAGAGCTTGTAAAGATAATCGAAAGTTTGAGAATCCTTATATTAATGAACACTGAAGGTTTATGCAATTTTTTTTATTTTGTTTAATTTTCGCACTTCATTTATGTAACTGAAAAATAAATTGTCTTATATTTATGGTATTTGTTGAAGGTCCTCATACTCGGTATATCGGGAGTGAAGTCAGATTTCGACCATTGCCACATATTAAAAGGACTTTTTGTCCATCTGCAATATCAACATACTGCTAAAAGCTATTATAAACGAAACGTTAGCTGAAGTATTAGGATATATAGCTAAAGTTCGCGACGGCTCTAGTCCTTAAGTTTTTATCCGGAAAGATCTTGGTAGAATCAAACTTTATTGTATAAAAATATGTAGTATTACGAAAAACCTGTCTCTTTAAAAGCAGTTTTTACTAAACGAATTATTCACTCAAACGGCTTATCGTTATTTATTCTCTTTCAACCTCTTGTGGAAACCAACAAGTGAAAGCGATTTCAACTCAAGTGCACTAACTACTTGACTTACACAACAATACCAACAATGCGATGATGCGAAAAATTCACCCAGTCGCATTTTTTCATATCCAATTAAATGTTGTTTTCAATTTCAATTAAATGCGAGAGAAAAGAGAGATTATGGCGTTTCCATTTAAATCACTTTGCTTCAATTAGTTCTATTTACCGTTGCAAATGCTTAAAGACTTGACGGCAAGCGCTTAGAGCAATACGAGTGCGCGCCACTTGCCAACCATTCTCATGCAACTAAGTCGGGATGAGAGGGATGAGGCAGCAAAAGACTGTAACGTAACGCAGCCACAACGATGAGGTCAGCACGCAGGTCACTTGTAAGAGCGCAGAAAAGGCGACTTTTGGCAGCAACAAAATGAAACTTTCACAACCGAAAATAAGCAAATATGCAACGCAGCAAAGAACTAACAAAACCTAAAAGAGTATCAAAAGAAGCGGCAGCTCTACATATAAGTCGTCGCAACGATTGTGGCTGTAGCCAGTGGCGGAAGGTGCAACTGAAGCTGAAGCTAAAGCAAAATTGTGCAGAAAAGTTGTGGCAAACTTTTGTGTAAACAAACGCAGGCAGCGTTGTAAATTGCAATTTAGGTCAGTTTTGGCAACCGAAAGTATAAAATATATATACGCGCCATGCAGTGCTTATACATACGTATATTATAATACAAGCGAAGATAAAACAAAGCACGCCGCCAGGCAGTTACTTACAAAAACAAAACAATAGCAAAGTAGAAAAGGATAAAAAAGACAAGGTAGAGTGAGAACCAGAGAAAGAGCCTGGTGCAACGTTGTCAGTTGTAGTGAAAAATGTGGCAAACGGCAGTATGAATTTTATAATAAGTAGAAAATAACGAGACTCCCAACCAAAACACTACTCATACACCGGCGATGATTTTGTCCGACAGTTGTGGGTGTGGTCACTTAGCTGGTGCAAGCAAGCTATAAATAAGTGCAGAAAGTTAAAATTTCCTTAACATAATTTATTTATGATTCTGTCATCGTTGCCAGTCCACCAGCTCAATGGCAGATTGAGAGACTGACTGCAAAACTTCAGCTCAAAGAAGTAAGGTCATTCAAAATAATTTTTTTGTGAACGAAAACTTCTGCTGCCAGTAGGCCTGCCTGCTGTTAACTGCTTGTATTTAAGAAAGAATTAAGTGAAATCAAAAAGTTATATCAAACAAGAAACGGCAACTGTGCTTTTAGGCTTAGAGCAACGCAGCTGGTGATTTAAGACTGCAAAGATTTCATTTATGTGAGTGTAAATCAAATTTTGGAGCTTTTGGTTGAAGTTGAAGTTGTCATTATTAGTTGGTATGTAGGTACGAAAAATATGTATGGAGCATCTCAGAAGCTTTAAGCAATATTTAAAAGTTCGTGCATCTTTCAGAGCTTTAGCAAAAAAAAAAACAAAAAAAAAGAGATAAATTAGTTCTTTATTCTGTTGAGTTATTTCCGATTGGTTTATAAATTATTTCGAATGATTTAGAAGGAACTAACACTTTCGGTAAAGCTTTTGTTGAAGCTTTGCAACATGAAAGCTCATTCTGTTTTTCAAAATAAGTTGTGGGAAATTAACTTTAACCAATATTGAAAGTTTCTTGAAAAAAAAAAAAACGAAACAGATAAATTAGTTTTTTATTCTGTTGAATCAATTCCGATTGGTTTATAATGAAAATTGTAAGATTTAAAAGGAGCTTACACTCTCAGTAAAGCTTTAAATGAAGCTTTGAAACATGAAAGCTCCTTTTGGCTTTCAAAATAATTTGAAGGAAATTGTAAAGCTGTTGGTTTCAAAGAATTATAGCTACAAAATCAAATTTTCTTCGTTGAAAACTAAAACTACTTTACAATTAGCTGACAAGTTGCATAGCAACAAAAATATTATATCTTTATATATTATATACTACAAGTTAAAAAAATATCTGTATTTGTCTTTGGCTTTCAGTTCGTTCATAAAGCATGCCACCAGTTTTTACTTTCAGCTTTTGCAACTACTTTTACACTTTCAACAGCACGTCACTTTCGCCAGCCACTTCATTCGTTTGCGGTCAGTTGCTTTGGGTCTTCACAATGCATATGTTTCATCAACTCAAAGTCAAGTCAGTGCTTGCTCCAACTCATTTTTAGTTGTCTGCCAAATGACGTTGTAAATTTATGGTCTGCCTGCACATGGAAGACGGATGTGATGTGCTGTAAAGCAAAAGTAGTCAGAAAATGTTGTGCGCTTTCCAGTTGGACTTTTAATAATTCATTGGCTCTTCGTTTTGTGGCACTGCTATTTTGTTTCGATGTTTATTTTTCACTTTCCTTTTAACCACATGTTGAAAACTCTTCATATACTAAGCTACGTGTATCTAGAGACTCTTAAGAGATTTGCTGGTGTAAATATTTATTATTTTTAGTTTTGTGGTATTATTTTTAATGAATGATTTTTAATAAAATTTTTTAAATCAATTTTTTTTAAGCAGAGATGAAGATTTTACTCATTTAAGTAAACTATGAATCGTTCGAGTAAAGGCTTTTAGGTTATCTAAAATGTAATATACTGGCATATAAAGACGAAAGTGGGCAACAGACCTTCTTGCAGTTGGTTGATACACTGAAAATATTCTCTTCCATGAATATTAAGCAGGTATTGGAAATTACAGTTCATACTTCGTATATATTCCTTTTTAGGTATTTATTTAAAAGCTGAAGTCTTACTCTTTCTCTTTATCTAATATATAAAATTCTCGTGTCACGGTGTACGTTATTGAACTCCTCTGAAACCGCTTGACCGATTTTCGTGAATCTTAGCGTGCATATCGGCTAGGGTGGAGAATCGGACAACATCTATTTTTCATCCTCCTAAATGTTAAGGGTGGTCCACCCCTAAATATTTTTAACTTTCCGCGAAGAAAATTAAAAATTTTCTAAAATCGGGAAGTTATTGGTTGTTGAAGTTCAAACCGATCTGGCTAATTTTAGTTTTGAAATATTCGTGGATGGCCAGAAAAAGATTAGAAAGTTAGTAAATATGGAAAAATTGCGAGAAAGATATCAATAAGAGAATTTTATTCGAGTTGACAAGAAAAATATAAAAAGAGAAAACAAAAAAATAATATTTTGAAGGTTGACATTGTTGCTTTGTTAAAATATTTTTGTTATTGTTCAATTGTATAAGGTTGTGTCGATAGCCCAAAACAATTTGTAAAAAATAAGGAAAGGCTAAGTTCGGATGCAACCGAACATTTTACACTCTCGCAATTTATTGATGTAATTTTATTAAGATAACACAATCTGACTTATATATTCGGCATAGAGTCCCATAGAAAATCATAACATATAGTATATAATGGCTGATGTGATTCCAGAACCAATTTTACTCATTTTCACCACCAAGGTTAACAGGAATAGGGATGACTTAGCATCTGTTAGTAGGCAAACAAACGGCACATTCGGCCTTGAAAATACTCCTAAATTGCAAATGAACGAAACACCAGTCGGCAAAATCGCCAAAAATAGCGCTATAACGAAGATTTTCCAAATATTCAAGAAGTCGCTGGAGGTACTGCACAGGACTTTAAGAGATCTTGATTGTCGATAAACGTTTTTGGTGGAGCCAGGATTCTGTTAACAGGTGATTTACGCCAGACTCTTCCAATTATTCCTGGATCAACTGTTACTGACGGGCTAATCGCATGCCTAAAGTCATTTAATTTGTGGCGACACATAAAGTATAGCCAATTAACAACTAACATATGAGTGTTTTTGCAACAATATCAAATTGCGATTGTAGAAGCAGTTGGAAATGGTAGGGTCGCAGTTGACACCTCGATGGATTAATATCAGTTCCAACAGATTTCTGTCACTTCATTGACTTGAAAGAGAAGTTTTCCTGACATGAAACCCCAATATGATAACCATAAATGACTGATTGAATGACCTATATTGGTGGTAAAAAAAAACAAAGATATCGATGATCTTAATGCGACAATTTAGAATTTCGGTCCAAGAGAGTTATCACAGCTACAACGACGTAGTCAATTATACCAAACTTTTTAAAATTGCCTGTACTATCACCACTCACTTTGCAAATAAAAGTAGTGTGAGTTGTCATCATGTTGCGTAACATAAATCGACCTCGAGTAATCAATATCGTCGCCGAAGCCAAGATTGGACCAACTTAATTACCTTATACCTTAGCCACAACAACGTGTGGCCGGGTCTGCTAGTATACATATAATATTTATATGTATACATATATGTACACGTAAGGACATGGAACATATAAATCCCATTCACCGTCGAGAGGCAAATACTTTGTGCACACAACGCCTACACAGTGTGCTGCCTGTGGTTGTATGCAAATAACGGTGTGAAAAAAGTTGAAACATTATAACACGTATTTTTTTCATGTGCATCATTAAATCCTTTCTAACAACCATAAAATCCACAAAACCGAATTTTACATGCTACTAACAAATTGTGCCACTTGCAGCAGCAGCACACCGCAGCAACATACCCCAAAATGTCGCGTATGACATGAGCAACAACAACAACAACAGCAGTAGTAGCATAGCAGTGACATAACGAACAAACATGCTTGTAGCAACAAAAAAAAATCACAAAAAAAAACAAGAACAACATTGAATGTGGGTAGCACACCGAATGACAACAAATAAGACAGCATTTGTCGCTGACAACCTGGTGGCATCAAACCACGTGAGTGAGTGGCACAATTTAGCAGTCACGACAAAAGCGCACAACACTAACAACCACATGCGGGCACATAGAGGGATAATGTATGTATGTGTGTGAGTGCCTTCATGTGAGCGTGTGTGTGTGTGCACAGTAATTGGTGGGTGTGAACGCTAGTGAGCGCACGCTATGGAATTTTTATTTCTTTTCAAGAATTTACGAGCGCACGGCGCAGGCCAGCCACGTCGTACACGTCGGATATACGTGTGTGTACGCTTGTGCGGCGCTATGTCAACTCTTACATGACATTTCAGTTTAGGCAACTCAAAAATTAGACAATAATGCATATATAAGCGGGTTTACGCTTCGCATTTGCATAGAGTGACGGCGAATGAAAACTTTACTGCCAGGTGATAAAATGTGGATAATATTAGCGCAAGCTGTAGTCAGGGCGTTAGCTAGCTGTGCTCTTTAAATTATATCGAAAGTGAAGTCCCCTCAATGACTTTTCTCTGATATTAGTGCGTAGGAAGTATGTAGCTCCAAGATTATCAGGAATTTCTTAAGTTGTTCACGGATACACATTTTTTTACAGTGATTCAGAAGAAATACTTATATTAACTTGTATTAAATTGTTGTTTTATCTTTACTTAATTTTGCATTTTTTTTATGAAATTAATTCAAGAAGACAAGCATCATTAAGGGAGCTGGTTTCTTCATTTCATAGAAGATAAATATAATAACTGGTTTCTCATGATACACTCGTGTAGTTGCTGTGGTTGTAAAACCTCCCATCCGAGCTCCCGTAGCTTCTTCGAAGTGTGTGGTCTGGCGTTGTACTGGTGGAAAACTACACCCTTCCTGTTGGCCAATTCTGGACGCTTCTGGTCGATCGCCTGCTTCAAGCTGTCCAGTTGTTCGCAGTAGATGGTTGAATTAAGCGTCTGGCCATATGGAAGCAGCTCATAGTGGATGATTCCTTTCCAATCCGACCAAACGCACAGCAAAACCTTCCTTTCCGTCAATCCCGGGTTGGTCACTGTTTGGGACGATTCACCGGCCTTCGACCACGACCGTTTTCGCTTGATATTGTCGTATGTGATCCATTTTTCGTCGCCAGTCACCATCCGTTTCAAAAATGGGTTGAGTTCGTTCCTTTTCAGCACCGTATCGCAGTCGTTGATTCGGTCCAGAAGGTTTTTTGCGTCAAAACATGTGGCACCCAATCTGTGTACCCAGCCTTTTGCAGATGGTTTAAAATGGCTTGGTGACTAACTCCCATCTCCAGAGCGATGTCACGAGATGCCACACGTCGGTCTAACTCGATGTTTTCTATGATTTGATCGGTATTCGTCGTCACAGGTCTTCCGTTGGCTGACTTATTCGTGGTGTCGTTTTCAGCCGCTCTGAATCGTCGAAAGCATTCATCCTCAGTTCGAAGTGATAGAGTACCATCCCTCAAAACACTATTAATCTCACGGAACGTTTTTCTAGCGGATTTGCCTTTAACGAAGGAAAACTTTAAAATAGCGCGAATTTCGGCGTTAGTAAACTCAAAATTCAAAAGACAAAAAGGCGGAAAAAGGGAGGGGGAGGATAATTTTTTTGTTTGCGATCAATAGTTCATGAGTAATAAATAGAGCAGTTTGTGACCTCACGTCCAAGGTAGCAGACAAAAAATTAACCTGAGCGACCATTTTGAAAGGAAAAAAGAGTAAATATTTGTACTCTAGAAAGCTTTTCTTAAAATTTAAAAACCGTTAAAACCAATAAATTATTTGACTATCCTTAAAAATATTTACTTACTGACTTTTGCATGGGCTACTTCCTCAAAGCAGCTGGAAATGAAATTTATAAACAAAAGGTTGAATGAAATGTTGTACATTGACTTCTGCTACAATTATGTGAGTATGCACAAGCGCCTTGTAATATAAACACACAAACGCCATAGTTTTTTTTTTACAGCTTTAGGCGAAAAAATCATAAGCTATACATTAATGACTTCTCGGCCGCAAGTTATTTTGCATTAAAAAATATAAATGTACAAATGCGAGTATTGCAATTGCAAAAATATAAAAGCCGTTGATGGCATTGCAATAGTTCGCCCTTTATTTATTTATTTATTTATGTATTTGTTGTTTCATTTCATTTTTTCCTTCACCTTTTGCGGTTGCCGCAGTTTACGCAGCAAATGAGTTGCTAATGTGCGGCGTGGCAGCATTTGCACGTTTTTCTGCCACACACCGATTTAATTCATACATATGTGCACATGTTGCACATGCTGTACGTGTTGCGGCCAATGCGGTCGCACCATTTAGCTTCATTTGCGGTCGCGGCTGTCCTTTTATCAAAATTTACAATTTACACAAAATTAAATAAGTGCGCAAGTGTTTACATAGCTTTTGAATTCAATTTTTTTTTTTTACTTTTTTGGTTGCATTGTAATTCACCACAACCGAACCGCAGTGCCGTTGATGTTGCATTTGAGTGATATTCTGCGGCTTTGGTGTAAATGATTAGAAACTATTTAACGTCAGTGAAAATGTCACACATACGTCGTATTTTATATTTTTTTGGTGTTTTGGTAAATTGCAACTGAATTCGAAAATTTTTTTATGAATAAATTTAACATTTTTTTTCTGACAAAACACAGCCCACTAACATGTTTACTTGATTAATTGAACACTAGCAAATTTTTGATATATTTTTATTAGATTAGTATTTTGTGGGTTTCCAGTACATTAACGTTAAATTACAATTAACATTTTAAAAAAGTGCTAATGTTTTTTTTTTTGATAATTCTCTGTATTAATAAGAAAGGAAGTGCTTAGTTCGAGTGTATTCGATCATTTAAGACTAGCAACAAAAGTTGCTAAAGAGAGTATTATAGTTTTGTCTACATAACGGTTGTTTGTAAGTCCTAAAACTAAACGAGTTAGATATAGGGTTATATAAAGTGATCAGGGTGACGAGTAATGTTCAAATCCGGATGTCTGTCTGTCCGTCCGTGCAAGCTGTAACTTGAGTAAAAATTGAGATATCTTAATGAAACTTGGAACACGTGTCATTCCATAAGAAGGTTAAGTTCGAAGATGGGCGGAATCGGACCTCTGCCACGCCCACAAAATGGCGATAACCAAAAACACATAAAGAGCTATAACTAAGCCATAAATAAAGTTATGAAAATAAAATTTTGAACATAGGATCGCATTAGGGAGGGGAACATTTGAATGTAATTTTTTTGGAAAAGTGGGACTGACCCCGCCCCCAAATATGTGTTTTTATATATCTTGCAAACCAATAAAGCTATATAAACTAACCTTTCTGCAGTCGTTTCTTTAGCCGTTTCCTGATACAGTCCAAAAATGAAAGAAAGAAAAAAGAAATCGGATAATAACCACGAACACCTCCCATACAAAGGTTAGGTTGAAAATGAAAAAAAGTGCGTTAACTCACTAACGAGAAACGTCAGAAACACAAAATTTCACACAAATGATAGCAGAAGGAAGCTGCACTCAGATCTTTTTACAAAATGGAAAATGGGGGTGGCATCGCCCACTTATGGGTCAAAAACCATATCTCAGGAACTACTCGACAGATTTCAATGAAAATCGGTATATAATATTTTATTGACACGCTGATGACACGTGTGAAAAATGGACGAAATCGGTTCCCAACCACGACAACTTCCCATATAACTCAATTTTGAATTCTTTTGATTCGTTCACTTTATAATAAAACTTTACACAAATACTGTATATGATCTGTGGCATCACTTGTGAAAAAATTTTCGAAAACGGACTATAACTTTTCAAGGCCCCAGATATCGAACATGTTGAACTCAGCGCCTAAGGTTAAATTTTATCCGAAAATATGGGTAAATCTCTTAGCTAATTTAATGTAATTCAGAGGAAATTGTTTTCTTCCAATAGTGTGTCTCTGTTCCAAAAATTATTAAAATCGGGTCACAACATCTCTTAGCTCTCATATACATAATTATAGGGTTTTCAAAAATATCATCCGCTAGCTCCCATATACCTAATTATAGGTTTTTCAAAAATTCGTTGGGCTTTATTACGCATATATGTATTGTTTAATGTGTGAGATATCTTAGCAAAATTTAGTGAGCGTATAGTATTGGATATAGTGTACCTTGCTGGTGAAATTGTTTCAGTTTAGGAATTATCTCAGCCCTTACATCTATATATGACTTTCGTTATTCTATTAAATATGTAGAAGTTCACGCAAGTGAGGAAAGTTTCTGATTGCCATTCACTTGGGAGTGGCCACGAACGATTCTTTTGCATATGACTCAAGCAGCTCACGACTTCCGGTTTTAGACCAAGTATCCCCTGGGTAGCTAACAGACATCCGTTTGGAGGCGAGCTAAAGTGAGAAGGCGAAGCCCGCTTGTGCGGTTGTGCGTAGGGCTTGGGACCCACCACATAAAAAAATCTCCCCAATGAAAACAAACACCGAGCCTCGGATGAGAAACCCCCCTTTTGATGACGACCCCTGCAAACGTACTAAGGATCATGATTTGAGGGCATGCACCTGGAATGTCCGGACCCTTAATTGGGAAGGTGCCTCTGCCCAGCTGGTTGATGTCCTCATACAACTAAAGGCTGACATCACCGCCGTCCAAGAAGTGCGATGGACGGGACAAGGACGGAAGAAGGTGGGTCCTTGTGACATCTACTACAGCGGCCATATAAAGGAGCGCAAATTTGGTGTTGGATTTGTGGTGGGAGAGAGACTCCGTCGCCGAGTCCTGGCATTCACCCCGGTGGATGAACGTCTAGCCACAATCCGCATAAAAGGGAGGTTCTTCAACATATCGCTGATTTGCGCCCACGCCCCAACGGAAGAGAAGGACGATGTGACCAAAGACGCTTTCTATGAGCGCCTAGAACGCACCTATGAGCGCTGCCCCCGCCACGATGTCAAAATCGTGCTTGGCGATTTTAACGCCAGGGTGGGTAAAGAAGGTGTCTTTGGCACAACAGTCGGAAAATTCAGCCTCCAGGACGAAACATCGCCAAACGGCCTGAGGCTGATCGACTTCGCTGGGGCCCGAAATATGGTTGTCTGTAGTACCAGATTCCAGCATAAAAAAATTCATCAAGCAACGTGGCTGTCCCCTGATCGAAACATGCGCAACCAAATCGATCACGTTGTGATAGACGGAAGACATGTCTCCAGTGTTTTAGACGTGCGTACGCTCCGAGGACCAAACATTGACTCGGACCATTATCTAGTAGCAGCAAAGATACGCACTCGCCTCCGTGCAGCAAAGAACGCCCGTCAACAAACACAAGGAAGGTTCGACGTCGAAAAGCTGCAATCACGACCGACAGCCGAACGATTTTCTACTCGACTTGCACTCCTGCTCTCTGAGAGCACTCATCAGCATCTCGATATAAGGGAGCTGTGGAACGGCATCTCAAACTCATTGCATACCGCTGCAGCCGAAACAATTGGTCTCCGGCAACGCCAAAAAACCCGTTGGTACGATGAGAATTGTCGTTCCGCAGTGGAGAGAAAACAGACTGCCTACCTCGCAACGTTGCGATCGACCACAACACGTTCGGGGTGGGATAGATATCGAGAACTGAAGAGGGAAGCGAGACGCATTTGCAGACGTAAAAAGAAAGAGGCCGAAATGCGTGAGTATGAAAAGCTTGAAAAGCTGGCCGACATGGGTAATGCTCGAAAATTTTATGAAAAGATGAGGCGATTAACAGAGGGTTTCATGACCGGAGCATTATCATGTAGGGACCGAGAAGGTAATCTGGTAACGGATGTCCAGAGCACACTGGGATTATGGAGGGAACACTTCTCCGACCTGCTCAATGGCAGTGAAAGTACAACACCAGGAGATGGCGAACCCGATTCCCCAATCGATGACGATGGAATAGATGTTCCATTACCCGACCATGAAGAAATTCGAATAGCAATTACCCGCTTGAAGAACAACAAAGCGGCGGGGGCCGATGGATTACCGGCCGAGCTATTCAAATACGGCGGCGAAGAACTGATAAGGTGCATGCATCAGCTTCTTTGTAGAATATGGTCGGAAGAAAGCATGCCTGACGATTGGAATCTTAGTGTGCTCTTCCCAATCCATAAGAAGGGAGACCCCACAATATGCGCCAACTACCGTGGTATAAGTCTCCTCAATATCGCATATAAGGTTTTGTCGAGCGTATTGTGTGAAAGACTAAAGCCCACTGTCAACGAACTGATTGGACCTTATCAGTGTGGCTTTAGACCTGGAAAATCCACAATGGACCAGATATTCACCATGCGCCAAATCTTGGAAAAGACCCGAGAGAGAAGAATCGATACTCACCATCTTTTTATCGATTTTAAAGCTGCCTTCGATAGCACGAAAAGGAGCTGCCTTTATGCCGCGATGTCTGAATTTGGTATCCGTGCAAAACTAATACGGCTATGTAAGCTGACGTTGAGCAACACCAAAAGCTCCGTCAGGATCGGGAAGGACCTCTCCGAGCCGTTCGATACCAAACGAGGCTTCAGACAGGGTGACTCACTATCGTGCGACTTCTTCAATCTATTGCTGGAAAAAATAATACGAGCTGCAGAACTAAATAGAGAGGGTACAATCTTCTACAAGAGTGTACAGCTCCTGGCGTATGCCGATGATATTGATATCATCGGAAGCAACAACCGCGCCGTTTGTTCTGCGTTTTCCAGACTAGATAAAGAAGCGAAGCGTAAGGGTCTGGTGGTGAATGAGGACAAGACGAAATATCTCCTGTCATCAAACAAACAGTCGGCGCACTCGCGTCTTGGCTCCCACGTCACTGTTGACAGTCATAACTTTGAAGTTGTAGATAATTTCGTTTATCTGGGAACCAGCATTTACAACACCAACAATGTCAGCCTTGAAATCCAACGCAGAATCACTCTTGCCAACAGGTGCTACTTTGGACTGAGTAGGCAATTGAAAAGTAAAGTCCTCTCTCGACGAACCAAAATCAAACTCTATAAGTCGCTCATTATTCCCGTCCTGATGTATGGCGCTGAAGCGTGGACGATGACAACATCCAATGAGACGACTCTTGGGGTTTTCGAGAGAAAGGTTTTGCGCAAGATTTATGGTCCTCTAAACATTGGCAACTGCGAATACCGCAGACGATGGAACGATGAGCTGTACGATTTATACGACGACATTGACATAGTTCAGCGAATAAAAAGACAGCGGCTACGCTGGCTAGGTCATGTTGTACGGATGGAAGAAAACACTCCAGCTCTGAAAGTATTCGATGCAGTACCCGCTGGAGGAAGCCGCGGAAGAGGACGACCTCCACTCCGGTGGAAAGACCAAGTGCAAAGTGACCTGGCTTCACTTGGTGTTTCCAGTTGGCGCCAAAAAGCAAAAAGGAGGAATGAGTGGCGCGCTCTGGTGGATTCGGCTATAATCGCTTAAAGCGGTTCCTACGCCAAATATATATATATATATTAAACTTTATGCCGAATTTATGGGTAAATTTGTGCGTTATCTTAATAAAATTTCTTCAATAAATTGTGAGAGTATAAAATGTTCGGTAACACCCGAACTTAGCCTTTCCTTACTTGTTTTTAATTCAAACGCACAATTTGACTCATATACTAGGCATAAAGTCCAATAGAATAATGAAAATCCTCGTATTTAGTATATGAAGAGAGGTAATTTCTGAACCGATTTCACACAATTTCACAAGAACACTATATCTAAGACTATACGTTCACTTAATTTAATTAAGACCACCGTATTTTTGAAACACCTATAATTAGGTATATGTGAGATACGGGAAATTATGACCCGATTTTAACAATTTTTTGGTACAGAGACACACTATTAGAAAGAAAAGAGTACCTCTGAATTAAAATGAAATATCTGAAAGATTTGCGACATTGTCGGTGAAAAATTACCATAAGGCACTGAATTCTTCATATTCGATATCCGAGCATCGAAAAGTTATAGTCCGATTTAAACAATTTTTTCACAAGTGAAGCCACAGATCATATACAGTATTTGTGTAAAGTTTTATTACACTATCTTCATTGGTTCGTTATGTATGTATATATTATAAAGTGAAGGTCAAAATTAAGTTATATGGTAAGTTGTCGCTGTTCTGAGCCGATTTCACCCATTTTTCACACGTGTCATCTGGGTTTCAAGTCAGGGTTTTGCTAAAAAAATGAAAATTCTCATTGAAATCAGTCGAGTAGTTCCTGAGATATGGTTTTTGACACATAAGTGGGCGACACAAAAAATTACATCCAAATATACCCCCTTCGAGTGCGATCCTTTATTCCAAATGTTACTTTTATGGGTGATTCTACGATAAGAGGTAACTTGTGCGGCAATCAGCTTAAAGTATTATTTTTGTCCTTTATGTTGCTATTTTTTAAATAAATCTCATCATATTAATGTAGTGTATTAAATAATATTACAATTTACTGCATAATTAACGCATTTTTTTCTGAAATTCCTTACAAAGTCTAAAAAAGTATCTCCCCTGGCTTGTCCCATTACTACTTTTTATTTAACTTTCGGACAATACCTATATTTTTGTATGAGATGCTAAACCTAAACTAAGTTCAATCGGAAGTAAAATAATTAAAATTAAGTATCGTTATATAAAAAACAAAATTATTTTGTTTATTTCATATAATTTTTAAAATTAACCTTTGTCCCGATTTTTTTTATGTATCTACCCTGCCAAATTTTGTTCCGCTTTACGACATAAATTCAAAGACGATCGCATTGACTAAAGTGCTCATGGGCTCATTTCAGCCAGAAGTTAACAATACTAATCGCGAAATCCGTTTGAGCGCTGTAGTTTTTTAGTTATTGCGCCCCGATCGTGCGGTGTACTGGATTCGAAAACTGATTTTATCTCTCCCCGGGCAATTCATTTAACGTATACTATTAATTTAATTTATTTGCCTTTATTGTCCTAAGTTACTAATACTGTGATAATTAAAGTGAAATAAGTAATTAACCCAAAAAATAATTCAATCAATTAAAACAATTAAATTTTTCATGAAAAAAAATAATTGCCAGGGGAGAGAGTTGGAGACCAGGGGAGATACTATTCATCATGACACCCGGACCGGAAGTCGTGAGCTGCTTGAGTCTTGATACTTTCTTGCGTGAACTTCTGAACATAATCCCTTCCCCACCTCCAGCCATCAGCATGGACATTTAAATGTTAAAGTCCTCTCTATGAACCAAAACCAAACTCTACAAGTCCCTATCATCCCCGTTCTGCTTTATGGTGCAGAAGCATGGACGATGTCAACATCTGATGAGACGGCAGTAGGAGTTTTCGAGAAAAAGGTTTTGTGGAAGATTTATGGTCCTTTGAACATTGACAACGGCGAATACCGCAGATGATGGAACGATAACCGCTGGTGGAAGCAGAGGAACAGTAAGCCCTCCATTCCGTAGGAAAACCCAGCTTAAAAGTGACGTGGTTTCTATTGGTATTTCCAATTCGCGCCAAACAGTAAAAAGGAGAGATAACCAGCGCGTTCAAATAGATTCTACCCTGGTCGTCGAAAAAAGTAATAAAATATGTATTAAGTGACTTTCCCTTGCGTGAGAAGATAAATAAAAGAGACAAAAATCATAATATAGAGGTTTCATGAAAAAAATCCAAAGTTTTTCTTTGGCCGTTTTCTCTCTACAATTGAAAGCTCTTGTCGTAGAATCACCCGTATATGATTATATATCTAACTCTTGTAGTTTTAGGTATTACAAACAACCGTTATATAAACAAAACTATAATACTCTTTTAGCAATTTTGTGTACCAATTTGAGTGTAGCCCTTCTGTGCTATCTTTATAATGGAATTTACGGTTTTTGGTGTTTTTCCTTACCGAATTAAAGCATTTTTAGTAGTTTTCAACATAACCTTTGTATGGGAGGTGGACATGGTTATAAACCGATTTCCTCCATTTTTGGACTGTATAAGGAAGTAGCTAAAGGAAATGAATGAAGAACCACGCTCACTTTCCTGAAAAACTACATCTACCCCACCCTAGTGTGATTATTTGTACAAAATTTTACTTTCATAGCTTTATTTATAGCTTAGTTATGGCACTTGATATGTTTTCTGTTTTCGCCATATTATGGGCTTGACAGTGGTCCGTTTTCAACCATTTGCAATATCAACCTTTTCATGGTACCAAGGAATATGTGTTCCAAGTTTCGTTAAGATATCTCAATTTTTACTCAAGTTATCCGTTGCACGGACGGACAGACAGACATCCGGATTTCAACTCCACTCGTCATCCTAACCATTTAAACATAAATAACCCCATATCTAACTCTTTTATTTCTTAGTGACACAAAGAACCGTTATGTGAACGAAACTATGGTACTCTCTTGGCAACATTGGTGCAAAAGTATAAAAAAAAATTAAGAGAAGAACATTAGTGCTGGCGACTTAATATATATTTTTAGAAAGAAACATGTAACTCAATAAAGCATTTCTTTTAATTCAAGTGTAATTGAGGATATCATATTTCTTACAAATCCTGTCCTTCTAATTCTCTAAAGCCTTAAACAACAACAACAAGGCCTGCCTTCCTTATAACAAGCATTTCTATTTAACTTCTCCACAATTGTGACTACACACACAAAAGCACACGAACATAAAATGAATCAAAGTGATTTGTCAGACATTTTACTTTCTTGTAAAACTTGATGGCAAACATAAAGCGACAAAGGGAAAGTAGCATCGTACACGAAAATAATAATGGCAAATCAGCGTACATTGTAAGTTTAAAAGCAAAAATTGACGAAACAAAACATAAGCGGATGTTTTTGTGCAACGCACAAGGGGGGGAGGTGTAGGTGGCAGACATGATTTTTGACGCAATCAATTCCCGAACAATAAACTTTGGTGCTTTTCCTGCCACTGCCGCTGCTTGCTTGTTTGAAGACTTATAAATACTTGTATCAGCTTTTTATACTATTCTTGATTTTATTGATTTCCGTTTCGCATTCTTTCGGCGTTATTTTGTTGGGGTTGCAGTGTTGAGCGTGTGTATGTGTGTTGTAGCCTGTTATGTTATAAATTTGTATCAAAATTGATTCGATGTGATTTGTGTTGCGACCCTGTGGGCTTACAGGGAATCGACATAGTGAATTGGCAAAATGGCGTGTGTGCGTATGTATATAGATGCAAATTCAATTCAAATACAAAATATGTCGCCGTGAGGGGTTGTTGGAGATGTAAAGTTTCGTAAAATCAAATTTTTTTTAGAATACTGTTATTACTAGTCCGAATAATTGTAATAAAAAAAAAATATATATTTACTACTTTTTATAAAGTTTTCATCATTCTCATACAGCTATCACACAATTGAATATATTTTTCTTTAAAAGCTTTTACGTTTAGTCACCCAAAGCAATATCTTAGTCAAGCCACTGTTCACTCATATATACATATCAATTTGAGTGTATGCATGTGTATGTGAGTGCCCATTTTAGTCTGAAAGCTACGAAAAATATAGCCGCGCCTGCCTCAGTCGACACTAACTGACGTTGCTATCTTTCATTTTATTTATTTTTGCTTTTTGATCATATTAGAATGAGATTGGTTGTGATGTGACGTAAATATAACAATACACCCAACACATACACAACTCACACACTCTCTAGCGCCATACAAGCCTCCACAAATGTGAAGGTTGCACTTCAGCAGCGGCGCTTTGTCTTTCTATTGATGCGCTATTGATTGCCCAAACACGCTGTTTGTCGGCCCACCCACACACCGACACTCTATACTTCATACATAGTCAATGGGTGTGCATGTATGTGTGTGTGTGGGTGTTTGTTGTGAACGCGCGTACGTCGGCTGATTGCGGCAACATGGCTAATGGTGTTTGGTAACACGCCTGATGATATGCAAATTTCCTGTGCGAAACTGTTGGGTAAACAATGTTGTATGGGCGGCATCAACTTGCCAGCCGAACGGATGTCAGCAGGCGGCAGCCGTTTGTAGCTGGCATGTTGTTAACGCTGATTTATCAGTGATGGCGTTGGGATTTTTTTTACACTTTATTCTGATATTTGTAACTCTGTTTTGTTTTTGCTATGACTCGCTTTTTGCGTAGTTGTTTTGCCTTTGCGCACGCTTCATTTGCAAAGCTTTACGGCCTCGAGCTTTCCCTTGCCATTTTGGCCTTTTGGCAAATTTGCAATTTTCACTTAACCTTATTTCACCTTTTCGCCTTACACTTTCCGCTATACGCTTTCAACAAAATACAGTTAACGTTTGTGCTTTGTCGCTGAGAGCAGAACTGAAACTGTTTGTCGCATAAGAATTTCAGACGAATTGTGCCCACATACATCCATGCATTTGTAGTTACTTAAAGTAAATATAATATTATATATACGGATATACAAATATATATAAATATATATATAAACGCTGGTATATGTAGCCATTCATGCTAATCAAAAGCAATTAGCGATTGCTTTGAAATCTCCACATTGTGACCTGCGGCAATTTCATTATTAGTGAAATTCAGTTTGCTTTGACGTTGATTGCCCGCGCGGAAATTTATTATTAGTTTAATTAGTTGGCATATTTTTTAATTCAAATTGAGTGCGGTAGCTATCTGGGGAAATTTATTCTTGAATTGCTTTATATACCATGTATATTCCCACTAGGGTGGGTCTAAAGATTTTTAAAACGGAGAACGTATTTGAAAAATTATTAATATTAGTATTTAATAATTTTAATATATGGAAATTTTTAGCTTTTTTTCTCAATATTAAAGAGATATAGACGCTGTAGATAGTCACTAAAAAGCTTTTTGCGCTCCTTTCCAATTAAATATACAGTGGAACTTCTCTAACTCGAATCACCATAATGCACAAAAAAACTTCGAGTTATAGAAATTTTCATTAAAACATAATTTTTTCAAAAGCTGTTAAATATAGATTTACCCACAGTTTTACTTATTTACTTTGCAAAAAGTTATAATTAAATACATTAAAATATGTATTCTGTAATTTTGCTTGTTGTATTTTGCAATTGTTTGGCTATTGACATCTGTATTTCATGCCTTTGTTACACGATTTATGAAATCTATCAGTGTAATGTCATATTTTTTGTTCGCCTCCATACGAATATAGGTACTCCTTTAAAATTGTGCATCGATGGTAAAATTTTAAATTTTTTATGAAGCCCTGGTCGAAAAGTTTGATTCGTGGAAGGAAATTTGTATGAAATTTTACTTCTATTGCCAATCGAAGAGTTCGAATTATAGAAGTTTGAGTTATGGAAGCAGATTTGTATGAAATTTGATTTCTAAACGCTTTGTCAATTCAAAAGTTTGAGTTATGGAGATCTTCGACTTATAGAAGTTCAATAGGAGTTACCTAGCATTATCATCCTATAATTCTGAGAGCAAAATCACATTTCCGCCTGGTGCATAGTTTCATACCATGATTTAAAAGTCTTTAAGAGTCATTTATAATATTATTTCATTCTCTAACAGAGTACGACAAGTCTTATTCATACTACGGAAAAGCCTCTCAGAACATGCAACAGTCTGGAAACATATATGTTATAACTGCAGATTTTGATGTAAAAACCAGTACGTGTAAACTAGAGCTCTTGGTATTCGACTAACCGAATTTACCGAATAGGGCATTATTCGAATAATAATATTCGGGCTTACTTTATATATTGTAAACGATTCAGATCGTCTTCAAAGTTCTGGTATATAGGAAATAGGCGTGGTTGTCAAGCGATTTGGCGTATTTTCACAACATATCATTGGGATGTAAGGAAACTATTACAAACCAAGTTTCATTGAAATCGGTCGAGTAGTTCCTGAGATATGGTTTTTGACCCATAAGTGGGCGATGCCACGCCCATTTTCCATTTTGTAAAAAAATCTGAGTGCAGCTTCCATCTACCATTTCTTATGTGAAATTTAATGTTTCTGACGTTGTTCTTTAGTGAGTTAACCCACCTTTAGTAATTTTCAACCTAACCTATGGGAGGTGGGCGTGGTTATTATCTGATTTCTTTAATTTTTGAACTCTATTAAGAAGTGGCTAAAAACAACGACTGCAGAAAGTTTGGTTTATATAGCTCTATTGGTTTGCGAGATATGTACAAAAAACCCATTTGGGGGCACTTCCCCAAAAAAATTACATCCAAATATGCCCCTTCATAGTGTGATCCTTCATACCAAATTTTATTTACATAGCTTTATTTATGACTTAGTTATGGCACTTTATGTGTTTTCGGTTTTCGCCATTTTGTGGGCGTGGCAGAGGTCCGATTTTACTCATTTTCGAAAGCAACCTTCCTATGGTGCCAAGAAATAAGTGTGTCAAGTTTCATCAAGATATCTTAATTTTTACTCAAGTTACAGCTTGCACAGACGGACGGACGGACAGACAGACATTCGGATTTGAACTCTACTCTTCACCCTGATCACTTTGATATATAACTATAACCCTATATCTAACTCGTTCAGTTTTGGGTGTTACAAACAACCGTTATGTGAACAAAACTGTAATACTCTCTTTAGCAACTTTGTTGCAAGAGTATAAAAATTCTGATCCCGCATAGATCACATTTATGTACTTGTATGTACATTTACATATACACACTCCCCATATTATGTACTTACATATATTTAACACACTGTCTGTTGAAATTTGTTTTTTAACTGCCACCAGCTCATTTTTATGCGCACAAAGTGATGCCATCTTTGTTCAACTTTTTATTTATGTGTTTAACCTTAACTGCAGCTGTGACAGCGACTACGTAATCTCCACTTTTCCACTTACATAATATATATCTGTTGGATACAACATACATATTTGTCTGCAGTGTTTACAGTCTGATATATTTCGCCAAGAATTTTTCGGCATTTATATAGCCCTCTGACGAATTCTCAGAAGCATAAGCAGAAAAAAGAAAAATAAATACAAAATGTTATGAATTTAAAACGCACAAATGCTTTACAAATTCTGCTATGACATATGTACACACACATTTTATATGTTACCTTGCCTTCATGCCTTCACTGCCTTAAAAGCACAAATATATATGTACGAGTATATATGGATTATAATGCGTGTGCTTTTGAGCAATTCGGCTAAGTTCATTAAAAATTGACAAATAGGCTCAACAGGAGGTGCACTTAGCGCAACTGATGGGGCGTAAGAAGTCAACGTGCCGACTCACAGGTGCGTAGCTTTGCGACTATGTGAGGTAGTATGGTCTAATTTATGTATGTATTATGCATGACAGATTAAGAGTATACCCAACAGTGAAAATTGGTGTTTTAATAATAATAATTTGGAGCTCAGACATTCGTTAGACACTTGACTGAGCATGTGTAATCCTCTACAATCGAGGGTCTACACTAGGGCTCTTAAAATTATTCGAATAACCCGTATCATTGCGACTAATCGAATTCTCATTCTACTACGATTATTCGAATAGTTGTTCTGCTGTGACTATTCGAATTGTTGCTCTGCTGCAAGTTTTTGAATAAATGTAAATTGTTTGAAATCCGAGTAGCCTTTGATTTTTGTTTGTTTTTATATGTGAAAATGTCAATTGTGAGCATTTTTCGTGAGTGTCACTTTTTTCAATAAAAATATAAATTTTATGAACTTTCACTATTCGAATAGTCGACAACGAACGGTTAACCTAATAGTCGAAAATGAGCGGTTAATCGAATAGTCGACAACTTACGACTATCCGGATACTGCAGACCGCATATTATTATTCGAATAATGCCCGATCCGGTTAATTCGGTTAGTTGCTTAGTCGAATACCAAGAGCTCTTGTCTGCACATTTTTGTTTTGAATAGCTTTTTAGTGCGCTTTTTTATATTTTTAGATTTAGTTGATATCAAGTTTTGATCAATACGTCATAACTAACAACTTACAAATATTTGAAAAGAAGAGCTTTTAAAAGCAGAAAGCTTTCATTTTTAAAGTCCCAATTTAAGCTTTAGTGGAAAACTTTTAACTTGCTGAAGTCGCAAAATGTTTCATTGAATAGTATTTTTGACATAAATACTGTAATATGACTGTAACTGAAAAGCTCTCATCTGATATTCCAAAGGAAAGCTTTAACTTTTCTGAACTTGAGAAATACCTCTATGCGTTTTTTATATTTCTTTACGAAAAAATACCAGTACTGCAGTTAGTTAATATATATTTAGGTATCCGATTAAAATAAAATATTCATTCTCGACTTTAAAGCTTTGATAATTTTCGACTAGTCCTGGAGTAGTTCCATCTAAACCTGCATTCATTTCAATATTCTATATGGAAAACCTTGCTTCCTGCTTGAAATTTATTTATGTATTTCACCAATATGAAATCAACTGCCAACAACTCTGACTCGGCTATAAATGCTTTGACATCATTGGCCGAAGGTGCAGCATAAAATTTAATTAATTCGCAACTCAATGCGGCTTACCTTGACATATTCAATATAAATTCAAATTTTCCACATTAATATGTATTTATGCTCATAAATAAATCATACGCACGCACGCACGCAGATATATTTATCTGTAAACGAATATGAATGTGTACTATAATATGGCGAAAGGTGGTCAAAAAAGCTGGAAGAATAAAAAGAAAAACATATGAAATTAAATGTTGAATTTGTTAGAGCCCTTAAAACGTCCAAAAAGCTCCATAAAGCTTTAAAATTAAATAAATGTAAATATTTTGAAGCTTTATATACATTATAACTTCACTTTGCATTGAACTAATTACGCGAAGAAGAGGCTAAAAAAAACAACAGTCATAAAAACCTTTCTATAACTATTGACTCAATATGACCCAGAATGAGCGTCAGCACTTTATTGTCATGCATGATTTTTTGCCCTCCTCACACTTGTGAAATATAAATTATTGAGCCATATTTAATGGCAAAGAATGAAACTGGTCAAATGTACCGAATCATCGGTGCGCCGACAATGCCACAGTAATTATAATTCCGACATTGAAATTGATTAATTTCGACAATAAATGGTTGGTTAAAAACATGTACGACGCCATTGTGACTGCATCAGCGTATTCATTGTATTTATGGTTTTTGTTCAATCATGATTTTTATGGTGAAAATCTTTTTTATTTTTATTTTTGCCTGATTTTTGTATGCTTGAGCAGTGTACGTGTGTGCGTGCTTGTGCATGGCAGTGTGCGTTAACTGTCAGCAGCAGCCATCTTTTCGAATGGTCATTAAACGCATTTCTGCCGCCAGACAATGGCTCTCACTCGTGCAGTGCTGTTAGCTTGCCTTACTGAAAAAAATGCTGTGCTTTTTCTGAACTTTCAGCATTTTTGCTGCTGTCTCATCGTTGCGGACTGGTCGGACGAGTGAGGAGGTTGCCTATGTATTTTGCTTTGTTTGTGTACGTGTCTGATGATTGGTATTGACCAATGAATATTGCCGCTTTTTAGGCGTTCAAACGCTTGTGATCACTAAAAGGGTACAGCTGAAAGCTTAGTGCTTTTCGTTATACAGAGTTTGACTTAGTTTCAGTTTACTTTGGATATAAAAAAAAGTTGGAAATTGGAGACTATAGAAAAACTTTACAGGAAATATGAGAAATTAGTTTTTTGTTATGTTCCAAAAATCTTTGAAAAAGTTCATTTTGGCTATATTATCATTTGCACCCCTAAATGGCAACCCTGTTGAAGTATTATTTTATAAAAAAGAACCCATCAACAACCGTACGTATACAAGAGCAATAATCAATATGAAACAACTCGCTTCTCTTATACTTATATTAAACGATTTGTTATTCTTGTACGCACACATACTCACGCACACATTTCAGCAAATATTTGGTAAAAAGTGTCGCATACACTGCGTCCAATTAAAATGCCGTTTGTAACGTTGCAAATTCAAATGACTTTACGCTACACTCAACGTTTTAATTGGACTTTTTTGTGTGCGCGTCTCTTGGCCGCATTTCGCTTTGCGTTCGCCTCGCTTATGCATATGTATGTACATATGTACACTCTCATTTTTTGTTGTTGTAAAAGCATAAATGAAATGCATAATTTATTTGACTTATTGAGGACCGTGCAAAATTGCTATTTCTTCCTCATATACTTTTTAAGCTGGTTAAGTGGAATTTCAAAATTAAAAAACATGTTGTTTACATGCTTACATACATATATAGATACATATGTATATGCAATATGTTTTCAGAGTTCAATAAAATACTAAATGGACAATTTTGTATGCTATCTCAGTGCTTATTGGCAATATTTCACTGGAAGTTTAATGTATGGAAATCCAATCATATTATATTAAAAATAGCGTTCCATATCTAAATTTGAAATTATTGAGTTTTCTTTAGATTTCTTTTCAATCTTATGAAAATGCTTAGTGCTTTAGTAGATTTCTAATTCTAGAAAGAAATAATATATGATGTATTAGTATACAATTAATACTATGTAAAATTATTTAAACTAAATTATTTGATTTGGTTTCTTATAAGAGCAAAGCCATTAAACACAATACGACTAATTTGTTATACGATTTATTACAAATACACATGCTATTGCCTCGAACACAATATCCATTGATTGAGCATACAAATTAATTACAATATATTGTAAATGTAAATCGTTGTATTATGGCAATATTAAATGCATATGAATTCATGTGTATATATTCCGGTGCTTACAATAATAATTTTATAATGAAACCTTATTATTATTGAACATAGTAATTAGAGAATTATATTAGGCCTGTAAGTGGTGTATATGAGCCTGTGCAATTAAATATGGTTTTTGTGACCTACTAATTATGGTATCAACTAATAAATTTTTTGCTAATTAATGTTGTTTATAAATATAATTAGTATACATGTGAATACTCAATAGTAAAATATGTATTAAAATGAAATATTGCGCAATATACTATGGTAAATATTTAAAGAGTGAACGAATTTAGCGTATGTCCTTATTTTCATTCGAAACACTGTCATTCTTATAGCCTTTTCGCACTTCTAAATTAATTGATTAATTAAAGTTGTGTAACCAGCTATTGATAATCGATCAGCTGTTATAAATTTTTGCTTTTGCCTCTTCAAAAGAAGTAGGTAAGTTTCAACAGCTGATTGCTATTTTCCAGCAGTGACAACTACCGTCGAGCAGTATTACTTACAAATACGTTCTTTGTGGTAGAGTTGCATTTCATTTTCAACTCGATTAAAATTCGATCAATAATTAATGTAGAAAAGTTTGATTTTTAATTTGTATGGTAAGTCGATCTAAAACAGCGCATTAATCGAGCTAAGGCCGTTTAATTGATCAGTTAGCTGCTGTGTGAAAAGGCTATTAGCATACTTTTTTGGCTGTTTTTGATTGCTAGCAATTTATGTAATTAAACTAGGTAGTTCAGTGCCGCATGTATTTCGATTAATCTCACTTAACTAATGATTATCCAAATTCACAATTAGCAATCAATTTTAAAATGTGATTTGCCGAGTTTAGCAACAAAGAATTTTAAAGCCTAATTGTAAGCGAAATCGCTTCTATTGAAACACTTTGCCTATTTAACTATGCATTTATTTATGGCAAATCATTACATTCACTCTTTTTTGTTTTCCATAATCAATCCAAAATCATAAATTCATTGAAGTCAAAGATTGATTGATAAAATCAATAAAGAACGGTGCATAGAATAAAAATACATGAAGAATCAAAGTGGAATATTCTAATCTCAAACATTTTATATAAAGTTAAAATTACTCTTATTTTTTTATTAAATAAAATTTAATACATGCAAATTAGGAAAAAATTCACTGTGCGACTTTTTTGCCTTAATAACCACCATAAAGCTAATTGCCAAGTCATTACAAAACCTGCACAGAATGTGCTGTGAGCTCATAGAAGTTGAGTCAATTTTTACTGCTTGTCAGCCGGAAAGTATTTTCAAAGTGTCATTCTTCTTCACTTCCGATGCCATAAATTAATTTTCACAAACAGTTAAGTGTATGTATGTCGGTAGTCATGCATCTATGGAGATTTGAAATTGCGCTTTTGCGCCTGTATTAGTAGACCGCCTCTGGATGTGGGTATATATTTTAACGCTTGCTGAAAATTGCCACGACAAAGTGTTATTTGCGGCAAGGCATGGTATTGACAGCGCCTCGCGGCTGCCAGTTTGATGGATGCTTGCAATTTTTGGTTTTGAGTAACACAATTAAAAAGTCACAAAGTTGTTAGAGGCGTCATTACAGCAACGAATACAAACAACTAATGTTACTTGAATGGCATTTTTCAGCTGAAACTTTTTTACATACATTTTAACTTACACTGTTTCATTTGCTTTTCATTTCGCATTTCAGTACCCCTCCATGCCGAAGTTGTCGATTTGACTCCACAATATAACGCTTCTCCCTCCGTCTTAATCAGTAGTAGCAGCAGCAGCAGCAGCAGCAGCATCAGCAGCGGCGTCACAGTGGGTGTCACATCCGCGGCGACAGTGGCTGCATTCGTAGAGCCCTACTTGGAGGGTTATGCCTCAACAAATGTAACAGCGCAGATTGGTACGCACGCGTATTTGCCGTGTCGGGTAAGTGTTGAAGTTGGAAAAAAGGCAATTAGAAATGAAAGAAGGGTTTATAACTTGGTTGCTCATACACCAGGGTGGGGTCAGCGCTGTGCGTGTCACAGCGTTGCCTTGCGGGCGTAAAAGAAATTCCTCACTACGCATCATTAGATTTACACTATCTACATTTTTCCTTTTCATTTCTTCCTTTTCATTGAATTTTTATTATTTATATTTTACTGGCCAGTATTTGCTGTCTCTTGTGCCACCTCGCCTCAGCTATTTAGCTAGTGTATTTACTTGATTTTCTATTGCAGCGTCTTTCGTTTCACCTTTTCTTATATTTAGCTATGCTTTGTTCTTGTATTCGTTTTGTATTTGCGTTTGTTGCGTGCCTAGTTGACTGAGTATTTATTTACACTGTAAAGAGCAATAAATTTATATATACACATATATACTTATGTATGTGGGGATGTGGCAGTTGCTGCCTCTAGTTATTTATAACTACCAATATATTTCATGTTAGAGGACAGTTCAAGTATGATGCTAGCCTAAATGGTTGCTTGGCAAATTTAGTTTTATGCGCACTTACGGCAGTAGGTGTGTGACAATTGCTTTTTGTCTTTCACTGACGTCAATCAAGTCTCCACGATTGACAGGATAAATATATCTATATTTATTTCCAGAACTACGAAATGGCCGTTAGAGATGTATTTGTATAGAGTAGCAGATATTAGGTTAAAGGCAGAGACAAAAAAAAAATAAAATATATTCTTCGATTAAAAAAGAGAAGCCCTAGCTAAATAATTGTCTTACGTTGACGTCAGATGCCGATGTCTACACTTCATATCTCTCGATCGTTTAAGGAAGTTGCACTGTCTAAGTCTCCACCCTCTCCGTATTAGTCAAAAACATACTTTGACTAATAAGACACAAAAACGTAGCGCACATGCGTTTTTGTCTTGTCTTGTTCAGTGTGGCTTGTCGTATATGCTAAACGATAGCCAAGCGATGTTATCGTATCAGACAGGAAAAGACATCTTGACAAATCCGGTATCGGTATTCCCACAGTCTTTGAGTAAATTTTCCTTTTTCTGCAGCTAAATATATCACGAGTTTAATAAAAATCGTTTTGTGTCACTACATCATCATTTTATATGCATATGCTTACTAAATTTAAGAGGTACATGCATACTCAACTATTACAGAGTAATATTAATTATTTTATCGAAATTAATTATAATTATAAATTGAGAATCTGATCGCAATCGTTCTTTCTAATTTTCCTATCGACATTCATTTTGCTTTAATAAACTGAAACCAAAAATAATTGAACAGTGAAAAAAATTAAAATGTAATTCAACACTCAGACGCAATAAATATTTTTAATTGATGGCTGTGATATTTTTGTAAACCGACAAGCACATCACACCTTTTCACCATTGGCCATCTTAAATTACCATAGGAGTTTAAAATTACGAGTATAAATTAAAAGCATGTGCTTAGCTTATAATTAGAAGCAAGGTCAAGGTGATTATTATAATATGCCACCCCAAAGTATAGTAAATTTAGTAAATCATGATAAGAATCACTTGCGGGCAGTTAAATGGTAAAGCAAAATTAAAGGAAGTATTTATATATGTATATATATATTTGGCGTAGAAACCGCTTAAGCGATTATAGCCGAATCTACCACAGGGCGCACTCGTTCCTCCTTTTTACTTTTGGCGCCAACTAGAAACACCACGTGAAGCCAGGTCACTTTGCACTTGGTTTTTGCACCGGAGTGGAGGTCGTCCACTTCCGCGGCTTTCTCCAGCGGGTACTGCATCGAACACTTTCAGAGCTGGAGTGTTTTCATCCATTCGTACAACATGACCTAGCCAGCGTAACCGCTGTGTTTTTATTCGCTGAACTATGTCAATGTCGTCGTATAAATCGTACAGCTCATCGTTCCATCGTCTGCGGTATGAGCCGTTGCTAATGTTCAGAGGACCATAAATCTTACGCAAAATTTTCCTCTCGAAAACTCCTAGTGTCGCCTCATCGGAAGTTGTCATCGTCCACGCTTCGGCGCCATACATCAGGACGGGAATAATGAGCGACTTATAGAGTTTGATTTTTTTTCGTCGAGAGAGGACTTTACTTTGCAATTGCCTACTCAGTCCAAAGTAACACCTGTTGGCAAGAGTGATTCTGCTTTGGATTTCAAGGCTGTCATTGTTGGTGTTGTTAACGCTGGTTCCCAAGTAGACGAAACTATCTACTACTTCAAAGGACGTGTTGTGGTCTTTGGCAACGTTGCGAGGTAGGCAGTATGTTTTCTCTCAGAGAGCAGGAGTTCAAGTCGAGTAGAAAATCGCTCGGCTGTCGGTTATGATTGCAGCTTTTCGACGTCGAACCTTCCTTGTGTTTGTTGACGGGCATTCTTTGCTGCACAGAGACGGGTGCGTATCTTTGCTGCTACTAGATAATGGTCCGAGTCAATATTTGGTCCTCGGAGCGTACGCACGTCTAAAACACTGGAGACATGTCTTCCGTCTATCACAACGTGATCGATTTGATTGCGCGTGTTTCGATCAGGGGACAGCCATGTTGTTTGATGAATTTTCTTGTGCTGGAATCTGGTACTACAGACAACCATATTTCGGGCCCCAGCGAAGTCGATCAGCCTCAGGCCATTTGGCGATGTTTCGTCATGGAGGCTGAATTTTCCAAGACACCTTCTTTACCCACCCTGGCGTTAAAATCGCCAAGCACGATTTTGACATCGTGGCGGGGGCAGCGCTCATAGATACGTTCTAGGCGCTAATAGAAAGCATCTTTGGTCACATCGTCCTTCTCTTCCGTTGGGGCGTGGACGCAAATCAGCGATAAGTTAAAGAACCTCGCTTTGATGCGGATTGTGGCAAGACGTTCATCCACCGGGGTGAATGCCAGGACTCGGCGACGGAGTCTCTCTCCCACCTATCCAACACCAAATTTGCGCTCCTTTATATGGCCGTTGTAGTAGATGTCACAAGGACCCACCTTCGTCCGTACTTGTCCCGTCCATCGCACTTCTTGGACGGTGGTGATGTCAGCCTTGAGTCGTATGAGGACATCAACCAGCTGGGCAGAGGCACCTTCCCAATTAAGGGTCCGGACATTCCAGGTGCATGCCCTTATATCATTATCCTTAAAACGTTTGCAGGGGTCGTCATCAAAAGGGGGGTATCTCATACGAGGCTTTCATAGATTTTTCATTGGTACTTCGTTTTTATGTGGTGGGTCCCAAGCCCCACGCACAACCGCATAAGCGGGCTTCGCCTTCTCACTTTAGCTCGCCTTCAAACGGATGTCTGTTGGCTACCCAGGGGATACTTGGTCTAAAACCGGAAGTCGTGAGCTGCTTGAGTCATATGTAAAAGAATCGTTCCTGGCCACTCCCAAGTGAATGGCAATCAGAAACTTTCCTCACTTGCGTGAACTTCTACATATGACCCCATCCACCCTATTTACTTCGAATGAAACTAGTTGTACCCTAGGCATGTACATATTATTTTCAAGCACAAACTGTAAAATTTTATCACAATCTCTTAACCAAAAAAATTCTGAAAGTCAACTAAAAAATATAAAATCTCTTATATCACAACTTAAGTATCACGTTGCATTACTCACGCTAGTATGACGTCACTAATTCAACAACTCCACTTAGCGCTGAAATGCCGCTATATTTCATATTTAATTTACCAGCCAAATTCGTTATAAGTACATGCCGTGGGTATAAAAATGATTTACCGTTAAAAAAAACTGAAGCTCAAAATCACGAAAATGGAAGCTTAAGTGTCATTTGGTTGCTGTTAAAAAATAATGAAATACCCAACTAAGTTTAGCGTAGCTGTAGAGGGAATAAAAAAGAAAAAAAAAACAATATTTTTGTGGCTAACGAGATTGTTGCAAAGCACAAGCCGATGAGAGTAAAGGTGAAACGAGAGGTAAAAACAAAAAATGGTATATGTTGCTGTGGCATCGTAGACAGGCCAAACAAATTTAATTAGGCAGAAGTGGCCTTCACGGTAGCGCTGTGATGATGATGATGCCAAAGCGTATGCCACTGAGAATGAAAGTGAGAGTGCTTGTTGTTGTAGTGTAGCGTAGAAAATTAATAATACTACGTTTAAGCGCTCGGATTACCTGATGATGAGTTTCATAATTATAAAAGATTATTGCAGAGTATTAACGGCATAAAGTCAACAGCGCTGCTTACAAATATATATAAATATAGTGCGAGAACAAAAACTAAATTTGTGTGAAATATTATTCTCGCGCCAAAAAATAATATTTTCCGGGAAATATATTTGAAGCTTTGATTGCTTTAATTATAAGCGAAAATGAATAGCAGAGCTTTCATAATGTCACATAATGATCCGGCCATTGATTTCCGACGTTGATTTTAATTTATTTTATTAAATTTTTTGTTGACGACTTGCAAACATAAAATTTAGTTGTTGGTATTTAAATGAATTAATTTCACGACTTTCGATATTTAGAGATGAAAGCTCTTTGACTTCAAAGCATTAGCCAAAGCTTTCAACGTCATACAAGATTTTACAAAACTCCATAGGACCACAGTCTTTGAAAACTATTCGTTATCACATTACTGCTCTCAAATCTTAACAATATTCAAATCACCATTCATGCTAGCGAACTATAGAATTTACGCTTCCAAGTATTCGCCCATTGAAAAGCGTCTCCTTTGTGTTCAAAAACTCATTTACATTTAACGCCAAATTCGGTTGTCTCTGGTGCCATCTGCTGCCATCTGCTGCTTGAACCCACAACGTTGTTAAATTTTGGGTGAATGGTTATTGGGCGAGCACGGAGACGTCGACTTAATTAATGAAATTTGTAGCTGCTAACGGCTGCTACCTCCAGTTGCTAACAATATTTCCCATTCACTACTGTCATTCGTATATAAAGTTCAGTGTAGCAGGTGATTTGCATATCCTTTTGTTCGCGTAATTGGAGTGTCGCATCGCGCAACTACAAATACAAACACACACACTTACACTGCACACATACAATAGAGTTGGTAGATAAATATGTATGTACGTACAACTGTACTGAACTGTACGTGCAAACAACCTGGGAATTTATTTTAATGGCGGCATCCCTTTCTTTTTTGATGGTATTAGTGAAATCGATTCGATTTTCGAAAAGTTCTTAATTAAAAACATGCGTTTCAATTTGTCGAAATTTCAATTTGTTTAAATTCATCTGACAAGCAGCAGCAGTTATTATCATAGCGATGGTGTTTGCAGCGGGGTCAAGCAGAAAGTGCCAAATTTATATTTGAATAGCATAGACGAAATGTGAAGGCAGCGGGTGACAGGGTGTTTGTGTAGCAGTGATTTAATGTGCTGTAATGTTGAAAAGTAAATGATTTCGTTAATTGGATTTTATTCATGTGAATTTGAATGAGATTTTCGAAATTAGTTGAATATTACAAGGGAATAATTTGGTCTATTTTATGGCATTATCTAATATGAAAATTCTAAAAATGTTTGGAGCTGTATTTGTGTATAAAAAAATTTGGATTGAGTTATAGAAAACGTAAAAAATTAAAGAATATACATTTTAAAGCAAAAGGTTGTGGCTGGCATTTGAGATCATGATAGGCACAAAGGATAGTGTTTATTTTGGTTTGTCGAGAAAATACTGTAATACTAAATGTGCTACTCTAGTGGTGCTTGTCGGACAAATTGGTCTTACATATGTTTTCCAGATCACGCAGTCTCCAGGAGAAAACTTTAGTACCAATACAAAAACATGAAAAATTCTATATTAAATAACAGTAACTGAAAATTCTACGAAAATGCCGCTTGAAGAACAACAAAGCGGCGGGGCCGATGGATTGCCTGCTGAGCTATTCAAATACGGCGGCGAAGAGCTGATAAGGTGCATGCATCAGCTTCTATGTGGAATATGGTGGAAAGAAGGCATGCTTGACGATTGGAATCTCAGTGTGCTCTGCCCAATCCATAAAAAGGGAGACCCCACAATCCGCGCCAATTACCGTGGTATAAATCTCCTCAACATTGCTTATAAGGTTCTATCGAGAGTACTGTGTGAAAAAACTGATTGGACTTTATCAGTATGGCTTTAGACCTGGAAAATCTACAACTGACCAGATTTTCACCATGCCCCAAATCTTGGAAAAGACCCGTGAAAAGAGAATCGACACATACCATCTCTTTGTCGATTTTCAAGCTGCTTTCGACAGCACGAAAATGAGCTGCCTTTATGCCGCGATGTCTGAATTTCGTATCCCTGCAATACTAAAGTGGCTGTGTAAGATAATAATGTCAACCTCGAAATCCAACGCAGAATCACTCATGCCAACAGGTGCTACTATGGACTGAGTAGGCAATTGAAAAGTAAAGTCCTCTCTCGATGAACAAAAACAAAACTCTACAAGTCCCTCATCATTCCCGTCCTACTTTATGGTGCAGAAGCGTGGACGATGAAGAGAAATTATTTTATTAATAAATACGCAAATACAATGGAAACCAAAGTTACTTATACTTTGCACTTCCAGGGCACAGTTCTCGAACTCTCCATGTTTTAATACAACAAAAACTCTACTTTAATGTCATTTAACTATTAAAAATGCAACTGTTAAATTGCTACTGCGCCACACTGTGATTAGCCTAATGTGATGTGTAACAAAGAATAGCCCTAAATAGTTTAGCGCTCAACATTTCCAATTTAAAAGCCATCATTTGTGCTATTGTATAATTCGAATCGGAGCAGTTAAAATGGTGGCCTCATTCTACGCATACAAATCCACATCAATTAAGCCAATTTTCGAATGCGGTATTGTTTGCCGTAACAGTTTGTTGGTACAAGCCTTGCTACACACGCCCAGCACTATCTGTGCCGACATTGAATATTCATTCGTTCACGTTAGAATAGGCTAATTTCGATTAGTATTATCCAAATTAACAATTTTAGCCACTTTTGCAGCCGCTAATTAGACAAAGTGATTACAATGGCAAGTGATTCGCTGGCAGCGGTGAACGCACAAACAACACAGAAACCAGGCAGTTGCCACTAGCTCACTGCCACGGTTGTGTACACTTACATGAATATGAATATGCATGTGTCTGCGTGAGAGTGCGTTGTGTAGCTGTTGCAACAACAATTAGGCATATTTAATTGAAGGCTTAATATGAATAGGAGCATTCAGCCTACATTCAAACGGCTTATGGTCGGGTTGTACGAGAGTTTGTAGTGGGTATAACTTCCATGCAGAGGCAGTGATTGTTTAATTGCATAGTGAGTTTAGAAAATGCATATCTGTAGCTCTTGTTCGGAATTTAAATTTTGTGTGCTATTGCAAGCGTTCGTTACCCACTTGTGCCTTTCTATGATGCATTGTTGGTGAATATGAAACCTACTGGAAATTCAGCACAATCATCAATGAGAAATACAATAGTGAGTGGCTCGTCATACATATATACACAGGTCATTCGCATACAACCTGTATAAATAATTCACATTCATATAGCCGGATAAAAAATGATAAACTAACGGTTAAATAGAGTTTCCGAAAATGTCTATGAAAACATTTTATATGTAGAAAATATAACATGTAGAATTTCGGGTTAGAAAATATTTTTTTTTTTTTGAATTTATATAACATGTTAATTTTCGAAATAATTCACCAATCACATGATAAAAGTGCCGACAAAAGATGGAATTTAGTTTTAGATACCGATATTACAGATGGCGCGTTCTACTTATTTTGTATTTCTGCCCTCTCTTTTTTTCTTCCTCACATCACTCACGCTCTCTAACACTGAAATTATATGCTATCACCTTCCTAACTATTGTGAAATTTTAGAAAATGATCTAAAATATCCTGTTTATATATATTGGTTGGCAAATATCTTTTGCCTTCTTATTTGCGAAGAACTCGGACAGCCACTTTTCACAAGCCTCTTTTGAGCTCAATTTTGTTCCACCAAGGGCGTTCGCCATGGACAGGAACAGGTGGTAATCACTTGGCGCTATGTCCGGGTTATACGGTGGATGCAATAAAACCTCCCATCCGAGCTGCCGTAGCTTCTGACGAGTCATTAACGAAGTGTGTGGCCAGGCGTTGTCCTTTAAGCCTTCCTGTTGGCTGGACACTTCTGGTCGATCGCCTGCTTCAAGCGGTCCAGTTCTTCGCAGTAGATGGTAGAATTAAGTGTCTGACCATATGGGAGCAGCTCATAGTGGATGATTCCGTTCCAATCCCACCAAACACACAGCAAAACCTTCCTGGCCGTCAATCCTGGCTTGGCTACTGTTTGGGACGATTCTCAGGCGTTGATTCGGTCCAGAAGTTTTTCTTTTGCGTTAAATCATGCGGCACCCAAACATCAAGTTTTTTGTGTATCCTGCCTTCTGCAGATGGTTTGGTGACTAACTCCCATCTCCTGGGCGATGTCACGAGATGCCACATACCGGTCTAGCACGATGTTTTCCATGATTTGATCGGTATTCGTTGTCACAGGTCTTACGGTTGGCTTATCGCATGCTGTCGTTTTCACCCGTTCTGAATCGTCGAAACCATTCCTCCGCAGTTCGAAGTGATAGAGTACCATCTCCCAAAACACCATTAATCTCACGGAAAGTTTCTCTAGCGGATTTCTCTTTAACGAAGGAAAAATTTAAAATAGCATGAATTTCGACGTTAGTGAACTCCATGTTGAACGCAATACCCAAATTAATCATGCATAGCGTCGTTTTGTAGGTTATGTCAAGACCTTTCAAAGATGTATAGCATTGCCAGATACGAGCTCTGTAGCGCTTTATTCATAGCCGCGAAATTCAAAAGACAAAAAGGCGGAAGGGAGATATTTGCCAACCTAATATATAGTTTATCTTAACTAACTATATATAATGAAGCAAATGTGTTAGACTAAAAAAATTAAAATTTTTTTCGCAAGAACATAATTCCTACAGGGTCTACTTCAAAGCGATGTTTTTGTGGTACACCCACTCGTGCTAGCGCATTTAACGCAATTTAAGCTTTTAATTACATTTTCCTGTTGGTTTACCTTACACTATTTTCCAAGTTTTGTTGTTGTATGCATTGCAAAGTGCGTTGCAAGTGTTTGCATTTAAATGGAGGCAAATGCTTAGAAGCGAGTGCAGTATTTAAAACTACATATGCTTTGCGTGACATTCGAAAACCCTTATACCGTTAAAGAGCACGACACTTGTATGCGTTGTTTACTCGCCATTGACATTTATGCAAATAAATATACAGTATTTTAATGACTTTTGCTCATTATAAGTGGGAATAAGGATTCAATTGTGAAATAATGACATGTAATTAGTGTTGTTGCCATATCTTGAACAATGCTTAATGCGCTTAATGGCACGAATAATCCGCTTTTTTGTATGTAAAATAATTTCAGCTCATTAATGTATATTTGATTGGTGTGATTATGTAATAACTACTTATATATATATATTTGGCGTAGGAACCGCTTTAAGCGATTATAGCCGAATCCACCAGAGCGCGCCACTCATTCCTCCTGTTTGCTTTTTGGCGCCAACTGGAAACACCAAGTGAAGCCAGGTCACTTTGCACTTGGTCTTTCCACCGGAGTGGAGGTCGTCCTCTTCCGCGGCTTCCTCCAGCGGGTACTGCATCGAATACTTTCAGAGCTGGAGTGTTTTCTTCCATCCGTACAACATGACCTAGCCAGCGTAGCCGCTGTCTTTTTATTCGCTGAACTATGTCAAAGTCGTCGTATAAATCGTACAGCTCATCGTTCCATCGTCTGCGGTATTCGCCGTTGCCAATGTTTAGAGGACCATAAATCTTGCGCAAAACCTTTCTCTCGAAAACCCCAAGAGTCGTCTCATCGGATGTTGTCATCGTCCACGCTTCAGCGCCATACATCAGGACGGGAATAATGAGCGACTTATAGAGTTTGATTTTGGTTCGTCGAGAGAGGACTTTACTTTTCAATTGCCTACTCAGTCCAAAGTAGCACCTGTTGGCAAGAGTGATTCTGCGTTGGGTTTCAAGGCTGACATTGTTAGTGTTGTTAATGCTGGTTCCCAGATAAACGAAATTATCTACAACTTCAAAGTTATGACTGTCAACAGTGACGTGGGAGCCAAGGCGAGATTGCGCTGACTGTTTGTTTGATGACAGGACATATTTCGTCTTGTCCTCATTGACCACCAGACCCATACGCTTCGCTTCTTTATCTAGTCTGGAAAACGCAGAACAAACGGCGCGGTTGTTGCTTCCGATGATATCAATATCATCGGCATACGCCAGGAGCTGTACACTCTTGTAGAAGATTGTACCCTCTCTATTTAGTTCTACAGCTCGTATTATTTTTTCCAGCAATAGATTGAAGAAGTCGCACAATAGTGAGTCACCCTGTCTGAAGCCTCGTTTGGTATCGAACGGCTCGGAGAGGTCCTTCCCGATCCTGACGGAGCTTTTGGTGTTGCTCAACGTCAGCTTACATAGCCGTATTAGTTTTGCACGGATACCAAATTCAGACATCGCGGCATAAAGGCAGCTCCTTTTCGTGCTATCGAAGGCAGCTTTAAAATCGATAAAAAGATGGTGAGTATCGATTCTTCTCTCTCGGGTCTTTTCCAAGATTTGGCGCATGGTGAATATCTGGTCCATTGTAGATTTTCCAGGTCTGAAGCCACACTGATAAGGTCCAATCAGTTTGTTGACGGTGGGCTTTAGTCTTTCACACAATACGCTCGACAAAACCTTATATGCGATATTGAGGAGACTTATACCACGGTAATTGGCGCAGAGTGTGGGGTCTCCCTTCTTATGGATTGGGCAGAGCACACTAAGATTCCAATCGTCAGGCATGCTTTCTTCCGACCATATTCTACAAAGAAGCTGATGCATGCACCTTATCAGTTCTTCGCCGCCGTATTTGAATAGCTCTGCCGGTAATCCATCGGCCCCCGCCGCTTTGTTGTTCTTCAAGCGGGTAATTGCTATTCGAATTTCTTCATGGTCGGGTAATGGAACATCTATTCCATCGTCATCGATTGGGGAATCGGGTTCGCCATCTCCTGGTGTTGTACTTTCACTGCCATTGAGCAGGTCGGAGAAGTGTTCCCTCCATAATCCCAGTATGCTCTGGACATCTGTTACCAGATTACCTCCTCGGTCCCTACATGATAATGCTCCGGTCTTGAAACCTTCTGTAAATCGCCTCATATTTTCATAAAATTTTCGAGCATTACCCATGTCGGCCAGCTTTTCAAGCTTTTCATACTCACGCATTTCGGCCTCCTTCTTTTTACGTCTGCAAATGCGTCTCGCTTCCCTCTTCAGTTCTCGATATCTATCCCACCCCGAACGTGTTGTGGCCGATCGCAACGTTGCGAGGTAGTCAGTCTGTTTTCTCTCCACTGCGGAACGACAACTCTCATCGTACCAACTGGTTTTTTGGCGTTGCCGGAGACCAATTGTTTCGGCTGCAGCGGTATACAATGAGTTTGAGATGCCGTTCCACAGCTCCCGTATATCGAGATGCTGATGAGTGCTCTCAGAGAGCAGGAGTGCAAGTCGAGTAGAAAATCGCTCGGCTGTCGGTTGTGATTGCAGCTTTTCGACGTCGAACCTTCCTTGCGTTTGTTGACGGGCGTTCTTTGCTGCACAGAGGCGAGTGCGTATCTTTGCTGCTACTAGATAATGGTCCGAGTCAATATTTGGTCCTCGGAGCGTACGCACATCAAAAACACTGGAGACATGTCGTCCGTCTATCACAACGTGATCGATTTGATTGCGCGTGTTTCGATCAGGGGACAGCCATGTTGCTTGATGAATTTTCTTGTGCTGGAATCTGGTACAACAGACAACCATATTTCGGGCCCCAGCGAAGTCGATCAGCCTCAGGCCGTTTGGCGATGTTTCGTCATGGAGGCTGAATTTTCCGACTGTTGTGCCAAAGACACCTTCCCACCCTGGCGTTAAAATCGGCAAGCACGATTTTGACATCGTGGCGGGGGCAGCGCTCATAGGTGCGTTCTAGGCGCTCATAGAAAGCATCTTTGGTCACATCGTCCTTCTCTTCCGTTGGGGCATGGACGCAAATCAGCGATATGTTGAAGAACCTCGCTTTGATGCGGATTGTGGCAAGACGTTCATCCACCGGGGTGAATGCCAGGACTCGGCGACGGAGTCTCTCTCCCACCTATCCAACACCAAATTTGCGCTCCTTTATATGGCCGCTGTAGTAGATGTCACAAGGACCCACCTTCGTCCGTCCTTGTCCCGTCCATCGTACTTCTTGGACGGTGGTGATGTCAGCCTTTAGTTGTATGAGGACATCAACCAGCTGGGCAGAGGCACCTTCCCAATTAAGGGTCTGGACATTCCAGGTGCATGCCCTTAAATCTTTATCCTTAAAACGTTTGCAGGGGTCGTCATCAAAAGAGCGGTGTCTCATCCGAGGCTCTGTGTTTGTTTTCATTGGGGAGATTTTTTTATGTGGTGGGTCCCAAGCCCTACGCACAACCGCATAAGCGGGCTTCGCCTTCCCACTGTAGCTCGCCTCCAAACGGATGTCTGTTAGCTACCCAGGGGATACTTGGTCTAAAACCGGAAGTCGTGAGCTGCTTGAGTCATATGCAAAAGAATCGTTCCTGGCCACTCCCAAGTGAATGGCAATCAGAAACTTTCCTCACTTGCATGAACTTCTACATATGACCCCATCCCCCATAACTACTTATATATATAATATACGGTATCGCACAATTTTCGCATGAAAAGCACGAAGTAAAAAGTTGTAACCTATCATTGTTGGTCATTTCATTGCGGCCTAAGGTCTACTACATACAGATAACAGTAAATCACTGTTACGCTCGTTGACAAATTATGTAAAATCCGAAACCAGTAATTTACTTCGACGTCAAATGTACAAAACAGGGATCAAAGTTCAGTTAAGCCAAAGGAGATTAACTTCAATGTAGGTTTATATGTATGGTTGTATAGGCATAGATGCCACAACGTACATATACAACATCAGATGAGGTGGAGAGCTGTTGTAAATTATGGGTTCGCTGGCAGCAAATAATGAATCGATACTAGGATAGGAGCGACGAAGCAAAGTAAATGCAGGGAATATTGCTGCTATTATTATTATTATTGTAGTTGTTATTGTTATTATTATTGCAGCTACTGCTGTTGATGTTGTTGTGTGTGTGAATTATAGCATATGCAACAGCACCTGCAATAATTTACAAGTAACACGCAATAACATAGAACTCTACAAGCTGGTACACCCACACAGCCATATACATGAACATATATACATACATATTAATATACACAGGTGTGGCTTACAATGGGTCGTTACATACATACATATGTGTGATTTCAGTCAACAGCTAGTTAATTGAGTATCCAGTGAACTCTCATGAAACCAACAGTCCATTAAAAACAATACAGTATATAAAATACATATACATATATGGTATGTGCAGAGTGGGCGTGTTTCATGAGAGCACGAAAATTATTTCGAAATTGCCTTTTTGTTAGTGTTAACGTATTGAGCATAAAACAATGCCTGCACTTTAATATTCGCACTGATGCCTAAGTAGTGTTTATATTTTAGTAAGAAATTTGTGTTAACTTTGAAAAGCGCATAAGTCGAATTTAGCAAAATATCATATGATGATTTAATAATAACTTTTATTTGATATCATGATTAGGATGCCGTCAAGGAGTAAAGTTGAGTAGGTTCAGTGTATTATTAACATCCGAAAAAGCATGCGTTCAAATTTAGACTTGGTCAAATTCTAAGTAAATTTTTTTCCAGGCAGTTATTCCTCATATAAAGTCATGCTGAAATGACTTTAAATCGCAAGGAAGAGAATAGGTTCGATTAAATACTTGGAAATGGTTAGAGAATACAATTTTTATTCCAATTCTCTCTCCTAAAAACGCCGACAACATATTTCCTTGTAAGAAAATATTCTAAATACTTTGATAAAAAATAAAAATTTTGGTAGAGTTTATTTGAAGTTACTTTCAAATTGTACTTCTATTATAGACTTCTAGATATAGAGAGAGGAGTTCAACTAGAGTCTTAAATATGTTTATTATCTGGAAAAAATAAAGAGAAGGCATTTTGTACGTAAGCTATAGAAATTCTTAAGTTTTATCCGAAAATATTTTTTTTTTTTGTAATTTTGTCATTAAAAAAAGTGTTACTTTCATATCAAAAAGCTCTACTGATAATATTCGATAAGATATGAGAATATTTTTCGCAGAAGCTTTCATTTAACTAATCAAAAATTCGAAAATCAAACTTAAACTCTTTTACCTTTAACAACATAATATTATATAATCTTACATTCACGATGTACAAATTGCCAGTCAAACGCACTAACTTGTTTTCTAATTTTCTTTCACTTTCATTGCATTGTCTTAAGGTGAAGCAGCTCGGCAACAAATCAGTGTCCTGGGTGCGTGTGCGTGATGGTCATATACTCACCGTCGACAGGTAATTAAAATCCCAACAATTCGTGATGTTAGTGAAACAACATTAATAAATCTAAATATAAACTTATAGATCATTATATTTATATATTAGTTACTACATAACTACATGAAACATATAAAGCTAAGCCTTTAAGCAGCTTTATTTTGTAAACAATTTGAAAGCTAGGAAAAGTGTTAAGCTCAAATTTAACAATTTCCAATGCAGTTAAATATGAAATACATAACTTTTAGTAAATATGCATTAAAATATATATTATAAATACTTGCATATATAAATACTAGATATTTACGTCTCATGCAGCACACAGAATCGTGAATGCTTGCGTTGAATTTGATTTTGAGGTATTTAGTGGATTAATTGGAATCTATTAGCACAGTAAACACTTAATTACCACAATACATATAAGATGAATGAAGAGATTTGCGTGGCGTTGGCGTGTAACGGCTGTAGTTACAGCAGGTAATCATATCTTAAATGCAAGAATTTGAACTCAACTTACTGTCGAATATACCACAAATTAACAATTGAAAAAAGTCATAGGAAGTGTTATGATACAGATTAACGGTTTCTTTTCTTGCTTAGTAGGATACTGCTACAAGCAAAAAAGCTCGTTTTTTATACTCTCGCAATAAGGTTGCTTAGCAATAAAGTTGATTAGCAACAAAGTTGCTAACAACGTTTTTAGACAGGAGCTAATTGATCAGTTAACCGTCCTCTGCTCCATTAAAACGCTAAGATCGATTTATCATACAAAATAAAATCTACATTTATTTTTGATTAAATTTTAATCGTCTTGAAAATCAAATGCAACTCTGCTACAAAGACGAACGATATACGTTCTTTGTCTGCGATTAGCTGAATTTTTTGATAAAAAAGCTACGGGGGATGTCGCTGCTAAAAATATTAATCAGCTGATGAAACTTACTAACTTCTTATGAAAAGCAAATACAAATATGTATAACAGCTGATCGGTTATGGAGGAGCCGGCAGTATATAAGGCAAAAAAGGATTTCTCAATAAAAATTTAAATTGATCAATTTATTTGGTTGTCTAAATACGCCATAAGAAGTCTTATGATATAAAGTAACGGTTTATTTTATCATTAAGTAGGATATTTCTACAAAGACATCAGTTCGATTTTTTTGATTTTCGAATTTTGGAGTTTATAAATAATATGTATGTTAAGAGTTTCCCCTATGTATCAAGTTGTCTCAGAAACTCGAGTTTAAAGTTTTGTGAAAGGATGCGATCTACTGAACTTGTATACTGCAGCCATCAATATAAAAACACTTACCTCTACTTGTGCCCATAGCATATAAACTGCTTTGGTTCCAACACAAACTCGATTTTAAGATTTTGTGTTAATGAGTAAATGCTAAGCGTTTTTTTTTTTGTTTAATTTCGCTAACGCTAAACACTAGAATATTGAATAAACTGGTACTAAGGCATAGAGATATAATAGAGACATAATAGAGTGGCCAATCCATAAAAAGGGAGATCCCACAAATTGTGCCAATTACCGTGGGATAAGCCTCCTAAATATCGCCTATAAGGTTCTATCGGGCGTACTGTGTGAAAGACTTAAGCCCACCGTCAACAAACTGATTGGACCTTATCAGTGTGGCTTTAGACCTGGAAAATCAACAACCGACCATATATTCACCATGCGCCAAACCTTGGAAAAGACCCGTGAAAATAGGATCGACACACACCACCTTTTTGTCGATTTTAAAGCTGCTTTCGACAGCACGAAAAGGAGCTGCCTTTATGCCGCGATGTCTGAATTTGGTATCCCCGCAAAACTAATACGGCTGTGTAAGTTCACGTTGAGCAACACCAAAAGCTCCGTCATGATTGGGAAGGACCTCTCCGAGCCGTTCGATACCAAGCGAGGTTTCAGACAAGGTGACTCACTATCGTGCGACTTCTTTAACTTGATGTTGGAAAAAATAATACGAGCTGCTAAATAGAGAAGGTACAATCTTCTACAAGAATGTACAGCTCCTGGCGTACGCCTATGATATTGATATCATCGGAAGCAACAACCGCGCCGTTTGTTCTGCTTTTTCCCGCATGGATAAGGAGGCGAAGCGAATGGGTCTGGAGGTGAATGAGGACAAGACGATATATCTCCTGTCATCAAGCAAACAGTCAGCGCACTCGCGTCTTGGCTCCCACGTCATTGTTGACAGTCATAACTTTGAAGTCGTAGATAATTTCGTATACCTGGGAACCAGTATCAACAACACCAACAATGTCAGCCTCGAAATCCAGCGCAGAATCACTCTTGCCAACAGGTGCTACTTTGGACTGAGTAGTCAATTGAACAGTAAAGTCCTCTCTCGACGAACCAAAATCAAATTCTACAAGTCGCTTATCATTCCCGTCCTGCTTTATGGTGCAGACGCTTGGACGATGCCAACATCAGATGAGACGACACTAGGAGTTTTCGAGAGGAAAATTTTGCGCAAGATTTATGGTCCTCAGAACATTGGCAACGGCGAATACCGCAGACGATGGAACGATGAGCTGTACGAGTTATACAACGACATTGACATAGTTCAGCGAATAAAAAGACAGCGGCTACGCTGGCTAGGTCATGTTGTCCGAATGGACGAACACACTCCAGCCCTGAAAGTGTTCGATGCAGTACCCGCCGGAGTAAGCCGAGGAAGGGGAAGGCCTCCACTCCGTTGGAGCGACCAGGTGGAGAGCGACCTGGTTACACTTGGAATCTCCAACTGGCGCCGAACTGCGAAGGAAAGACAAGAGTGGCGCGCTCTCATCGATTCGGCTATAACCGGCTAAACGGTTGAACGCCAATAACCTACAATAGAGTGGCCAGGTAAATTAATTGATGTATTTTTTATACACTCGCAACAATGTTGCTAAGAGAGTATAATAGTTCTGCTCACATAAAGGTTGGTTGTAAGTCCTAAAACTAAACGAGTTAGATATAGGGTATAGGGTATATATATATCAAAATGATCAGGGTGACGAGTAAAGTTCAAATCCGGATGTCTGTCTGTCCGTCCGTCCGGGCAAGCTGTAACTTGAGTAAAAATGATGAAACTTGGTTCACGTATTTCTTGGCACCATAAGAAGGTTAAGTTCAAAGATGTACAAAATCAGACCACTTCCAAGTCCACAAAATGACGGGAATCAAAAACATATAAAGAACTATAACTAAGCCATAAATTAAGCTATGATAGTGTAATTTGGTATGAAGGATCGCACTATGAAGGGGCATATTTGGATGTAATTTTTTTGGAGAACGGGGCCACGTCTCCTAATACGTTTTTTGTACATATCTCGTAAACCACTAGCTATATCAAGGAAACTTTCTGGAGTCGTTTCTTTTAGCTACTACCTTATACAATCCATTATGGAGGAAATCGGATTAGAACCACGCCCACCTCCCATGCAAAGGTTATGTTGAAAACTACTGAAAATGCTTTAACTCAGCAATAACAATTTAAATGGGCGTGGTTCCGCCCATTTATGGGTCAAAAACCATATCTCCGAAACTACTCGACCAATTTCAATAAAATCCGGTTCATAATATATTTCTGACTTCCCAATGATATGTTATGAAAATAACCCGAATCGATTCGCAACTACGCCTACTTCCGGTAAACCCAAAATTTTAAGTATACTTTATACCATACATATGCCGAATATGTCAGTCAAATTGTTTGTTATATTAATAAAATTAATTAAATAAATAGCGAGAGTATAAAATGTTCAGTAACACCCGAACTAAGCCCTTCCTTGCTTGTTTTTTTTTTTATTTTTTTGTGGCATATATTTGCTTTGGGAAATTATAGTCTTCATTATGAAAATAATTTGAACAGAATTTTAATAGAATGTCATATATGCATTTATATATCATTAATTGAATATATCTGTAAATTAATAATTGAAAATTAAGTTTATACAAGTTTTAATAACGACAAGTAATGGTAACTTATACATTACCTGGAATTTATAAGACTATACTTTGAGTAACTAATTGATTCCAAGAATTTACTTATAAAAGCACTTAAACACTTAGTTGTATAACTGTGTATTTATCAACTCCTACATGAGCGACAACAATTTCAATTTAATATTCAATTATATGTATGTATTTTAGTAAATAGTTTACTGGTAGTACGCTTATGTACTCAAGTATATATGTAACTGTACTTGAATGCACTTGCAGTGAGGAAGTTTAAATATTAATTTAATATTTCTGCAATTAGTCATCATATACACTTGAAACATTAATTTCCTATACAAGTATACCTATATTACATAACTGACGAATTTGCTTAACAATTCTGCACGTTCATGCAGCAACATTACTGTCATATTCAATGTCAGCTAGCATATAATTATCACAATGACTCTTCTGGTGTTGATGTAACCAAATGAGTTTTGAGATCATCGTGTGCCTATTGTTCAATGGTGTGGTATTTCTGTTTCACTCACTCGATGTATCACGACATATAAATACATGTGACATACAATCATGTGGTTATACTTAATCATCTGTTCATTACTGGCTGGGATATTAGTTTTGATGTAAATTCACCAAATTATTTTGGTAAAAATGGTGTTGATTCATGTGGTGTGGTATATAACTTTGATTTTGTTGTTGTAGAGAATAATTAGTGCAATCAACCCCATATTAGTTACGACAGAATTATATCATTGATAGTGTATAATTGAAATTTTATTTGCATATGTATAGAGGTATGTATGTAATTGGCGAAGAAACCGTTTAGCCGATTATAGCCGAATCGATATATGTATGTATACTTGTACATAATAATATTAAGGGTATGTTTGTGAACTAAATATATTTCCTAATATTAAATCTTATTATATTCAGATTAGTGGAATTTTTAATTTCATGTTCAAGTATTTTTCCTTAAAAACACGATTACTCTTAATAAGTAGTGTAAAGGGGTTATAATTTTAAAAATAAATAATTTTGAGGATAAGTGTTTCTTCTTATATTTAAAAACTGTTCGTTTCTCATCAAGAGAATTTTTTAAAATATAAACATTAGAGATTGCTTATCGAAACGGTAATGGGAAGCTCATATAAAATGCGTTTGCATTTACAATCATCTCATTAATACAGATTTTATTTTTGTGGACAAAGGAAAACCGGCCGAGTTCTTTAGTCTCTTAGTTTAAAAATTCAACGTTAAATAACATTAGTATGCTATATACTTCTTTCCATATGCCTTTGTGAAAGTACTAATTCCAGAAAAAATAAAAAAAAAATTAAGGAAACATTTTTCAATGTACAATGTACAATTTGTATATATATATATATATATATATTTGGCGTAGGAACCGCTTTAAGCGATTATAGCCAAATCCACCAGAGCGCGCCACTCGTTCCTCCTTTTTGGTTTTTGGCGCCAACTGGAAACATCATCCTCTTCCGCGGCTTCCTCCAGCGGGTACTGCATCGAACACTTTCAGAGCTGGAGTGTTTTCATCCATTCGTACAACATGACCTATCCAGCGTAACTGCTGTCTTTTTATTCGCTGAACTATGTCAATGTCGTCATATAAGTGGTGGATGGGGTCATATGTAGAAGCTCACGCAAGTGAGGAAGGTTTCTGATTGCCATTCACTTGGGAGTGGCCAGGAACGATTCTTTTGCATATGACTCAAGCAGCTCACGACTTCCGGATTTAGACCAAGTATCCTCTGGGTAGCCAACAGACATCCATTTGAAGGCGAGCTAAAGTGAGAAGGCGAAGCCCGCTTCTGCAGTTGTTCGTATGCTTTGGGACCCACCACTTAAAAATATCTCCCCAATGAAAGACCGTACAATTTGTATACCTTTTAGAAAAAACGGAAACTCTAATAGCCTTTTCACACAGCCAAATTAATTGATCAATTAAAATTTTGATTGAGAAACCAGTTTTAGCCCTTCACACGGCCGGCTACTCGATATTCGATGAGCTTTTACAAATTTTTATTTTTGCTTTTCATAAGAATTTGGTAAGTTTCATCAACTGATTGCTATTTTATTTATCTCCAGCAGCGACATCTACCGTCGTGTAGCATGAAAAACAACTCGCCAACAAAGAACGTATATGCATATAATTACAAATACGGTCTTTGTCGCAGAATTGCATTTAATTTTCCAGTCGTTTAAAATTCAATTAATGTAGAAAAATGAGATTTTTATTTTGTACAGTAAACCGATATAAATCAGCGTTTTAATCGAGCAAAGGCCGGTTAATTGATCAATTAGCGCCTGTGTGAAAAGGCTATAAATAACACAAAGTTTTGAAAGTTATTTTTAGCGCTTTGTAGTAGTATTATTGGGGTTGGTGCCTGGCATTAGCTGAAAAATAATAGAGAGAGTAGTTTTTCGGAAATGCATACCAGTATACTATGAATAACGATAAAAGCTAAAAGTCTGTATAGAAATTCGAATGAAGTAAATTTATATAAACTTGCTTAATAAGCCTCTTGTGTTGGAAAATATTTATTTGTTGAATAAATGCCATCGTGCATTTAAAAATATATCCGCCTGTGTATTGAATGTATGCTTATTAAATTATATATTGCGAATGCAAGTAATCTCTATTAAACAAACCATTAAACGATTACATTACTAATGTTCAAATAAGCATTGTGTGCATGGGTACTCATACATATACGTACGAGGAAATGGCACTATGAGCACCATTAAAATATATATATACTGCACTAGAAACACAATTACATATGAATTTGTAGGATTTCGAGGATACGACTGAAAATGCACAACAGCTTAGTAAGGAAGCACCATTTCGTAAGGAAACAGAAATGGCTGGCGATTTTAGAGAATACTAACGGAAATACAAACCACCCTAATGCACTTGTATATATAAATATATAGAGATATAGTATATGTTACTTGTGGGAGTGTACACTTATGTTAGCAGCCAAGAAAACAATTTAGTAAGACTTATACAGCTATGTGATAAGAAATCCAAACCAACACACCAAATACATATAAAGGAAGCAACAAAATCAGAACAATAAGACGGACAAGGACTTGCAATACATACGAATACATAAGAGTGCCTTCAACCATATTTATTTACACAGAGTTACGGAGCTGCGCGCAAGCACAAGCTAACAGTTGGAAGGGACAAACAGACATGGCATGTAGACAAACAGTGCAAGAAAAGAACAATATAGAATATAGCGAAGCAAAGGACAGTTGTACAGCAGCCAGACAATGTGAGCTAAACTTGAGACAATCAACTGACAGCGGAAGTAAATTGCAGCCTTGAAGTTGCAACATGCTGTTACACCAGCGAGGCGAAGGCAATAAGTGTCACTGTGTGCTTGTGTGTATGTGTGTGTGATTGTCTGAGTGTTTGTGTGGGCGCAAGCAAGGGTTTTGTGCTCTAGAAGGCCAAACTGTGTTATATAAATATACTACACTAAAACGGTTTACACACACACTCTCTCATACCGATATAATGCTAAAGTTGTCTGTATACTATATATGTACTCAGATAAGTATGTATGTAATGAACAATGTTATCGGTCAACAATTCAGCTATTGCGTTTATCTTTTTCAACTGTTTGCAGTTCTCACATTTTTCTACCATTGTGTTTGCCATGTCACTGATGTTGTGCACACATGTCTGTAGATATGTACGACTATGTGTATATTTACCAGCGCCTTCATGCTGTGCACTTTTGCTCACATTTGCTCGTTTAACTGTTCATAATGTGACAGGTTCATTGGTTGCTCTTGCACTTCGGTACACACACTGGCGCTTAAACACTCAGGCGCGCTCTCCCTCTCTGCGGCTATTGTAAGCATATTATGGCGTAATGGAAGTAGTTGAAAAATGAAATAGTGGAAAATGCAAGAAAAAATTGGCAGGATGACCTGAAATGGATACCGGCACTTGTACTAATGTGTGCTTATGTGTGTAAGTGATATATGTGCTATTATGTGTGTTAAAACTCATGTAGTTGTAAGTAAGCGATTTTATTTTTCGCTCAGCTGGGATCTTTCATGTACACCATTCAGTCTAAATGAGTGGGAAACCATGTTGGACCTCTGGAAATACCAGACTGACTCTACAACATAATTTTTTTATCTCGAAGGCTACCAAATGCGGTGCTGAGAGAGAATAAGGTTGTCAAGGAGAGACATGAAAAATATAAGATTTTATAAGAGAAAAATTTAGTTCTGCACTAAAATCTTAGCCTTTACCGAACTCCGAAACCGAAATATAATTTTCTGTAAATCTTTTCATTATATGGGTGATTCTACGATAAGAAGTAACTTGTGCGGCAATCAACTTAAAGTATTGTTTATGTCCTTTATGTTGCTATTTTTTTTAAATGAATCACGTCATATTAATGTAGTGTATTAAATAACATTACAACTTACTGCATAATTAACGCATTTTTTTCTGAAATTCCTTACAAAGTCTAAAAAAGTATCTCCCCTGGCTTGTCCCATTACTACTTTTTATTTAACTTTCGGACAATACATATATTTTTTGTATGAGATGGTAAGCCTAAACTAAATTCAATCGGAAGTAAAATAATGAATATTAAGTATTGTTAAATAAAAAACAAATTTATTTTGTTTATTTCATATAATTTTTAAAATTAACATTTGTCCCGATTTCTTTTATGTATCTACCCTGCCAAATTTTGTGCGACATAAATTCAAAGACGATCGCATTGAAAAAAGTGCTCATGGGCTCATTTCAGCCAGAAGTTAACAATACTAATCGCGAAATCCGTTTGAATTTATTGATTTGTTATTTTAATTTTAGTGTTTATTCATCTAGGAGATAGAGTACCTTTAATTTGTAATACTATTTTAAATTAATTTTTTGCTTTTGGTAAAATAATTATCTGCCATAAACTTTACGTCTCTCCCCTGGCCGATGTATTTACCCTGGTCTTCGAAAAAATAATAATATATGTATTAAGTGACTTGCCCTTACGTGAGAAGATAAATAAAAGGGACAAAAATCATAATATAGAGGTTTCATGAAAAAAATCCAAAGTTTTTCTTTGGCCGTTTTCTCTATGCAATTGAAACCTCTTATTGTTGAATCACCCAAATACTTTTTATACTCTCGGAACAAAGTTGCTAAAGATAGTATTATAGTTTTGTTCACATAACGGTTGGTTGTAAGTCCTAAAACTAAACGAGTTAGATAGGGTTATATATATCAAAATGATCAGGGTGACGAGTAAAGTTCAAATTCGGATGTCTGTCCATCCGTCCGTGCTAGCTGTAACTTGAGAAGAAATTGAGATATCTTGATGGGCTAGATGGGCGTCATCGGACCACAGCCACGCCCACAAATGGCAACAACCGAAAACATTTATAAAGCTATACCTCAGCAAAAAATTAAAAATTAAAAATTAATTAATTAAAAATTATTGAAGTAAAATTTGGTATAAGGGGCATATGTGGATGTAATTTTTTGGGGGAAGGGGGTAAACTACTAAAGCTATACCAAGGAAACTTTCTAGGTACTACCTTTTACTACTTTTTTTAGGTACTACCTTATACAGTCCAAAAATGGAGGAAATCGGATTATAACCACGCTCACCTCCCATTCAAAGGTTATGTTGAAAACTACTAAAACTGCTTTAATTCAGTAAAGAAAAACACCAGAAGCCTAAAATTTCATTATAAAGATGGTACAGAAGAGCTACACTAAAATGGCATACAAAATTTTAAATGGGCGTAGTTCCGCCATATCTCCGAAAACTACTCGACCAATTTCAATGAAATTCGGTTCATAATATCTTCCTAGCCAATGTAGTGAAAATAGTCCAAATCGGTTCACAACCACGCCTACTTCCCATATACCAGAACTTTGAAGTCTTTCTGAATAGTTTACTTTACAATATATAAAGTTAGTACCAGTGAAAATATGGCAACAGAACAAAAATACAGTATTTAAGACGAAATAGAAAGAAAATAGTGGCATGGCCCTTCTAAAAATCGTCAAAATCGGTCCATAAGTTTTCAAGACCCTATATATCGAATATGAGGACCTCTAACAAATTTTTACAGAAAATATATAATAGGTAAGTCTCTCAGATATTTAGAAGAAATTCAGAGGGAATATCCTCCTTCTAATAATATGTCTCCGTGCCAAAAATGAGTTAAATCCGATCATAACTTCCCCTATCTCCCATATACTTAATATTAGGGTTTTAAAACTTTCAATGGACTTTATACCATATATATCAAATTGTATGTTATATTAATGAATTTAAATAAATAAATTGCGAGAGTATAAAATGTTCGGTGAGACCCGAACTTAGCCCTTGTTCCTTACTTGTTCTGCTATATAATTATGTATAATCAGCGATGAATATAAATATTTCCTGAAGCATACTTACTCGAATATAAGCAAATTTTTTTCTAAAATTGTAAAACATCTCTCGTAGACATCCTCCGAGAAACATTCCTAATAAACTTACATACAATACATATTTTTAGGCGCTGACCCTCTTAGCTAACCCTCTTATGTATATCCCGCTATATTAGATGTTTATATGCTGGTGTGTGTGTGTGCGTGGCAACATGAAGTTTTCTCAACTATCCAATGATATTGGCTATCAATGACACATCGTCTGTCAGTTGAAAGTGAACTGCTGCGAAAAAAATTAAAATTAAACGAGGTATTTTACTTCAAATAGTTTATAAAAGTTTTGAAATTGATTTTCCTGCGCCGTTCGTGCAAAAGCAGAAGTGTAATAATAAATAAGAAGAATGATTGTTCATAGAATAACAGAAACTTAACAGTAAGTTAAGTCTAAACTGTATTGAGTTCCATTAGAAAAGCTAATTCGTTCTTAAGATTACTTAGCCGAAAGTATTTAAATTTTATTTCACCACATAACAAATAACTGTTTAGTACGCGCAACAGTTTTATAGATGTCTTCTTCAAGCATTAACGTTCCAACACTGTAAGCTTATACCATATCACATGCTTCAACTGGTGAGGGTGGTCTCGGAGCGCTCAACCATGACTTTACTTGCACCAGTACTGAATGTAGCAGCCTAAACAAGAGTGAAGCAAACACTTTCATATTCACAGCAGAAACACATGCAAAAATATTCGTTATGATAATGAAATTCTGTTGCTGCACAGATTTTGCTTTTGGCCAACATTGTATTAGAATTTTCAACTGGCTTCGCAAAGCAACCACAAAACCACATGCATTTAAAGGTCACACAACCTGTGTATGCTGTTCTAAACCATTAGAGGGAGACACGTTGCAATAAATACACAAATGAACAAATTCATGTATGCCAGCAAACATAATTACTTGTCTATCCATACGCTGTTGCAACATTCGCTAACGGTAGTTTGTGGCGTTATACAAATAACACAATTTCGAAATCTAACTGAAAACAGAACAAATCTTATATAGCACTCCGAAATGTGCACAACAGAGAGATCACTGCTAACCAACGAATCACCGAATCTGTTGGCTGCCGCTCCCACACACACACAGTTGTTATTATGCAAGGTGCATAAGTCGAGAATTTGAGCTTGTAAAGCTGCAGGCTAAAATCTGCATATGAAACTACAACGGGATAATGCGAATGCGGCAAACGAAGTTGTGTTGTCATTGCGTCCCTTACAACACGTATGTTAGTACATGTGCTGCAACACCAAAAAGCAAAAGCTACATCAACTTTTACCCAAAGGCCATGCTACCATATACACCAAATATACCAGCTTTATCAGATTCATTTACATTTCATATGAAAATATTCCTGTGTATAAGCTGGTTCTCTTATGACCCAGTATTTATACAGTACAACGTATATATTCCCAGTTGGCATGAATTCATACTCTGTGTGCGTGCTGAAAAATAGCAGTGTTTATTGAACAAATATTTCATAAATTTTACGTGGAAGAGAGCCGTGTACAATGATACCGCGAGCTCAGGGTAATGTACGAAAACATATATTTAAATGAAACCTGAGTTCGTATATGAACTTGGTTACCCTGATAGTTTTAACCATCTAAAGATCGATATATTTAAAATCAGTAACATACCATTGCCTTTGTCCCGCAAAAATGGTCTATAGTTTTAATTATTTTGTTCTGATGATTTTGATTTTGAATTTTTTTTTTTTTTTGAATTTTCTATTTGGATCAGTCAGTCGGTATATCAAGCCCTTTGCACACACTTATTCCATTACGTAATCACTTATATTCTTCTCTTTCTTTTTACAATCTCCTCTAACTTTTCTTTTAAATACACTCTCTCTCACTCTCTCTCTCTTTCTCTCTGTCTATGTCTCAAGAAAGAAAGAGTGTAGTAGTATCGTATGTAGTGATATGATTCGCTACATTTGTTGCGTTCTAGCGCTTGATGAAAGTAAAACAATGCCAAAATATTCGGTATTATACTTATAAAAGATTGCATAAAAGTTTATTTAATGCTGCTATTATTTCAAACAAGACTATATTCATATATTGCTACAACATTCACTTCTGTTGGTTTCAAATTTTCTTGTAGAATTTGAAATTATTCTGGCTTTGTGAGATTTATTCGCATTTTATTTGTTTGTAGGTGAGGTTGTATACTATAAAACATATTGGAATTGTAGCAAATTTATTTTACTTTAAATTTATTTGTGGTTTTTTCTAAGACACAAAAATTTGTTTGCGGTCCCCGATGTTATATCGAAAAATTTGGAATGAATGAACAAATTAATTTAGCTTACCTACATATAAGGAGTTTCAATCACACAGCCACACAAAACAAAATTTTTGTCATGACCTGGGGATCTTACTATGTGTAATATAACGGGTGATTTTTTTGAGGTTAGGATTTTCATGCATTAGTATTTGACAGATCACGTGGGATTTCAGACATGGTGTCAAAGAGAAAGATGCTCAGTATGCTTTGACATTTCATCATGAATAGACTTACTAACGAGCAACGCTTGCAAATCATTGAATTTTATTACCAAAATCAGTGTTCGGTTCGAAATGTGTTTATCGACAAATTTTGTTCAGCGATGAGGCTCATTTCTGGTTGAATGGCTACGTAAATAAGCAAAATTGCCGCATTTGGGGTGAAGAGCAACCAGAAGCCGTTCAAGAACTGCCCATGCATCCCGAAAAATGCACTGTTTGGTGTGGTTTGTACGCTGGTGGAATCATTGGACCGTATTTTTTCAAAGATGCTGTTGGACGCAACGTTACGGTGAATGGCGATCGCTATCGTTCGATGCTAACAAACTTTTTGTTGCCAAAAATGGAAGAACTGAACTTGGTTGACATGTGGTTTCAACAAGATGGCGCTACATGCCACACAGCTCGCGATTCTATGGCCATTTTGAGGGAAAACTTCGGAGAACAATTCATCTCAAGAAATGGACCCGTAAGTTGGCCACCAAGATCATGCGATTTAACGCCTTTAGACTATTTTTTGTGGGGCTACGTCAAGTCTAAAGTCTACAGAAATAAGCCAGCAACTATTCCAGCTTTGGAAGACAACATTTCCGAAGAAATTCGGGCTATTCCGGCCGAAATGCTCGAAAAAGTTGCCCAAAATTGGACTTTCCGAATGGACCACCTAAGACGCAGCCGCGGTCAACATTTAAATGAAATTATCTTCAAAAAGTAAATGTCATGAACCAATCTAACGTTTCAAATAAAGAACCGATGAGATTTTGCAAATTTTATGCGTTTTTTTTTTTTTAAAAGTTATCAAGCTCTTAAAAAATCACCCTTTATGTTTTTGGGGTAGCTGATTCCGAATCCATTGTCGGTTTTTCAAAATTCAAAATGGCGGATGCAATATGACGGATCGGAAGCGCTTCAAACTCTTTACTCAGAGGTTCTCGGGGTCGCTGATTACTAATTTGATGTTACTTTTTAAAAAATCAAAACGGCGAACCAATATGGCGGACATATTTTACAACTTCTTCTTATTGCATCCGCGTTATTGATTTTTGAATAACCGACACCGAATTCGTAATCAGCGACCTCGAAAAATCTGCAAAAAAATCAGCGGCATGTTTTTAATACTCATTAATCTCTCTTCTTTTTAGTAGTGTCAATATTGACTTCACTTTCAATATTCGCTGTAAATTTTAATATTATTATCGAATATGGTTTTTGACAGCTCATCAGAATCCTCATCCGTCCGTTGGGAATCATCAACGACTCTGTTATCGGGATTATATAATTCATTCCAAAAGTTTCTTTTAGAATCACATAAATTTTGAAATATTTTTGATCAGTAAATGATATGTGGAACCAGAAAAAGAAGCATATACTTCTAAAATATTGCTGCACAATGCTGCTTAGTTATAGTTCTTCATTTTTTTTCAACATAACCTCAATTCTCGACCAAATCCTATCCTATCAAAAAATCCATCTCACGATTTTTTGTCAAAATGTATACAGATGTCTTATAAATTGTCCAAACTTCACATTTGCAAACCGGGGTTTCCTAAAAATCTAACGGTACTTTCTAAAAATAGAGTTAAACGCATGAATACCTGTATTTTTTTAAAGCACATCAAATTTTTTTTTTAATATCGCAGCAACAACGAAATTCAATTTGTCCTGGTAATTGTCCACGTTAACGAATCAAGATTATTTTTAATGGATTTTGAAGTTAAAGGTTTATATTTTAACTTGTGAAATTAATTAAGTCTTACGTGATTTGTATTTATTATGAAATTAGTGTTTTATATCACCTATTTTTTTAACCTTTTTTCTGCGTCTTCAATGTGTTTACATAAAGTTTTAACTGTGTTCCCCCACGATCTCCCGTTAGATTTATTTTATATTGTCTTTAGCAAAGTCTTAAGTTAATAAAAGTGTTAAAGTAAAAAGCTTGGCTAAAAAAGCTTGGAAAGAAGGATAAATCGTCGTTATTTCAATCTGTGTACGGTTTACTAGAGGAGACATTTTAAGTTTTTGTTCTAATTATAATGGCTGTTGAATGGCAGTGAAAAAATGAACTGTATTAAATTGTTTGATAATTTACTTTTTTCCTACATGATTTTTTAAAATGATATTATTCTTATAGGTTGAATGTGGGGGTTGGATGGGGGAAACTATAACGACAAAGCCTGCTCAGCTTGTGTATCGCTTTCTTAAATTTTTTTACAAAGCCGTACCTAAAGTTTTGACGCTTCAACTATTACCATGAGAAGTATTTTTGCGCATCATTGCCATATAATGGCAATTACTGTTCTATGGGAGCAATAGGACCTAGTAGTCGGATGGGTCCAATTTTTTTAATATATATTTAAAATAATTTTCTAGATTTTTGGTGAAAATTTCATAGCGATATCTCATCGGGAAGTATTTATGCCCGCGCCTTCATACAAGCCGAACCACTGTGCCATGCTTTCATGATTCTCACCTAACAAGTGTCAATAAAAACTCGAAAGGAAACTTGCAACGTGGGCTAAAATGCAATAAAGATCACTGAAGCAATCCAATCAATGTATTCAGCACATGATGCGCTGGTTCACCTACTCTTTTCCGACTAAAATTGAAACGCGCGGCTGGTACTCATGTACATTGAGTATGCAAAATGCAAAAGTGTAATCCGGACATGTTTACAATACACCAGCACCAACAATACCGGGGCATAAGTGCTGAGAGTCCTAACGGAATTTCTTTTATTGCTTGCACACACACGATTTCAAAGCTATTTATTTTGAGTTTTTATACTGGCAATTGTTGTTGTGAATTTATGCCATTTTTACTGCTACTGTTTGCGCTTAAGTGTGGAAAATCGCTTACATATGCCTGAATGTAATTTCGCGTAAGCCGCATGTTTGCATTGTAGCATTTCCGCTAAATTGCAGGCATACACACACTCACGCGTGCTCGCACATAACACGCTTACTTACTCGTAAGGCTGCATATTGGCCGATGTTGTGGGAGTTTTTATGCACACTCACTGTGTTTGCTTTGCATGTGTGCTTAGATTTGTGAAGATGTGTCTTTTTATGACTTGAAGTGATTTCCAATTCTTGATTAAGTCAATTGCAATTGTTGTAAATCCTTTTATGTTTATTCGTATTTGGTATGCTCTCTTGATTTTATAATGTGTTAATTGTTGCAGTAGTTGGGAGAGATTTTTAATAAAACTTATTCTTAAAGAGAAAGTGACGTAACAAGCGGAGAGAGTGCTTTCTCGTTAGTTGAACTCGGTGACAACTAAACTTGTGCTTTCCCATTTAATCAGGGCTTATGCATTCGCTACAACAACAACATTATGAGTGTTTACAATATAATATAGATTGGGGAAGACCTACAGTGACTGCTGTGTGTTTACACCCGACCGATCCTGTAACTAATGCACTGTTGGATCGTCAAATCTTTGTTCGAACAGCTTAATTTGAACATCTGTTGGGATATGATCTCTTTAATAAGAAATAGAGAGAGAGAGAGAGAGAGAGAGAGAGAGATAGAGAGAGAGAATTAGAATGAATTTGGTACTTTGTCATCATTATGAAGAAAGTTCTTCCTTTTCAAACAGTTATTCTTTTTTAAAGCGCTTGGTTTTATATAGTTCAAATAGATTTAGAACTGTCACAGATCTGTCTTCATTTCTTCAGGGAATTGTTTTTATACCATTAAATATTCCGAGTGTTCTTTAAACAACTTCGGCATATGCACGTTAGCTTGGAACATGTCTTCTGTTCTCCTATATGAATCTGTAAGGCTCTTGCAATTTTCCAAAGATCGACCTTTCAAGTAAATTTTATAGGATTTTTTCAGGGTTGCTTTTAAAATCCATCTCATTTTAATTGGGAAAATTGCACCATCGACAAGTGTTAACTTACTTTACTCACACATAGACAAATCAATCGTAAATTTAAACACTTTGCCAATATTTATGCAAATAATTCTCACATACAAACTTTTTATCGCCTCTACACAATTAGGCGTGAGCAACATGCGCTTGTTTGCTGTGAACCCTTAAGGTCTAACGGAAGGGGTTGATGGGGTTCTAACAAGTTTAACGCCTGCTGAGATTAGACCTTTTGCGCTCATAAAACTTGAGATTTTATGACTTTTGCCATTTCCTGCTTACAAGTTGTGCGACACGACAACAATATATAACAACAACACACACATGCATACGTATGTATGCGCAATGGCAAATAGCAACAGCATAAATGTCGCGTCACACATGCAACAACAACGACCACAACAATGGCAATATATTCGCCCGCTGGCTCTTTGCTGCTCCAGTTGACTTGCAATTTCATTTCGTTGCTTCTTAAAATGTTGTATTTTTTTCCTTTTCTTTATGTCTTTTTTACTTGCTGCAATTTCTTATCTAGATTCATGCTGCCACAACAAAGCGAAACAAAATCCAACCGAAAGTTGCATCAAAAAACATATTTCACATGTTTTCCCTCAACCTTTGCGGCAGTGGCGGCGAAGGCTGCTTCGCCCCTGGCATTCGAAAATTCATATTTGCTGTATGCTACTGCATACTCATTTTGTTTTTGTTTACTTTGATTTCACTTTTGCTGTATAACTTTTTGCATGTTCTTCGCTGTATACCGAAATTGCTGGTTGTTGCTGATTTTTGATTTTTTTTTTCTTCCGAATTCCCACAACAATTTTTACAGATATTTCTAAACTTTTTCATCGTCAAAATGAGAGAATTGTGTAAGCGCAAGAATATTGCCAGATTTTTCACATAAGTTTTGCGGAGATGTTCCTTTATTCTTTTACACTTTCATGCATTACATATACACACACATACGCCACACACCTGCTCATTGCCACACTGCTATTGTGGCGTAACCGATAAACTTGGAAAATTGGTGGCAAAAAAATTGCACAAATTTCTTACTTGTCTACTTCTTGCTTTTTAATAAGCGTAAAAAAGTTTGACTTCGCCGAATATTCGAATGTGCAGGCAATTTATAATCTTTTACCACTTGCTCGCTTGCAACTCAGTGCACACGCCTACAAGCATTAGCAAAAGTAGTTGGAAAAGTTTTATTACACAAATGCGCCATACATGGGGGTATAACAAGTAGTTGAGTTGTTCCAAATTAAACCAGGTGCTTTAATCACTGGAAAAACTTTTATGACTACAAGTGAATTATGTTTTGCCACCAGGTAAAGAAGGAAATTATATATTTTATTAAGACACTTGTGAGTTTAAGTCATTTGAATTCACTTGTGTGACTGTGAAAATGGTAGTTTTCTTGCATAAGAAGGTTTAAGAAAGTCCAACAACCATACGGAAAAAAATCATTAATAATAGAGCAATTTTTCGAACAACAGCCAAGACGCACACCACAAATAGTTGCCTTGGTGACACTCTTAAGATAGTTTTAGATTTATTCTTGAATCTTTTGATATCAAGAAATTATTGTTATAATAAAGAAAAACGGCTGAATGGTTTAATTAGAATTCTGGAGATAATTCCGATTGTCAATTCCACCACAATTGCAACCGACCGCGAAGTATTTTAGTTACAAAACTTTCGGAGGAACATAGAGCTGCAACAATCATAAAATCTGATTTAAGAAATAAAAAGATGCCAGTTCTTTGGTATATTATAAGGAATTAGATAATACTAATTAACCTTCTCATGCCCGAATTAAAATGGGCGTAGCTAATCTTTTTTTTTAGGACAGGTATATATTAGTCTTAACTCAAATATGAATTGATAAAAATTTCCATGTAACCTAGTTCGTTAGTTACAGGATGTAGGCACAAATTAAATTATCACAAATAAACTAAACACTTTTCTCATGACAATTTTTTTAAAATAACTCTCTCATCTGTATTTATTTATATAGTGCACTTTGTTTTAAAATGAAACAATTATTTTTATGTTTTTGAACACTTTTTATATAACCTGCGGAAAACTCTTACTGAATGAACACGTGCACAACACATAAGTCTACATAATTGAAAAATCGCTGGTCCAAAATCTTTAAATAACGAGAATTAGAAGCCAGTAAATACAATGTTGCCTATCGGCAAGATTGGGCATGAAAGAAGAAGCTTTCCAGTGACACGAATCGGTCGATTGTGAAATCGAGTGACATTCACCTTGCTCAGATCTTTCAAATACTTATATATACTTGAACGATAGGTTTAAATATTTCTATATTTACTGAATCTGCTCCATAAATCCTAACAATAAGTTATAAAATCTTAAATCTATTTAAAACTAGACAGCTCAACCAAGTGATTGCGCTGTTTTGGTGAAACGTTGCTCTTTAATACGCAGGCATATCTCTTATTTTTAGACGTGATTGTTTACAGGACTGTACTAAAGCATTAGCCAATGGGTTTGCGTGATCTCGGTGTTTAGTTATATATTTATTTCTGCTGTCCTCTACTTCTTTTTTTACCATGAGAATACCAAGATCTTTATGGATATTTTCCTTATGCATGTACCATGGTGAGCACGTGATTGTTCTAACCATTTTTAATTGGAATCTCTGAATTATATTTATATTGGTGGCACAGGTCGTACACCAGAGTTGAATGCCATACATTCTAATTGGATTTATGGCCGCGTTATATAGCAGAAGATTGTTGTCTACGCTAAGTTTTGAATTTTTGTTTAGAAGCCAATTTAAATTTTCTGCTCTAATTTTCATGCATTTTATTTTACTCGATATGTGTTTCTCCACGTAAGCATTCTATCCAAGATATGTTACTTCATTCGCTTGGGGTACTAGTACATTGTACATTTGAACTGCCGGACACTGTTTTGGTCTTAGTGAAAATGTAACATGCTTGCACTTTTGATCATTCACATTTATATTCCAGTTTGCTAGCCATTATTCGACATAAATCAAGTACTCTTCTAATACTCTTGATGCAGTAATAGGGCATTTGTTGCTGCTCACTAGTGCTGTGTCATCCGCAAAAGTTGATGTCAATACATTATTAGCTGTTGGAAGATCTGCTGTATATATTATGTATACACTGTCCTGTGGTACACCTGTCCTTATTGAACGTTCATCAGATATAAAATCACTACTTTGACAGTAAATTATTATATTTTTTAAATAGGACTCCAGGGTTTTATGCAATTCGAAAGGTAATTTTTTTTTTAATCTTATATAAAAGCCCGTCATGCAAGACTTTATCAAACGCCTGAGCCACTTCTAGAAATATAGCAGAACAGAACTCTATATGTTCGAATGTCTTCCTGATTTCGTTAGTAATACTATTTACTTGCTCCACAGTGCCATGTTTTGCACGAAAACCGAATTGGCCCGTTTGTATTACATTATTTTCCTGAAGGAAAGGAGACATCTTTGATAGTAACACTTTTTCAAATATTTTAGAAAGACGGGTAGAAGACTGATTGGTCTGTATGAAGACGGCTGTATCAGGTCTTTCCCAGGTTTATCTATCATGGTTATCTGTAAGTTTTTCCACGAAAAAGCTAGTATCCGAAACTAAAAATTTCATCAAAGAGCAAGGAGAGCACTGTTAAAGCAATAAATCATTTCTAGGTGATTTGCAAAAAACTTCGTGCCCAATTTCCTCCCAAGTCTCTTAAGGGCATGTTTGAGACGACTGGAGGCTTCATAGACTATTCCTCTTTCCAAAGGGGGGCTTTATGATCTTAAACTAACTTAATTAAGCGTTTAATTACATCATTTTCTGGTAGAATCACTAAACTTGGATTAAACTTAAATGTTTTAATAGGCTCTCAGTTAAAGAAACATCCCGTTTGGTTTGAGAAAATAAGTTAATATGTGCAGTGTATAGCAGACAAAAAAACAAAATTTTATTAATTTATTAGACATATCATCTTATAAATACTTCATCAAATAAATAAAGAAAGAAGAAATCAACAACAACTCATATTATTTGCACTTTTGCTGTCTTTGCAGAGCCGTCTTCATTGCAGACCAACGATTTCTGGCGCTCAAGCAACCGGACAAATTCTGGACACTGCAAATAAAATACGTACAAGCAAGAGATGCGGGCGCCTATGAATGTCAAGTGTCAACGGAGCCAAAAGTTAGCGCCCGAGTGCACTTGCAAGTGGTTGGTAAGTTGCAAACAACTTTCATTTTATTGCATCGGCAACAGGAGCAGCAGCAGCGGTGGCAGCGACGAATAAAACTTATGCAATTAAATAGTAGAAGGCAAATGGAAAGTTCTGCTTTTAGCTTGCGGCTGTAACCATTGAGTCTAAGTCAATTCTAAGCAAGCGAGGCATCCTCAGAAAGGTTAAGTGTGACACCAGCACACAGCAGACGTATGTTTACATGTGCGTTGTTGTTTTAGTTTTATTTTGTCACAAGCGATTTGTTTTTGGTTTGTTGTGTGACTTGCTCGCACATAACTGTACTTTAATATTTATCAAGTCATGTGCACACATTTTTTTAGAGTTAATCGCATAAGTTTGCGACCAGTACAGAACTGAGTCCCCATGGAATACAGAACGGTTTAGTTATGTACAGTTAATACAATTTAGTTTTTGTATTTCTCTAACTAAGTTCAGACGCCTAAAATTAGGCTTCAGATTGTGAAATAACATCTAATAGATTATGATTAGCCTGTTTTTTAGATTGAAATTATTGATATTTACTTTGTAGAGACAAAATTAATATTATGTATGCTCTCGATGATTCGCTGTAATCACAGACACCTATTATCTCAGAGATCCGGCAGATAGCGCAGTTGTAATATTTCGAAAACTCATATTTATGGCCTAATTCCGTTTAATATGAAAATATGTCTATCGTATAATATATTAATTGAGGTACTAAATATCACAGATCTATTTAAAATATTTAGAAACTTAGGAGAAGCTTGACACTTTCCACAATATAAGAACATCACAATTTCCTACACGGTTCATTTCAATTTCAGCCGGTTTCATGGTCTCCAAACAACTTTGTCAGATATGTGAGAACCCGCAGCGCCAAAGTCATACAAATCTATTTACTCACAAGCTCAAATACGCCAGCATTGCGGTGCCATGCATTTAAATTTACTTTGAAAATTTAATTTTAATTGTGGCTAAAATGTATTGATAAAGTCAACGTCCAACTGCCTAACGGTCACGACAAAGGAACTTTTGCATAGCAGAAAGCTTTTGACAAGAAAACTTTTCACCACTCGTAACGGTTAGGAATTTAATGGCAAATACAAGAATGTCTTATTCAGTTCTACTTCAGTAAAAGTCGCCAATTGGGCGAAGTACTGATGTGTGTGTGTGGGTGGCTTTCAATAAAAACTCACATATGTGAGCTCCAGCTCCTTCGCTGGATGCTGTCGACTTAGTTTCTTAGCTATATATGTAATAAAAATATTACAAAAGAGTAAGCAGCAATATATAGAAATGCAGAAATTTCAACTTTCAACTTCCAACTAATATTTGGTCATGTGTGAAAAGTGTAAGTGTTGCACGCTTGAAAAGTTTTATTAAATATTTCTTGGGTGAAGTGGGTGTGTCGCTGTCAGTAGTTGTTCCGATAATTGACTTTTAGTGGCTTTTCGTAAAATTTCAAAATTACTGTTATTTTGTGAAATATGTATGTGAGTGTATGTATGTACGTAATGGAAGCTAGCACTCAACTCATCATTACTTCTCTTACGAACATGTGGCATCACAGTTGTGCATAAATTCATAACATTTATTTGAAATGACTTGTCTTCAGACATAAGTTCTGTTACGTGAAAGTGGTTTAACTTAAATGCCTTGTAAAATGACTGTACTAGAATTTAATTTAATTTAATTTAATTTAATTTAATTTAATTTAATTTAATTTAATTTAATTTAATTTAATTTAATTTAATTTAATTTAATTTTATTTTATTTTATTTTATTTTATTTAATTTAATTTAATTTAATTTAATTTAATTTAATTTTATTTTATTTTATTTTATTTTATTTTATTTTATTTTATTTTATTTTATTTTATTTTATTTTATTTTATTTTATTTATTTAATTTAATTTAATTTAATTTTATTTTATTTTATTTTATTTTATTTTATTTTATTTTATTTAATTTAATTTAATTTTATTTTATTTTATTTTATTTTATTTTACTTTAATTCAATTAATTATTCAATTTTATTTTGTCACATTAGATTAATCTATTTTATTCAGTGTGTTTCCATTTCATTGTATTTCTGGACACGTAAAATATTTTTCCAATACAAATAATTATGCCAATGCACGCGTGAAAAAATTCACAAAAGTGCTTCACACACCTTCTTTTGTAACCGAAATAAATGAACCGATGAAAATATGCTGTAAATGACATAAACACAAATTCTTGGGTAATTTGCTCACAAATGAGGCAGAGAAAGCACGTAAGCCGACCGATGATCAACCCTACCGAATGCATTCACCGAAACAAAAACAAACATATGCATATTTGTTGGCATAAGAAATCGAGCGGAAATACCAGATTTAACATTGGTCCTTTGACAACAACAAACGCATGAATACACAAGCGAATTTAACAGAAAATGGCGAAACACACAAAAGCAGCGTCCCCAAAGCCAAAACGAAGGCAATAAATGCAAATTAGCAGGCACCTAACCAACGAATGGTGTGTGGATGTGAGAATACAGTTGGAGTTCAGGTTCATAAGTATATGTTCATTTGTTTTACTTTAATCACATCCATAATACGACTAATAAGAAAAAGATGGACTTCAATACAAAGAGTTCTTCAAAGCAACATTTAATTAGTCCAACTAATAACTCAAGATAAATATCTTTTTCATGGTAATTATACAATGGCTTGTGAATCTTTTTAGAAACCCTATAAAGACTTGCTTTAACGATTATTTACAGTTCGAACATACTGAAATCAATTTTGTATGTATCCTGGTGGGAAAATCGGGTTTCGCTGCCTCCTCTATCAACAATCATAAAAAGAAACATTTATATATTCTTATATGGCATATCAGTTAGAGCACACTCACATAAAAAATAGCTGAAAATTAATATAATACATCATTCTAGAAACAAATTGTTCATTTCATTTTATATGGAAAAACTCAAGTGGCCAGAAGTAAATGCAAAATAATTACAAGTACCCAGCTGGACGCTAGCAAGTTGAGGCTACATAAAATATTCAAGCAGAGTTGTGCCACATAGAAATCACAGCTGGAGATTTAGACTCAAGTATTGCACAATCACTTGCTATGTGGATTATGTGACATGGTAGCTGTGAGTAATCGAGCTAGAGAATATTTTTATACTCTCGCAACAAAGTTGCTAAGAGAGTATTATAGTTTTGTTCACATAACGGTTGTTTGTAACACCCAAAACTAAACGAGTTAGATAAAATTTGGTATGAAGGATTGCACTATGAAGGGGCATATGCGGATGGAATTTTTTTGAGGAAGTGGGCGTGGCCCCGCCCCCTACTAAGTTTTTTGTACATATCTCGCAAACCAATAAAGCTATATAAACCAAACTTTCTGCAGTCGTTTTTTTTAGTCACTTCTTAATACATTCCAAAAATGAAAGAAATCGGATAATAACCACGCCCACCTCCCATACAAAGGTTATGTTAAAAATTACTAAAAGTGGGTTAACTCACTAACGAAAAACGCCAGAAACACTAAATTTCACATAAGAAATGGCAGATAGAAGCTGTACTCAGATTTTTTTACAAAATGGAAAATGGGCGTGGCGTCGCCCACTTATGGGTCAAAAACCAATATCTCAGGAACTACTCGACCGATTTCAATGAAACTTGGTTTGTAATAGTTTACTTACATCCCAATGATATGTTGTGAAAATAGGCCAAATCGCTTCACAACCACGCCTACTTCCTATATACCAGAACTTTGAAGACGATCTGAATCGTTTACATTACAATGTATAAAATAAGCACTAGTGAAGATATCGGTGCAGAACTTTGCACAAATACTATGTTTATAGTGTGGCAGCCCCATTCTAAAAATCGCCGAAATCGGACCATAGGTTTTTAAGGCCCCATATATCGAACACGAGGACCTCGGTGCTTCTAACCTAATATTATGGTTTCCAACTTTCAATGGACTTTATACAATATATATGATGAATATGTGGGTCAAATTGTGTATTATATAATATAAATAAAGTTAAATAAATAAATTGCGAGAGTATAAAATGTTCGGTTACACCCGAACTTAGCCCTTCCTTACTTGTTATTAATAATAATATCGAAAGAAAAATGAGCTGTTATGAACAAACGTTCGAGTTAGAAGTAAAGAACTAATAGATTTCTTGAGATAAATACTTGCTGGAGACATTTTCAATATATTTCCAAGTAACACCAACATCAGTTTTGAGACGATAATTTATCATATTTGGTTTAGCTATTCTATAGACGAGATCGTAATGATCGGCAATAGTTCTTTCCGAACGCTAATAAGTTTCAATTTTTAAAGAGATTATATTCTCTCAAAGAAGCAGTTTGTATATTTGTAAAGAAACATGAAATAAAGAAACCAGTTTTCCTAAAGGGTACTTTATTATATATGAACAATTGTTCTCTCTTACCTGCTCACAGCCATTGTGGGCTTTCGTATACAAATTAGTGCGAGAGATAATGCGAGAACAAAGCGATGCTTCATACACATATACAGACACATATCTACGACTGTATAACAAACTGCCAAACAAACAGCGTGTGGTCGTTCTGATAAACTTATTGTTGTTGTAAATGGCAACAAGCGGCACAATGGCTATTACCACAACTCGTGTGGCACTCTAGAGAAATTGTCGCAAAAAATGCAAATATGATAATGACAACAGGCTATGTGGCACTGAATAACAATGCCGCGGTGAATGGCAAAAAAATGGACGCAGCGGAAATTCAATTTGTATGTCGGAAATGTGAAGTGATTATGCCGATTAAGAACTTTTTCAACGCACTACGTATTTATAGGTGTTAAATAAAAAAGTGAAATAATTGCAGAAATAAACATTTTTTCGCTGTGAAAGAAATAAAAATAATTGCTTATGAAATATGCGATTATTAAAAAATATAAATAATTTCAATTAGTCGCCAAAGCTGTTTTAAATCTGCGCACAGGCTGAAAAAACAATCTAAAGGCATGTATGCTTTTTAAACGATGCTGGAAACGCCGAGTGTTTCAGTTTTTTTTGGCTTGTAGTGTAAGGAATTTGTTGAAGTATAGTTTGCAAATACTCCTACTCTAGATATTTGAAAAAGAAAATAAAACAAGTAAGGAAAGGCTAAGGTCGGGTGCAACCGAACTCTCGCAATTTATTGCTATATTTTTATTAAGAAAACACACTGATACCTGAGAGATGTACCGAAATTTTCGGTGTAAAGTTACCAAGGGGCACTGAGTTCTTCATATTCGATATCCGGGGCATTGAAAAGTTATATAGTTCATATACATTATTTGTGTAAAGTTTTATTTCGTTATCTTCACTGGTTCCTTATGTATATCTTATAAAGCGAAGGAATCAGATGGATATCAAAATTGAGTTATATGGGAAGTTGTCGTGGTTGTGAAATGATTTCGTCCATTTTCCACACGTGTCATCAGGGTGTCAAGAAAATATTATATACCGAATTTCATTCGAATCGGTCGAGCAATTCTTGAGATATGGTTTTTGACGTGGGCGATGCAACGCCCATTTTCCATTTTGTAAAAGAATCTCAGTGCAGCTTCCTTCCACTATTATTCTGACGCTTTTCGTTAGTGAGTTAACTCACTTTTAGTAATTTTCAACCTAACCATTGTATGGGAAGTGGGCGTGGTTATTATCCGATTTCAACTATTTGAATGGTGTGTGGTGGGGTACGTAGGAGAACCGACTGCAGAATGTTTGGTTTATATATGTAGCTTTATTGGTTTGCGAGATATATACAAATAACCGATTTGGGGGCGGGTCTTCGCCCACTTCCCCAAAAAATTACATCCAAGTATGCCCCTTCCTACCTTTATTCCAAATTTTACTTTTATAACTTTATTTATGGCTTAGTTATGACACTTTATAAGTTTTTGATTTTCGCCATTTTGTGGGTGTGGCAATTTTCCGATTTAGCCCATTTTCGAAAGCAACCTCCTCAGGGTGCCTAAGAATACGTGTTCCAAGTTTCGTTAAGATATCTTAATTTTTACGGACAGACGGACGGACAGACATACGGATTTGAACTCCACTCTTCATCCTGATCACTTTGGTATATATAATCCTATATCTAACTCGTTTAGTTTTGGGTGTTACAAACAACCGTTATGTGAACAAAACTATAATACTCTCTTAGCAACTTTGTTGCTAGCAACTTTGTTGCGAGAGTATAAAAAGTATTAAATCAGCGATCTGATTAATTGTCATTGCAAAGGCGGCTAAAATGGAATAACAGAACTTCTTGCTTTGCAATATAGCAATTATAGCTTGAGCTTTGGGACATGGTGTGACATTCTGAAGAAATCACGAAGCATCTAAACCAAATTTTGCCAATTTTGTGACCAACAAAACTGATTATTGATGCATCTGTATCATGCTTTGTTCAGTGATGCTATGTTTCCAACAGATTTTACTCGAATAAATATCGAGTCAGTGTTGCTACTGTGTCAAAATTTACAACAAACTCTTTTCGGAAAGTCTATATGTTGTACCAGCGTGCTTTAATACGCACTATATATCAATATTTCCAGCGAGAAAGTGCTGTCACTGTCAAAAAAATATATAAATATAGGATAACCATCAAGCAGTCCACCCTATACATATCTACATATCCACAACCAATCTTATGGCGCCAGTGTGCGAAAGCGGATTGATATAAACTACAACCAATACACTATATATAGAGATAGTAAAATACACATAAGAGAAATATTGTGTTGTTGCGCACGTCATCACAGCAAATTTTGCATTCACGCTTCCTTCTACGTTTTGGCAGTACGTGCTAATGCCACAGCTGCTATTCACTGAAGAAGATTTCACTTGCCATTCTCAACAGCTGCGCTTCGCTACCTTAACGTAATGCCAACTGATTTCGAAATCCACATTGCAAATGTGAAATTTTCGAAATCTTCAACCAATTTTATTTCACGCAATTGAGTTACTATACACAAACACACCCAGATATACACATATAGATACATAGAGCATATTTATTTATTCGACAAGTGTGTGGTGGCAGAAAAGTTTTAGAAATTCACATGTAACACCTCATCGAACATGCAGCACTCACTACAGTGTGTTGCACCCACACCAACGCATTTCCATGCGTGTATTTGTATTTGTGTGGTCGTTGTACGTGGCCTACGTGCCAGGCAGTTGTTAATTTAGTTTATTGCTTCGCATTCAATTGTTAAAAGTGTGACAAGCTGCTGTCGCTGCTGATTTACCTGTATTTGTACCAGAAAATATTCCCCTCAGCATTTCCATCAAATTACAAATATTTTTCACTTATGTGTATTTCATGTGTATGTATTTCTATTCGTAGTGCCACGCACCGAAATTGTCGGCGGACCAGAACGCTTAGTGAAGGCTGGCAGCACTGTTGTGTTGCGTTGTATCGTACGCGGTGCCCTAGAGCCGCCCACCTTTATAATGTGGTATCATAGTACGGAGCAAATCACCAGCGATTCAACACGCTATCGCACACAAGTTGACCGAAATTTACCCGAAATCGAAGGCGATGCCCATAGTACGGTAAGTGAGACAGTAGTTTAGTGAAAAGCAATTATGTTAAGCAATTAATTATAGTTGTGGCTTGCGAATTTGTCGATTCAATGCGAGATTATTAAATAAAAACTCTTTAGCTTCTAAATTTTTCGATATCGAAAATTAATTTACTTCAAAATTCAATAAAATATATCCCAAATAAATATGTATATTTATATATGTATATGTATATTGTACCTCGCTGTCAGTTGCATTGCACGTAGCCACTTGAAAGCCTAACAGTATATCCTCAAGGAAATGTATACATGATAATCAAATAAGCTCGCAATCTCGTTAAGGCATAATTCATATTATCATAAACGTTCGGCAATAAATCTACGTATTACGCAACATTTATGCATCTGTATATATGTACATATTTAACATTAAATTATGTGCTTACCCACAATGATACATACAGACAATACAACCCAACCGTGTTGCCATAAATCGCTCTCATTTATGGCCAAACATTTTTGTTTGATCATCGGCTTTGTGGAAATGCCAAGTCACCTGTTCCTTTGTCGCATATCAGCCGCATTTAATCCATATTTATTATTAACCAACAGCAGCACGACTGTCAACATCAGCAATGACAGCCAATTAGGGTATATATCGCATTGACTACTCTGCAAGAATATGCAATAATTTTAAGCAAAATCCGAATGTAAACACAAATAAAGCAACTTTTTTTTAACGTTTCTTTATTAAATTTTACAGTTTAAGACTTTAGTATACAGGCTGTTGAGGGTAAAAACAATTTGAATGCGTGCCAAGCTTTTGATTTCATTCCGTTGACATTTGTAGTCAACATTAAAGCCATAATCGTAATGCCTGAAGTCTTAGCAGATGGAAAATGAGAGATTATTTAATTCAATTCCGCTTTTGATGTTTACACGAGGAATTTTATAGTGAAATGTGAAAGCTTAATTGATATGATATACATTAGCTATAATGTAATTAAAAGCTTAGTATGAATTTTTGGATTTCCATTTAAAATTTAAACACACTTCTTCTCGCATACTTTCCGTTATGGTGAATAAGAGTTAAGAATTATCATTCACAATAACAGTAGGGAGGATATTCCTTTTATCTATCTCTCTCGCTCTCTGATCTTCCAAGCTCGTATTTTCAATTTTGTTTATACAAAATTCTTTACAAAAATAGCAGAACTTTTAATATATCTGTCTGATTTTTGTCTCTTAAACAATATCATATTCACTGATTTTAGTCCCTCATGATTGCCAGAAAAGAAATACTATAATAATGCATGTCAAAAGTTGAAGATATTAGTAGTAGATTATAGAATTATATATAGAATTATTTGAAGAACTTTTTCAGTCCATATATGCACATATTTAGGTCAATATCTTCTTCTTGATGTCGTCCATTAAGTTCAAAGTGATTGCACAGAGAGATTTCTAAGAGGTACTGTAATCAATTTTCGATTTATTTTTCCATGTGGTAAATTTAATATTTAAAAAAAAAGCTAGGAAGATATTTTGAACCGAATGCCATTGAAATTGGTTTTTGACCCATAAATGGGCGGAACCACTCACTTCCCCAAAAAAATTACAACTAACCGTTATGTGAACAAAACTATAATACTCTCTTAGCAACTTTTGTTCGAGAGTATAAAAAAGGGGCTTTCGAAAGACAAACATTTTTACGCTAAGTTTTTATGATTACTTTTACCTTTTCTTTGAACTTATTATATTTCTTATATAATTTCACGTGTTTTTATGCAGCTGCAAATAGTACGAGTACTATTTGTCTTACAGTGGGGGGAATGCCATAAAATTGTCAATTATTTTTCACCAGATAAAAGAAGAGTTTTATTACCGAGATTACACTCTCGGTGTCAATCACTCAACCAAACCACGTGTATATGAATCAATCTTTGCATATTCGATTGTTACGTTATTTCCATTAAAATGGCTCAAAAGAAAGTCTTGGCAATATTATTTGTGATTAGTTCTAAATAGAAAAATGTGGAAGGAAAGCAACGAAGTGTTGCGTTTCTATTTAACAGCAACATATTTCTAACTAAAACTCATTTCATAAGCATTTCTTTTATCTCTTTCACATGCACAACAACAACAACAAATGGCTGATCATTTCCAAAATAAAACTTTTTGTTGGATAAAACGTGTCTTGTCATTGACATTCACGCGCTCACTTCTCACTTACTGGCACTTCACTTCATCGATGCTGTTGGATTTGTCACGTTGCCATTGTTTTTCAATGTCACCGTCACCTCTGCCGCATACTGTGCCGACACTGCCACCGCCATCGATACTTTGCATCGTTGATATTCATCTGGCAAATGCAGACCGGCTCATTAATCATTGAATCAGCGAAAAAACGTGATAATGGCAATTACACATGTAGCCCGTCAAATAGCCCCAGTGTGACTGTGATGCTCAACGTTATAAATGGTAAGTAACAGTATACGAAGGCATAGTTAAATGTAAAAGCGTATCAGCAAAAGTTAAACAAACAAAATGGAAATGAATACTTTCGCTTATATTATATTTTATCCTTTTCGCGTACTTGATAGCTACTTCTTTAACAGTCGTATACGAAGTAGATTTGTCCTTGTAAGCAGTTTGTCATTGATTTTGCTGTGCTTAGTCTCCAATCACTGAAAGGCAGACAACACTTTGGTGTCTTAGCATGCTCTACAACCATTTGTGTGTATAATTTGTGATTTAAGTAATCTATTTTTACAGTGATTTGGAACAGGCACGCAATCGTTGTTGTGAGAGTATTTACCAGTTATTCTGGGAAATCGCTTTGTATTCATTAATTGTTTCATAGGAAGAGCGACGGTAAAAGAGAGAGCTAACTATCGTTTTTATTTTCAAATTGGCTTCAATACCACTGTTAAAAATTTGAATAAGCTTTTCTGCGCCTTATTTTCAGAAAATCTCTCCAAGACTGCAAAACGCATACTGGGGAACAAATGACCTTTGAAAAACCTTTTTTTAGAGCGAGTCCTCTTATAGCACACTCGTCTTCAAAGAGAGGTCGCACTCTCAACGTTCTTGGTCATCCTGGGTTCAGGTGCTCATAATATATGAATATTAAATATTCTCGTAATCTAATATCCGATTTTTTGAATGAATGGAAAAATTTACAGCCTATTTGCTATCTCATTATCTTCAAAAAACGAAAGGAATATTTAATTTCCGGACACATTCTTACTCCATGACTCTATGTCGTCTGCAGTTAGATTCTCTGAAAGACTCGTAAAGTTTGACCTACCTGCAGCATCTTAGATCGATCCAAAAAAAATATCCTTGAGAACTTGCTTAATAACGTAGAGATAGGTAGCTTATAAAACAAAATTATCTAGTCAGATTCGGCTTCCGACAAACGATCCCATAAGTCTATTTTGGGAAAAAGTTTTTTCACAGGACCCCAGTGATGTAGCTAGCACGTTATACATACAATTTTGTCGATAACTTTTATCACCAAACTAGCGTGGATATTATTAAATGAAGGATAAACATACCGTATATAATAATGTCTCTCTGACTTATTGGGCAAGAGAATTGGATTTGATCCATTCAGAACTTGTAATTATAAATTTAGTCGTGAATCTCGTACTGTTTTGAGTAAAAAGGTTCATCAATGCAGATTTTTACTAAAATGTTGGCTCTTTTATTGCAAGCTACAAAAACTAACAACATTTTACAGCAGAGAGTGTCTTGTTTGCGCTAAGTTTAAGGCTAAACCCACTCTCCTCTGCCACACAAATTGCTATTTTGAATTACTGTGTCTTCCTGTTTACAAAATCACTCAGCAACCAGGCAATTACTTTAATTGAATGCTTCATCAATCCAGATAAATAACGCATACACTTGTATAGAACATTAGCATTTTCTGTGTTATCCTTTTATGCGTTGCATGATTATTTTTACCATCTTCAATCCTGTTTTCTTGCTGTGTGTTCTATGCTCACTAAGTCGTCATATTGTTAATTCTGTGATAATATTCGCGCAATTTGTTTCCACACTTGCGTTCCGCCCCACTGCACCACACACAAGGCGCTAGTAAGTAAGCTTTACAGCCTGAAGTGGCAAAAAATCAACATCATAGCGATGGTAATTTGGCGCGTGTTATGCTACAAACGCGATGAAGGATATGACAACAAGTCCTGAGGTTATGTTTACCCGCAAAGCCTGCTACTCATACTGCCACACGTAGCAACAACAACGCTGTATGCTGAGTATATGAATGAGTAGTTAAGCGGACATTTGTGTGTGCGTGTATGCTTTTGATCCAACAAATCAGTAAAGATTTAGCTGATAAATAGAAACCGTTAACAAGTATGTATGTGTGTTGTGGCTGTGTGATAACATACACGCCGCCGTGTCTGTAGTTGACGCTGTAGCTGCCTAGTAAACACAAATACAAACATTTGCGCTTAAATTAGGAATTTGTTTGCATGGCGAGCATCAATGATTAATTCTTTGCATTCATTACAGCATGGCGGAAGTACAGAGCTGAAGCGCTGCCTTACAGTCTCGTTTATATAGTTGTATTATACACACACTCTCATTCACATACAGAGTGGTTGCAATAAAAATAGTGCGCTGAAGGTGTAATCAAAATTTGCACTATAATGAAACTACTGAAAGACGTCTGCACTGAGCAGCGGTTGATGTGTGCGTACGCTCCAGGCTGCGAGCTGTAATGTTCTTGGAAACTGTTTACGTGCCTGATATGAAGGCGTACTAACATAAAAGACAGATGAAGCACATTAAAAGGAATCAGTAGCAAGCGTACTTTGTACTCACCCGCAGGGTTAAATACATACCTGTTTATATTTTTGCTATAAATATATACTATATATCGTATACTTGTATAAAGAGGAATGATTTGTATGTATGTTTGTAATGAATAAACTCAAAAACTACTGTCCCGATTTCAAAAATTTCACCATTGGAAAGCCTCATTCACCCCGAGTAGCATAGGCTATATTTATTGCTAGAATGTCAACTTTCTGGAAATAGTTCCCAGATGAGTGTATCAAAAAGACTCCGTGATGCAGAATCTTAATCTGAAACTGAAAATCGTCTTGATTGAAAAAAAGTCATTCTCTTCGCATCGCAATCGCGTGCCAGAGAGTCGAGTAATGAGTGCTCGCAGCTGCTTGCTGAACAAAATTTCAAAACCTGCCAAGTAAGCACTTGAGAGTCGAGTACGGAGCGTGTGCAGCGGCTTGAAGAACAAAATATTAGAAATATATAAGCTTGCACGAGGGCGTTGAAAATATAATTTCATGTTCGAATTTTGCTCATTTTACTTTTATAAAATGAGGCCACGCAAGAAACGAGAAACATATGTAGTGTGTAAAAACCTATAACTTTTGAAATGTTTGTTTAAACCCGTACAAAGCCGGAGCGGTCTGGTAGTATATTATAAACGAAAAGAAGTAAGTAAGGCTAAATGGAAGCTAAGGGGAGTATTGCGCTGATTGGATTAATTTTTAGAATCAGGACACATCGCGGTGATTCAGTGAAAAGTCAGCTATAGGCATTAAGTAGTTATTATGGTCCGATTTCGACTATTTTGAGACGAGTGCTGCCACTCCTACTAAGATATATAACTACACTGCACTACTAGATATATAACGATATTTTTATTGGTGCTTGATTTATATATTAGGAACATAGAGAATGAGATGAAATTATTTATCATTTTATATGCAAAATAGGCGTGGTTGTGAACCTATTTTAGGAAATTAGTGGTTACTCTCGCAACCTGTTGCACAGAGTATTATAGTTTTGCTCACCTAACGGTTGTTTGTGTCACCAAGAAATATAAGAGTTAGATATGGGGTTATATATATATAAATGATCAGGATGACGAGTGGATTTGAAATCCGGATGTCTGTCCGTCCGTCTGTCCGTGCAAGCGATAACTTGAATAAAAATTAAGATATCTTAATGAAACACATGTTCCTTGGCACGCTGAGAAGGTTGCTTTCGAAAATGGGCAAAATCGGTCCACTGCCACGCCCCCAAAATGGCGGAAACCGAAAACCTATACAATGTCATAACTAAGCCATAAATAAAGTTATGAAAATGAAATTTGGAACATAGGATCCTATTAGGGAGGGGCACATTTGGATGTAATTGTTTTTGAAAAGTGGGCGTGACCCCACCCCCAAACAGGTGTTTTGTATATAACTCGCAAGCCAATAAAACTATATAAACCAAACTTTCTGCAGTCGTTTATACAGTCCAAAAATTAGTCCTTATACAGTCCAAAAATGAAAGAAATCGGATAATAACCACGCCCACCTCCCATACAAAGGTTAGGTTGAAAATTACTAAAAAAATAACTAAAAATAAAGTGCGTTAACTCACTAACGAAAAACGTCAGAAACACTAAATTTCACATAAGAAATGGCAGAAGGAAGCTGCACTGAGATTTTTTTACAAAATGGAAAATGGGCGTGGCGTCGCCCACTTATGAGTCAAAAATCATATCTCAAGAAATATTCGACCGATTTCAATGAAATTCGGTATATAACACTTTCTTGACATCCTGATGACACGGGTGGAATATGGAAATCGTTTCACAACTACGTCTACTTCCCATATAACTCAATTTTCAATTCTTTTGATTCGTTCACTTTATAATACATATATACATTAGGAACAAATGAAGATAGCGGAATAAAACTTTACACAAATACTGTATTTGAGCTGCGACATCACTTGTGGAAAAATTGTCAAAATCGGACCATGACTTTTCAAGGCCCCTGATATCGAACATGTAGAACTCAGTGCCTAATGTTAATTTTTCACCGAAAATATAGGTAAATCCCTCAGATATTTTAATGTAATTCATTCCCTCTGAATTTTTTTCTTATAACAGTTTCTCTCTGTACCTGAAATGGTAAAAATCGGGTTATAACTTCCCCCAGATCCCATATACCTAATTATAAGTAATATTAAATTAAGTGAGCGTATAGTCTTCGATACATTGTATCTTGGTGGAGAAAACGAGTGAAATCGGTTTAGGAAATACCTCAGTCCCCATATACTATTTATGATGATTTTCGGTATTATATTGAACGTTATACCGAATATATGGGTCGAATTGTGTTATCTTTATAAAATTACATCAATAATTTGCGAGAGTATAAAATGTTCGGTTACACCGGAACTTAGTCCTTCCTTACTTGCTATTTTTATTTATAAGAATCCATTTGAGGTATGCTTAATATATATTGCAAATATATCACCTTAAACTACAATAAATTATATATATAAGCTTTTGTAAATACTTTTATTTGTACAGATTAGAAAGGGCGTCATATACATCCACACTTTGATACTAACACTATTTTAATATTTAAAATATTTGAATGGAATTGTGTTGATATGAATTTACTGTAGTGGTTGAAGCATCGATAACCTGCTGAAATCGTCAATGCCAGCGCCACGGTGAAATAGCACTGTCAACGATACCATACTGTGAACGCTTACATATTTACATATGTAGAAATATATATCCATATATGCAAACCTCAAACCTATATGCGTATTAAATGCAATCAATATGCTTCGAAAAGTTGCAAATTCGTTGTTTGACAACCGAAAGTGCCAAATGTCGAAAACCAACTGTCAAGCTTCGAAAAAATACTTTGTACATATTTATTTTTGTGAAATCGAGGAATTTTGTTGCTTTGAAATAGATTTTCGCTCAATATATTACAAAAATGGTTTCCGAGAGTGTTGACATGTGCATGTGTGTTGCAAATAAATTTACAATAGTATAAAATTTAATTTAATTTCGCTTTCCACAAATAAGCTGATTTCAAAAGTGCTCAATTGAACTATTCTCGAAATTGTCCTATTTACCTTTGTTGCCTTAGTTACAAACATATATAGTATACATGTATGGTATATGCCAAAACACAAATACACATGTATAAATACAAAAATACACACATACAACACATACCAATTTACTTAGAAAAATTACATGCTACAAATTTGATTGTTAACTGTTGGTAAATATCTAGATGTATCAAATTGTTGCTTGCTTCGAATGTTGCTTGCAACATTCATCGTGTTGACAAGCAGTTTTAATTCTTTTTTATTTTTTATTTTATTTTAATATGTTTGTTTGCATGAAGTCATGCTTATATCTGCAATTTCACAAATTTGTTCACCACTTTCATTGGCAAATCTCTTCGGTTTGACAATTTCCTAATTCCCTCATTCCTCTTTGTATAGCTGGCATTTTTGGTGTGCATTTTCAAATCACATTCGACAGATTTTATTTCAAAATGTCAATAGAAATTGGTTAGTGGGGAAATGCAATTTCGGAACTCCACAGCAATTTCAATATAGTATTGTACATAGCTGAAATCGTTGCATGAGTGCAAGATTTTTAATTGCTTTTACCGAAGTTTATTTGCTGCAATTTTTGTTGCAATACAAATATATTTGTGAAAAAAAATGTAAATTGCATTTTTAATAAAAGTTAAAAATGTGTACATTTTCATTTGTAGATTGTAAAGAAATCTGGATTAATTTTCAACGGAATTTAATAGCAAATGTCGTATTTGTGTGTGTGCGTAATGTTGGAATTTGATTACTACTTGACTGCGAAAATCAGTTATACAGTCAGTTACAAATCCAGATAAAAATGTGTTCTCCTTAAACGTGCTTAACATTATTTGACCACTATAGAGTAAGCCAAGCCTAGGTGGAGTATTATTTCGTGGCTATTTACTCGGAACAGTCGTTCTGTTTCTCTATTGCTAACTGGTGATAGCCTGTAAAGTTTCTGCTGGAAAAGCATTTCTTAACCCAGAAGGCAGCGTCTAAACTAAACTAAAAAAGTTAGTAATACATAGGGTTATATATACATATATAGCACAAGTGCAGGAGTGCACGTGCTATCTGCTTGAAGATAAAACCAAAAAATAGATGATTTATTGACATATAACAAATTAGTACAATAGCATAAAAGATAATACAAAACAAAAAGTCAAAATGCATGGTTGCATTAGTAATCAAAAACTTTTAAGCTTTATGGTGTTGCCACATTACCCTCCTCCTCCTAGAGAGTCGTAGATGGTGTGAAAACTATCTTAAGACGATCGATGAAAATTTAACGTTTTTCTTATTTTTGTTTTTGTTCTTCAAATTATATACGTGATCGGCTCAAATTTATGTATGGTCCCATAAACGGTGCTGATAATGATGGTCTAATGGAGTAATCGTAGAATCTTCATTAAGGCGTGGGCGTAAGTTTTGAGATTTCGTTGAACTGAACGCACTAGACGCATTCGTTTATTGTTACCAAGACTTGTGACAACTGGCTGATAACGTTGAAAAAAACGGGCCATTCAATTGATGCGTTTGTTGATGGCATAGCGGGACAGCAGGCGATGAGAATTAGCATGTCCTAGGGTATCCTCGGCATTAACTTAGATCTCACGTAGACGAAATGTGTCAAGTAACATACGATTGACGTCAGATGTGCGCTTCGTAGAGTGTAATGAAGGATCGATGAGAAGGCGCCCGATTGGTAAGCAAAATACGATCGTGGGCGTTGCGGTTGCCGTGAGGAGGTAGAATCTCTAACGATGATCCTGTCCAAATGCCAGCTTATGCGATAGTGAGTTGGTGCGTACCAATGATTGTTGTTTGATGTAGTTGATTAGTTGGTCTCTGTTGATAACTATCCACGTGCAATGGTGAGTCCATTTCGTTAATCGAGATGATCTGTTTATGATCGATGAGTGGCGGCGAGTAGCACTCCATTGTGTGTAGTATGGAATAGGTAGAATTCCTCGCCATTCTGGATGTGTACTTACCGCTGAAATTTTCGAAAATTTTACGATGAATTGTAATTAAGTTTTCGTAGCAGAAAACTGTGTGTGGAAAAACACGTGAGGCTTGAAACCAAAAGTCCATCGAATAAGAGTAGGTCTCAATACTATCCTCTGATATCGCCGGCAATTAAATCCGTGGCGATATGTTTGCGTCGAAAGTGTTTCCCCATTGCTATTGGTATCCGCCGATGATCTCGTATTGATCATTTTCGCGTTGAAAATATTTTTAAATAATTACATCACGTCAATCACGTCGGGGTCACCAATATAGCACAAGTGCAGGAGTGCACGTGCTATCTGCTTGAAGGTTAAACCAAAAAAGAGATGATTTATTGACATATAACAAATTAGTACAATAGCATAAAAGATAATACAAAACAAAAAGTCAAAATGCATGGTTGCATTAGTAATCAAAAACTTTTAAGCTTTATGGTGTTGCCACATATGTATATATCAAAATGATCAGTGTGACGAGTTCAAATTCGGATGACTGTCTGTCCGTCCGTCCGTTTGTCCGGACACAAAATGGCGATAATAGAAAAAGAGATATAAAGAGCTAGCTAAGCCATAAATAAAGTTATGAAGGTAAAATCAGGTGCAAAGAATTGCACTATGAAGGGGCATATTTGGATTAGTTTTTTGGGGGATGTGAGCGTGGTCCCGCACCCTATTAAATTTTTTGTACATATATCGTAAACTACTAAAGCTATAACAAGGAAACTTTCTAGAGTCGTGCCCTTCGGCCATTTCCTTATACAGTCTAAAAATGGAGAAAATCGGATTATAACCACGTCAACTTCCCATACAAAAGTTATGTTAAAAATTACTAAAAATCCCATAATTCAGTAAGGAAAAATACCAGAAAACTTAAATTTTATGGTAATGAAGGTACAGAAGGGCTGCACTCAAAAAATTATAGATGGGAGTGGCTCCGCCCACTTATTGTTCAAAAACCATATCTCCAAAACTACTGGACCAACTTAAGCCTGAACTTAGCCCTTCCTTACTTGTTAATAATTTTTCTTTGTTGAAATAAAAACTGCTAGGGACAGTATGAGAAAGCGATTACAGCTTGTGGTTGGTAACTTGTTATTGGTAAACAATTATGTGGAATTGTTATAGAACAATTGATAAACAACTTAGTAGAACTAAAACTAAATTATGTGGAACTGAATAATACCTAATACTATATATTTAATAGTTCTTCCTAAGAATACTGCTTCATAGTAAACATCTCGGAAATTCTTTTTAATTGGATTTAGTAGCATTAAAATCTGATTTAAAATGAAATATGGTTTTAAATGTTCGTAGAACCGGCTGATAGCTGGTCCACAAAGAACTTCGCTAGAAACGAGTCGAACGAACGTCGGTGCTGCGAGCAAATACAAATACAAATCTGTGTACCTATACAGTCGATATATAAAAGGGATTATCGGAGAATATTCATATATATATTTGTTTACTGAATCGCTTGCAATGCTATTCACCTGTAAAAACTCTATATACAATTGTGCAACTGCGGAGATAATTGCACTAAGCGGATGAATTAGCGAATGAATGAAAACACTTAACGGCACTTAACAGAATGGAGTGTAGCGTGGTATGGGAAATTGAAACAGGCTTAGACTAACTGCTGAGCACGAAAATGTTTATTTATAGCAAATACAAAAACAAAAACAGAACGGAAACTGGAAAAATAAATGCATAAACAGCGAAAATAAATGTCGAAAAGAGATGTGAAAAAATCACAACTAATTAACCAAACAAGTACTAGCATATTAATGCAATTAAGCCAAGCCAAGTCAAGCCAACAACGACGTCTGTCGCTCAATTTGTGCTAAATGCTTGTAAAAGCATAACTAAATGCAGGCACTTAATACAAATGAATGTGTACATAAGTACATACGTTCGTAAGCTAACTCTCTACATGCGCCATTCAGCAGGGATTTCTTTCAAATGCAATTGAGAAGAAAAATTGCGACTACTTTACCTCAATTAATAGAATGTGCATAATACATATTTTATTTTAATTTTTTATTTGTTGATTTATAAACGTCGCAAACATCGCTTAAGCCAACGTTGAATGCACTGTTGAGTGTGCTACAACATATTACACCCCCTCTCATGCATACGATTACGTTGTAACTGCCAATTGAAATGTCGACGTGGAAGTTGCCCATACGACACGGTGCACCAACACGGGCAAATGTCAGCGCTGAAGCCTTACCTTGCTCGAATAAAGCTGATTTTGTGTGTGAGCGCGTGTGAGAGAGAGAGTTAACGTTCATTTGCAGCGAAATCGTTTGCTAATCACTGGCTACCAACTGCTGTACAAGCTGCTAATTGAGCAACCCAGGTATACTTCTGTATGCATGTGTATAAGCTGGTACAAATCTTGCATTTAATAAAAATAAAAAAAAACTATTAAGCGCATTGATTTACGTAATTAGTTTGTTTTTTAAGCTTCAGCTAATTCGTACTTTTAATGCAATGTAATATATTTAGGCAATAACAATAGAAATAGTTTTTACAAAACACTCGTAAATGAATGCAAGGAAAACGTTTCTCTAATTAAAGTATGAGAAAGTGGCACAACTGGTTTTGCTGCAGAACTCTACTGTGCTTTTCGCTTTAAAGTGGGTCAAATATAGTGAGTTACAGAGGCTTTGTTGAAATAAAGTTGAGAGTTTTGCTGTGCTGAGAAAGAACGTAGCGCCTTTTAGTTAGAAATTTCAAATAATGTAAGGCTGTTAGATTAGGTTAAAGAGGAATCCCTTTGGATAAAGAAAGTCGCCAGTCCTTTGTGATATCGCAAAATCCTCAAAATGGTTGCCCAAGACCCTCAAGTGCCGACAAAGCCCTCTGAGCCTTTTACAAATTTATTGATACAACTAATTTGTATTCGAGAAAGTTCAATAGGTTTTCTGAAGATCGTCCTACCAACATGTTTTCGCAGTCTAGCGAAAGTTGGACAGTGAAGAAGAATGTGTCACAAAGTCTCAATCTCACCTTCTTCCATGCAACTTTGGCAATTTATATCCGACAGGATATTTAGTCACACCGCAAGGTAGCTCCATCGGGCAGTGTGCAGTAAGGACTCCTAACACATCTAATGAGATTACAGCTTGGGTGCCCTTACGCACAAGCCCATCGGCTGTGTACTTCGCAGCGAAACCGCTACGGATTGGGACCTAAGCGAGTCTTATACTGCAGCAGCTAAAAGCAGTTGATAGTATATTTAGGTATATTCAAAATATGACTTTGTCGGAATATTAATGTCTTTGTTAGACATCGTTATAGCGCAGCGGGTTTCGGTTTCACACTTCTCACTTCACAATATTTTAATTGCACTTTACAATATTAATTATTAACACAACTTCACTATACCAAGTCCTCAAGACGACTGACTCTACGTCGTTTTCTTCCTTTTTGTCCTTACTACCGAACCACGCTCGACGATAGCGACACCACGCTGTCGCCCCGCTAAAACGGTACTTCTTGAATAAGCGACATACAGACAACCACACTCGATGATAGCCGCGCCACGCTGTCGCCCCGCTAAATCGGTACTTCTTGAAGTAACAGCATGCAGCAACCAATCACAGCACAATTAACGGCTGTTGCAATACTGAAGAACTTAGTCTTCTAGCTCAGGTGGTGGAGTACGGTGTGACTCGTTTTGTGGTTGGCCGTGGCCAATGCAATAAATAAAAAACGAATATTTCTTATAATTATTATAGTTTTATTTAAAATTTGGAATTGCTCTTACCACGTCTGGATCGGATGAGATGTCGCAACTTTTTCAAAGATTTGGTTGCGTTCGAATTAAAACTTCGAAAAAGTTTCGAAGAAGTGATCGCTCTTCCGACACGGACGGGGCAGTAAAATTAGGTGGGGGCGGTGTCAACATATTATTTATTAGATTTCATACAGTGTTGGTTACTAAATCGAAAACTTAAAGTGGAGTAATATAGTACCTTTGTTTAGCAGAAATGTTTGCCAGTTCCTAAGCTACTGCCGCTTTGAAATAATTGCATTGTATTTGAAATTTTACAATCTCCAGGTACTAATTATTTAAACTAGTGTATGTGAAAACTCATTTAACCATTTAATTGTTTCATTTAAATATAAATTGAATAAGAAGACGATATTAATTAATAAGTTAACTTAAAATATTATTTTTCTTCAAAAAAAATTATAAAAAACAACTATTTTGAGTTCATCATGTATTATGTCCTTAATGCCATTTACATTTAGTCCACGACGAATTAATGCCGAAAATATGTCCAAGTACATATAATATGTATGTTGACAATTTGCTAATTGACTCAATTAAGCAGTCAGTTAGAGGAAATAAATGAATCTTCTTTACTAGTTACTCTTAACTCCATTAGATTTTTCAATAATTAATCGAGTAAGTAATTGAGCAATTACATATTATTTCAACAAGATCAACGTATGGAGCAGATATAAAATAAAATTAAAGTGTTGGCGAATACATTTATTTTTAGATGCGTCATATTCTGTATATTGAAAGATTAAACCTGGAAATATGTAAAAATATATCTGCTATTTACCAGATAATAACTATAAGAACATAGAATGACCTGGTCACTCAGCCAACTATAAAATTCAATGTAAAGTCCGCAAATGTTTTCTTTCATAGTTGGAGCATCAGTTTCCATGTCGAAACCTGACAATTACGACAATTGTCCCTGGAGCGGTGTTTATTCACGGTGTCTAAAATTACTTTCGTCGCATAATTGGCGCTACTGCTTATACTGCAGACTAAATTGCATACTCTGTGTGCAGAAAGTAGGTCAACAGCCCGAATATTCAGCTGAAGTACTCGTAGAAGCAATTCTAATAAAAAATCCATTGAAGTTGGCTTTATTCCGTTTTTTATGGTAAGCCAATTTTCTTTTCGATTTCCGGAAAATGCATATACGTATGTATGTCTGTATGCGAGTGTGTCTACGATGTTTGTGAAACTCAAAGAAAATGAAATTGCCAACAATTACAGTTAATTAGCAACGAATTGCGCTGATAATGAACGTTGCAAACATTTGTATTCCGTTTTTTTTCTGTCGTTATTGTTGCTGCGCCATTACAGTTATCTTACGTTTTGTTTTGTTCAGTTGCTAAATTTTTGTGTATGCAATTTTTGCAATCACATTTCCTTTTAAAGCCCATATCAGTTAATGAGGTTTTTTTTAATTTTTTGCAATATTTTCTGTATTGTTTTTGCTTCTGTTTTCGTTTACATTGTTGTTGTTTCGTAGCAAAATTCTATTAGAAACTTCAATGCATTCAGTTTACATTGTAACCATTACAGCTTTGAGTGACGGCAAATACTCATTATCCCTATTAACAAATTGAAATTTAATTAATTTTAATGTCAACCTAGATTTGCTCTACAGTCTCTGCAATTGAATTCACCACATTCAATTTGCAAATCAGCATTTTTATGCTTTTCTGCATATTTTAGAATTGTTTCAATTGGTTAACCAATGCATAAATTATTTATTTAATTTCTTCTAACATTTGCATATGTTTAGTGGCATATTGAGCACTTGCAACACACCATTTGCCACTGCATATTTATATAAATATTTATTTATATATATATATATATATATGTGTATATATATAAAGGGTGATTTTTAAGAGCTTGATAACTTTTTTTAAAAAAAAAAACGCATAAAATTTGCAAAATCTCATCGGTTCTTTATTTGAAACGTTAGATTGGTTCATGACATTTACTTTTTGAAGATAATTTCATTTAAATGTTGACCGCGGCTGCGTCTTAGGTGGTCCATTCGGAAAGTCCAATTTTGGGCAACTTTTTCGAGCATTTCGGCCGGAATAGCCCGAATTTCTTCGGAAATGTTGTCTTCCAAAGCTGGAATAGTTGCTGGCTTATTTCTGTAGACTTTAGACTTGACGTAGCCCCACAAAAAATAGTCTAAAGGCGTTAAATCGCATGATCTTGGTGGCCAACTTACGGGTCCATTTCTTGAGATGAATTGTTCTCCGAAGTTTTCCCTCAAAATGGCCATAGAATCGCGAGCTGTGTGGCATGTAGCGCCATCTTGTTGAAACCACATGTCAACCAAGTTCAGTTCTTCCATTTTTGGCAACAAAAAGTTTGTTAGCATCGAACGATAGCGATCGCCATTCACCGTAACGTTGCGTCCAACAGCATCTTTGAAAAAATACAGTCCAATGATTCCACCAGCGTACAAACCACACCAAACAGTGCATTTTTCGGGATGCATGGGCAGTTCTTGAACGGCTTCTGGTTGCTCTTCACCCCAAATGCGGCAATTTTGCTTATTTACGTAGCCATTCAACCAGAAATGAGCCTCATCGCTGAACAAAATTTGTCGATAAAAAAGCGGATTTTCTGCCAACTTTTCTAGGGCCCATTCACTGAAAATTCGACGTTGTGGCAGATCGTTCGGCTTCAGTTCTTGCACGAGCTGTATTTTATACGGTTTTACACCAAGATCTTTGCGTAAAATCTTCCATGTGGTCGAATAACACAAACCCAATTGCTGCGAACGGCGACGAATCGACATTTCACGGTCTTCAGCCACACTCTCAGAAACAGACGCAATATTCTCTTCTGTACGCACTGTACGCATTCGTGTGGTTGGTTTAATGTCCAATAAAGTAAACTGAGTGCGAAACTTGGTCACAATCGCATTAATTGTTTGCTCACTTGGTCGATTATGTAGACCATAAATCGGACGTAAAGCGCGAAACACATTTCGAACCGAACACTGATTTTGGTAATAAAATTCAATGATTTGCAAGCGTTGCTCGTTAGTAAGTCTATTCATGATGAAATGTCAAAGCATACTGAGCATCTTTCTCTTTGACACCATGTCTGAAATCCCACGTGATCTGTCAAATACTAATGCATGAAAATCCTAACCTCAAAAAAATCACCCGTTAGATTTATGCACTTATGAATTGCTATTTATTTTGTGCTGCATGCATTTATCGTTATTTATTTGAAATATCAGCGCATTTTTTTTGCTGATTGACGCTAACCATGTCGTTAGCTGTCAATTCCACTGTTGAATGCGGTCACCGTTCAATATTTATTTAATGAAATCCCATAGCGCATGCCCACATTTCATTAAATTTTCAATTAATATTAAATTGCACGTTTCAGCGCTGAATTTGTCAAATATTAGTGGGCTTTTGTGGATGCGGCGGTTAAAAAAATAATAAAAAAAATGTTGATAATATTATATGAAGTCATGATAAACGCAGTTATAATAAATAAATGGTTAGTGAAATGCTTTTTAATTCACAAATGACAATTTTAATTGTCGATTTATTTATAAACTTACTTGTACATACAAACTTAGATTAAATTACCATACTTGATTTACTAAAGCCATTTGAACTTCTGTTAGAGAAAACTGAACCGATGTGGGTTTTCACTGCTGTATTTAAAACTGGAACTTTAAAATGTTTTTTTTTAATCATAATTTATTCCTTTAAGTATGAACTATCTACCATTGGGCTAATTTAGAGTTCCTTGAGTGTATCGCATTGTATGATATTGTTTCCATCCTCACTTATAATATGCAGTATATTCCAAAAACCTTACGGTAATAGATTTAAATTTATTCTTTGTCGCTCCGAAACCAATTTTTTGGTCTTATGAAGGCCAATTGAAATATTTTCTATAAGCCCCTCAGTAGTAGTTAATTTGTCATTCTTTACTATTTTACTTATATCCAACTGTTGTTTTTCTCACACGCTCTTTTTTTTTCTTCGCAGGTGAATCATCCGCATCAGCAGTTACTTCATCCGCTCCAGTACGAAAAGCGTACACCGCCTGCATATTGGCCATGCTCATCAGTATTATAATTATTGGCGGACACAACACATGACATGTTAATTTGCAAAAACAAAAACAACAACATGAAGATGAAAAACAAAAGCGCATAAAACAAAATAAATCATTACAAATTGTACGTACGCCAAAGGAAATGACAATGAAAAAGTACACAAAGAGAAATTTGTGCGCCGAACAACAGGACTTGGCTAAAATGAAAGTAACATTGCAACAACAACAACAGCAACAACTCTTGGGTGCAGTAAATTAATATGGCAAAGAGAAAAAGGCAAAAAAAAAAACTAAAACACATTTCTTCTCTATCATGTAAGTTTATATAGGCAACCGTATCCATAGTTATTAGTTACAAAAAAACAACAACAACAACACATAGAATTATGTGTTCAACAAGCGGCAAAGAAAGCAAGAACAGCACACGTAAACAAAAAACACACACACACAACAAGCTGTCAAACAACCGTGTAGGCTAAGAATTAAGCTGCGTTTGTTGTTGTAGCGGAAAGTTGGGAGCCCACAAAGAAGCGTGGAAAGTAACCGAGAAACAGCAGGAAAAACATGGCAACAGCAACAGTATGTAGCCACAACAATGCTTAAACGAAAGAACACACAGACGCATGCACCTATACACAAACATACTGAGAGGCAGACAGACAGCCAGACACACACACCCATGTACAGTGTTATAGACAAATGTAGTGGCAATTGAACGTAATACTCGTATGCACACATCGACGACAAATACAGCCATGTATACGTGCGTGTATATGTGCTGCATGGCATGAGAATTAGTGTTGCTCATACGACACGTAGGCCCCAAGTAGCAAACACCTGCTGACACGTGCGTGCGGCGTGTTAACTAACATGCGTGCCCTTGTTATATTCCGCCAAGCGCTTACAGCCCACAACAACAAGCCAAAATTACAGACACAAACAAACATTGGAAATCTCGCGTACACACACACACAAACATAAACACAGGAGAAAGGCAAGCAAAAAGTTAGAAAAAAATCCAAAAGCTCTAAGCATAACATTAGCAAAAGTTAACTAAGCTAAATAAATGTAAGTACACAGGCCAAGTTCGTGTATATGTATGTGTTTCTAAGGATAAGACAAGCTCACAACTACATATGTGTATGCGTGTATTCAGCACTGTATGTGTACTAACTGTGTTTTTTTGCAGTTGCGCTGAATTTTGTTAGATTTCACAAGGAAATCCACATTCTAGCAGCTGTCGATATTTTGTATATGATTGTATTGTATTGCATTTAACTTTAATTACAAATATATATGTAAATTTAATTTTATAGATTTTCTATGCAGAAAACACTGTGCTAAATTTGTAATTGTGAAATTAGCAAAAAGAAATAATAAAAGAAAATAATGATGAACAAAACGAAACAATAAAGTGTAATTAACAAACTTCTATTTTAGAGTTAGCTAACTTAACAAAAACAAAAATTACATGTCACTTACCAGAAAGCATGCAAACGTTACATAGAAGAGATGAAAATGATGAGAAACGTCACTAAGTTAAGTAAGTGCATAATATAGTACCACTCCAGTCAAATATAAAAAAATCAAATACACAAATGAAATAATAAATATACATGCATGTTAGTAAATAAGTACGTGAACTTGCAGAAAAGCAAAGTGAAAAGCATAATTACCAAATAAATAAAAAGACAAATTTTATTTAACATATACCAGATGCTAGCAGTTGTGTAAATATGCGTAATTTTAAAATTTAAAAATGTGAAATAAGAAATTGAAATTAAATTTAATGAAACAATATAAGTGCAAACAAATAAGAGGAGCACTCGTAAAAAGAGAAATTTATTTTTTTTTATTCTTTAAATATTGCTTTATATATACTTTTCTATATAGCAAATTATTAATATATATTTTTTATTTTTACTCATTTGCAGTTTTAAGAATTCCACGGTTATTACAACATTGCTGTAACAAAATAACAACTGTGGCAACAGAAAGTGCAGATGTATAAGTTGTAGCATTATACCAGCAATTAATACACGCTCTTGAATACTTATATTTCAAATTCGAATAAACAAATTAAAGTTGCCAATTTAGCTCAGAATGTAATAAATGTTTCTAACTCAAACCTTAACTCAAGCGTACGAAGTATGAATTGAAATAAATCACTGTATACCCTTGGTACAGTCGACGCGCGCATGCATTCGTATAATATGCGGTGATGCAACGCAAACAACACAAATTAACCGCAATTATTCAAGCAATTCAGCAAGAATGTGTTGGTTTGTTTGTTGCTTTATGTTCACAATTCCAAAAATCCGTGGTTGTGTGTGTGCGAGCAGTAAACCAAAGTGAATATTTGCATATGTATTAGTATGAAATCGCTCTGGTTTTTAAAACCATTTACATAACAACGACATATACATATGTACATATAAAATTGCACACACATACCAACCAAATACCTGGAATTTGACAAATGTCACACATTTTGTGGTTTCGCAAATTTTACATTGTTTTCAAACTATCAAGTTATACAAAATTTTCCGGCATTAAAGCTTACCCTCATTTATCATTGTTGCTATACAAATATGCATATACACATTTATATTTTCCAGCGCGAAAAACTTTTGCTTAAAACACTAACAAACAAATCAAATTTATTATCAAATTTAATAACAAAATATCTACCAATGTAGTTATTTTGTGTACATACAATATTCTCCTAAAAGAACAAAATATGCCACTAACAGAACCAAACAGAAATTAAACTACACCTAATTCCTCTATAGACATAATTACAGCAAGCAGTCACAAAAGTGAAGGCAACATTTATTCCACATATATTTATCGCAATTAAGTCGTGGTAAATAATATAATATAATAATAATAGTTGTAACTAAAATATATGGAAATGAATTTTGTAAAATAAATAATTTTAGTACTTCTAATATATGTATTCAATGTAAGTATTTAGCTGATAAGCGTTTTCTTGGTTGATGAGGTATTAAATGATTTGTTTCACAGTGTATAGCAAGAATTAGATGCATATATTCGAAACTGCTTACTTTTTCAGCCATTTTCAGCTTTCATCATTTTGTTACTCATACGACATGGCAAACTTCTATATTAGATATTTTAATGTAATGTAGAATAGGTGGAATTCTAAGACTATATATTTATTTTTTTTTTTTTGTTATTTTACAGAATATGATAAAATTCGCATTATATTGTATATATTTTGTCGTATAAATTTAGTGCACTTGCTACTGTGGCCAAATCATATTTTTCCTCATCTTCCCAGTAAATAATGCAAATTGAACACTAATTGTAAAAAAACAAAGTGAATTTTTTAGACTTAAGTTGCGCAGGAATATAAAATCAAAATATTATAAAATAAACAGTAAATTATGAATTACTAAAAAAAAAACAGTTTAAGAAATCTCCTGACAGTGTTGAAGACTGAGCTGCTTTCTAATAGGCAACTTAGTAAAAATCGTGAAAAGTGCGTATCCGCGGAGAGCGCTTCGGTGCAGTGACAGTATCCGCAACTCACACGCGGAGAGCGCTTCAGTACATTGAAAACTAAGCTGCAGTCAAAGTGAATTTGCTAGAAATAGCAAATGTTAACTAACTGCACATGCATGTATGTGTTTATCTATTCTATTTTATACTGCTGTGTTATCTGCATACATATGATAAATACGGTTACAGTAAATAATCAAAGCACAAGTCTTGCAACATATTCACGAAATATTTATGGAATTTTACAATAAATGCATATGTATGTACAATGCAACAACAACAAAAACATATACTACTCACATACAGATATATATATATATATATGACTATTAATTGTGCTACTTTAAAATACTGTAAATATTAAATTAAATGAACAACAACTATTATGTAATATTTGTTAGCATTGTGTGGCTAAATGTCATGGTCGAATAAAGTAAAATAAATACAAATAAATAATAAATAAAGAATACATAAGTGTATGGTATGTATGTATGTACGATTCCAATGAACCATTCAATAAATTAAATAAAATAATAATAAATAAATGATGCAATTAAATTGAATCAATACAAAAACCACTATTGTGTATTTGTTTCATTGCGAAAAGTTTTGGGAATTTATTTGGTTTTTGTTTAGTTATTCATAAATAAAAATTTCTCTACACACGATTGCATAATTTGTCAATTTCCAAAAAAAAAAACATATTTGCTTGCACAATTGGTGGTTTTTTATTCGAGCCACTGTAATTATTCGTGATACTAGTACTTATGTATTTATATGTTATCTAACAAATGTATTATACCATACGCTTTAGTTTTTCCAATCATCAAATATCAGAAGATATTGAAAGATCAACGAAGCAATCTTCTTAACCATCACTGTTGTTTGGATGTTTAGTAGCTTCTAATCTCAAACGGTTAGGATTATTTAGGCTTTTGATGATTCCTTAAAATATTAAAATCAATTCGGTCCACAAGAAGATATTACACTTTAGTGGGTCTTCTGGAAAACTTCAACTTTTAAGAATCTAAAGATACTATTAGAAAGTAATGTTTGCGATTGGTTAGCATGGTATTCGACAAGCTGAATTTTAGGCATCTAAAAATTGTACTGTTTCATTGAAATTCATTCCAAAAATTCATAAAATTCAGAAGCTTTATCAGAAATAACACCGTGATTTTCTTATGATTCTACACATCTGCGGTTTTCGTAGTATTTGTATATACATATAAATATATATAAAAACAAGTAAGAAAGGGCTAAGTTCGGGAGTAACCGAACATTTTATACTCTCGCAATTATTTTTTTAATTTTATTAATATAAACACAATTTGACCTACATATTCGGCGTAGACATATGTAAGTCCATTGAAAGTTTGAAAACCCCAATATTAGGTATAGTGCTTACTTTATATATTGTAAAGTACACGGTTCAGATCGTCTTCAAAGTTCTGGTATATAGGAAGTAGGCGTGGTTGTGAACGGATTTTGACTATTTTCACAATATATAATTGGAATGCCAGGAAAATATCACAAATAGAATTTCATTGAAATTGATTGAGCAGTTTCGGAGATATAGTTTTTGACCCATAAGTGGGCAGAGCCACACCCATTTAAAATTGTGCATACCAATTTCAGTGCAGCCCTTCTGTATCTTCTTTATAATGATATTTAAGGTTTCTAGTGTTTTTCCGTATTTGAACTCAAGCATTTTTAGTAGTTTTTGACATAACCTTTGTATGGGAGGTGGGCAGGGTTATAATTCGATTTCTTCTATTTTTAGACTGTATAAGGTAGTACCTAAAAGAAACGACTCTAGCGAGTTTGATTGAACAAGCCTTAGTAGTTTACGAGATATGTACAAAAAACTTAGAAGAGTCGGGGCCACACACACTTACCCAAAAAAATTACTCTCGTAGCAACTTTGTTGCGAGAGTATAAAAAATAGAGCTTTGTTGAATATTATCCCATGTTGCAAATTGATGAATTACTAACCAAAACTCAACCACCATCACACGCAAATTACAACAATAAGTGCACTCTGAGCAACACTGTATTTCAATAATAATAAATTCAGCTAATTGGCTATCATTTCTACGTTTGAAAAAAATAACAAATTTTTTTATCAAGCGTTGTAGCTTAATTCCAATAGTGTTTTTCATTACCGAATCTTCTTCATCTATAAAAAAAATCATATTTTATAACAAGTCCATGTAATATTTACTTAATTGTGTTCGTCGAGTCAAATGATCATGCCACCTCCAAAGCTATCAAACGTAATTTGTGCCCCAAAAAAAAGCTGCAGTCTTTTTATAAAGGCTGTGGAAAACATATTGCTGTCGCAATTTATGATTAAAAGCCGATTTATTAAAAAAAAGTGAGTATTTGCAGATTTCTGTCATAGGCTGTGTCTCGGGTTGCAAAAATAGCGGAGAGCAAAGTGAAAAAGACCATATGAATATTGCATGTCATAACTTTATTGCACTTTTTACTATAATCTATCAATTACGCTGAAATCCGCTAAAGGTGAAAAGATATTTTACATTGTGTCAGTTGCAAAATAAGCAAAAGAAAACAAGCCTTTTAAAAGGATTAAAATATTGCAAGCGCATATGACATTGGCTTGAACTTATACAAACAAACACGCATAGCCATTTAAGAGCTTTATTTAATCTATTCTTAATTAATGTGTGTCTTTTTTTAAGTTAAATAATTTTTAACATTTGTGCGCCAAAATTACATTATCTTACTTTCAGAAACAATTATACAGAGTTCACGAGTGAATAGTGCGTGGGCGTGCCACCACCCACATTTCAAAAATGACCGTATTAGGGTTCCTTCGTTAGAGAGTTATAACACTGTTAGTAGTTTTCTGCTGATGACTGCTTCGATTGCTTTATTTTAAAGCGGTATTTGTCACTATGTAGCTTAGGTCAATCTGAAGAGCGGTGGGAATCAGAAATTTAAGTCGATTTTATTGATTATTTCCGTCAATGACCTACTTCATAGACGTCCAGAGTAGAGCTCTTAAAATTATTCGATTAACCTGAAAACCGATTATTCGAATATTCGGTTTATACTCTCGCAAGAACTTGCTAAGAGAGTATAATAGTTGTGTTCACCTAACGGTTGGTTGTAAGTCCTAAAACTAAACTTACATATCAAAATGATCAAGGTGATGAGTAAAATTAAAATTCAAATCCGTCCGTCCGTCTGTCCGTCGTCCGTGCAAACGATAACTTGAGTAAAAATTAAAATATCTGGGTGAAACTTGGAGAGCTATAACTAAGTAAGCAGTGAAAGTGAAATTTGGTACAAAGGATCGCTCTAAGAAGGGACATATTTGGATGTATTTTTTTTTGGGAAAGTGTGCACCATCCCCACAAAGTTTTTTGTACATATCTCGTGAACAACTAAAGCTATATCAAGCAAGCTCGTTCGGGTCTTTTCCTTTAGGAACTTCCTTATTCAGTTAAAAAATGGATGAAATCGAATTATAATCAGACACACCTCCCATACAAAGTTTATGTTGAAAAAATTTCTGTAATTCAGAAAAGAAAAACAGCCTTTTATTTCATTAAAGATGGTAGAGAAGAGCTGCACTCAAATTTGTATACAAAATTTTAAATGGGCGTGTGTCATCACATTTCAACAAATCGCCGAAATCGGCTCATACGTTTTCAAGGCCCCATATAGCGAACATGTGTACCACAGAACTGCAAAACTCACTTTTTCCTTGAATCAGCTCATCCGCAAAAGTTTCTATTCAATTCCAATCACTGAGCGAAACACAGCATTGATCAAAAATCAGCTCATGTCGCCGCACCGCTCATTCGCGTACAATGTGAGCCTTCGGTCACGTTTGCTCACTTTACGAAATTTTTAGCTCACGTTCGCTCACTTCACGAAATTTTTAGCTCACTTTCGCTCAGTGATTGGAAGTGAATAGAAACTTTTGCTTTTTACTTTTTATGAGCTGATTCAAGGAAAAAGTGAGTTTTGCAGTTCTTTGGTATACATATACAATTATATATGTACGTATGGATTGGATTTTACAAAACCAGTAGCGCTGCTGGTTGCGCATTTATTCAAGCACAGTGAGTTTTTTCACATGTGTTGAGTTTGCTCATACCCGTTGAGTTTGCTCATAGACGTTGAGTTTGCTCTTTTGTGTGCTTGTTTTCATTCAACACGATCATTGTTGAGCCGAATGAGCGAACGCCTGGGTAAAGCTGTTTCAACACGAGCGTGAATAAACTCAGGAAGCAAACGAATTTACCGCAATTGAGCTGAATTTAGCTCAGTAGCGAATATATTCACGAATGCCATTTTGAGCGCTTGAGCCGAATGGGCTGATAGTTCGGGTATTGTTTGTGCATGAACATTTTTGCGCTCAACGGAAGCCGTTCTCTGATGTGTACCTAAGTAGTACTTCTAAATTTTTTTTTTTCTGAAAATATAGGCAAGTCTCTCAGATATTTTGAAGAAATCCATAGGGAATATTTTTCTTCTAATAGTGTGCCTCTGTAAAAAAAAATGGTTAAAATTGGGTCATAGCTTGCCCCAGATCCCATATAATACATCATTAAAGGTTTTTTTTTTTAAATACGGTGGGCTTAATACCTTATAAATCCGTTAATACGTGAAATATCTAAGTGATTCTATTGGACTTTATGTCGAATATAGTCATATAGTGTATTATATTAATAAAACAAGTAAGGAAGGGCTAAGTCCGGATTTGAACTTTTCTCGTCACCCTGATCATTTTGATATATGTAACCCTATATCTAACTCGTTTAGTTTTAGGACTTACAACCCACCGTTATATGGACAAAACTATAATACTCTCGTAGCAACTTTGTTGCGAGAGTATAAAAATTAAATAAATAAATTGTAAATGTTCGGTTACACCCAAATTAGCCCTTCTTTTCTTGTTAAATACGTAAATTGGAGCGTAAAGTCCTGGATCTTGTGTATCCAGTTAAAAGACGTCTATATTAAGTAGTAAACCGGAATGATTGCAAATTAGATGAAATGTTTTAGAAGAGATATTCAATTACAAATTCACTTTTGATTTTGAAACACACTTTTTTTAGAAGATCACTTAGAACTTGCTTTTTTGATCACTTGCCACTAGATCAAATTGGATTTCAATAATGGCGAACAATCTGAGTAACTGCTCTTCCAAAAACCTGCTTCCGGCACTTACCCAAAAATATCGAGTTGATTTAACTGGCACCGAATATAACGGAAATAACTGTGAGAGTAGCTGTAATGGCGATGGAAATATTATCAAAAGCTACTTCATCAGCAGCTGCTTTACCACGTGTGCACTCGCGTCATAATCATCACTCAAGGAAGTGGCACGTAATCCCTACAAATCGCAGTCGAACTCGGCCAAATACCGCCGCACAACACACGCACCGCAGGCACAGCCACAGCATTCAAGTGGCAACCAAAAGGCGTCCAACTAGCGACACCCGAAAGTTGAATGCAGTGCCTGCGAAAGCACCAAAGTCACACACACACACACAAGTATACACATGTACTTATCGTAAACGCAATCGCTTAGTACTACACGTGCAACACCGCTGATGAGTGCAAGAAGATGATCAGCGCCACTGCTGCTGATAGTGAGGCTGATTACGGTGCTGCATGTTGCGGATGCAGTCGGGCGGAGGATGGTCGATAATGAGACTGGCGAACGGCGCATGCCACACTCTCCATAGTGTTCGTGTCGTGTGGCAAGCATCATGGTGTTAGCTGTTGTTGTTTTATTGTTTTTGTTGCTACAGCCGCAGCGTTTGCTGATTGCGCTCAAAATGTTGCGGATGTTGCAAATGCGTACGTGTACAACGCTGTGTATTGATGCCGTTGCCGACACTGTCGCAGCGACAAAGTACCGTTACAGGCGCTGTGAATTGCTTGTTGCAGGCTATTTGCTTGCAACAGCGTTTGCATTGAGCCTTCCTGTATTAGTTTTCTGCTTCTGCTATTTGCAGCGACTGTCGACCGCGGCCTCTGCTGTGCTGTCGTGCAAGCAAATCTTGCCGCAGGTGATTACATTGCACTCGGAAGTTTGCTGTTGCGGTTATTTTCCATCGTCGCATTTATTCACTTTTTTATGTTTTGGTGAACGCGTCCACCAGGCTTTTATATTCAGTGTATGGTCGATTATTTAATGGCTTCATTTTTTTATTTATTTTTTTTTATATATATTCATTTTCAGTGCATGTATTTCTTCCTTTGGGCGTTTTCCATCATTCATACACATGTATGCTAGCGAGTGGGTTTATCGTATCTTCTGTGTTTTCTCGTTGTGTTGTGGCTTGTATTTTGCCTTTACAAAATCTTGCAACTTCTTCGAGTCTCCCGCTTTTATCAACTTATTTACCCTTGTACAATATTACACCTTGTGTACAAAATGGGTCCTTTCAATAACGACCTGACATTTCCTCTTCAATGTATAAGCATACGTACATCACATGCGAGCACTTGATTAATGTTTGTGAAGCCATACTGGCCTTAACAGCATTTAGTAAACTTCAACTACCTTTGGAAGTCCTTGCAATTCATTTTTGCTTTTATTATTTGTGCTCATAGGCGATTAAGCCTTGTAAGTAAGTCACTTAAAGTGCACATTTCGGTTTTACGATGTAAGAAGCTCAATGCTTAAACATACTTATATGAATTAACCTTTTATCTATAATATAAAAATGAATCGCAAAATGTGTTGCTAAGCGCATAACTCGAGAACAGCTGAAGCGATTTCGCTAATTCTTTTTTGCAATGCTTCTTAAAGTACAAGGATGGTTCTTACGGAGAGAACAATTAAAAATTTCCTTAAAAAGTCTAAAATCCACGCTTTTCTAATCTCCCATATAAACTACTCTACAAACATAAAAATGAATTGCTGTTCGTTAGTCTCGCAAAAAGTTGAGAACGGTCACACCGATCTGGCTAATTTTAGTCTTGAAAAATTCTAGCAAGCCCAAGAAAGGTTTAGAAAGTATGAAAATATGGAAAAATTGCGAGGAAGATAATAATAAGAGAATTATATTTGAATTGACAACAAAAATACAAAATAAAAGAAAACAAAAAATAATAATATTTTGAAGGTTGTCATTGTTGCTTTGTTAAAATATTTTTCTCATTTCTCAAATGTATAAGGTTGTGCCGATATCCCAAAACAATTTGTAACCAATAAAGAATGGCTAAGTTCGGGTGCAATCGAACATTTTATACTCTTGCAATTTATTGCTATATTTTTTTAAGATAACACACAATCTGACCTATATATTCGGCTTCCAGTAGAAAATCATCAAGGTTAAATTGCATATTCGGCCTTGATATTACTCATTAATTGCAAATCAATGATAAACCAGTCTGCGAAGATTTTCCAGATATTCAAGAAGTCGCTGGAAGCATTGCACAGGACTTTAAAGGACTTACGCGACAACTAAAACGTTTTTGTTAGAGACATGATTCTGTTGGCAGGTGATTTACGCCAGACCCTTCCAATTATTCCTGGATCAACTGTTGCTGACGAACTAATCGCATGCCTAAATCTAATTTGTGACGACACATAAAGAATCGCCAAATAACAACTAATATACGAGTGATTTCGAAACAATATCAAATTGCGATTGTGGAAGCAGTTGGAAATGGTAGCGTCCCAGTTGACACCTCGATGGATTAATAACATTTCAAACAGATTTCTGTCACTTCATTGATTCGAAGGAGAAGCTTATTCATCGACTTTTTTCTGACATGAAACCACAATATGATAACCATAAATGACTATTTGTGGTAAATAACAAAGAGTTCGGTGATCTTAATGCTACAATTTAGAATTTCCTTCCAGGAGAGTTGACACAGCTACAAACCAGTATGTCCCACAGACTATTTAAAATTGCCTGGACTATCCCCACTCACCCACCCCACCCCAATTAAAAGAAGTGTGCGTTGACTTCAATATTTCTCGACTTTTCAATATAACAAGACTGGCTGTGAAGAAGGTAATCAGTATAGTCATTGAAGCCAAATTTAAGCCAACTTTGAAATATGCTCATTTGTTACATACTTCAACATGATGATTTACGATTAATACAGATGTACAATAATATATATTAAGAATTTTCAAATTTACCGGATATAACTTTTTCGTATCTATGCGTAAGAATCTTTTCTCTGTATTAAAAAATTTACTAATTTAATGTATACCTTAGCCACAAAAACGTGTGGCTGGGTCTGCTAGTACATTAATAAAAAACACATTTTTTTACACCCTTTCAAAGTATATATTAATGTTACTTTGTTAAACTTATTTGGAAGTCTCTATATATCTAAAGTAAGCGAAGCTCCTTCATTAAATGATAAGTCCAAATTAGACCTGATTTGCATACGAAAAACTGTAATATACTCTCTCAGCGGCAGTTTTGCTGCTCTAAAATTCTCTGACAAGAGAGATTCCTTTGAAAAATTGGGCACCATTACTTCTTAAATAATTCTATGTTAGTACTTATGGAGCTAAACATTACATTTCAAGCATTTAGTTATGATCTCCAATAATGATATAGAATATCACCAATTTTGTTGAATAGTCATCAGAAGAAGTTCATTAATTTGAAAGTTTATATGTCTGCAGAGGAAACAATTAATATATCTGTAAAAATAAAAATACTAACAAGTAAGGAAAGGCTAAGTTCGGGTGTAACCGAACATTTTATACTCTCGCAATTTATTTATTTAACTTTATTTATGTTATATAATACACAATTTGACCCACATATTCGTCATATATATTGTATAAAGTCCATTGAAAGTTGGAAACCATAATATTAGGTTAGAAGCACCGAGGTCCTCGTTTTCGATATATGGGGCCTTGACAACCTATGGTCCGATTTCGGCGATTTTTAGAATGGGACTGCCACACTATAAACGTAGTATTTGTGCAAAGTTCTGCATCGATACCTTCACTAGTGCTTACTTTATATATTGTAAAGTAAACAATTCAGCGATTTGGCCTATTTTCACAACATATCATTGGGATGTAAGGAAACTATTACAAACCAAGTTTCATTGAAATCGGTTGAATAGTTCTTGAGCTAAGGTTTTTGACCCATAAGTGGGCGACGCCACGCCCATTTTCCATTTTGTAAAAAAATCTGAGTGCAGCTTCCATCTGGCATTTCTTATGCGAAATTTAGTGTTTCTGACATTTTTCGTTAGTGAGTTAATCCACTTTTAGTAATTTTCAACCTAACCTTTGTATGGGAGGTGGGCGTGGTTACTATCCGATTTCTTTCATTTTGGACTGTATAAGGAAATGGCTAAAAGAAACGACTGCAGAAAGCTTGGCTTATATAGCTTTATTGGTTTGCGAGTTATATACAAAAGACCTATTTGGGGGCGGAGACACGCCCACTTTTCCAAAAAAATTACATTCAAAAGTGCCCCTCCCTAATGGGATCCTATGTTCCAAATTTCATTTTCATAACTTTATTTATAGCTTAGTTATGACACTGTATAGGTTTTCGGTTTCCACCATTTTGTGGGTGTGGCAGTGGACCGATTTTGCCCACAGAAACCTCCTCAGGGTGCCAAGAAACATGTGTTCCAAGTTTCATTAAGATATCTTAATTTTTACTCAAGTTATCGCTTGCACGGACAGACGGACAGACGGACGGACAGACATCCGGATTTCAAATCTACTCGTAAAGGCCCCAGATTTCGAATAAGAGGAGCTCGGAGCATATAGATAATTATTTACCGAGATGTCGATAAATTTCTTAGGTATTTATTTGCTATTTCCCGCCAGGATAAGGAAGCGAATTGGTCTGGAGGTGAATGAAGACGAATTATCTCATGTCATCAAACGAACAGTCAGCGCATTCGGGGCTTGGCTCCCACGTCACTGTTGCGAGTCTTAACTTCGAAGGCGTAGATAATTTTGTATATGAGGGCTCTAAATTTGTACTCAGCATCACTCCGTAGCACTCTCCCATCATTACCAGATTTGATACACCACTGTAGCTACAGGAACCTGAAACTAAAACATTTCCACCTCCGAACTTAGTAGTGCGTCGGATGTACTTTTGGAGCTTATCATGAATCTTTCGTCAAGCTTTTTGCCTGCCTTTCATATTTTTTAATTAAAGCTTGCTCGCCTCACTCCAAATTAGTATTTTCAAAAAATACACATTTTTGCAAATTAAAATCAACAAATATTCAAGTATCCATAATTTTGTCGGATACTGTATAACTGTCCTAAAAGAAAGTTTAGCTCCGCCCATTTTAATTCGGGCATGAGAGGGTTAAATCGTCGAAAATGGCAAAAGATATTGGAACCAAATAGAGCATATAAAATTTCATAAAATGGTTCAATTGCAATAAGGAAACTCTTACAACTTAGCGAATGACCCTATATAACTTTTGGTTACACCCGAACTTAGTCCTTCCATACTTGTTTCGAAACTTTGTTATTTTTTTACGTTATCATTTATTAAAGATTACATCAAGAAAGCTTCATTTATTTCATACAGATTTCGGAGTTGTCTTTTTTGATACTTTAGTACCTGCTTATCACATAAGACTTAATAAGAAGACTCATATTTGAATTCAAATGTTTGTGTTTCTCAATTCACGCATTATGAAAGTGAAGCAAACTTTGTACATTCAACGCCGGCAACACCGGTTGTGGTTGATCAAATTATATGAAATTATCCTATAGAAATTGCACTAAACTTTGCCTCGACAATGCAAATATGAACTAATAATTTGGACTTTTGCTGTGTATAATCTGAATTTCGAAATAACGAATTGAGCCACAATTTCGTAGAATCTTTGGACAATTGAAAAGTTCGGTAAGCCTATTAAGGGAACACAAAGTTCGCAAGTTTACAACTGCAAGTGGTGCAATCTTATGAGGGCGGAAGCACTACACGACATGTGGGCGCAACATACATACATACACAATGCACACAGCAATTGACAACATTTTGCACAGCTTCCTGCATGAAAGGTGAACACCACAACAGCAAAAACAACAATCACACTATGTAAATGCATAAAACTGAATCACATTCGCAAATGCGTGGGAGCCACAAGGACACCGGTGTTTACAGAAGATGCAGGTGGTGTGCATGGCTTATGAAAGCCGCTCAAGAATGATATGCAGAATTTTTTTGTGCAACTGCATGAGTTGAGGTAAGCTCCAAGCACATATACATGAATACATAAATACATAAATACACAAGTACACCTGCATGCCTGCGTTCCGATTCAGATGCGGTGGGGATACCACAAGAAAACTTGGTTTTGAACTTGTAACGAAGCACTCGAAACTCACAGCAGGCAAGGAGATTGGTTAACTGAACAACGCATTTTGGTGGTGAGCAAAGAGAGAGGTGGAGTAACGCACACATGTGTGCAACTGGCAACGGCCAAAAGTGAAGATATACTCTGCTGCAACAACGTCAAACTCATGTGTGCAACATGAGCAACTTTTTGCCATATATATATATATATTTGGCGTAGGAACCGCTTTAAGCGATTATAGCCGAATCCACCAGAGCGCGCCACTCATTCCTCCTTTTTGCTTTTTGGCGCCAATTGGAAACACCAAGTGAAGCCAGGTCACTTTGCACTTGGTCTTTCCACCGGAGTGGAGGTCGTCCTCTTCCGCGGCTTCCTCCAGCGGGTACTGCATCGAATACTTTCAGAGCTGGAGTGTTTTCTTCCATCCGTACAACATGACCTAGCCAGCGTAGCCGCTGTCTTTTTATTCGCTGAACTATGTCAATGTCGTCGTATAAATCGTACAGCTCATCGTTCCATCGCCTGCGGTATTCGCCGTTGCCAATGTTTAGAGGACCAAAAATCTTGCGCAAAACCTTTCTCTCGAAAACCCCAAGAGTCGTCTCATCGGATGTTGTCATCGTCCACGCTTCAGCGCCATACATCAGGACGGGAATAATGAGCGACTTATAGAGTTTGATTTTGGTTCGTCGAGAGAGGACTTTACTTTTCAATTGCCTACTCAGTCCAAAGTAGCACCTGTTGGCAAGAGTGATTCTGCGTTGGATTTCAAGGCTGACATTGTTGGTGTTGTTAATGCTGGTTCCCAGATAAACGAAATTATCTACAACTTCAAAGTTATGACTGTCAACAGTGACGTGGGAGCCAAGACGCGAGTGCGCCGACTGTTTGTTTGATGACAGGAGATATTTCGTCTTGTCCTCATTCACCACCAGACCCATACGCTTCGCTTCTTTATCTAGTCTGGAAAACGCAGAACAAAAAAAAACTTTTTGCCATGCGTATCCGAATTTGAATACGAATGCACACTGCGCCTCAGGCCACCACAACGTGCAACGCTTTGCCACTAACAACAAACAATTTGCACAGCACTGCGTTGGGACTGCACTTTCTTTCTAATTTCAATTGTCATAATGTATGCCACACAGCAGCAGGAGCAGCAGCGCCGCTGCCATGTTGCAGGTGAATTATACCCGATAACTTGGCTCCGATGACTCACATGGCTGGCAATGCGTTGCATAGTGGCGAATGACAAGATTGCAAGTGCAACAACAACCGCAGCACAACAACCTAGTCATTTCGTTGCGTTCGTTTCGCTCCTGTTTCTTGGCTGTCATTAGTTGCGTAGCATTGTGTTGTTGTTGTTGCTGCTGCGGTTTCGCCTTTCACTTTTCGCTGTCGTTGCACATTGAGGTTAACACTGCAATAGCCGTACAACGAAAGTTAGCAGCAACAGCAATAGCAAAAACAATTACTACAACAACAAGTAAGAAAGGGATAAGTTCGGGTATAACCGAACATTTTATACTCTCGCAATTTATTTATTTAACCATATTAATATTATATAATACACAATTTGACCCACATATGCGTCATATATATTGTATAAAGTCCATTGAAAGTTGGAAACCATAATATTAGGTTAGAAGCACCGAGGTCCTCGTGTTCGATATATGGGGCCTTGACAACCTATGGTCCGATTTCGGCGATTTTTAGAATGGGACTGCCACACTATAAACGTAGTATTTGTGCAAAGTTCTGCATCGATACCTTCACTAGTGCTTACTTTATATATTGTAAAGTAAACGATTCAGATCGTCTTCAAAGTTTTGATATATAGAAAGTAGGCGTGGTTGTGAAGCGATTTGACCTATTTTCACAATATATAATTGGAATATAAGGAAACTATTATAAATCAAGCTTCATTGAAATCGGTCGAGTAGTTCCTGAGATATGGTTTTTGACCCATTAGTGGGCGATGCCACGCCCATTTTCCATTTTGTAAAAAAATCTGAGTGCAGCTTCTATATGCTTATGTGAAATTTAGTGTTTCTGACGTTATTCGTTAGTGCGTTAACCCACTTCTAGTAGTTTTCAACATAACCTTTGTATGGGAGGTGGGCGTGGTTACAATCCGATTTCCTCCATTTTTGGACTGTATAAGGTAGTACCTAAAAGAAAAGACTCTAGAAGGTTTCCTTGATATACCTTTAGTAGTTTGCAGTTTGCGAAATATGTACAAAAAATTTAGTAGGGGGCGGGGCCACGCCCACTTCCCCAAATAAATTACATCCACATATGCCCAAGGATCATAGTGTGATCCTTTATACCAAATTTTACTGCCATAGCTTTATTTATAGCTTAGTTACGGCACTTTAAGTGTTTTCGGGTTTCGCCATTTTGTGGGCGTGGCAGTGGTCCGATTACGCCCAATTTTTACTCAAGTTACAGCTTGCACGGACGTACGGACAGACATACATCCGGATTTGAACTTTTCTCGTCACCCTGATCATTTTGATATATATAATCCTATATCTAACTCGTTTAGTTTTAGGACTTACAACCAACCGTTATGTGGACAAAACTATAATACTCTCGTAGCAACTATGTTGCGAGAGTATAAAAACAGTAACAACAACAAACTCTGTTAACCCCTGTTTTCTAAGTGTTGCACGAAGTACTCCACCATCGCCAACTCCCAAGTCAGTTTCACTTCTTCCATACCCCGCAACCGAGTTCCCACACATATGTGCGTATGTAGCTGTTTCCTCTGGCTTCAAAGCTCAACTCGATTTTTTATTGTGTTTATAACGCACACACCTTATCGTGACACTAAATATCGTGCGGCCGTGATTACAATTACATGCAGTACATAAAGGGTTTTTTAAAAGGGACGCTACAAAAGTAGACCGTTAGGGACACCAAAACACGCTATATTTTTTCCGCTCTTCTGAAATTTCTCTTCAGTAAAGTTTCTCTTTTCATTATGGAAAGATATATGATCCAACAACGAGTCGAAATTATTAAAATTTACTACCGAAATTCGGAGTCAGTGGCCTCAACTTTAAGAGCCTCCAATTTATAATGAGGCTCATTTCTGTCTTAATGGCTTCATCAAAAAATAAATTATTCGTTATTGGTCAGACAGCAATCCAAGCGTACTCTATGAGTGACCATTGCATCCCGAAAAAATTACGGTTTGGTGCGGTTTATGGGGCACAGGCGTCATTGGACCGTACTTCTCCAGGGATGATCAAGACCGACACGTTACTGAGAATGGGAATCGCTACCGCTCAGTGATAACCTAATATTTTTGGCCCGAAGTGGAGTATAGACTAGGGCAATACGTGGTTCCAACAGGACGCCGCCACAAGCCACACAACGAATGTAATAATCGATTTATTTAAAACCAAGTTTGGTAAAGGTGTTAACTCACGAAAGCGCCAAGTCAATTGGCCGCCTTGGTCGTGCGATTTGACGCCGTTAGACTATTTCCTGTGAGGCTACGTTAAGTCTATGCATAGACCTACAAGCCAGCGACGATTGATGAACTTCGTACGAATATCTAAGGTAAAATTGCAGCAGTATCGGCCGATTTATGCTTGAAAACCGTCGAAAATTGGGATCAGCGTCTGGACTTCTGCAAGCGTGCCCGTGATGGCTATGCAAAAGAAATCGAATTTCATACATAATGGCATCGAATGTACTTTCACAGGAATAAATAATTTTATTGATATTCCGAACTTTTTTAGCGCACTTATTGATAACCCTTTTATAAACACAATTTCCCGCTGTCGCGTAAGGCATGTTGGCGACGCCCACACTGCTGTTAAATTTGTTGTTGTTTTAGCATTTCTTTGTACTATTCGGTGAATTGTTCTGCGCTTGTTTTTGCAGTTGCGATGTTCTCCGATTTTCGGGGTTAATGCTAGTGCGGCTTGGAAATTAGTGCAATTTCTCAGTCGAATTTGACCTGGTGTTGGCAGCAGCGCACTTGTACCTTCGAATTGCATTCGCACGAAAATGCGTTTACATACATATAAACAAGCGCTCGTGCATTAAAGTGTAATGCACATGAATGAAAGTGCACATCCTGCGTCACACTATTTTACTCCAATCAGGGTGGAGAAAATTAAAACAGTCTCAGAGAAGCGTTTAAAAACCATAAGAAACTCCTGAAGCCAGCTATTACCCGCAGCAAACGAAATTGTTTTGAAAAGCTCTGTGAAGAGGCAAACGTAGACCCCTGGGGAACAGCATATAAAATTTGTATGACAAAATTCAAAAATAAGTCACAGGAAACCAAAAGTGCATCATTTATGAAGAAAGTCGTCGAAACACTATTTCCGACGCATGACCCGATCTCATACGCTGAACGACATGACGAAACGGCTGAGTCACCGCTATTAGTTACGGAAGAAGAGCTATTGGCCATAGTAAAAAAAATTAAAAACAACAAAGCGCCTGGAATAGATGGTATACCAAACAGAGCCCTAAAGGAAGCTATAACTTTGAAACCCACCCTGTTCACTAATATGTACAATGCATGCATAAAAGAAGGAGTGTTCCCCGACCCCTGGAAAGTCCAACGCTTAGTTCTCCTTCCAAAACAAAGGAAACCACCGGAGGGACCTTCATCGTATCGACCCTTGTGTATGCTCGACACAATGGGTAAAGTATACGAAAACATTATACGAAACCGCTTGGAAGTTGCGGAATCCGGCGGATTATCTGAGAGACAATACGGCTTCATGAAACGCAGATCCACTATCGACGCACTAAAGGAAGTCGTTGACACTGCAAAAGATGCAGTCAGTGGAAAAAGATGGAAAGGTGGTACAAAAAAATACTGCGCACTGATTACCCTGGATGCTAAAAACGCGTTCAACTCCGCAAAATGGGCAAACATTATCAACATCTTATATGTAATGCGCGCCCCCCAATATCTCATTAACATAATAATAATCTATTTTAAAAACAGAAAACTAATATTTGACACGGACGAAGGCACTAAGAGCTATTTTATTTCGAGTGGAGTACCGCAAGGATCGGTCTTAGGCCCCCTCTTATGGAACTTGATGTATGACGGGGTTCTAAGAATACAACAACCAAAGAGCGTGAAATTAATAGCATATGCTGACGACCTTATAGTGGTAGCAGTGGCCAAGCACCTCGATGACCTCAGGAGAAAATGCAATGAATGCATCAACGGTTTACGCCAATGGTTTTCTTCCATGAGTCTGGAACTAGCAGAGCATAAAACTGAAGTGTTGCTCATAACCACAAGGAAAATTGAGGAAAGATTAACTCTTACTATTGGGGAGTGTGAGATTATCTCACAGCCACAGCTGAAGTACCTGGGGGTAATAGACTCAAGGTTAAAATTCAAGGAGCACTTGGCGTACTCGTCGAACAAAGCAAACAAAATCTATAACGCCTTATCAAGAATGATGGCAAATACGGGCTGCGTGCGTTCCGGCCGAAGATTTTTAATTGCAAAGGCTATGAGCTCTGTAATTTTGTATGCGGCGCCTCTATGGATTCAGGCGTTAGATGTTAAAGCGTATGCGAGACCAATAAACGCAATACATAGACTGTCGGCAATAAGAGTAATAAGTGCTTTCCGAACCATATCTAGCGATGCTGCTGAAGTGTTGGCCAGCATGCCGCCTATTGACATCCAGGGAGATGAATTCGTGCGACTGCATATGGTAGCAGCGCCCCCCTCAGAGAATAAAAAGTTAGACGAGAGGAAAATGAGCATCTTGAAGTGGCAGCAACGGTGGGAAGCCTCAACTAAAGGTCGGTGGACACACAGACTAATACCAGACATCCATTCGTGGATATATAGAAAGCATGGTGACCTTGATTTCCACCTGACCCAAATTTTAAGTGGTCACGGGTGCTTCAGAAGTTACCTATACAAATTCCGTAATGACGTTAGTCCGTACTGTCCGGTGTGTGCAGAGTCCGTAGACTCTGAGCACGTATTTTTCTATTGCCCTCGCTTTTTAGATATAAGGGAAAAGTTGATAACAACCATGGGTGGTAACTTGACGGTGGAAAATTTGTTATGTGTCAGTCCTCTGATAATTGGAAAGCTGTTAGCGAAGCGGCAGCCATAATAATGTCAGAATTGAGACATCTACAACAGTCTAGGCGTCAGTCAGTCCGCGTTATAGAGGAGACTTAAATTGTCTTGACACTCCCATGAAGTAATACTTAATCCGGTGGTTCCGTGGGAGTGTTTTGTGCTGGGAGTAGGTTCGGTTTAGCGGATTAAAGTTCCGCACTTCGGCTTTCGATGCTTCCCCCTACTTAAAAAAAAAAAAAAAAAACAAAAAAAAAAAATTACTCCTATTCTCACATGTGTATATGTATCTGTGTTTTTAAATACAGAAAATTGTGATGTTGCTGAGAATTTGTAGAATATTTAATTACAATAAATGTCGGATAGTAGCTAATTTCAACAAATTTCCTCTCGTTTAACTGATATTGTCCACGCCAAGAATATGAACCCTTTAAAGATCTATTATCAAGGCATTTGCGTTTGTCTCCCTCTTCAGACCGTTGTCTCAGCTTCCCTTTCGTAGCACTCTACTCTTGCAAGGAAGCGTCAAAAGGAGATTCGGTAAAAAAAGTGCGTGGAGTCCCTACGCGCGGAAAAAGTTATACTTCTTAGTGATATTCCAAGAAATGCATATCATTTTGTATGAAAGAAAACTAGAGAGAGGGAAAGGATAAAAATATGGTGGAGTGACGAACACTTAAATTCACATTTTATAAATTTATTATGCACATTTTATAAAGCAAAGTCCAAATCAATTATCAGTTCTGGGTTCTGACGGACCAGACAAAATTAGAAATGAAGTTCATAAACCTCACACTGTCAGATAAAACGATATACCTCCTCATCGCGGGTGGTAATACTTTCGATTTGCAAAGAAAGTAAATGAAGACTGACTACTGAAATGATCCTGTGAAGTATAGTCTTAGTCAACGGCCAACGCAGAGTATTTCAACCAAAAGTCACACAAAATAGTTGAGAACTCACAGAAATTAAACAGAAACGAAAGAAAAACAAATAATGCACAAGCATACAAACATACATATGCGTACACAAAAATTTAAACATAATAGCATAAGCATGGCAAGTGCTTTAAGTTTTCTGCTTTACTCTCATTCACTCTCTCTCTCTCTCTGTCTTGCGTTAATTGTTCAACGCTATTCCCTCTCCACTGAAGCGTTAAACAATTATCGCAACCTTTTCCGAAGTCGTATAAGAAGTATAACTTCAAAAATATATTTCTATATACATAGTCAAACTGCGAACTCGACTATTTTTCACTTCCAACGTATATGTTTCTAAAGTCACTAGAATAACGAAAATCATTATATATTGGATAAGAGGGCTGGGGTTATTCCAGGATCGATTTTTGACACCAAATAACATTATACCAAGCTTTTACGTTCACTTATTTTTGCTTTATATCTCACCGATATATATGGTATAAAGTCCACCGGACGTTTGAAAATCCGTATTTCAAGTATATACGGGGCTAGAGGAAGTATTAGCCTGATTTTGGCACAGGGCCTACTTTTACTCATTTGACTAGCACTAAAGCACTGAAGTCCTCATGTTCAATATCTGGGGTCTTGAAAAGTTATAGTCCGATTTCGGTGATTTTTAGATGGATGATGAAATGCAGTATTTGTCCAAAGTACAGTTTCAATATCCCCACTGGAATTAAGCGTGGTTGTAAACCGATTTCCGCATTTTAAGTACATTTCCGTACTTTAAGAAACAATAAAAAAATAAGAAATGTATATACTTTTAGGTTTAGAAGGAAACAGACCGGCACCGAATCCGACAATATTTCATTGACGAATTTAGTAGATAGCAACAGCCATCTGCCGCTACAACAACAAAAACAAGTATATGCCGTAGACTACAACTCATCCTACTCTGTTAAAATCAGCTCAAATTTGTGCGCAATGTCGAACGAACTGTCATTTATTAAAAAGAATTTTGAAGACTGCAAAATTTGATGTCTTAGCACTTCGAGTTCAACATTACATACCATTTTAGATACCAGCTTAACATTCTTTAAAAGTACGCATAGTCAATGGGGGCCAACTGCACTTTGCACTTCAACAAAAAAACAAATAATCCATCGTTTGCTGCAGCAATTGAACGCATTGTTAGCACAAAGTCTTAGCCAACTTCAGACGATGCTCCAAATTAAGAGCAAATAGCAATATTTTCGGATCACTTGAGAATTAATTGGCCAGTGCAGTGTCCACTGCCAGACAACGCAGCACCAGCCTGCACATGCAAATACCTGCTCCACCTCCGGCCTGAGTTTGTGTGTGTGTGGTGTGTATAGATAAATGGCTGCTGGCATGTGGGCACCTTAATGTCGACGTCTAATCTTCAATATTTTTGTGAATCTCAACCGTTTTGTCTCATAAATCGCTAGCAGTTTGTGTGCGCTGTAATCGCTGACTAATCTGCACGGATTAGTGTCTGTAAACTTAATTGCATTCACGCTGAACTCCAGTAGCACTTCCATACAAACTCACCGAGATAAAGTAGGGTCTGGTGTATCGATGCTGCTAACAAAGGGCGTCTATGCATTGTTAGAGTGTTTTTGAGTGTGGGTTGTTGTTGTAACACATACCAGTGGCGAATGCGAACGTAATGGTACGTGACAAAAGACAAATGATCGCATGCAACGTGCAACTTACGTTTAACCAATGCCAGTGTAGACAACAGCTTCGAGCCGACGAATAAATGAGTGTGTATGTATGAATGCATTGTTTGTGGGAATGCGTGTGTGTTAAAATAGCACTCAAATTCAGTCATTAAAGTCGATCATATTTAAGGCACCTTGTGTATATGAATGTTACTGTTGTTGTTAGTATTGTAGTTGTTGTTGCATCATGTTGTTATTCACCACACAATTAATAAGTTTATAATATACTATATTTACAAAACGCACAGATATTAATTTCTCGTTGTTCTTGTCTACTGCCATGCCTCTTGTACGCCATTTTGTCATGTACAAGTTTGTTGCATAATAATTCAGTTGTGGCAACAGCCATACAAACAGACTTATTTAAACAACTGCCTACTCAGTAGCATACTATATTTGGATATACTTATACAAACCACATTCATTGTTTGTATATATGTATGTGTGTGAGCATTATAAACCAACAATCACAATTGAGTTCACTGCCACATAACTTGCGCTTCATCAACTTTGACAGTCTACAATAGCAAGCAAATGAGCTGAGGCGACAATCATACACAGATGCACACACCAGACTAAAAACCATTATATGTCTGTCCGCCGCCGCCGTCGCCATAGCATTGACAGTCGGATGTTGCGCTGTTGCGGTTGTCGGCGCTTTAATGTATGTAGCTGTGGCTCTGGCTGTTATCCGCGCTGCTGCTGCTCTGTCGGCTCTTAACCACCCCCGGATCACCCGCCTTGTTGTTTTGTTGTTGGTGTTGGGTTATGGTGGCATGCCAGTGATTGTGCATTGTTCCGCAGCTGAATGCACAATTGATGATGACATCCAGTCATGTCGACCTCATTTTTGCAATTCAATCTGTTGTTTTTGCCTGTTGTTGTGATTGTTGATATTACGCTACTACTGCCAATGTCATCTATCATTTTCATATTCATCGTATCCAATCGGCCGCCATCACCCTTCGGCGCGTGGCTTAAAGACACATCTGTTGTTGTTATTTAGTGGTCGTTCGTACTATTGTATTGGTAATGAATGATATTGACTTTTCATAAATCCATACACATAAATCTTCATAAATTTGCATGCATAAAATATATAGTAGATAAATAAAGCCATGTATATATGTACATATGCATATGCGTCTGCATATGCGTGCACGCCTTTACTTTATGGCTGCCACATTGGCAGTTAGTTATATGACGACATCTCGAATTTAAGCAGATAAACTCGCATTAGTAATTGTCATTGGAATTTGGTACGTCTTTGAAAGCGAGTAGGTAGCAGAGTTAAGGATGCGTGGAAATGTTAAGTATAAGGATAAGTATTAGTACAAGAAGAAATACAATTATAAGTATATAAATATAAATGAAATGTTAAGTATAAGTACTAGTATTAGTATGAGTGTAAGTATAAGTATAAATATAAGTATGAGTATGAGTATGAATACGGGAACTGTGGAACGGCATCTCCAACTCATTGCATACCGCTGCAGCCGAAACAATTGGTCTCCGGCAACGCAAAAAAACCAGTTGGTACGATGAGAGTTGTCGCTCCGCAGTGGAGAGAAAACATACTGCATACCTCGCAACGTTGCGATCGACCACAACACGTTCGGGACGGGATAGATATCGAGAAGTGAAGAGGGAAGCGAGACGCATTTGCAGACGTAAAAAGAAAGAGGCCGAAATGCGTGAGTATGAAAAGCTTGAAAAGCTGGCCGACATGGGTAATGCTCGAAAATTTTATGAAAAGATGAGGCGATTAACAGAAGGTTTTAAAACCGGAGCATTATCATGTAGGGAGAAGGTAATCTGGTAACGGATGCCCAGAGCATACTGGAATTATGAAGGGAACACTTCTCCGACCTGCTGAATGGCAGTGAAAGTAAAACACCATGAGATGGCGAACCCGATTCCCCAATCGATGACGATGGAATAGTTGTTCCATTACCCGACCATGAAGAAATTAGAATAGCAATTACCCGCTTGAAGAACAACAAAGCGGCGGGGGCCGATGGATTACCGGCCGAGCTATTCAAATACGGCGGCGAAGAACTGATAAGGTGCATGCATCAGCTTCTTTGTAGAATATGGTCGGAAGAAAGCATGTCTGACGATTGGAATCTCAGTGTGCTCTGCCAAAACCAAACGAGGTTTCAGACAAGGTGACTCACTATCGTGCGACTTCTTCAATCTACTGTTCAATCTACTGCTGGAAAAATAAAACTGGACTGAGTAGGCAATTGAAAAGTAAAGTCTTCTCTCGACCTCCACTCCGATGGAAGGATCAAGTGGAAAGTGACCTGGCTTCACTTGGTGTTTCCACTTGGCGCCAAAAAGCAAAAAGGAGAAACGAGTGGCACGCTCTGGTTGATTCGGCTAGACTCGCTTAAAGCCGTTCCCACGCCATATATATACATATATATAGATATATATATATATAGTATGAATATGAGTAAGAGTAGTAGTGTAAATATAAGTATAAGTTCAATTACAATTGCAAGTAGAAGTAGACGTATAGCAAAGATATATACTTAAATCAAGTATGTGACGCTATCAACCTACAGTTTCACTGTTAGTGCAAATATCACACCGTGCCAAATCAACATACCTGTGCTAAATCAATAGAATTAATCGCATTGCAAAAGCTTTGGTTTAGCCATCGTATCTCCATAGATTGCGCTCAATTTGATTACGATATTATCACTGTGTGTGTGTGTGTAGCTGCATCTGCTTATATGCTGTTCAGTATGTTGCATGTCTCTTGAATGCCACTTTAGAGTCCAGCATGTCAATTGACTTCACTTGCAGTGGTGTGGATAAATTCAATCTTCACTATCAAGCAGTGCATTAATGAGAAGCTCAGATAGATGTGGAGTGTTGACTTAGTATGCACAAATTCATCTTAAGCATATGTGCAGGAGTGTGTGCTGCAAGTCAACTTGCAATAACACCAACAACTTTTACTGCTTGCTGTGCTTTAATTGTTGACTGTTAACATTTTCATTTGATCGATTTTCGTAATTGTCGTCTCCTTTTATTTTTAACATATTCTAGTATTTGTACCTGTATCCATTATGTTGTTGTTTGCATGCAAGAACTGAACAGTTGTCTTTTTCATTTCCAATATTTTCATTTTGTTTGTGTTGTTGTTATAATGCCTCAGTTTGTATGGACTAAAATTGGGTTGGTCCTACAATTTCTGAAATATGGTTGCCTCATCGGTGTCCAAACTTGCAATTTTATTCTTATATGTTGCACAGTTGATGTGCATTTTGCAATTAAATAACTCTTATTTAAAAATACAATGTGAATAGCAATTAGTTAGTTGAAAATTAAATTTCAAATGAATAATTTTCAATCCAATCAGTTTTTCCAATGAAATTGCTTTTCATTTACATACAGTAATAAATAAGAGAATGTATCAGTCAAATATGTATGTATACATAAATACATTTTCATTTTTATCGTACATAAGTACGCAAATACTCGAAACCCTTCGACATCTGCCATATTCTTTGTCGTGTTTCCAACTTGATTTTTCCTGTTCTCAGACCACATTTTTTTCAAAGTAATACTAAAATACAAAATCCTTACCGGTTTTGAGTTTTTTGCATTCATTTTTATGTTCCACAAATTGCAACTGTAAATATTTTCAATAATTTGACTTGAAAAATAGGAAATAAAAGTAAAACAATTTGATTGACCGGAATTTAGATTTATTTTTCGTAATACAAAAATAACTCGCAATTTCTTAATCAAATTGCAAAGATTTGATTAGTTTTTACACTCCTACGCAGGCGAGAATAGAAAATCCATAAGTATAGTTGTAGTACTAGGGTGATCCTTATATATTGATAACACTACTATAATAAAGATGAATAAAGATTTTTTATGGATTTTCTGCTTAAGTGCAGCACTTGGCATAACATTTCTCGTTTAATATAAAATAACCCCAAAACTCAAGTGTATTCTCAAACATTTCGAAGAGTAAACCAAAGCTATACATAATACAATTAAGAAAAGGTTAAGTTCGGGTGCAACCGAACATTTTATACTTTCGCAATTTATTGAAGAAATTTTACTATACACTATATCCAAGACTATACGCTCACTTAATTTTGCTAAGATATCTCACATATTAACCAATACATATATGCGGAATAAAGCCCACCGTATTTTTGGAACAGAGACACACTATTAGAAGACAACAATTTCTTCTGAATTCCATTAAATTATCTGAGAGATTTACTCATATTTTCGGTTAAAATTTACTCTTAGGCGCTGAGTTAAACATGTTCGATTTCTGGGGCCGTGAAAAGATATAGTCCGTTTTCGACAATTTTCTATCTTTATTGGTCCCTAATGTATATAATGTGAATGAAACAGATTCAATTAAAAATTTAGTAATATGGGAAGTTGGTGTGCTTGTGAACCGATTTCGTCCATTTCACAGGTATCATCAGGGTGTCATTAAAATATTATATACCGAATATTATTCGAATCGGTTGAGTAGTTCCTGAGATATGGTTTTTGACCCATAAGTGGGCGTTGCCACATCCATTTTCCATTTTGTAAAAAAGTCTGAGTGCAGCTTCCTTCTGTTATTTCTTCTGTAAAATTTAGGGTTTCTGACGTTTTTCGTTAGTGAGTTTACCTACTTTTAGTAATTTTCAACATGACCTTTGTATGGGAGGTGGGCGTGGTTATTATCCGATTTTAACTATTTTCATTGTGGGGTACGTAAAAGAACCGACTGCAGAAAGTTTGGTTTATATAGCTTCATTGGTTTGCGAGATATATACAGATAACCGATTTGCGGCGGGGCCACGCCCATTTCCAAAAAAAATTACAACCAAATATGCCCCTTCCTAGTACAATCCTTTGTTTCAAATTTTACTTATATAACTTTCTTTATGGCTTAGTTAAGACAGTTTATGTGTTTTTGGTTTTCGACTTACAATCAACCGTTATGTGAACAAAACTATAATACTCTCTTAGCAACTTTTGTTGCGAGAGTTAATATAGGGTTTTTCATATTTTGATTATTGACGAAGCCATTCAGCCAGAAATGAGCCGACTATAAATTAGATGTAGCGCTTTTTGTCGTTAGCTGTCCCTATCGGTCTACTTATGTAGCGTCTCTACTGAAAAATCACTTTATTTAATACAAAACCCTTTCATAATGTTCCATTTCCAGATTTGCGCTTCATTTGACACTTATTTCCCACGATGGGCTTATGTATAATTCGAAAGCACTGATATTTGCAACCACCCTTGTATAAGTGCGTTGAGCAGAATTCCTATTTCCTATTTATAATGACGAACCGTTCGATCGACATTACTTTGACCACTTTTGCGATGAGCAGCACTCGACCACAACTAGAGCGACAATTTGAGAAAATTGCTTTTGACTATTTCCAATGCCAGCAAGTTGACTTTCGTAGCTGGAGTTTGTTGGTTTGCTTTCAATTGCATTTCAGTCGAAAGTTAATGATGGCACTGCCATTTTCCACAAGAAACCACAAGCAACACCATGCATCGAACGAACGTTGCACACACTCAATGAGATTCGAATTGAAAACAACCACAGTTAACGCCTGCTATTTTAGCTCCCCGGAGATTGAGTACAAACTGGGAACTGTTTACTGTCAATATATATGACCATAACTGCTCATGAGCGAATGTCTTTGCTTTGGGGGTCGACATCGAAAAAATGGTATCACTACAGTTCGAATAATACTACACTCTGATTTCCACACGCTGGCAAAATAAAAGACAAAAACAAAAATCACAAAAATAGCAACCGAATTTGCCAGCATCGTTGCATTAGGAAGCAGGCATGTACTAAGAGGTCAACATGGCGTATAAGTGTCGCAGCTTCTCACAGCTAGCTAAAGTGACTTTCGAGTGTATACTCATTATTTTGTTGTTAGTCTTGCAGCACTGTTGGCGTTGGTGTTGGTGCTTTGTATTCGTAGCTGTGTTTACTGCAGCTCTTTTAAGCTTTCACTTGCAACGAAGCAAGGAAAGTAAGTTGCTTTGGCAATTGAATTGTCGCCAGCTCTGCTGCCTCAGCTGTTGTTGTTGTTGCTGCTGTTTCTCTCTCAATTTACTGCACACAAAGTCAAGTAAGTGACTCAGAAAGCAAACCATTGGAGTGCAATTAGTTGCACAAATTAAAGTGAAAGTGCATGTGAGCGAGTGTTTGTTTATGTGTGAGTGTAAGTGCGAGTGTGAGTGTCTGCATGTGAAATCAGCTCTGTAAGTGTCAACTTTTCTGCTGAGCATCACTTCTTATGGCGCATACTAGCTAACACCTTACTTCTACCAATCTAAGCTGTCAGTTTGACTGACCATGTTGGCTCTTCGAGTTATGATCAGAATGTGTCTTGTAGCGCTCGAGTGACGTCACATATAGAGCATATATTTTGTGGTCTTCTTAATGACAGTTATGTTTGTGTGTATGTGCATGCTTATAACTGGGTCAACTTAAAGCGAAATGTATGCTTTACCATACATTATAGGTAATTCTATTTTTTTCCATATTTATATTAGCTGCATTTGATGGCAACTAAGTCTCAAAGGGAGAGTCAAAAGCTTCTCATAAAAATAATTTCTAACTGTTTTTCATTTTTCACTGCTGCTCTTGTTTATTTCCTTGAGTCTTTGTCGTAATGGCATATGCCATTTCGGAACAGTAAAAGAAAAAGTTGAAAGAAACTGCCTCGAACTATGGAAAAAATAAGAATCGGTTAATTTTAATTGTATTTAAATGATAATAAAATACCGATAATTTCCTTTAGCACTTTCGCTAGGATTACAGTATCGTTCACACAAATATTGAACATAAATTTCCTTAGATTTTGTAAAAATATTTAATAATTTCTTTCAAATAGATATTTAAGGGGAGCTTTCACTTAAATATTCCATAGAAGCTTTTACAGAAATCCTCCACAGAAGCTGTCACATAAATATTCTACAGCAGCTGTTGTATAAATCATCCACAGAAGCCTCTATATTTTTCTGTCACAGAAACGTTCACACACATATTTTACAGAAGCTTTCACAAAGATCTTTCTTGAAAGCTTTCATATACATATATCTTTCACAGGCGCTTTCACAAAGATCTTTCATCAAAGCTTTCACAGGAGTTTTACAATATATCTTAATAAATATATTGATATACTACAGAAGCTTTCAGAAATATTTAATAGATATGCTTAACAGTAGATTTCACATAGACCTTTCATAGATACGCAGTTATTTTTAATATCCGAGTATTGATCATTGAAACGAAAACTACTTAGAAGGCGATAAATAGTAACTCATTTGAATAGAAATGTATACGCTCGCTTCAAGGCAGTGCATTTATATCATGACAGATTGCGATTACATTGAAATGTCCGATTATGTTTATACAAATGTCACCCAGTAATTTGCTAATGCGTGAACAACAGGCTTCACATTCGCACCAAATTCCCCTGGCCCCGGCCATATGCAACGCATCCGGAAGCGGTGACAGTTGGACGCACAGATTTCAACGCCAACCGCTATCTAATTGCAAATTCACTGAAGCGGAAAAAGGAAATTCCATCATATGTTGCACGCGCAAAATTGCGCGCCGCACGTAATATGGCACTCTACTCAAGCACAAACACAAACCGAAGCAAAAACCAAAAGAAGGGAATAAAGTTTCAAACGAAATAAAAACATTGTAGAAAAGTAGTCATTTCACCCAAAAAAATGGACGAACAACTGCAAAGAAGTACACAAGTGAAGGCAACTAAATCAGCACGAAATGCGAGAAAAAAGTGTGACGTGAAAGGGCGGCTAACGGGACACAGCCGGTTTCGTTTTCACTCGCGTATTTGCATTCTGGGTCAGCAATTATCCCTGGAAGTGAAGTGAAAGGAGCGCAAAACAGAACGCGCCCGCACACACACATATATATACAGAGAGCGCAATACAGACAAAGTGACAAAGGAAAAAACAACAAAAAAAACAGTAATACTTGAAATAATTTGTTGGTATTATTTTCACAGTCGTATTTCGAGCGTTTCTCGTTCTTTTCGGTGATTATCTAATACCCCCGTGAGCACACACCCCTTTCCACCCCAACGGCTATTAGGCAAATTTCCGTTTTATAATTAGAATGAAAAGTTTTAACGAGATTTAAGAATTTCATTGGTCATTCTCTCATTGTTTGCGGCAGTTCGTCCGAAACGTCAACACACACAAACACACATACTAAAACATTCGTACCCACTTACAAACAGACATCAAAACGTGCGCCTGTTTTACTGCCTTCAGGGCGGCGTATAAATTCAACGGCTGCAGCATGGCCACTTTTGCGGTTGCATAAAATAACGATTAGAAATGCCGGCGCACACACACACACACAGGCACATGCACGAAAGGGAGCGCGCACACTTTCGCCGCTCGAACGGAGAAAGTTTCACCGAAAAATAATTAAAGTTCACAAATTTTAAGCAATATTTTTTGTGGCTCCACTCGACAGGCAGGCAGGCGATAACTCAAGTGCTGTGGAGTGTTGTAGGCTGCGCGGCGAACCGACAGTGAAGCGTATTGTATGGACAACTGAAGTTTGCATACTTTTGTGTTATCATTTGGTCTGTTTAAAATTTCTGCTCCACTATTTGTTCGGCTCGCTCAGCCACACTCTGTTACGCTAATTACTCCTTTGTTTATTTACTCATTTATTTCCCGAATCTGTTTATACTAATTAAGTAATTTCCTGATTTTATAGCGATTTACAATGTAAATCACTGGGCATGCGCGTTGCAATATCGGTCAGCGTTCATGATTTCTGCAATTTAAATAATCTAGATAATCAAATACTTTGACGAAGCACAGGCTCTCTTCTGCAACTTTTCAACTAATTTTTGCTTAATGACAAATAGATGGAAAATTTATCTGAGCAGACTTCACTTCTCGTCAATTTGTAAACTATGTGTTATAGTTGACTTAGCGCTAGCTACAAATTATTTTCTAAGACTTGTAAATATTATATACTAGCAGACCGCTTCGGCTTCACACGGGTTTAAATAAATATTTCAAAAATTATAAATTTTTACACACTTATACTTTCTTTCTTGACGTTTCTTGCGTGATGTCATTTAAAAAAAATGAGGAAAATTCGAACATGAAAATTTATTACGACCTCTAGTCTTTGATGTCCGTTGTCTTTCTCTCTGATTATGAAAGCGTTGGAAACGTTCCGAGTTCCGACTCGTTAGTGCAAGCTTGTATATTTCTAATATTTTGTTCTTTAAGCCGCTGCATACGCTCCGTACTCGAAAACTAGAAAATCACGTACTTGGGAGGTTTTGAAATTTTGTTCAGCCAGCAGATGCGAGCGCTCTTTACTCGACTCTCTGGCACGCGATTGCGATGCGAAGAGAATGACTCTTTTTTCAATCAAGACGATTTTCAGTTTCAGATTAAGATTCTGCATCACGGAGTCTTTTTGATACACTCACCTGGGAACTATTTCCAAAAAGTTGAGATTCTAGCAATAAAATTAGCCTATGTTACTCGGGGTGAATGTAGCTTTCCATTGGTGAAACCATACCATACATATACATATACATATAGATAACAATGAAAGTTTTGTCAGCTCGAAAGCTAAGCAGATAAGATTCAACAAGAAGCAGATCTTTCTAATAATATAAAATATAGTATTTTACATATATTCTCATGTAGCTAGCATCAGCGAAGACGATCAGCTTATCTATTTTGAGGTTAGTTTTACCCTCAACTTTCAGTCAAAATCACTCGTCTAGTACTTTTTGGTCACAAAAATATATTTTGGTAAACATATGTTTATCACAGTGATATCGTAACTGATCCACACGTCGTGATATCGACGAAACTAACAAAATCTTTTTGGTGAGTGAATAATTGCTACGCAAGGGATCGTTGATAAATTGCTCGACTGCTTTTAAAAATTATCTCTCTATATAACTTTATTTTGTTTAATATAGAACTATCTTCAGTATCAAATCCAATATCAGCTTTCTTCTAATTGAAAGAATAAGATATACTTTCTAGCTTTTAGGAAATTGGAGAGCTACGATCCCCACCGATGAACACACCTTTCAGTTTTACAAACAAATAGTGAAAGAAATACAAGTGAAACAAGTAAGGAAGGGCTAAGTTCGGGTGTAACCGAACATTTTATACCCTCGCAATTTATTTATTTAACTTCATTTATATTATATAATACACAATTTGACCCACATATTCGTCATATATATTGCAAAAAGTCCATTGAAAGTTGGAAACCATAATATTAGGTTAGAAGCACCGAGGTCCTCGTGTTCGATATATGGGGCCTTAAAAACCTATGGTCCATTTTCGGCGATTTTTAGAACGGGGCTGCCACACTATTAACATAGTATTTGTGCAGTTCTGCTCCGATACCTTCACTAGTGCTTACTTTATATATTGTAATGTAAACGATTCAGATCGTCTTCAAAGTTCTGGTATATAGGAAGTAGGCGTGGTTGCGAAGCGATTTGGCCTATTTTCACAACATATCATTGGGATATAAGGAAACTAAATATTACAAACCAAGTTTCGTTGAAATCGGTCGAGTAGTTCCTGAGATATGGTTTTTGACCCATAAGTGGGCGACGCTACACCTATTTTCCATTTTGTAAAAAAATCTGAGTGTACCTTTCATCTGCCATTTCTTATGTGAAATTTAGTGTTTCTGACGTTTTTCGTTAGTGAGTTAACCCACTTTTAGGAATTTTCAACCTAACTTTTGTATGGGAGGTGGGCGTGGTTATGATCCAATTTCTTACATTTTTGGACTGTATTAGGAAGGGGCAAAAAAAAAAACGACTGCAGAAAGTTTTGTTTATACAGCTCTATTGGTTTGCGAGATATATACAAATAACCGATTTGGGGGCGGGGCCACGCCCACTTCCCCAAAAAATTACATCCAAATAAGCCCCTTCATAGTGCGATGCTTCATACCAAATGTTATTTCCATAGCTTTATTTATGGCTTAGTTATGGCACTTTATGTGTTTTCGGTTTTCGCCATTTTGTGGGCGTGGCAGTGGTCCGATTTTGCTCATTTTCGAAAGCAGCCTTCCTATGGTGCCAAGAAATAAGTGTGCCAAGTTTCATCAAGATATCTTTATTTTTACTCAAGTTACAGCTTGCACAGACGGATGGACGGACGGACGGACAGACACACATTCGGATTTGAACTCCACCCTTCACCCTGATCACTTTGGTATATATAACCCTATATCTAACTCGTTCAGTTTTGGGTGTTACAAACAACCGTTATGTGAACAAAACTATAATACTCTCTTTAGCAACTTTTGTTGCGAGAGTATAACAACTTTTGTTGCGAGAGTATAAAAATTAGAAAATATTTTTCTATTGTACATTACATATCTTCTGATGAAGAGTGTGGTGAAGACGACGATGAGCTTGTGGAGAAAGGTTTGAAAAACATTTTAGAAAAGGATGAATAATTTGAAATCCATTCACTAGAAAGGATTCGGAATCAAGAATTTCTAAAGGACCATAAAATATAGAGGTTGGAAAACTTGATGTATCCCAAGTTAAAAGGAGAAAAATACCAATTGTCATTCAAGATATAACTTGTAAAGAGTCCGAAGGAGACATAGTAAATAAGCCAATCCAATATTTCAACGCGTTTTTGTGATTATGCTTTAATCAAATTGATTGTGGAACAGATCAAAATGTATGTCCTCCAAGAGACTGACAGTGAACTCAATTGCTCAAATGAAGATATTCGTCGATTTCTTGAAGTTTTCTTGAGTTTCTTGGAGTTTGTGCTTTGAGTCTTTTACGAATTTGTATAGGCAACTAATTTGTAATCGAGACAGTTAAACTGGTTATCCTAAATTTGTCCTACCAAGATGTTTTAGCCGTAATATAGCGAAAACTGGACATTGAAGAAAAGTGTTTTTTGATATCTCAATCTCCCATTCTTCCATGCAACTTTGGTAATACGCATCGGTCCATATATAAAGTCTCATGGCATGTAGACCCATCGGGCAGTGGCCAGTAAGGACTGCTATCATTACGGCAAATAGATCTCCTGCGATTCAGAATGATATCGCTGTCGCATTGTGAATAGTGAGGCAACAGCTTGTTCCCAATCTGATGAGATTGCAGCTGGTAGCCCTTGCCAAACTTGGTAGACCTTGCCCTTGAAAAAGCTTGGCAGGGGTCGTAGAGAATGAAATGCGAATCTAATTTTGGTATAGCCGCAGTGCGCTGGCTAGATAATAAGCCAGCTCAAATACTACCCTAAACGAACAAAGTTGCTTATAAACAACTTTCTATATCTCGTGACCCGATCAAGCTAGGGAGCTGAGACTTTTTTGTTAGTTAATTAAGGTATTTGAAGTCAGAAAATCAAGAACACAAATTTTCAGATATTTGGATTAGGTACGGTCCTGAAAAGGTTATAATAAAATTACTCGAAATTCATCTATAATATGTATAAGTCTAGAGATTCTTCGATCAAATTATACATAGTACCATGAAGTTGAAAATTTTAAACTCGTACATTTTGTTCAACGTTGACACACATGTATTTATTGTGACAACACCCACAAAAAACAAATGTATGTTTTTGTCATGGGCGAAAAGTGTTGAGGCATTCGCTTTTATAACCGTGCATATGCAAGTCATCGACGCAGCACGAGGAGCATATACTGTCAACACAGCAGCTTTCAACAGCGTCACTGTCGCCGCTTCTGTCACCACTTCGCGCTTATGTATATTTGTATAAATACATACAGTTAAATATATACATACACACCAATGCACAGTGGTTCCGCCATAGGCCAAAAATCTAAAAATCCATCTCAGGATTTTTTGTCAAAATGTATACAGATGTCTTCTAAATTGTCCAAACTTCCTATTTGCAAACCGGGTTATGCTAAAAATCTAACGGTACTTTCTAAAAATAGGGTTAAACGCATGAATACCTGTATTTTTTTAAAGCACATTAAATTTTTTTTTTTTTTTAAATATCACAGCAACAACGAACTTCAATTTGTTCTGGTAATTGATCAGGGTAACGAATTAAGATTATTTTTAATGGATTTTGAAGTTAAAGGTATATATTTTAACTTTTGAAATTAATTAAGTCTTACGTGATTTGTGTTTTTAGTGAAATAAGTGTTTTATATTACCTATTTTTTATTTGTATCTTTTTTCTGCGTCTTCAATGTGTTTACATAAAGATTTAACTGTGTTCCCCCACGATCCCCCGTTAGATTTATTTTATATTGTCTTTAGCAGAGTCTTAAGGTAATAAAAGTGTTGGTTGGTTAAAAGTTGGGTGCGGAAAGTTGCGGATGTATTTGCAATCGTCAAAATAATAACGCCCTTTGAATTAACTATTTTTAAGTTCAAACTCATAATAATTAGGCTAAAAAAGCTTGGAAAGAATGATAAATCGTCGTTATTTCAATCTGTGTACGGTTTACTAGAGGAGACATTTTAAGTTTTTGTTCTAATTATAATGGCTGTTGAATGGCAGTGAAAAAATGAACTGTATTAAATTGTTTGATAATTTACTTTTTTCCTACATGATTTTTTTATATGATATTATTCTTATAGGTTGAATGTGGCGGTTGGATGGGGGAAACTATAACGAAAAATCATGTTCAGCTTGTGTATCGCTTTCTTAAATTTCTTTACAAAGCCTTACTGAAAGTTTTGACGCTCCAACTATGACCATGAGAAATATTTTTGCGCATCATTGCCATATAATGGCAATTACTGTTCTATGGGAGCTATAGGATCTAGTAGACCGATGGGGCCAATTTTTTAAATATATATTTAAAATATTTTTCTAGATTTTTGGTGAAAATTTCATAGCGATATCTCAACGGGAAGTATTTATGACCGCGCCTTCATACAAGCCGAACCACTGTGCAATGCAAGTTTATCATATCAAAAATTAAAGCCATCACCAACAGCAACCACTTCATGTCAACCAGCAGCCGTGCAGCGACATGCTCACCACCAATTTTTGGTTGAATTGTCATTAATTCAATGATATAGAAACTGGACGTGGTGTCAACGACACTCGCGTTAGAGTAAAATTACTAAATTACAGGTGTTGGCGCACACACGCACGCTCATCGGAATGCCAAAACCTCATTGCTTATTTAAGCTGTTATGTTGTGGTGGTAATTGTTGTTGCTTAGCGGTGATTGCAGCTGCAAGTGGCACAGGCAACAATGCTGCTTGTCTGTCGTTTATAAAATTATTATTGCTATTGTTAGTGTTATTAATATAATTATTTTGTGGCTTTTATGAACGTCAGGCTGGAAAATAATTCGCTGCTTTGCAACAGAAAATTTAATTAAAATTCATAAAAAGATGGGAGAGTAACTAGTTATGAAAAGCATTTGGAAATATAAATCTATGTTGACATAATAATAAAATCACGAGCTCTGTAACGCTTTATACATAGTCGCAAAATTCAAAAGACAAAAATACGATTAAAACCTCTAGAATTTCAGCAAGATGAACCTTGTTAAAAGTATGTCAGCTTCAATCTTGATATCAGAAACAGGCAACGGAGCTACTATTCGATCCCTGTCAGATGATATTGAAGTAATTAAACCAACTCTAGTAATTTTGTATTGAATTTCAACACATTTCTAATTGTAACCAAGTAAGCAAATCTTTTGGACAGCAGCTTCCATGTCCATTCATTAATTGCGAAAAAAATCCAACTCGCCTGTTGCATTGATGTTCCGAGAAAAATACTCTTCAAATAATTGCCTTAAGAATTATTTGTGCTACAAAAGAATTCAGCCTTTTGGGCATCTATACTTTACTGATTGTGCAATTGCATTGCCTTAATAAAAAAAAAAAAAACAGTTTTTGTTGAACTAATTTGTGCTCTTGAGTCAAAATATGGAAGAAGGCGAAAATTCGGTTCAGAAAATATCTCATGCTGTGAACATTACATTGAGCGCCTCAATGATTTCCGAAAGAATTTTTTGATTTCAAATGCAAAATAATGCGCCCATACCTGTGTTGGTTATGCCGGTGTGACATTAAATGGTCATGTCTGTCAGCTGGTTCCTTTATACTTTGAAATTTGTATACTGAATTGCAAATTTCGTATTTCAACATCAAAAATTGCAACCAATACACACAGGCACGCAAGCCAAGCCACGGAGGCAGCAGAGATAGCAATTAAAAGTGAATGTACATACTCGAGTGGTTGTACGTGTGTACACGTTTACATCCGTAGTATGTACAATATGCATATTTAATTCCGATGAGATTTTGTACATTCGCAGGCAAGCATAACATAGCACACACACATACATAAACTCATGAATAAGTGCATAGCCATTTCGTGGCAATATTTTCACAGTTACATTGCCCCGAGCACACAAAAATTCGAAAAATCTTAGTATGGCGTCGAAGGCTTGAGCATATTTATGCTATGCAATCGTGTGATGAATGCCTTTTTTGGTTTTTGACCCAAACTATGAAGTACACCCGGAGTGGGTTAAATCCATATGTTTATATTTATGAGAAAAAAATGTTGAAAATACTATTCCACACACTAGACATATTTGAGTTTGATTGCTGTTTCTCTACTCTTTATCTCACTCTCGAATACTATTCACGCTTTTAATACTAATTGATGGTTTGAGTTACTTCAGAAACACGAGTTTATTGATAATATTAGTATACAACATCAAATAATCACAAATACGCAGAGTTACTTAAAATATTTCTTTTTAATGTTAGAAATACCTATTAAATGTTGAACATTCTATTCAACACCTAGCAAAAAACTCTTTCTGAGATTAATAGCTGATTATCCACATGCTCGATTCAAGTTATGTATGTATGTGATTGGCGTAGGAACCATTTAGCCGTTTATATCCGAATCGATGATAGCGCGCCACTCCTCTCTTTCCCTCGCAGTTCGACGCCAGTTGGAGGTCCCAAGTGTAACCAGGTTGCTCTCCACCTGGTCAGTCCAAGGGAGTGGAGGCCTTCCCCTTCCTCGGCTTCCTGCGGCGGATACTGCATCGAACACTTTCAAAGTTTGAGTGTGTTCGTCCATGCGGACAACATGACCTAGCCATCGTAGCCGCTGTCTTTTTATTCGCTGAACTATGTCAATGTCGTCGTATAACTCGTACAGCTCATCATTCCATCGTCTGCGGTATTCGCCGTTACCAATGTTCTGAGGACCATAAATCTTGCGCAAAATGTTCCTCTCGAAAACTCCTAGTGTCGTCTCATCTGATATTGACATCGTCCATGCTTCTGCACCATAAAGCAGGAGGGGAACGATAAGCGACTTGTAGAATTGATTTTGGTTCGTCGAGAGAGGACTTTACTTTTCAATTGCTTACTTAGTCCAAAGTAACACCTGTTGGCAAGAGTGATTCTGCGTTGGATATCAAGGCTGTCATTGTTGGTGTTGTTGATGCTGGTTCCAGAGCCATTCGTTTCGCTTCCTTATCCAGTATGGAAAAATCAGAAAAATGGTTGTTGCTTCCGATGATATCAATATCATCGGTATACGCCAGCAGCTGTACACTCTTATTGAAGATTGTACCTTCTCTATTAAGCTCTGCAGCTCGTATTAAATTTTCTAAAATCAAGTTAAAGAAGTTACACGACAGTGAGTCACCATTTAACAATATGATTGAAAATAAACTCTAGTTTGTTATGGAAAGGATACTTAATATAATTAAACTAGATATTGTACTATATTATACCTTGCTGAGTGTGCTAGTAAAGGTACTCTGGAAGTCTGGATTGTTCAGTGATTATTGTTCGTTATCAGGATCTTACTCTGATCAACTTGCAATTTGGAGTGCATGGTAACTTTTCTAACGTTTAATATTTAGAAGATGGTACTATTAAACCCAATTTACTCTAAATAGTGTTTAATATACAATAAACAAAGTCATCATTAGTAATGTGATTTCATAAAAACTGGTGAAATTTGACAAAATAAATATATTAATATTCATAATATTTACTTATTATAAATCACGGCGTAAATATTTACGAAAATTCACAAAAATAACTGTTTACTATTACTATTGAAACCTAACCTCGCACTATTCAAACTTCGACGGATAGCAAAATAAACTCACAGGAAATGTCACAACACGCAATCTGAAACTATTTTGCTTTCATTCAGCTACTAAAAACAATTGTTAAATGTATAAAGTTAAAATACCCAAAAAACTGACCACCTTAAATAAGCAATAATTTTGAAATTTAGTTAAAATTCATAATATTTTCTTTCATTACACTAGATCCACTTTTGGATTGCATGCGCTATTACAAAAATTCCAACAAACTACAACAGAAAACTCTCCAAATGTGTGTGTATAAATTGATGACATTCATCTGTCAGTGATTGGTCGATGTGGACTGCGGGAGGCAAATTTTGCTTTTGCTGTCGTGCTGGCTGTTTTTCCATAGATATTGACCATCAATCGCAATTACATACGTGCACATATGTATGTATGTATACCAGGTTATTTGTCTTTACTCTGCCTGCAAAAGCTTTGTTCACAAATAAGGAAACGTCAATACCAGTGAGACCGAAATTTTGATATCTGGGATTTGCATTTTGATAGCAGTACCATATATTTGGCTCTAATAACATGTTCCCATTAAAAATGTTAAGTGATTAGATTACATTTAATCTCTTCACTAATCTATCACTGCCGTTGGAGATTTAAAAATCAGCTCATATACGTAAGAGTGTTTAAATGTAATACTACGTAATAACCAAAAAATAACAATCAGATGTCTATCTTATAATTTCTACTCGTTTTTCGTTTCTATACTTACGCTAGCTGTGTCATTTTTGGTTCTCTGCTTCTTTCTGAAAGTCAGCAGCAGGCAATATATACTAGCTGTAAAGAAACACACTTCGCAGTTGTTAACCGAAACTGTGACATTATTTTGACAGTTTGTAGTGGAAATCAGCTGTGATTAAACAAATGTGACCAATAGATGGCGCTAAATCAGAGAAATATTTAAACTAGATCAACTTCAAATCTCATCGGTGAAGAGATTTGGAACTGTCATTTTTGTATGACGAAATCTTGTTAAATCCAGTGGGTTAGTGAGATAACCTACTCAACAGCCTAAATCTCGCGATTAAGTGTCGGTCGGAACATGGCATAAGTCTTCCAAAGTATGACGATATTTCAGAAATAGGTTGTTTACAACAAAAGCAAATATTATGGATCAAGTCCAGAAGCCCTGTGGGCGATCCGTTAAGAAGAAAGTATATATTATGCCTTTTCTCAAATGAAAATATTTGGGCAAAGGTTCTTAGGCATAAATATTTTAAAATCCGAAATTTTTTTATAAATCAAATTTCGGAAATAAAACCGGATCGTGTCATAAAATGTTAACTAATTCCATAGCTCTTTTGAGGGCCTATAACAGATATATAAACAGATACAACCTAGAATAAAATAAAAATCGCACATAAAAAGTCCCGAGGTCTTTCTAAAGAGTTTTTGCTCGGTTATATGCTTAATTAGGCTTGTCATATTTCAATACTGATTAAGAAGTTTTCTTTCCTTTTTCAAACATTTTAATCAGTTAAGGGTGGTCTCACCATAGGCAACAACGTTTGCGTAAAACGTAAAATTTGCGTTAAATTTGAGTTTAACGTTTTAAATCAAAGATCCGTCCTAATATTGTTGCGAACAAGAGCGTAAAACTTAAAATTAGCTTCTACTTGGCAGAAGGGATTATGTTTGATTAAGTGGCGCTGCTGTCACGTTTTCATACTCTCGCAACAAAAGTTGCTAAGAGAGTATTATAGTTTTGTTCACATACCGGTTGTTTGTAAGTCATAAAACTACACGAGTTATATATATAAAAATAAATATATCAAAATTATCAGGGTGACGAGACGAGTCTCAATCCGAATGCATGTCTGTCCGTCCGTCCGTCCGTGCAGCGGTTAACTTGAGTAAAAATAGAGATATCTTGATGAATCGGACCACTGCCACGCCCACAAAATGGCGAAAACACATAAAACGTCATAACTAAGCCATAAATAGAGTTATAAAAGTAAAATTTGGAACAAAGGAGTGCGAGGAAGGGGCATATTTGGATGTAATTTTTTTGGGAAAGTGGGCGTGACCCCGCCCCCAAATCCGTTATTTGTATATATCTCGCAAACCAACGAAGCTATATAAACCAAACTTTCTGCAGTCGGTCCCCTTACGTACCCAACCACACATAATGAAAATAGTTTAAATCGGTTAATAACCACGCCTACCTCCCATACAAAGGTTAGGATGAAAATTACTAAAAGTGGGTTATCTCACTAACGAAAAACGTCAGAAATACTAAATTTTACGGAAAAAATTGCAGAAGGATGCTGCACTCAGATTTTTTTACAAAATGGAAAATGGGTGTGGCATCGCCCAGTTATGGGTCAAAAACCATATCTCAGGAACTACTCGACCGATTCGAATGAAATTCGGTATATAATATTTTCTTGACACCCTGATGGCACGTGTGGAAAATGGATGAAATCGGTTCACAACCACGACAACTTCCCATGTAACTCAATTTTGAACTCTATCTGATTCCTTCACTTTATAATATATACTTAAGGAACCAATGAAGATAGCGAAATAAAACTATATACAAATACTGTATATGATCTGTGGCATGGCTTGTGAAAAAGTTGTCGAAATCGGACTATAAGTTTTCAAAGCCCCAAATATCGTATATGAAGGATTCAATGCCCCATAGTAATTTTTCACCGAAAATTTCGGTAAATCTCTCAAGTATCATAATTTAATTTAGAGAAAATATTTTTCTTCTAATAGTGTAACTTCCCCTAGCTCTCATATACCTAATTATTGGATTTTCAAATTAGGTCAAATTGTGTGTTATCTTAATAAAAATATATCAATAAATTGCGAGAGGATAAAATGTTCGGTTGCACCCGAACTTAGCCTTTCCTTACATGTTAAGAATCTATTTTGTGGCAACCCATTTAGCATATATTTTGAATTTAGTCTAATACCAATTATACAACAACAATTACATATAAACAGTCGAAATTCGAAAAATGTTGTTCAGTTTTTCAATAATGCCTCAAGCGCATCTGTATTAGGAAAAATATTCACGAAAAACATTTTTACACCGGGGTACAATTATGGTCAAGCCAGCATGTACACATCAATGAAATATGTTAAAACAGCAGCGAAGCATCCGACATAGTAAAGAGAATAATTTTATCATTTCGCATTGCAAGCACATACAATTTCATGACGAACGGTCGGTGCGATTGCGCCTCATAAACACACGCCTATTTACATGCTTAGAAGCATTATAACCAACAGCGGTGCGAGCCTAGTTATTATTGTAGAACATAAAATTATGGCCAAAATGGCGCATATGTGTTAGCATTTTCATATATTTTCTCTCCATGGAGTCCCTCACTTTAAGCACACATATAGACTTCGTAGTGGCAGCTTGCACTTAAAACGAGTAACACAACAGCATCCTCGATGACCCTCGTAGTCACATTCACCTATCGATGCAGAGCAGGCACTCAATGAAAGCACACACCTACAGATGCACATAACGTCCGGCATTACACGGGGCGCAACGCCCAATTCATATGAATAATTACACTACTTCCAATGACTGAGTTCTGGATGGCAAAGTTGATCACCGCAGCGTTATAGCAACGCCAAAGAATTACTCGTCATGCAACACATGCAACATCAACCATGCAACATATGGCGCATGCGAGAGTGGCGCAAAGTCCGTTGTTTGGAATATTTGTCCACTGCTTTAGGTACATATCATAAACACACACACATACATTGTTGTTTTTTTTATCTTAATGAGTGTGAGCTCACGCGCCATGACGGAACGTGCGGCATTTAAGCATTGCAGAAGAACGCGTGATGTTCCTGCCGGCATGTGCTGTCTGTCCTCCATCAGGCAGTAAGAATTTAATTGTACGTACGAGTGCACTCATATTTTCAATTACGAGTGGTATTAAATGTTGTTGTTATTGTTGTAACATAAAAATAAATTACTAATAAAATAGACTCGTCGAGGTGCCGCACCCATGGTGCTACATGTGCGTAGCATTCAAATAAATGAAAAGCACACCCAACTTTTGCCAAACAATTCTGTTGGTTTGTGAGAGGCACCAGTATGCAATGGGCTTATATGAGGGTAGTTAATAAAACAGTGAGCTTTTAAAAAAAATTATCAAAAAATTGATATTTCTGTCAGCTTGTGTCCCTTAATAGAGTAGTGTGTTTGAAATAATATAATTTCTCTAGTTGAGGCTTGCTAAGCTTGTGGCTTATCTAATTCGCTTTAGCTTTTAAGGAGCTGAAGTGTATTCTAGTATTTCAAGTATTTTTAACGAATACTTCTCAGTCCAATTCATGCCTTTCGTATGCAATGGAGCCGGAAAAGTCTTACTGTTCATTGTACTGTCATTTAACTAATTTCTTCGCCAATTTCGGCAGAACACTCTCACAATGTTCAACAAATAATCAAACTGCCACTGTAGTTTATCTTATAAGAGGATAACGAGTTCTTTTGTTGAATCAAACGTCACTAGCAAGTAATGAGACATATACCTTTTTGAGCATTTCGGTTTTAACTAAATATTGAAAATATGTTCATGAAATTACTCAGTAATTTTTTCTGTCGGAAGCTCTCAATTAACTCCAGTTTTCGGCTGCCAGGCCATAGCAGCGTCTTTCAGGCAGAGGTAGCTCCCATCAAAGTACCAGTAGATACATTTCTTCGAAAAGCGGCACCCTTCAGAGAGGTGTGTATTCACTCCGATATCAGAGCGGCTATACTGTCCTTGGATTCGATGACGGTAAGCTCAAAGCCAGTAAGGGATTGCCTAACATCGTTATCAGTAGCTTCAAACTACTTTAAAATCCGACTTGTGTGGGTACCCGGTCACCGCGGAATCGCTGGAAGCTGCAAAGCGGATCAGTTTGCAAGAGAGGGTACCCTAACAATATTGACGCGGGAATGGAAACGTGTGGTCAGTCCGTGGTCCACTTGCGCCTGAGCGCTGGAGAACAATCAGCACCTGCGTAGTAGCAAGGTCTTTCTGGCCCACAGTGGATCGAAAACGGCTCATCTCTCCGCGATCATTGGGGTGCTTACTGGTCATTGCCCATTAGGCACACACGCGATGAGACTAGGGATCAAGTCAGACGCTAGTTGACAAAGCTGGTTGGAGGAAGACGAAGAGGAATCGTCCAAGCACTTGCTCCTTCAATGACCAGCATTCGCCAGACTTAGCTTAAAGCACCTTGGTAGGCATAACTTCGGCCTTTACCCAGCGAGGTAACTGGAATCGACATTCGCCGGCTAAAGAACTTTATTATAGAGTTCAAGCGCTTTGTCGCATCATAAGGGTCTTAGTGATCCGTTAGGAGTTTTCCGGGTGTCACAATGGACAGTCGATCCTGTCTAAGTGAGATTCCATGCATCTGCGGAAATCTACACCTTAACCTAACCTAACTCAGTAGTAGTTAGTTATTGAAGAGTGCGACAAGTTTGTACGACAATTAATCCGACTTCCAGTAAAAAAACAGTAAAAGTATGTTTGCAAAAAAAGTCCACTTTTAGAACCTAAGAATCGTCTCGAATTGTGAGTTTCTCACTACGAGATATAATAGAGATTTGATTCTTCTTCTTCTTGACTGGCGTAGACACCGCTTACGCGGTTATAGCCGAGTCAAAACAGCGCGCCACGTATCCCTCCTTCTGGCAGTTTGGCGCCAATTGGTTATTGGTTATTCCAAGCGAAGCCAGGTCCCTCTCCACCTGGTCCTTCCATCGGAGTGAAGGTCTCCCTCTTCCTCTGCTTCCACCAACGGGTACTGCATCGAATACTTTCAGAGCTGGAGCACCTTCATCCATTCGAACAACATGTCCTAGCCAGCGTAGCCGCTGGACTATGTCTATGTCGTCGAATAACACATACAGCTCATCGTTCCATCGTCTGCGGTATTCGCCGTTGCCAATGTTTAAGGGACCATAAATCTTCCGCAAAACCTTTCTCTCGAAAACTCCTAGTGCCGTCTCATCGGATGTTGACATCGTCCACGCTTCTGTACCGTAAAGTAGGACGGGAATGATAAGAGACTTGTAGAGTTTGGTTTTTGTTCATCGAGAGAGGACTTTACTTTTCAATTGCCTACTTAGTCCATAGTAGCACCTGTTGGCAAGAGTGATTCTGCGTTGGATTTCCAGGCTGACATTGTTATTGCTGTTAATGCTGGTTCCCAGGTAGACGAAATTATCTACAACTTCAAAGTTATGACTGTCAACAGTGACGTGGGAGCCAAGACGCGAATGCGCTGACTGTTTGTTTGACGACAGGAGATATTTCGTCTTGTCCTCGTTCACCACCAGACCCAAACGCTGCGCTTCCTTATCCAGTCTGGAGAAAGCAGAACTAACGGCGCGGGTGTTGTTTCCAATGATATCGATATCATCGGCGTACGCCAGTAGCTGTACACTCTTATAGAAGATTGTACCTTCTCTATTTAGCTCTGCAGCTCGTATTATTTTCTGCAGCATCAGGTTGAAGAAATCACACGAGAGTGAGTCACCTTGTCTGAAACCTCGTCTGGTATCGAACGGCTCGGAGAGGTCCTTCCCGATCCTGACGGAGCTTTTGGTGTTGCTCAACGTCAGCTTACACAGCCGTATTAGTTTTGCGGGGATACCAAATTCAGAAATCGCAGCATAGAGGTAGCTCCTTTTCGTGCTGTCGAAAGCAGCTTTAAAGTCGACAAAGAGATGGTGTGTGTCGATCCTATTTTCACGGGTCTTCTCCAAAATTTGGCGCATGGTGAATATCTGGTCCATTGTAGATTTTCCAGGTCTAAAGCCACACTGATAAGGTCCAATCAGTTCGTTGACGGTGGGCTTTAGTCTTTCACACAATACGCTCGACTGAACCTTATACGCGATGTTGAGGAGGCTTATCCCACAGTAATTGGCGCAAATTGTGGGGTCTCCCTTTTTGTGTATTGGGCAGAGTATACTGAGATTCCAATCGTCAGGCATGCTTTCTTCCGACCATATTCTGCAAAGAAGCTGATGCAAGCACCTTATCAGCTCTCGCCCTTATTAGCTCGGCCGGTAATCCATCGGCACCCGTTGCCCTATTGTTCTTCAAGCGGGTAATTGCTATTCGAATTTCTTAACGGTCGGGCAATGGAACATCTGCTCCATCGTCGTCGATTGGGGAATCGGGTTCGCCATCTCCTGGTGTTGTACTTTCACTGCCATTCAACAGGCTGGAGAAGTGTTCCCTCCACATACTCAGTATACTCTGGTCATCAATAACTAGATCACCTCTGGGGGTCCTACAGGAGTGTGCTCCGGTCTTGAAACCTTCAGTTAGTCGCCAGATCTTTTCGTAAAATTTTCGAGCATTACCCCTGTCGGCCAGCTTGTCAAGCTCTTCATACTCACGCATTTCGGCCTCTTTCTTTTTTTGTCTGCAAATGCGTCTCGCTTCCCTCTTCAGCTCTCGGTATCTTTCCCATCCCGCTCGTGTTGCGGTCGATCGCAACATTTCGAGGTAGGCAGTCTGTTTTCTCTCCACTGCGAGACGACAATCCTCATCATACCAGCTGTTTTTTTGACTTTTCCGAAAACCAATGGTTTCGGTTGCAGCTGTACGTAAGGAGTTTGATATGCCGTCCCACAGCTCCCTTATACCGAGATGCTGATGAGTGCTCTCAGAGAGCAGGAGTGCAAGTCGAGTAGAAAATCGTTCGGCTGTCGGTTGTGACTGCAGCTTCGCGATGTCGAACCTTCCTTGTGTTTGTTGACGTGTGCGCTTTTCTACACGGAGGCGGTTGCGTATCTTAGCTGCTACAAGATAGTGGTCCGAGTCGATGTTGGGACCACGAAGCGTACGCACATCAAAAACACTGGAGACATGTCGTCCATCTATCACAACATGATCGATCTGGTTGCGAGTGATTCGATCCGGGGACAGCCAAGTAGCTTGATGGATTTTCTTATGCTGGAATCTAGTACTACAGACGACCATATTTCGGGCCCCGGCGAAGTCGATCAGCCTCAGACCGTTTGGTGATGTTTCGTCATGGAGGCTGAATTTTCCGACTGTTGTGCCAAAGACACCTTCTTTACCCACCCTAGCGTTGAAATTGCCAAGCACGATTTTGACATCGTGGCGGGGGCAGCGCTCATAGGTACGTTCTAGGCGCTCATAGAAGGTATCTTCGATCACTTCGTCCTTCTCTTCCGTCGGGGTGTGGGCGCAAATCAGCGATATGTTGAAGAACCTCGCTTTGATGCGGATTGTGGCTAGACGTTCATCCACCGGAGTGAATGCCAGGACTCGACGACGGAGTCTCTCTCCCACCGAATTTGCGCTCCTTTATATGGCCGCTGTAGTAGATGTCATAAGGACCCACCTTCTGCCGTCCTTGTCCCGTCCATCGCATTTCTTGGATTGCGGTGATGTCAGCCTTTACTCTTACGAGAACATCAACCAGCTGGGCAGAGGCACCTTCCCAATTAAGGGTCCGGACATTCCAGGTGCATGCCCTTAAATCGTAGTCCTTTAAACGTTTGCAGTGGTCGTCATCAAAATTGGGGTCTCTCATCCGAGGCTGTTTTGTTCTTTTCATTGGGGGTGTTTTTATGTGGTGGGTCCCAAACCCTACGCACAACCGCATAGGCGGGTTTCGCCTTCTCACTTTAGCTCGCCTCCAAACGGATGTCTGTTGGCTACCCAGAGGATACTTGGTCTAAGACCGGAAGTCGTAAGCTGCTTGAGCCACATGTAAAAGAATCGTTCCTGGCCACTCCCAAGTGAATGACAGTCAGAAACTTTCCTCACTTACGTGAACTTCTACATATGACTCCATCCTCCATTTAATTACTTCTCTAGAAATAATTATCTCCTGTAGCATTTCGATTTATTATAAAATGAAGCAATTAAGTCATTGCCCAATTAGTTATTAATTAAAGAAATAATTTATAGTGAATGACGCTATGCCACCCTATGAAATGTGAGGTAGATGGAGTATAACATCAAAAAACATATTAAATTACTTGATACCAAAATGTTTGAAAACATTTTTAATTGTCATTCTCCCGTTTGTATTCATTCTGAATATTTGTAACGTTAACATGATATTATTGAGAAAACTCAACACTTCACTTGCTTCACTTCACTCGAAAGTTTTCATATTACTAATTGAATTTTAGTAAATTTATTATTTAATTGTCTCAGCTATTTTAACTGTTTAAATGTGATGCAATATTCACTTAACCAATGCTTAGTTTTTAAGTCATAATCTCATGAAATGATATTTTATTTTTTAATAATTCGAGAGTGAAACAGAAAAATTAAGTAAAAGCTCCAAATAAACGACTCTTCAAATTCTATCTTATACCGAATTATACCAGTTTATGTGATTTATACCAGTTGTCTGTACGTTTTGCCACTCTGAAAATTTCATCAAATTTAAGACAATTACATAATATAACTATATTAGATTTAGTTAGATAAAAGATGAAGCTATCAAAATTAAGATTGATAATCCGAATGAACTTTTCCGGAAATATACAAGTCCATCGTAGAAATAGCATGAATTGTATGAGCTTGTTTTTGTGTCCATTTGTGGACAAGTATTTTACAGCTAACTATGTAATACTTGATACAGAGGTGTATTATGAAGGGCACGACATCAAACACCACTTTGACTGGTCATTAAGTGTCCATTTTGTCCATCAATCGTGACTCCACCCGCTCGTTGTAGTAAAATAGTTTGCAAACTAGCCTCCAATATAAGCTACTAATAACATTTGCAGCTGCTTAATATTCAATAACGTATATTCCAGTAACTTCATGCAAATGTTACGTGCTCTCTTTTTTATATATACTTTTTTTTTTTTTTTTTGTTTTTTGTTATATAGCTTGTGCTGCTCACACACTGAACCATCCTTTATGGCACAACTTTCACATTTATAAACTACACCAAGTACGCTGTGGTTGTGGTGTATGCTGAACGTTTTAAACTCATTTCCGGTCAGTTTAACGGCATATTTACATCCACTAAGCGACAATGGAAAAAATGGAAGAGAGGATAGCAGATGAAGTGTAGTGACGGTTAGAAGGTTCGCAAACACTTAAAAATTGGCAGCCATTTAGGAGCTTATAACAGGGACGATATATATGCAGACACACACATACAAATATGTATTAGCAACAACAATAACACTTTTTTTGTTCGAAATGATGTTGGTAGCCACAACGGCAGTGAAAAATAATGGCAAGTTTAGGGGATAAGCTTTATAGCTTTCATGCGCACACATACACATATATAAATCTATTTACTTATAAGCATATATGTAAATATATATACATTCAATTACAAATACAAACACAAGTTTTTGCACACTCCTGACATATGAGTGTATGGAAAGCGTGTTGGAGAGCTATTACTTTGCTAGTTTTTAGTTAACACATTAAAGTTTACACACTGCACGCATATGTAAATGCGATGCTATGTATGTGTATTTGTAATCTGTAACAGCAGTTATTGCGCGTGTGTATGTGCATTTTTGTAAGGACGCAAGTGTATTTTATGGATAGACCAATGCTAGTTAGCATTCCCCATAAAATACACTCACTGCAAATATGGTTTATTATTATGATGATGCTTACAACAGGCGCACAAACACAGACACGATCATTTGTCCCCCATACTAATGTACTCTATGAGCAAATTTATATGCTACAGAGAATTATGAAAACTTTTGTTTTTCTCTTCGACACTCGTGTTTGCACATTGCAGCTTTGCGCAGGAATTTCTGTTTATTTCCAAATTTAATTAAAACACTAATGGAGCAGAATTTATGTCTAACAGTTGGAAAATAATGAAGTTTATCTGCTTAGTTTATTATGCGCATGCCAGAGAAATTGAGGATACACAAAATAATTTAATTGCATATTTGAAGTACATAAAGATAGTGACATGTGTGTGTTATGAGTATAATTGCATAATATGTCAAATGTAATTGACATTTTAAACACTGAAAATTTAAAATTTTTATTTTGTTACAAAATATGAGATATGATTGGAGTAAAAAATATTCAAGTGTATGCCTTTTTCTACACTTGTTTCCTTGCTACCTTTATGCAGAAGTCATGCTCAATGCCTTATTATTTTCTTGGTTTATCATGGAATTATCGGAATAATTTTATATATACATGTAGCTATGTATATGCATGCATTCAATCGTTGCACGCAAGTAATATTAAAATGCATATTAATACACGTACTTGCAGGCATCTGTTAATAAGCTTTTAAGCGGCTGCATGGCAATAAGATTGCAGAGAACAACATCTGTTATAATTCCCAATTGACGATTAAGGCGCCACGTGTACACGCACTCACCGCCAATCAATTCCATTAACAGAAATACTTTAAAATAATATATGTACAAAGTGAAAAGGACGCAGAAACGCAACTTCGCTTTTACGGGCTTATATGAATTATGTTCGCGCATCGCCGAAGGCTTCCTATAATTTGATTGCTATATACTGCGTAGCGTTCACTTGCTGGTGCAATCTTATGCACTCATGTTAAATTACGAACAGCTATGCCTCTTCATAAGGGTGGGTATATATTGGATACACAATTCCCTTTGTTTCGCGTTAAAACTACATTCAAACATTTTACCCAATTTGAAACAACTTTTTCTCAAAAGCCGTTATCATCGCCGGGAAAACAATCTCATCCAGAGTCAAATCAAGTATACCCAAAAACTAACTAGCTTTCTATATATTTGTCATCGCGGAGTTCAGTAAAGTTTATTTATATTGAGAACGAAATATGTGAGCTTAGTGATCATTGCCTTTGAGATGCATTGAGAGGCAATCACCTGAATATTATGAGGTTTCTTCTCAAGTTTTTTACAATTTTGCAACAACAAATATTTTCAAAAAATTTTCAAAAACAATTAAAAAAATTGTTTCCAATATATTTTCAAAAATAATAAAAACAAATAAAAAAATATGAGTTTTCCATTCACTTTCAAAATCCAAGTTTTTAAATTATTTTTAAATTTCATTAAATGTTCACAACGGCAAAGTTTTCTAAACCTAATTCCAAAACGTTAAAAAAAAAAAATAAATAAAAAATTGGTTTTCCAAAAATACAATACTTTCTCAAATTTTGTATCCCAAAATTTAAAACTTCTAGAAGGTACGCACATTTATCCACATACTATATTAACCAGTACTAAAATCATGTTTGAAAGAGAAAAAAAAGCTCAAAATCATGTCCGCAGTTCAAAAACTCAATTCAAGGGGCGCCAAAAATCTCGCTGATTTATATTTATAACGCAAAATAATTGTAAACCCCCATTCCAATCATATTATGTAGCCACGAGTGTGAATGGCACTCGTATGTAAATGGTTGGCAATGTATGTCGATTGTAATTAACTGCTAATTACTCGTACGAGTAGTTGATGTGCTCGGGCTTAATTACTTTGGCTGATAAACACTCGCCATTTGCCATTACAATTAATTGTAAAGTAATTTTACCCAAGAGTATTGTGAGTTATGTATATTCATTAAGTCGAATAGCCCGATTGTCAGTCGCCGCTGGTCAGTTAATGCTGCTACGGTTGGGTGATTGCGTAAACGCTATGACACCGCTGAGTTTTGCCTTACAGCGGAGACATCAAAAGTGAAATTTCGCAACGGTGGTGTACAATTAAGATAATTGGTAGGGAAAATTATTTACCAACAGAGTGAGTAAGTATTATATTTCTGATTTCAAATGACAAAAGATGGAAGTTGTGAATATCGATGTGAATGAGCGCTTCAAGAAGTACTAGTCAACAAATGAAAAACAAATTATATGAAAATATGGCCCCCGTTTATGTGTATCGCACATGACTCAGTGATGTTACAACTTCATTAACTCATCTGCAAAATTCGTTTTCTGGAGTTCTGCAGTGAAGGCTTTCTCATTCGACTTTCTGTCCGGCAAGAGAATTTTATAAAGTCGCAATGGGTCTAAACAGGAAAAATAGTGCTTGGGGCAACAGTTGTGGGATTAATTCAATCAAATGAATTGTTTGTCGAGGGCCATAAAACGACACAGAAGCTTTTTCGACTCATCAAAAAGTGAGTTGAAGCGGTTTCTCGCTAAACCTGTTTGTTCGAAGTGAGTAGACGAGGCTATCATCGCTATAACAGTTTCCTCATGTTCAATATGATATGCAGGATGTAAACCACGCGGTTTATTCTTCAATTGTTGAACTTCCATGGGATCATTGCCGTGGAAACCGTTTTCGGATCGCTGGGCGTCAATAACTCGCTAAACTTCCCAGACCAATGTGTGGTGTTCGTAATCGAGAGATAGATTATAGCATCCAAGTATTTCTTTATTTTACTGCGAGATTTCCATTTACAAGAATTAACTGACTGAGCATGACAGCAGATTCCTCTTGTGGTAATAGCGCCATCTGGCGGTAAGGCTAAGTACTGTGATGCTTTGTATAGCGTCATAGTCTAAAGAGAGCATCATCGGCTTATTTCTCGTAACAAATTTATTGACTTAAAAGAAAAGCAACTACTTTAACTTAAATTTATATTAGTTCCTAACTAAAACAATCCATATTCCTAACAAAAGAAACCTTAGATAGTGGTTAATGAATTTCCCTACTGTAGCATAATTTCATAAATTATACATATGTATATATATATATATATATATAATTAGCATTATATGTCAGTGGATATATGTATCCGTTAAATAATAAATACCTCACCCCTTAACATACGCAAAAAGTTTGCTATGGCGCTTAGGAGCTCTCAAAAACTTTGCCGCTTTCGCCTGCGTATTTCGAAATTTCATGGTCCAAAAAATGCATTTGTTCTTGCGTTTTCACTGTCGATAGAAACCGCAATGTGGCAAACTTTTAACATTTTCCCTATTTAAAGGTCATTTATTAAATACATGAAACGGATGAGAACCCGACCAACAGCGAGCCAGAACCAGAACCAGAGTTCAACACGGCGGGAGATGGAACTTGGAGCTGCGCCGAAGAGCGGAGAGGTATGTGGCAACCACTAAGACGTCATTTGTACTTTTCGGTTGAGTTTTGTTGTACACTTTGTGTAGAGGTTTACCTTGTTATTGTTGTTGTTGCACCATTACAATTACAATTTGTAGCAAAATTATTTATATGCAGCGTTCGACCGGAATACAACCTGCTGATGTCGGTGCAAAACTTTAAAAATCGATTAAAAGCGTTAAACCAAATAGTGGCAATGCCAGCAACAACAACTACAACAACAATAAATGGATCTTGCTGTTATATGTGTGCATATGGTAAGTTTGCTGCGTGGCTTTGAAATCGCAAACGAGTTGCGCCAATATTAATGCGGGTTAAAAGAAGCAACGAATAATACAAGAACAAGAACAACAACAATAACAGCAACGAGTAAAAGCAATGCAAACAAGCGCGTACCCCCATAAACAAAAATCTTACCGACAACAAGGACGTAACATTTATAGTTAGTAACAGCAACAACTACAGCAGAAGCAACAACAACAAGTACATCAACAATGCGAGCATGGGTTTAAAAGTTTTGCGGTGAAAAATGTTCCGTTAAAATGTTTGTTTATTTTGTTATGTTGTTGTTGTTCGTATTTTTTTCTACTTCATCGTGATTTGTATTTTATTTTCCATTTTCAATGAATAACAATTGAAAAGTTTCAAAGTCGTTCATCAACAAATTAAATGTTCGTTAAAATTAAAAAAAAGGGAAAGTTTTCGGTGCACCGCAACCCTAACCGCATCATTAGAAACCATTAGCCGCCACATTTATGTACGTTACGTATATTCGTGAACAACAACAATTACAACTGCCACAACTATGAGTGTATGTTGTTGAGTTTAATTTTGAGTTTAGCGAAATAAATACCGTTAGTTTTTCTGGTGGCGAAAGCCAAGGCAAAGCAAAATTGCCAACAACTTTTCTACTAAATAAGCACTCATTGTGCTTGTGAATGCAGGTGGAATCGTAACATTGGTGTAATGTTCCAGTTGCTGAGTCAAAAGAAAGGAGAGAAATATTTTTAAGCCATTTTTTTAATTATGCTGAAAACATTTAGAATTTGTTTGAACATTTCTGTATGTGAGTACTAATGTTGGTTTTATTATTGATCAGGCCTGTCGACCATCTCTCAGGGCCAGTGTGAGGTCAGTCATTCGCATTCATTGGATTTTCAGCTTTTATTCTGGTAGATAATTTCACAGTTGCGAGGTGCCATAAAATATAGTTAACTCCAGAAGTGGGATCACGGTAAATGGGACTTGGAATATTGTGACCTCCAATTCCTAGTGGAAATCCATAATCTACAAATCTTTCACCAGTTTCGACCAAATTTTATACCAGTTTTTCAAAGCACGGTTTATTGGAATAAAGGCGGTTTGAAGGTACTTCCTTCAAACATTAATTTAACTTGAATATCACTAATGGTTGATTCTACGATAAGCGGTAAATTGTGCGGCAATAAGCTTAAAGTATTGTTTTTATACTCTCGCAAACTGTTGCACAGAGTATAATAGTTTTGTTCACATAACGGTTGTTTGTGTCACCAAGAAATATAAGAGTTAGATATGGGGTTATATATACATAAATGATCAGGATGACGAGTAGATTTGAAATCCGGATGTCTGTCCGTCCGTCCGTCTGTCCGTGCAAGCGATAACTTGAGTAAAAATTAAGATATCTTAATGAAACTTGGAACACATTTTCCTTGGCACCCTGAGGAGGTGGGCAAAATCGGTCCACTGCCACGCCCACAAAATGCAGGAAACCGAAAACTTATACAGTGTCATAACTATGCCATAAATAAAGTTATGAAAATTAAATTTGGAACATAGGATCCCATTCGGGAGGGGCACATTTGGATGTAATTTTTTTGGAAAAGTGGGCGTGACCCCGCCCCCAAATAGGTTTTTTGTACATAACTCGCAAACCAATAAAGCTATATAAGCCAAACTTTCTGCAGTCGTTTCTTTTAGCCATTTCCTTATACAGTCCAAAAATGAAAGAAATCAGATAATTACTAAAAGTGGGTTAACTCCCTAACGAAAAACGTCAGAAACACCAAATCTTACAAAAGAAATGGCAGGAGGAAGCTGCACTGAGACGAATGGAAAATGGGCGTGGCGTCGCCCACTTATGGGTCAAAAACCATATCTCAAGAACTATTCGACCGATTTCAATGAAATTCGGTGTATAACACTTTCTTGACACCCTGATGAAACGGCTGGAATATGGGCGAAATCGGTTTACAACTACGTCTACTTCCCATATAACTCAATTTTGAATTCCATCTGATTCGTTCACTTTATAATATATACATAAGGAACCAATGAAGCTAGCGGAATAAAACTTTATACAAATACTGTATTTGAGCTGTGACATCACTTGTGGAAAAATTGTCAAAATCGGACCATGACTTTTCAAGGCCCCTGATATCGAATATGAAAAATTCAGTGCCTATGGTTAATTTTTCACCGAAAATATAGGTAAATCCCTCAGATATTTTAATGTAATTCATTCCCTCTGAATTTTTTTCTTATAACAGTTTCTCTCTGTACCTGAAATGGTAAAAATCGGGTCATAACTTCCCCCAGATCCCATATACCTAATTATAAGTAATATTAAATTAAGTGAGTGTATAGTCTTCGATACATTGTATCTTGGTGGTGAAAAAGAGTGAAATCGGTTTAGGAATTACCTCAGTCCCCATATACTATTTATGATGATTTTCGGTATTATATTGAGCTTTATACCGAATATATATGTCAAAATGTGTTATCTTTATAAAATTACATCAATAAATTGCGAGAGTATAAAATGTTCGGTTACACCCGAACTTAGCCCTTCCTTACTTGTTGTACTTTATGTCGCTATTTTTTTAATTGAATCTCATCATATTAATGTAATATTATAATTTACTGCATAATTAACGCATTTTTTTCTGAAATTCCTTAGAAAGTCTAAACAAGTCTCTCCCCTGGCTTGCCCCGTTGCTACTTTTTATTTAACTTTCGGACAATACATATATATTTTGTATGAGATGCTAAACCAAAACTAAGTTCAATCGGAAGTAAAATAATTAAAATTAAGTATCGTTAAATAAAAAACACAATTTTTTTGTTTATTTCATATAATTTTTAAAATTAACTTTGGCCCCGATTTTTTTATTTATCTATCTACCCTGCCAAATTTTGTTCCGCTTGTACGACATAAATTCAAAGACGATCACATTGAAAAAAGTGCTTAAGAGCATATATCAGCCTAAAGCCTGTGATAATTAAAGTGAAATAAGTAATTAACCCAAAAAATAATTCAGTCAATTAAAACAATAAAATTTTTCATGAAAACGTCTCTCCCCTGCCGTATTTCCCTTGGCAAAATAACTGCCAGAGGAGAAAGTTAGAGACCAGGGGAGATACTATTCATCATGACACCCGAAACGGAAGTCGTGAGCTGCTTGAGTCTTGATACTTTCTTGCGTGAACTTCTGAACATGACCCCTTTCCCACCTCCAGCCATCACCAGCATCAACTAAACCAAAAATATTAGCCTCGAAACACGACGCAGAATCGCTCTTACCAACAGATGCTAGTTTGAATGATGAAAGCGCTTCAGATTGGAAAGTGATCGATGCAGTACCCGCTGGTGGGAGCAGAGGAACAGTAAGCCCTCCATTCCGTAGTAAAAAACAGGTTAAAAGTGACGTGGTTTTTATTGGTATCTCCAATTCGCGCCAAACAGCAAAAAGGAGAGATTCAAATAGATTTGCCTATAATCACATAAGCGGTGCATACGCCAAATATATATACATATATGTATATAAATAAGATCAGGTTGGCCAGACTCTCCCCATACCAAATCTTCTTTTGAAAAGGCAAAGGATATATTACGTCTTTAAAAAGTCAGAAATGTTTTTGAAAAATCTTAAGATTTTATATTTCATATTTGTTTCGTTTATTTAGGATAGAGAGTGAATTAATTGATTTGTTATTTTAAGTTTAGGGTTTATTCATCTAGGAAAGAGAGTACCTTTAATTTGTAAAACGATTTTAATTTAATTCTGTGCTTTTGGTAAAATAATTATCTACCATAAACTTTACGTCTCTCCCCTGGTCGTCGAAAAAGTAATAAAATATGAATTAAGTGACTTGCCCTTACGTGAGAAGATAAATAAAAGGGGCCAAATCATAATATAGAGGTTTCATGAAAAAAATCCAAAGTTTTTCTTTGGCCGTTTTCTCTATGCAATTGAAACCTCTTATCGTAGAATCACCCTAATAGAGAACGGTGAAGTTCCCATTACAGCCGGATATACAATTAAAGTCTTTTTAGAGAGATTATATCTTAGATTATAGCAATTACCCGCCTGAAGAACAACAATATAGATTAGATAGATTACCGGCCGAGCTATTCAAATATGGAGGCGAGGAACTGATAAGGTGCATGCATCAGCTTCTTTGCAAAATATGGTCGGAAGAATGCATGCCTGATGATTGGAATCTCAGTGTGCTCTGCCCAATCCATAAAAATGGAGATCCCACAATCTGCGCCAATTACCGTGGGATAAGCTTCCTATATATCGCCTATAAGGTTCTATCGAGCGTACTGTGTGAAAGACTAAAGCCCACAACTGACCAGATATTCACCATGCGCCAAATCTTTAAGAAGACCCGTGAAAACAGGATCGACACCTTTTTGTCGATTTTAAAGCTGCTTTCGACAGCACGAAAAGGAGCTGCCTTTACGCCGCGATGTCTGAATTTGGTATCCCCGAAAAACTAATACGGCTGTGTAAGTTGACGTTGAGCAACACCAAGAGCTCCGCCATGATTGAGAAGGACCTCTCCGAGCCGTTCGAAACCGAACGAAGTTCCAGAGCAGGTGACTCACTATCGTATGACTTCTTTAACTTGATGCTGGAAAAAATTACACGAACTGCAAAGCTAAATAGAGAAGGTACAATTTTCTATAAGAGTGTACAGCTGCTGGCATACGCCGATGATATTGATATCATCGAAAGCAACAACCGCGCCGTTTGTTCTGCTTTTTCACGCATGGATAAGGAAGCGAGGACGAAATATCTCCTGTCATCAAGCATTGCAAGTCGGCGCATTAGCGTCTTGGCTCCCACGTCACTGTTGACAGTCATATCTTCGAAGTCGTAGATAATTTCGTATACCTGGTAACCAGTATCAACAACACGAACAATGTCAGCCTCGAAATCCAGCGCAGAATCACTCTTGCCAACAGGTGCTACTTTGGACTGAGTAGGGAATTGAAAAGTAAAGTCCTCTCTCGACGAACCAAAATAAAACTCTACAAGTCGCTTATCATTCCCGTCCTGCTTTACGGTGCAGAAGCTTGGACGATGTCAACATCAGATAAGACGGCACTAGGAGTTTTCGAGAAGAAAATTTTTCGCATTTATGGTCCTCTGAACATTGGCAACGGCGAATACCGCAAACGGTGGAACTATACGAGTTGTACGACGACATTGACACAGTTCAGCGAATAAAAAGACAGCGGCTAAGCTGGTCCGTCATGTTGTCCGAATGGACGAAAACACTCCAGATCTGAAAGTGTTCGATGCAGTACCCGCCGGAGGAAGCCGAGGAAGTAGAAGCTCCTTTGGAGCGACCAGGTGGAGAGCGACCTGGTTACACTTGGGATCTCCAACTGGCGCCGGACTGCTAAAGAAAGAGAGGAGTGGACCATCATCGATTCGGCTATAACCAGCTAAACGGTTTAACGCCAATCACATACACATACATATCTTAAATTAGGCAGGCTCGGTCAGTAGTTTATTCAGAGCCATTTGGATTTCAACAGAAGATACGAGTTGAGTTGTTCATACAAAATTTGATAGTCCAATCCACATGGGTCTTTGATAAATCTGCAAATTCCATATTCGACAAGTCTTTCACCACTTTCGACCAAATTTTATACCAGTTTTATAATATATAATTATAGACAGTTACAATAATAACTAAATTAATTTAAGAAGAAGAAACAACTATCGTAGTCCATCATAGTACTTAATCACTCTACACTCCAAGGTAATTTTATCAAATCCGACAATCCAGCAATGGTCTTCTAACAATCTACACAAACTTGCATCTTAAGTCTCCCAAAGAGCTGCAATTACATTTATAATTGATACTCAAATTGTAACAACAACTCGGTCAAAGCCGCTCTCACTCTTGCTAACTGAGCTGCTGATATCTTTCACATACGAGACTGACTACCATCTACATTTATATATATGCTTATACCAGACATTATAACATAATACCACTAACATACATAATGACAATTAGTACAGAGAAAGCTGAATAGTTGCGATGTATACTCGTACACACATTAACACGCTCTTTGTTAGGCCATTTGCAGGTCGGCTTCAAGCACAAACCACATAATGTGGACCCATGTGAATTGGTTGCAATTTTGGTATAGTTCTCTTATTAGAAGCAAACGTACCATGCCCGACTGCCGGCATCAATTGCAATTCTGGTTGTAATTATGGTCTATGGAGCAATACCTCAATGATTGCACTCCTTTTGCCAAATTAAATGCTATTCAATGCAAGGCAAATATTTTAACAACTACATACATAAATGTATCTACTACATGAATAATTATTGGCAAAGCTGAATGTATTGTAACGGGTGATTTTTTTGAGGTTAGGATTTTCATGCATTAGTATTTGACAGATCGCGTGGGATTTCAGACATGGTGTCAAAGAGAAAGATGCTCAGTATGCTTTGACATTTCATCATGAATAGACTTACTAACGAGCAACGCTTGCAAATCATTGAATTTTATTACCAAAATCAGTGTTCGGTTCGAAATGTGTTTCGCGCTTTACGTCCGATTTATGGTCTACATAATCGACCAAGTGAGCAAACAATTAATGCGATTGTGACCAAGTTTCGCACTCAGTTTACTTTATTGGACATTAAACCAACCACACGAATGCGTACAGTGCGTACAGAAGAGAATATTGCGTCTGTTTCTGAGAGTGTGGCTGAAGACCGTGAAATGTCGATTCGTCGCCGTTCGCAGCAATTGGGTTTGTGTTATTCGACCACATGGAAGATTTTACGCAAAGATCTTGGTGTAAAACCGTATAAAATACAGCTCGTGCAAGAACTGAAGCCGAACGATCTGCCACAACGTCGAATTTTCAGTGAATGGGCCCTAGAAAAGTTGGCAGAAAATCCGCTTTTTTATCGACAAATTTTGTTCAGCGATGAGGCTCATTTCTGGTTGAATGGCTACGTAAATAAGCAAAATTGCCGCATTTGGGGTGAAGAGCAACCAGAAGCCGTTCAAGAACTGCCCATGCATCCCGAAAAATGCACTGTTTGGTGTGGTTTGTACGCTGGTGGAATCATTGGACCGTATTTTTTCAAAGATGCTGTTGGACGCAACGTTACGGTGAATGGCGATCGCTATCGTTCGATGCTAACAAACTTTTTGTTGCCAAAAATGGAAGAACTGAACTTGGTTGACATGTGGTTTCAACAAGATGGCGCTACATGCCACACAGCTCGCGATTCTATGGCCATTTTGAGGGAAAACTTCGGAGAACAATTCATCTCAAGAAATGGACCCGTAAGTTGGCCACCAAGATCATGCGATTTAACGCCTTTAGACTATTTTTTGTGGGGCTACGTCAAGTCTAAAGTCTACAGAAATAAGCCAGCAACTATTCCAGCTTTGGAAGACAACATTTCCGAAGAAATTCGGGCTATTCCGGCCGAAATGCTCGAAAAAGTTGCCCAAAATTGGACTTTCCGAATGGACCACCTAAGACGCAGCCGCGGTCAACATTTAAATGAAATTATCTTCAAAAAGTAAATGTCATGAACCAATCTAACGTTTCAAATAAAGAACCGATGAGATTTTGCAAATTTTATGCGTTTTTTTTTAAAAGTTATCAAGCTCTTAAAAAATCACCCTTTAGTATTTGTATTTGATGTATTAGGGTGGCCCTTATGTAGAGAAAATATTTTTGATAGACTCAGATTGGTATAAAAAATTAAAAATTTATATTTGCGTGGCGTCGCCCTTTTTCGGATTAAAAACCATATTTCAAAAACTGCTCGACCGATAATATTTTCTTAACATCCTGATATTATATTAGTCAAACAATTTCACAACTACGCCTACTTCCTACATTACGCAATTTGAAATCGCATCTGTTTCGTTCAATTTACAATATATAAATCAAGAACCAACGAAGATATCGGAACAAACTTTGCACAAATACAAATTCCAAATTACAAATTTTGGAGGTGTGGCATTGCTCATTTAAAAATCTCTATATCAGATATCTAATAATCAATGGTATATTTGTTAAAAAATGAAGAATCGCTTTAAGCGATTATATCCGAATCCACTAGAGCGCGCCACTCATTCCTCCTTTTTTCCCAACGTAGCCGTTGTCTTTTTATTCGCTGAACTATGCCAATGTCTGTCGTCGTATAAATCATACAGCTCATCATTCTATCCGTTACGGTATTCGCCGTTGCCAATGTTTAGAGATATACGTCCACGCTTCAGCACCATACATCAGGACGGGAATAATAACCGACTTGTAGAGTTTGATTTTGGTGCGTCAAGAGAGGACTTTACTTTTCAATTGCAAAGTAGTGCGCTAACTGTTTGTTTGATGACAGGAGATATTTCGTATTGTCCTCATTCACCACCAGACCCATACGCTTCGCTGCCTTATCAAGTCTGGAAAAAGCAGAACAGACGGGTTTGTGGCTACCGATGAAAAGATGTTCCAGTGTCAATTCTTCTCTCTCGTGTCCTTTTTTTCAAGATTTGGCGCATTGTGAAAATCTGGCTCATGTTGGATTTTCCAGGTCTAAAGCCACACTGATAAGGTCCAATAAGTTCGTTGACGGTGGGCTTTAATCTGTCACACAATATGTTCGATAGGACCTTATATGCGATATTGAGGAGACCTATGCCTCGGTAGTTGGCGCAGATTGTGGGGTCTCCCTTTTTATGGATTGGGCAAAGCACACTGATATATGACGAATAGTAGTATACAAATTGAGTGCTTGGCTTAATAGGATCACCCTATTGCCCTTACAAACCATTGTATATCTGCATTTATTTACAATTTGACACGTAACTGTACATTTTAATTGCACTTTTATCATCACTAAGCCATGAAAAGAACAATTTTTTATGCAAATGCATAAAAGTTACCAATACAAATAAAATAAAAAAACGGAAAATTAAAAATCACAAAAGGCAGCTTGAAAAATTCATAACGAATTCGCATTTAATAATAGCCACAAAAATTCAACTGATACGATAAATAATTTGTTCGAGTAATGTAATAAAATATTTACAAATGTATTTGAGCGGCTGGCGAGCTTTCAATGTGTGTGAATTTACATATGTACATATCTATAAAAACATCAACCACTCCCATTTGATTGTTGAAAAAAAATATATATTTATTTATTTTAATTTTTTTTAAATTTATTTTATTTTTATATTCTCGCAACAAAAATTGCTAAAGAGAGTATTATAGTTTTGTTCACATAACGGTTGTTTGTAACACCCAAAACTAAACGAGTTAGATATAGGGTTATATAAAGAAATTAATTTCACATAAGAAATGGCAGATGGAAGCTACACTCAGATTTTTTTTCAAAATGGAAAATGGGTGTGGCGTCGCCCACTTATGGGTCAAAAACCATATCTCAGGAACTACTCGACCGATTTCAATGAAACTTGGTTTGTAATAGCTTCCTTACATCCCAGTGACATGTTGTGAAAATTGGCCAAATCGCTTCACAACCGCGCCTACTTCCTATATACCAGAACTTTGAAGACTATCTGAATCGTTTACTTTACAATATATAAAGTAAGCACTAGTGAAGATATCGATGCAGAACTTTGCAAAAATACTATGTTTATAGTGTGGCAGCCCCATTCTAAAAATCGAGGACCTCGGTGTTTCTAACCTAATATTATGGTTTCCAACTTTCAATGGACTTTATGCACTATATATGACGAATATGTGGGTCAAATTGTATATTACATAATATAAATAAAGTCAAATAAATAAATTGCGAGAGTATAAAACGTTCGGTTACACCCGAAATTAGTTCTTCCTTACTTGTTTTTTTTTTTGTAATTGTTGCAAAATGTGAAATGTTTGCATATTAAATTAATTTATTTAATTGTCAAGAGCCGGAAAAAAGTGCGTAACTATCTCGATGGGCATTGCGAAGTCTAAAATTTCACATTGTGAAACGCACATTTATGGTAAGTACACTCAATTTAAAGGTAATTTAATTTTATTTACAACAAAACAAATACAGTCAATTTATTTGATTTCAATAAAGTGGTATGTCACTTGATATATTTGTTGGTTGACACAATAATTTTTACTGATGAAATCGTAAATGAAGCAATACATTTGAATTTCTGTACCATTTTTTTCGGTACCCAAGGAGTACAATGGGATCGAATGTGTTAACTTTGAGTACATTTTTATAATATTATATTTGCAATTTATGCACTTCAGTGGGACGGGCCAACAAGCAGTTCAAAATACCGGAAAAAATACCGTACGAAATTGTATGCTGACAGTTAAATCTTAAAACCATTTTTCACTAAAGTAGAGTACACATAACTGCAATGTGTCCGAATTTCTATGGACCAACTCTGTTAACTCGGAAGCATTCCGTATATATTTATCTGGTGTATGTTTTTCAATGAAACAGTAACAACAATGGCTGATTTCAACGCTAGAATTACTTGTAAACCAACTACGTAACGAACAGACACAAATAATTCATACAACGAAAGTCAATTTTAAAAAAATCAGACAGTGAGAAGGGACAGTGAAAATTTAAAAATTTTATATTAAATTCTTTTTTTTTTCGAAGTTACATTTTTGACCGATTTACGACATAATTTTACTATTTCAAATGTTTGAATTTTTAAATTTCTTATAAATAATTTTTTGTGCAATATCGAAAATCGAAGTTAAAGATTTCGATTTCGAAGTTTAACTTCGAAAATCGAAAAAGTTAATTATATGCAATTGGTTGTCAATACACAGAAAAAAGCTGATTTTGTTATATATTATATTACATTAAGTGCATAGCAAAACTGGTTCGAGTTACACTAATAGCGATCTAGTCTGCCATAAGATAGCGCTTATATTACAGTTTTATGCAATACACACAAAAATATGTATTTATATATTATACTACCAAGCATGTGGTTGTGCGTAAATTATGTGGCGAGCCTCTACGTACACTTATCAACTGCAATGGTGTGTCTCTTTTACACACACATTTAAGTACTTATACATGTGCATATGTGTGCGTGTAGCTGCCTTTGTGCCGTGATTGGTGTACAAGTCGTTGAAATAAAATTAACAATAACTTTGACAGCCCATAAACTGTTTATGAGGTGTACCACAACTACAATCAACATCGGTTGAGAGCACTTTTCCTCCAGCCAAATGTGTTCATGTGTGTGTGGCTCATGCTTGTTGCTGACATTTGCATGGCAATGCTGTACAACTGACAAGCATTTGTGCCGTGGGAGTTCATGTTCTGCGATGCAACTAACATTAAGTGGAAAATATGAGTTCGCACTCTCGCATATAAATATATATATATAATACAATATATATACACAAATAAGTTCAGCACCACTGTTCATTTATACAAATGTCAGTCACTTTGCTGGAGATACACAGCGTCCTTTGTTTTTGCGGGCTGTTAATGACAGATGTCGTACATTATAATATTAACATATGTAAAGCATACTCGCATATATATAATATGTATTATACTATACAATCGTATGTATTATGTAGAAATACATTTTGCTTTTTGCAAGGTGTTTTACGTGTTGTCATTACTGCGTTGCCTCACACCAATCATAAACACGTGTTTACACATACCGCTATTTATGTGCTTTATAAACAGTATTTCAATGTGCGCTTAATGCCATTTTGTTCGTATATCATTTTCAATTACTCATCATTGCGGTGATTGCGAGGCAATCATTTTAAGAATTTATCACCCACTTTTAATGGCATTACCTGCAGATTTGATGCTACTTCTGCTTAAAACTGTTGTGTTAGGCTGCTTCGGAGGCTGGAGATGTGCAGTAGAGACGTGGACTTTCAGCAAAATAAGAATGCGCAGCTCTTGATCTCAGTTCCAATAAACGTTGAAAGCCAAAAAGGGACGATCCTTATAAGTGTTTGGAGTACTTCAGACTCTCTCTCCTAGGTAGATATGGGTCTGTTATAAGATCTCCGAATAGAAATTTTAGAAAAGACACTCATAAAATCCGTTAGCCGTTAACATTGCCTAATACATTAGAGGTGCATCTGTTTCTGAACCGGATTCGTAACCAGCGACACCGAGAACCCCCCGAGTAAAGAGCTTCGAGCGATTCCGATAAAGTTTTCAAAATAGCGTCCGCCATATTGGATTTGCCAGTTTGAACTTAAAACAAGTAAGGAAAGGCTAAGTTCGGGTGCAACCGAACATTTTATACTCTCGCAATTTATTGAAGAAATTTTATTTAGATAACACACAAATTTACCCATAATAACGAAAATCGTCCTATATAGTGTATGAGGGCTGAGGTAATTCCTGAACCGATTTCATTTATTTTCACCAGCAAGGTACACTATATCCACTCACTTAATTTCGCGAAGATATCTCACATATTAACCAATACATATATGCAGATTAAAGCCCACCGTATTTTTGAAAAACCTATAATTAGGAACATGGCAGCTAGGAGATGTTATTATCCGATTTTAATAATTTTTGGAACAAACAATTAGATGAAAACAATTTCCTCTGAATTACATTAAATTATCAGAGAGATTTATCCATATTTTTGGTTAAAATTTACCCTTAGGCGCGAAGTTCAACATGTTCGATAACAGGGGCGTTGAAAAGTTATGGTCCGTTTCCGACAATTTTTTCTCAAGTGAAGCCAGAGATGATATGCACTATTTGTGTAAAGTTTTATTCCGTTATCTTCATTGGTTTCTTATGTATACATTATAAAGTGAAGGAATCAGATGGAATTCAAAATTGAGTTCTATGGGAAGTTGTCGTGGTTATGAACCGATTTCATCCATTTTTCACATGAGTCATCAGGGTGTCCAGAAATTAATATATACCGAATTTCATTGAAATCGATCGAATAGTTCTAGAGATATGGTTTTTAACCCATAAGTGGGTGATGCCACGCCCATTTTCCATTTTATAAAAAAATCTGAATGCAGCTTCCTTCTGCTATTTCTTCTGTAAAATTTAGTGCTTCTGACGTTTCTCGTTAGTGAGTTCACCCACTTTTAGTCATTTTCAACCTAACCTTTGTATGGGAAGTGGGCGTGGTTATTATCCGATTTCTTTAATTTTTGGACTGTATAAAGAAACGGCTAAAAGAAAAGACTGCAGAAAGTTTGGTTTATATAGCTTTATTGGTTTGCGAGTTATATACAAACAACCTATTTGAGGGCGGGGTCACGCCCACTTTTCCAAAAAAATTACAACCAAATGTGCCCCTCTCTAATGCGATCCTATGTTTCAAATTTTATTTTCATAACTTTATTTATGGTTTAGTTATGACACTTTTTAGGTTTTTGATTTTCGCCATTTTGTGGGCGTGGCAATGTTCCGATTACGAAAGCAGCCTCCTCAGGGTGCCAAGGAATACGTGTTCCAAGTGTCGTTAAGATATCTCAATTTTTGCTCAAGTTATCCGTTACACGGACAGACGGACGGACGGACGGACAGACATACATCCGGATTTCAACTCGTCTCGTCATCCTGATCATTTTGATATATATAAACCTATATCTAACTCGTTTAGTTTTATGACTTACAAATAACCGTTATGTGAACAAAACTATAATACTCTCTTAGCAACTTTTGTTGCGAGAGTATAAAAACCGGCACCGGATTCGTAATCACCTTTCGGGGTCGGTGTAGTGTGAGTTTCAAGCGCAGCCGATGATGTTTTATAAACGCTGTGCGTCATATTGGTTTTCTGGGGTTATGTCAAAAGCCTGATCTGATGTGGTTAAATGGACCTCAGATTCGGATTCAGCGACCCCAAAAACAACAGCCACACATAGTAAGACGTACAAGTCATCACAAAAAATGTTGTTTGTGTGGCTGTGTTATTGTCGAATTCTAAATCTCAATCGAATTGAGGAAACTCTCAATATCGAGCGGTTTCATAGGCAGCTACCAATAAATATATACCGAATAGGCGAAACAGTTGATAAAGCTTTCGTATAGATTAGAATTAGCTACTAGTATTCAAATTATGTTGCATTCTTATTACTTCTCTATATTCCCCGACTCCGACTCAGATATTTTTCTGTTCTGAAGCTTTAAAAGAAGTTAAAATCGGAAATAATTCCGGATTCCAGTGACCTTCTATTTGGGTTTTTCCAGAAATTAAGTGTACAATATGAGTAGACCCATAGATAGAGTGGCATATATGGCGTTATATGACTGAGGTAAAGAATAAATTTCAGTAAGTAGATAAAGTATCAATATGTTGGTTAACAGCTAAATAACTAAATCTATCCCTCCATAAATTTGAATTTAGTAAAAAGTGCATATTAGGAGATATTTTATATGTAACTGTTTACATTTAAGAATCAGAAAATATTCACTCATATTTAAACTGCATCTCGTTTAAATAACAAATCTTAACTTTTAAAGCAAAACCAATGCAGCAAAAGCATGACTTATGCAATCGTGATTGAGAAAAGAGCTATAAATTAAAGAAAAAAACCAGAAAGAAATGTCTCAGTACACACTAACAGCGCAGATGGCGTGTATTTAAGTAACGAGCGGCTGTGGGACAATGTGCGCGCAAATTCAAGTTGAAATGCAAAGCAGCCAAGTTCCATTTGCATTCGAATTGAACCAATGAGATGACGACTGTTAAGCAACGCGCAGCGACGCGATAACGATGTATTTGAGGAATGGCGTACGCTTCATCAGCGCAGCGTTGTAGTGTGTTTTGGCATTTGCGTGGAATTTGCATTTAACAATTTACCGTTGCGGTGACGAGCGCACGAACGGGCAGACAGACGGGCCGTTGGCAATGCTTAGACGCAGTTGCCACCACTTTGAAGTTGTCGCGGCAGCTGCTCTGGCTTTTGTTATTGGCTTTATTGCTCTTATTTGTGTTGTTGTCGGTAGTGTTCATATTGTTGTTGTTATCATCGTCTCGTTTGAATGGCATCCATGTTACGCCGTGTCGCTCAAGCGTATAATGAGGCCACAAAGGACTCACCCATGCCCTTCCTTATTTAGGTACACACATAGCATCAAACACTGTGGCGTACACACTTCTGTATGGAAATTGCAGTTAAAATCAAGCACACATTTTGAAGACATACAAGCAAGTTGAATCAGCAGCAGGTAAACCCAACGCAGAATTGTAAATTTAAATATTTAGACCAACTAAAGTTGTCGATTATAGGTGGATAACATTTATCCGATCTCCTGTAAAAATGTCAAGCAAATACTAAGCACCAGTATATTTGAAGTGTCTCATAGCTCGATATAAGCTTTCACCTTTTCTCAAAGCAATATCCTGAACCTGTCAATATATCAGGTTGTCTAATAACTCCCTTCAGCCTTTTTGTGTTTTCAAATTCGCGGCTATGAATAAAGCGCTACAGAACTCGTACCTGGCAATACTAAACATCTTCAAAAGTTCGTGACATACAAAACGACGCAATGCATGATTAGTTTGGACATTGCGTTATTGAGTTCACTAACGCCGAAATTCATGCTGGTTTAAAGTTTTCCTTCGTTAAAGGCAAATCGGCTAGAGAAACGTTCCGTGATATTAATAGTGTTTTGGGGTATGGTACTCTATCACTTCGAACTGCGTTTCGACGATTTAGAGCGGGTGAAAGGGACACCATGGATAAGCTAGCCGCCGAAAGACCTATGACGATGAATACCGATCAAATCATGGAAAACATAGAGTTAGACCGGCATGTGGAATATCGGGACATCGTCCATGAAATGGGAGTTAGTCACCAAACCATTTTAAACCATCTGCAAAAGGCTAGATACACAAAACAGCTTGATGTTTGGGTCCTTCTGGACCGAATCAACGCCTGCGATATGCTGAAGATACGGAACGAACTCGACCCATTTTTGAAGCGGATGGTGTCTGGTGACAAAAAATGGATCACATACGACAATATCCACCGAATACGTTCGTTGTCGAAGGCCGGTGAATCGTCCCAAACAGTGGCCAAGCTTGGATTGACGGCCAGGAAGGTTTTGCTGTATATTTGGTGGGATTGGAAGGGAATCATCTACTATGAGCTGCTCCCATATGACCAGACGCTTAATTCTACCATCTATTGTACCATATTATTATTATATTTAACACTTAAAGATTAAAAGCTTTCCTTATATCCCAAGACATTAAACGACCACTTTCTACTAGTTTTAAAATGAACCTTCAAATTTTAAAATACCCATGAGCTAATTGAACGCTGGTTATAAAAACACTAGTCACTAACTATATATAAGTGTACATATGTATATATAGTATGTACATATGTATCGAAAGATTTTCCTAAATCCAACTACACATATGTTGTCTGTTTCATCTTAACGCCGTTGTTGTTGTTATTGCCGCTGATGTCACTCGTAGCGCGTACAGCCGTTACCACAATGCTTCCGCTTGCATGTCACAGCGACAACAGCAGCACACACAAGCTAGTTAGCAACATAATGGCAACGGTACCACTGTGGCGGATACGCAACATCAGCTTCGTCTGCTCACCAACGCTACAGCGCTGCAATAACGCAATGAAATTGTGAGCGTGTACTGGAGAATTTCCATAGACGAGCATGTATGTGTGTGCTTTTGACAAATTTACGTTTCCGCTTGTCACTCAAGAAAGCGTGTGTGTACGAGTTGATTTCGCTTGTGTTCTTGTAATTGCTAATGTTGTTGTTACTGTTGTTATTGTTGTTGCTGCTGTCGTTGCCATCGCCAATTTGCGTTGCTTCAAACATCTTTGCACTTAATTTCCTCGCGCTTACCCTAAGCAGTAAGCGTACCCTCCCCTCAACTCCCCTGGCCTGTACTATATTATGCCTTCGTCTGCACACACAGAAACTCTCACTCTCGTGTATACATGTAATGCTCCAAAAAAGCAAAAGCAAAAAAAAATACGATATTCGCAAACAAATTTGCAAATATTCGCTTCGTTAGCAGTAAAAAGAGTCACACATATTCACTAGGAAATGCAAATGTACGCACACACCTCCACCACACACACACACAGTAAAAGGCTGTAGCGCCAAAGGCATGTTCATATGATTTCAGTAAAACTATCTTGCTTTCGCTTATGTCAACCTCCTCCACTTACGCTGCTTTCCCCAAGGAGTTGCTAACGCATGGATTTCTACTCACGCAAAGAAATATACACGTAAGTGTTTTCTATTGTCCTATTTTTGGATTTTATCCATTGCATTGCTTACATGCCGGTATTTTCCTCTTCGAATTTGGTCATTGTTTTGGTGCTGTCACTGTTTGGGCAACATTAATGCGGCCTGACGCAATTGTATTTGTAGCCTACTTTCTGTACACGTTCGTCAGTAGTCGCTATTTACGTGTATTCAAGGCCGTTTGTTAATAGCACACTTATTGCTTAACAATTTCAATGTCGGAACCAAGGAGGGAATTTCGGTATTCAAGCGATATTCGACCACATTTCGTATAATAGAGTACTTAAGGTTATAGGTGAACTAGACTCTTCAGCCAAGTGAATGAGGAATATTGCTCAGCAGATGACCGGATATACATAAATGGGATTCCAGTAGACCCGACTGTCGTGAAAAATCCACAAAACGGGGTATGAAACGGGCTTGTCTATATATTATAGTATTCTCTTATCTGATTGTGGTTCTCCGCAAAGCTTACAATAAGTATCTGTTTATTCCGAAACCTTGAAAAAAAACCAATCGAACACATAACTGGTATAAATTACATAAACTGGTATGATCAAGTACTGGTAGTCTAGCAAGCAGTTATACCATTTCATAAGTGGTCAGTATATGCTCTTCAATCGAAATTTTTAATAAAAGAATCGAAATCTAAATTAGCGCTTGGAATATTCTCGTCGACTTGAACTTTGACCTTAAGGGGGGTAAGGTTTCACAACTTTTTTTTCATTCGTTAGTTCATTAAGAAACACTGCTTTCGGAACTGTGTGATATTTAATGGTGTTTTCAAAATAGTTTCAAAATGGCAATAAGAGTACTTTTATCAATCGCAAACAAACATTAAAGACCTCCCTACTAGCTTAGTGTGCTATCACTGCTCGTATATATGTAAATGGTCACTAATATATACTATACACAAGATTGTATATATTTCAGATATGCTTGTAGCATTGAAATTTGCAGCTTTTCAACCTTCATTTGCACATTTTGTTCGCTCTTGTAGTAACTTTATTAGTTATCGTTGCTGTTTTTATCTGCGAGCGAATTTTCTTTGCTGCATTAGTCGCTATGTGTTGCAAGTCGTCGCATTTGTAACACCTGCAGGCAAACAAGTACCGCTAAGTTTTAAATTCAGTTAAATTTGGCAATCGTGTCATGTAAACGAACGAGGTAACATTTGCGAATTTCCCATCATTTTTCCAAGACTGATGTGAACACATATGGACACATTCTATACGTAAATCGTACATTATATGCGATAATATGCGGAATTAGAGAAACGAGAACGAAGCGTTCTAAGTAAAAACACGAGTTATATAAAAGTTGCCCTGCGGTGCCTAAATCGAAGCTTAAATTAAATCGAACAACATCGTCATTTTACCTTTAATTTCGAGAACTTTCGCAGATATTGAGTCGATGTTGGAGAATACGTCATACTCGTATATGGAACTCAAAATAAGATCTATACAGGAAAGTGGTAATATCTCATAACATCAGAAACTTAATTTTGATTATTTTCCTTTGTTCTCAGAGAGCTGAATTCCACAACTCGTTCAAGTTAATATGTATCAGAGGAGAAAAGTTATTGTCTCGGTTCATTAAACGATTTCTAAGTTCAATCTTTATTCATATGGTCTATAATTGCAAGTATATAGCTAAGTTCCTCAGAAAATTTTTCAGTCTGCTTCTTACTGTTCTTGGAACAATTCAGGCTTTACTTGCTCATTGATAAAGTACCCATTGTGCTTTCAACAAAGCGCTATCATTAAAAGTAAAATAATGATTTCACTTGATTTTCCTGTTCTTTCTTGTATAGCCTTTGTGTGGCCACGCATTTTCGCTGTCAACGATTGGCATTGATTTGGTGTACCATATCATTCACTTATGTAAATCATTAAGCAAATGTATATATGTTAGGTATTAGGATTGTCCTTTTCAAGAAGTATTTAAATTTTTTTACAATAAATTAAAGAAAAATTTACCGTTTCAAATGGAGGGTTTAATCTCTCTCTCTCTCTCAGGCACTTGATTTATGGCAATATTCAGTCAGACAAACTTTTTCCTGGCCTGTTATTATTTAAAGTGAAATTTGAAGAGATGAAGAACTAATAGTTGTCTACCGTGTTATATTGTCTGATAAGCGAGAGGTGATTATAATGAATACTCATAGAGCACTTAGCAAGAACACTTCAATTAATCAAAAACATCGCAGCATTTGTTAAACGGTTTTAACTATTTACGATAGAAATTTTATGTCCAAAAAATCACAAAAAATTTTAATATTCTTTTATGTAAAAGTTCGAATACTTCAAAAATTTACGATACAATCTTATATAATTGGCATATATAAAATAAGAACCACCATCATTGTCACTTTATCTACTTGAATGCTCACGTTCGTAACGATCTTTTGTGTGTTGGGCACAAATTGAAATAAAGAAGTACGAACAAATTAATGTAAATAAAAGAAATGAAAACATGCAGGAAATGAGGGAACATTCTGAATTGATTTGTTTGTATATTCGCTTCAAGCCAGCATACATACACATGTACTCATATCACTGTGTACATCAACGGCAAGGTAAGCATAAAGGGACGACTCAGGCTGCCAGTCATTGAAAATTTCATTCAATCAGCGAAACGCAGGTGCCGTTGCCGCTTAATTCTTTCATTCATACAATGTGTTCAACTGCGCAGCACTTGTCCTTCGCCTCGTTCGCTGCTCGTTGCTTCGCTACACAACGTTGGCTCACTCATATGCATTCGTTTCGTTTCATTTCGTTGCGATTCGAATCGATTCGCTGGCATTTGCAGTTACTCGTTTGTGCGTAATATAAAATGGCAGGAAATACACGCTTGATTACCGCTGAAAGACAGCATAAAATTCGTTTCCGTTTCCGTGTTGCTGGATTAATGGAAGCAGCAACGCCACGCGCACCGCCACACAGCGCCAATATTTAGTCCTTGACGGTACTTGCAGTGCGCGTTGGTATGTTTATATGTATGTTTGCACACACACACACACACACACATATTACTAATACGCCCCGCAGATACTTGCGCGATTGCAGTGCATAATTAATTGTGCAATGAGATACGTGTAGTTGGCGGCGCAGTGACGCTGCAAAGACAGCTTGACTGGCAGGTTCAGGGTACGGTGCAGATGTACAGTTACTCTGCAGGCAATGCCAGTTGTTTTCAATTACCGTGATCTCGATTGATATTGAATCTATGCGCTTGCAAATATGCCCTTTGTTTATTATGGCTTCAATTTGCCAGAGCTGCGGGGCGAGCGAGGGCTTTTGTGCGCTCTATGCGCAGTTTTCAGTGTTTAGTTTCTGGCTGCTTTCATTATGTTCAATATTCTATGCGCAAATCAATTTTGGTATGCAGATTACATTTTATTTTATTTATTTTTTTAATTTTTGTGAATATTTAATGTATGTCGATACATATTAAAATTTATTATTAAAATCCACGTCATTTATTGCTCACTGAACTCAATTCTCATGAATATCTGTTTTTGGCACAATTATGTGGCAGGCAAATTAGATTCGTTGACTAGGATCAATTCACAAAAGGGCATACTAATTTCGAAATTTATTTGAATTTTGCATACCACATTTGGCTTGATTTGCTCAATCTTATAAAATTTGATGATACATACTGCCGGCACAATGTTTGGTCAAGACTAAATTCCCTGTATTGTAAAATGTAAATGGATATCCTTTATTAAATAATACTGCCGTAAGTGTGTCAGAATCAGCGCCAGAAATCGTAACAATGAACTCGATGTCATAAACACAAAATTATGGACCACAGGTAGTCAATGAGTGGTTCCTTGTGTCTTATTGCTTTTGAATATGGATTAAATAGGATAATAACCATGATCATAACAAGGTTATATGAGAATCAATATAAAAATTCAAAATTTGGCAATCGTCCATTTTTCGGCCAAACTCCACATCTTAACATACTTAAGTTAATTTCATTGGAAATGGATAGGCCTACTTCCCATGTATATCCACTTTAAAATCTGATTCTTTATCAAATAATGCCTAAAATGATATAAATCGGAATATAACTTTATAACCCCACTGATACCAAATACGAACCTCTCAGTATCAATGACTAACTTCCTGGCCGGTATGGCCAATCTCAGAATTATATTTTTTGAAAACTGGAGGCCATTTTTTCCTGAACAAAAATTGATATAATCGGGTCAACTTCCTTAACTTTATTCTATTAAGACCGTAAATTTTGGTCGTTATTATTTCTGCGATGTAATACTCGTATAACCTTTAGTCTTTTTATACTCTCGCAACCTGTTGCACAGAGTATTATAGTTTTGTTCACATAACGGTTGTTTTTATCACCAAGAAATATAAGAGTTAGATATGGGGTTATACATACATAAATGATCAGGATGACGAGTAGATTTGAAATCCGGATGTCCCCCAAATAGGTTTTTTGTATATAACTCGCAAACCAATAAAGCTATATAAACCAAACTTTCTGCAGTCGTTTCTTTTAGCCGTTTCCATATACAGTCCAAAAATTAAAGAAATCGGATAATAACCACGCCCACCTCCCATATAAAGGTTAGGTTGAAAATGACTAAAAGTGCGTTAACTCACTAACGAGAAACGTCAGAAACACCAAACTTTACATAAGAAATGGCAGAAGGAAGCTGCACTGAGATTTTTTTTACAAAATGGAAAATGGGCGTGGCGTCGCCCACTTATGGGTCAAAAACCATATCTCAAGAACTATTCGATCGATTTCAATGAAATTCGGTATATAATAATTTCTGGACACCCTGATGACACGGGTGGAATATGGGCGAAACCGGTTCACAACTACGTCTACTTCCCATATAACTCAATTTTGAATTCTTTTGATTCGTTCACTTTATAATACATATATACATACATTAGGAACAAATGAAGATAGCGGAATAAAACATTACACAAATACTGTATTTGAGCTGTGACATCACTTGTGGAAAAATTGTCAAAATCGAACCATGACTTTTCAAGGCCCCTGATATCGAACATGAATAACTCAGTGCCTAAGGGTAATTTTTCTCCGAAAATATAGGTAAATCCCTCAGATATTTTTATGTAATTCATTCCCTCTGAATTTTTTTTTTATAACAGTTTCTCTCTGTACCTGAAATGGTAAAAATCGGGTCATAACTTACCCCCGATCCCATATACCTAATTATAAGTAATAGTAAATTAAGTGAGTGTATAGTCTTCGATACATTGTATATTGGTGGTGAAAGCGAGTGAAATCGGTTTAGGAATTACCTCAGTCCCCATATACTATTTATGATAATTTTCGTTATTCTATTGAACTTTATGCCGAATATATGGATCGAATTGTGTTATCTTTATAAAATTACATCAATAAATTGCAATAGTATAAAATGTTCGGTTACACCCAAACTTAGCCCTTCCTTACTTGTTATGTATTAAAAAATTAAGTCTTCATCTTTTATAATTTTAATTAATGACTGACGAAACATAACAGCGTCTCATTTTATGTCTCAAACTTACTTCACCTGAGACTACAAAATATAAATTAACCTGACCTCATTTGACACAACCTGATCTCTCAAAAGATAAACAAACCTGACCTAATGTGACCCTCAAAAATTTTAAATTCCTAACATCTCGAGAACCCATGAATTATGACCCTCCAACATTTCAACAAATCTGACACCAAGTGCTCATCAAAATAACAGAAAACCCTGACCTCACATAAACCGATAAAATGTAGACAGAACTGAGCCCAAAATATCTTTCAAATATAAAAAAAAGCTAAATTTGAATGCAAACCTTACACCATAAGACCCCTCAAAAGGTCAGCGAATCTGACCCCATGATACCCCTTAAATTAAAAATTATTCTACCCCTCGTAACACTCAAAAATTAAAAAACATCGCCCAAAATTGTAAACTAAGCTCTCTCCCCAAATGATCATTTATCTCGACCAAAAAGTTTGTTTAAGTTTTGAGGTTAAGGTTAAGGATGCTTTCATGTTTTTGAGGTTACGTGAGTTCAGGTTTGTTTAACGAATCTAATAATCATCTAATAACGAATTTCGACTTTATCTGTAAAACTTGTATTGTGTTTATCGAAATTTGCCATAAAACTCTGTTTCTAAATATAACTATCTACAGATACGCCCTTTTCATGTCAAATGGGTATATAGCAAATTTATATGTTGCCTTACAACATTGAGCATCTATTGATAAGTCACTCAAACAAAGAAATTAAAAACAATATATTAAACGTGAATCCAATATAAATCATCAATTGGCAATAAGCCGAACTAAGCTCAATATATACGATACATCGACACACACGCACACACACAGCGACGCAAAGCGAGTGGCAATATACGGAGAAGAAAGTGTGGATAATATATTGCGCATGTTAATGCTAAGGAGGCACCTTTTTGTGCAAAATTGTGTAGGCAGAAAGTAACCAAAGCAACTAATGCCATCCCTATCAGGCAACGAAAATCTCATACAAACAAAGAAGAAAAAATCGCTGGCAGTATATTTATACAATAACGATGGCCTTTAGTGGCTAAACAATAAAGAATTGGGCATTAAATAGATTATCTGAATAGAGAAAGTGTAGCTAATAATATAAATATAACCGAAATGGTTGTGGGTAGGTCATAAGTCGAAAACCCGCACACAAAAATAAAAAGTGTAGCATTGAAGAGCAAATAGAGAAAGAACTTTGAAAGGAATAAATAAAATACGAAAATCAGTGGAGCGCATTGAAAACATCACATCGCCTTTGATGTCCACACATAATGGTGTTGTTGTTGTTGTTGTTGGCTGACAACGCCAGCGGCTAGGCCGAGAAATGACGGTCACAATTCAAGCAGATTTCTAACTTCGCTGCACTTGACTTTATTTCCCGCTACTCAACGTCAGCGCTCCTTCATATTCATGAGGGCCTTCGTCAACGACGTTGTCAACAAAGTTATGACAACTTTGCTTTAATAAACAACCAGCAGCAGCCAGCAGCAGAGCACACAAACTGATGTACATAAATATTCATTTAAATTATTTTTTTTTTTTTTTTTAAATATGCAAAATAGAAAAACGGTATAAATAGTATGAAATATCCAACTAATTTTCTCGCCCATAAATCGTGCTTATTTAACGCGACGCTTCACACCCTCGCCGTTAACATTTCCGTTTGCGATTCACGTCGCTTGTCGGGCGCTTTGCGACGCATTGTCGCCAGCAACGACTGTGCATAGGACGTTTGCCAATTTTGAACTAATACTAGCAGCCTTGACCTCGTCACCTAGGGTATAACGAAAAAGCACAACAGCAACAACAACGTAATGCGGAAAGAATCACAAAAAATTGGAAAATAAAATTAAAAAAACGCAAGTGAAAGTCTAACAACTCGAAACTTTCACTGCCTAATGCTACGGCGACGGGCCACTTAATTATGCATCCGCACCCAACCATGTCGCCGCCAACGGCCGCAGCAATGAAAGTGTCAACAACAAGCCGCACCAGCAACGGTGCTACGCTGTCAGTGAAAAAGCGGCTGGCTGACCTTCATCTTTGCAAAGCTTTGAAATATGATTTTAGTGTTTGCAGGGGTATTTGGTTTTTTGACTTTGGTTTGGTCACTTTGTTCAGTTTTGGCTTCAACTGTCTTTTGTTGTTTTTTTTTTTTGCCGCCAAACGGATTATTTTTCCCAACTTGTCAGAAACAGTTCTTAACCTAGTTTAAAGTTTCCAACGAAAAAGCGGGTTTTGTGCATGCACTTTATAATGAAGTATGCTTTAAATGTGTAAAAAAGTATTCAGTTGCATTGAAAGTTGAAAATAATCTGCAGTGACACTTGTGCTGGCAGTCATCGATAAATCATCAGTGCTTGTCTGTTGCAACATACTAAATAATGAGAGCAGTGCAAACAAACACATTATAATATCTGCGTCTAATTCTTGTAAAAAATATGTTTTCTGTAGTGTTAGCTATAGCAAGTGAAAGCCTTTAAATAATTTACTAACTTTTTTAGGTGGGAAAGGTGTCGTCACCTTCTATAACTCACAAGCACACCTCTCGTTGGGAGTAACGATTCTTCTCATTTCATGATATTACATGGAAATATATGGAATCGGCCACGCCCACTTTCTTACAACAGTTTCATTTGGAACTACTCAATTTGTGACAACTGTCTAGAGGAAACGAGTGAGAGATCAAGTAATGAAGGTAAATCATTCCGAAATCAGCAATGTTCAGTAAATTTAATGAGATAATCGAAATTAATGAGAGGGATGGGGTCATATGTAGAAGTTCACGCAAGTGAGGAAAGTTTCTGATTGCCATTCACTTGGGAGTGGCCAGGAACGATTCTTTTGCATATGACTCAAGCAGCTCAAGGCGACAAGCACTACTTCCGGTTTTAGACCAAGTATCCCCTGGGTAGCTAACAGACATCCGTTTGGAGGCGAGTAAAAGTGAGAAGGCGAAGCCCGCTTCTGCGGTTGTGCGTAGGGCTTGGGACCCACCACATAAAAAAAAATCTCCCCAATGAAAACAAATACAGAGCCTCGGATGAGACACCGCCCTTTTGATGACGACCCTGCAAACGTTTTAAGGATAAAGATTTAAGGGCATGCGCCTGGAATGTCCGGACCCTTAATTGGGAAGGTGCCTCTGCCCAGCTGGTTGATGTCCTCATACAACTAAAGGCTGACATCACCGCCGTCCAAGAAGTGCGATGGACGGGACAAGGACGGACGAAGGTGGGTCCTTGTGACATCTACTACAGCGGCCATATAAAGGAGCGCAAATTTGGTGTTGGATTTGTGGTGGGAGAGAGACTCCGTCGCCGAGTCCTGGCATTCACCCCGGTGGATGAACGTCTTGCCACAATCCGCATCAAAGCGAGGTTCTTCAACATATCGCTGATTTGCGCCCACGCCCCAACGGAAGAGAAGGACGATGTGAACAAAGATGCTTTCTATGAGCGCCTAGAACGTACCTATGAGCGCTGCCCCCGCCACGATGTCAAAATCGTGCTTGGCGATTTTAACGCCAGGGTGGGTAAAGAAGGTGTCTTTGGCACAATAGTCGGAAAATTCAGCCTCCATGACGAAACATCGCCAAACGGCCTGAGGCTGATCGACTTCGCTGGGGCCCGAAATATGGTTGTCTGTAGTACCAGATTCCAGCACAAGAAAATTCATCAAGCAACATGGCTGTCCCCTGATCGAAACACGCGCAATCAAATCGATCACTTTGTGATAGACGGACGACATGTCTCCAGTGTTTTAGACGTGCGTACGCTCCGAGGACCAAATATTGACTCGGACCATTATCTAGTAGCAGCAAAGAACGCCCGTCAACAAACACAAGGAAGGTTCGACGTCGAAAAGCTGCAATCACAACCGACAGCCGAGCGATTTTCTACTCGACTTGCACTCCTGCTCTCTGAGAGCATTATCTAGTAGCAGCAAAGAACGCCCGTCAACAAACACAAGGAAGGTTCGACGTCGAAAAGCTGCAATCACAACCGACAGCCGAGCGATTTTCTACTCGACTTGCACTCCTGCTCTCTGAGAGCACTCATCAGCATCTCGATATAAGGGAGCTGTGGAACGGCATCTCAAACTCATTGCATACCGCTGCAGCCGAAACAATTGGTCTCCGGCAACGCCAAAAAACCAGTTGGTACCATGAGAGTTGTCGTTCCGCAGTGGAGAGAAAACAGACTGCCTACCTCGCAACGTTCGGGGTGGGATAGATATCGAGAACTGAAGAGGGAAGCGAGACGCATTTGCAGACGTAAAAAGAAAGACCGGAGCATTATCATGTAGGGACCGAGGAGGTAATCTGGTAACAGATGTCCAGAGCATACTGGGATTATGGAGGGAACACTTCTCCGACCTGCTCAATGGCAGTGAAAGTACAACACCAGGAGATGACGAACCCGATTCCCCAATCGATGACGATGGAATAGATGTTCCATTACCCGACCATGAAGAAATTCAAATAGCAATTACCCGCTTGAAGAACAACAAGGGCCGATGGATTATCGGCCGAGCTTTTCAAATACGGCGGCGAAGAACTGATAAGGTGCATGCATCAGCTTCTTTGTAGAATATGGTCGGAAGAAAGCATGCCTGACGATTGGAATCTTAGTGTGGTCTGCCCAATCCATAAAAAGGGAGACCCCACAATCTGCGCCAACTATCGTGGTATAAGTCTCCTCAACATCGCGTATAAGGTTGTGTCGAGCGTATTGTGTGAAAGGCTAAAGCCCACCGTCAACGAACTGATTGGACCTTATCAGTGTGGCTTTAGACCTGGAAAATCTACAATGGACCAGATATTCACCATGCGCCAAATCTTGGGAAAGACCCGAGAGAGAAGAATCGATACTCACCATCTTTTTATAGATTTTAAAGATGCCTTCGATAGCACGAAAAGGAGCTGCCTTTATGCCGCGATGTCTGAATTTGGTATCCCTGCAAAACTAATACGGCTATGTAAGCTGACGTTGAGCAACACCAAAAGCTCCGTCAGGATCGGGAAAGACCTCTCCGAGCCGTTCGATACCAAACGAGGCTTCAGACAGGGTGACTCACTATCGTGCGACTTCTTCAGTCTATTGCTGGCAAAAATAATACGAGCTGCAGAACTAAATAGAGAGGGTACAATCTTCTACAAGAGTGTACAGCTCCTGGCGTATGCCGATGATATTGATATCATCGGAAGCAACAACCGCGCCGTTTGTTCTGCGTTTTCCAGACTAGATAAAGAAGCGAAGCGTATGGGTCTGGTGGTGAATGAGGACAAGACGAAATATCTCCTGTCATCAAACAAACAGTCAGCGCACTCGCGTCTTGGCTCCCACGTCACAATTGACAGTCAAAACTTTGAAGTTGTAGATAATTTCGTTTATCTGGGAACCAGCATTAACAACACTAACAATGTCAGCCTTGAAATCCAACGCAGAATCACTCTTGCCAACAGGTGCTACTTTGGACTGAGTAGGCAATTGAAAAGTAAAGTTCTCTCTCGACGAACCAAAATCAAACCCTATAAGTCGCTCATTATTCCCGTCCTGATGTATGGCGCTGAAGCGTGGACGATGACAACATCCGATGAGACGACTCTTGGGGTTTTCGAGAGAAAGGTTTTGCGCAAGATTTATGGTCCTCTAAACATTGGCAACGGCGAATACCGCAGACGATGGAACGATGAGCTGTACGATTTATACGACGACATTGACATAGTTCAGCGAATAAAAAGACAACGGCTACGCTGGCTAGGTCATGCTGTACGGATGGAAGAAAACACTCCAGCTCTGAAAGTATTCGATGCAGTACCCGCTGGAGGAAGCCGAGGAAGAGGGAGACCTCCACTCCAATGGAAGGACCAAGTGCAAAGTGACCTGGCTTCACTTGGTGTTTCCAGTTGGCGCCAAAAAGCAAAAAGGAGGAATGAGTGGCGCGCTCTGGTGGATTCGGCTATAATCGCTTAAAGCGGTTCCTACGCCAAATATATATATAATCGAAACATCATTATCTCTGACTAGACTAGTATTATTGATATAGCAAATAGGAAAGTGCATGCATTCTCTTAGAGTAATCGATTGATGTGGTGGACCTACTAAAGTCATAACTTCGACACCAGAACACATGCCTTGTATTTCACGATTTCTCGAGTCTTTCGCTGAAACATTCAGTATTCAAACACAAATGTACGAATATTTGGCATTTGGTCAATATTGTGACACTAACTACACCCGTGCGCATTCATTTATATGCAAGTAAGCATCTGTTATCATGCAACTATCTTACACATCATTAACAGCTGTTTAGTTAATGCGAAAATCATTTAAAAGAAGTCTCGGTGTTGCTAAATGCGTTTGCTCTTTGACCACACTAAACAGGCAGCGCTAACGAAATCTGCTTTTCTTCGAGTTCTTATTTATTGCTTGCATATAGAAATGTAGATGCGAAACTACTTTTATCCATTTAGTTTTTTTTTGTTTTTTTTTCTTGTCGCTGCTACATGAATGTGAAATTTAATTAAGTTAATGCATGTCTCAGCAGTGTGTTTTCCCCTTCAATGGAGCGTAAGCGTTAAATTAGCAGTGGCATAAGCATACCACAAGTTGTATTTTTGCAATGTAATATGAAAGTTGAAATCAATGACAGGAAAATCAAAATGTTAGTCTTTATTGAATAGAAATGAAGAAATCGAGTTCGATTGCTAATATAAGAGAGTAATGTTGAGACAGCTGATTATTATTAGTATAATTTCCTTATTAAGAATTTCTTCAATAAAAAATAAGAAATATTTTTCATTAAAAAAAAATCAAAACGAATGTGATTTGATACAGTAAAACCTGTCTAAGCTGGACACCTGCGGTTCAGCACTTTTTGTCTATGTATGTTATGCGAGTGTCCATGTTATGAAGAAATTATTGTTTGTACCATATTATGCTGATACGAAACATTTTGTCCAATTTGAGCGAGTGTCCAAATTACTAGGGTGTCCAACTTTAAAGGTTTTACTGTACTTAACTCTAAAAGAATACTTATAGTACCAAGAACACTTGTTTTAACTAATATTTATACTCTTGCAACAAATGTTGCTAAAGAGAGTATTATAGTTTTGTTCACATAACGGTTGTTTGTAACACCCAAAACTAAACGAGTTAGATATAGGGTTATATATACCAAAGTGATCAGAGTGAATAGTGGAGTTCAAATCCGAATGTCTGTCTGTCCGTCCGTCCGTCCGTCCGTCTGTGCAAGCTGTAACTTGAGTAAAAATTAAGATATCTTAAGTCTTGGCACACTTATTTCTTGGCACCATAGGAAGGTTGCTTTCGAAAATGAGCAAAATCGGACCACTGCCACGCCCACAAAATGGCGAAAACCGAAAACACATAAAGTGCCATAACTAAGCCATAAATAAAGCTATGGAAATAAAATTTGGTATGAAGGATCGTACTACGAAGCGGCATATTTGGATGTAATTTTTTTGGGGAAGTGGGCGTGGCCTCGCCCCCTACTAAGTTTTTTGTACATATCTCGCAAACCAATAGAGCTATATAAACCAAACTTTCTGCAGTCGTTTCTTTTAGCCACTTCCTAATACAGTCCAAATATGAAAGAAATCGGATAATAACCATGCCCACCTCCCATACAAAAGTTAGGTTGAAAATTACTAAAAGTGGGGTAACTCACTAACGAAAAACGTCAGAAACACTAAATTTCACATAAGGAATGGCAGATGGAAGCTGCACTCAGATTTTTTTACAAAATGGAAAATGGGCGTGGCGTCGCCCACTTATGGGTCAAAAAGCATATCTCAGGTTGTAATAGTTTCTTTACATCCTAATAATATGTTGTGAAAATAGGCCAAATCGCTTCACAACCACGCCTACTTCCTATATACCAGAACTTTTAAGACAATCTGAATCGTTTACTTTACAATATATGAAGTAAGCACTAGTGAAGATATCGGTGCAGAACTTTGCAAAAATACTATGTTTATAGTGTGGCAGCCCCATTCTAAAAATCGCCGAAATCGGACCATAGGTTTTTAAGGCCCCATATATCGAACACGAGGACCTCGGTGCTTCTAACCTAATATTATGGTTTCCAACTTTCAATGGACTTTATACAATATATATGACGAATATGTGGGTCAAATTGTGTATTATATAATATAAATAAAGTTAAATAAATAAATTGCGAGAGTATAAAATGTTCGGTTACACCCGAACTTAGCCCTTCCTTACTTGTTTTACTTCTATTTGCTAAATCTTGAATAGCATTCTTAGAAATTAAATAATTCCTCATTCCATTTCCCTTTAGACAATGTCAACGTAAAACACTCTACAAATTGTTTCGGAAAACTTTTTATATATCAAACTGACAGTCATCGACTGATGCCTGAAGCGAACGGTTGTGTTTGGTGCTATTAGTGAGTTTCTTTTTATCTTTCACTCCCTCTCTCTGAACTATATTTAAATTGTCATATTTTTCATTTAAAACACGTGTTATAGAGTGCTAATATATAATCACTGATTACTACAAGAAATATGCCCCAAGGGGGACACTCTCTTGGTGATAACAGGTTTGCCCTGTTATCATTAAGTCCCAAACCAAAAAGAAAAAAACCCAATAATTTCCCATTAACGATTTCCCAAATCTCCTCCAACAACAAAAGACAATCCGAAATACCTAGTGTTAAGTGCAATAAATTCACAAAAGCCGATAAGCAAATATTCGTGTTTTGCTGTACATAAAGCATTAAAGATCATTAGCAGTGAAATACTACTTCAGAACTAAGAGACGGGAATCTTCTATTATTAGTTAAAAACCAACAAATAGCCAGAAAATTCATAATTACAAAAACATTGCATGGCATTTGCGATGTAGATATAAAACTCCACAATAACCTTAACTATGCAAAAGGAACAATTTACGCACCGTGCCTTAACGAAATTGCAGAAGATGAAATCATAGAACATTTAAAAGAACAGGGTGTGGTGTCAATTTTTAAATTCCAAAAGTATATTAACCAAAAGTCGGTCCCTAGTGGTGTTGTTCTGCTCACTTTTGATAAATATCACCTACCGGAAAAGATCGAAGTGTCTTGGTACACAACCAAGGTAAGGCCATATTACCCAAATCCCATGAGGTGTAAAAGCTGTCAAGTTTTGGGCCACACAACCAAAAGATGCACTAAAGCCCCTGTTTGTGACACATGTGCTCTCCCCCCTCACCTACCTATCGCTTGCTCTCGAACCTCTTGCGTTAATTGCTCACGTAATCACCCTACTTCTGACAAAACATGTCCCAAATTCTTACAAATTAAACAAATAATAACAATAAAAACAGAAAAAAATGTTCCATGCGTGAAGCGATGAAAACAATTACACCACAGCAAATGCTACAACAAACACAACAGCAGCATCAGTCGATGACTCTCAACCACAAGCAATGATCTCTTCGTTGCTCTCTCACCTTACATCTCCAGCACTAACATCTTCTGCAATTTTCACTCCACTACCTACAGTATTCTCCCCTCCGTCAACAAATAATGAAATGATAGAGTAAATTATGCGAATTTTGCAATGGAACATAAACGGTCTACTTAATAACTACCCTGATTTAAATATTCTTATTAATGAATTTGGACCAGAAATTATATCACTTCATGAAACTCATATACCTATTCATAAAAAGATTTACCCTCCTAATAAATACTTTAGTTATTTTCACAATAGTTCTCAACATACATGCGCTAAACAAGGTATCGCAATATTTATTAAAAAATCAGTAAATCATAAGCAAATTTCTATCAACAGCAACATCTCTTGCTTAGCCATAGAAATCGAAATCGGATTTAAATTCACTATTGTTAACTGTTACATTCCACCTCATCAGAATTTTTCTTATATAGAACTTTCTAATATTTTAAATTCATTCACTACACCAATCATTAGTTTGGGAGATTTTAACGCATGGAGTCCACTTTGGGGATCCTTGACCGTGAATAAAAGGGGTGAAATCATTGAAGATATAATTCTTTCACATGACCTTATTGTTTTGAATGATGGGCTCCCAACACACTTCTCTACACATGGCACCTTTACCCATCCAGACATTATCCTAGCCTCATCCCTTATAGCACCAAAACTTTCTTCACATACAATAGATGATCTTCACAATAGCGATCACTTTCCAATAGTCACTTCCCTCTCCATTCCTAAATCTTACAATATCAAACCAAGGTCTAAATTTTTGACTGATAAGGCTGAATGGACAAAGTTCTGTAATATTTCAACATATTTATCTAATACTAGGCGCCCTTGTGAGAATGTAAATGCTGAAGCATTCGCCATTAAAACAATTATTCGATCTGCAGCTCATTTTGCCATACCCTCAAATAACACCAAAATGTTCTCAACAAAGCTGCCTTATTGGACAAAAATACTTTCAACTCTTAGAAACAAGAAAAAATATATGTGGAAAAAATTTAAACTTAACAGAACTGACCCTAATCTGATAGAATATAAAAAGTCTAACGCGATCTTTAGAAGGGAGTTAAAATTGGCTAAAAGGCAATCATTAGAAGAGTTAACAGCCAACATAAACCCAACTTCGAATCCTAAAAAAATATGGTCAGACATAAAAATGCTAACTGGGTCCTCACAAAAATTTAATATATCCCATATTAACACACATTTGAACCTGTTTATATGTCTCAAGAAATCGCGGAAAAATTTCCAGAAACGTGGTCATCATACTCTTCTGATCCAAATTTCCCCTCTACATTTAACTCATTGAAAGCTCAAAGCGAGAATGAAACATATACTAACCCAACACCTTCACCAAAAGCGCTTCATATTGAAGTTGATATTACGCTTAATGAATTCGAAACTAAAATCTCAACGCTAAGAGGAAAAACCCCTGGTTCTGATAAAATATCCTATCCCATCCTAAAAAATATCCCATACTCCCTTAAATATAGACTTGTCATACTATATAAAAAATACTAAACTCTGGTGTATACCCTCAGCAATGGATGATTTCCACAATCATTCCCGTTCCTAAACCCAATAAACCAAGTTCCTACATTGAGAATTACCAACCGATTTCCCTTTTACCTTGTATATCTAAGACTTTAGAAAAAATCATCTCTACCCGAC